>NC_045615.1:12072500-12697500 GCF_009829155.1 Mustela erminea
GATTATGACAGAAGGTGAAAGACCATCATATTTTGGGGGATCTGTAAGTATTTCTTCATAGCTAAATCAAAAATAATTGTGGTAGTAACAGGAAGTGAGACCTAAGTAATAGCAAGGAAGAGATCGTGAGGAGCTTACATGATAAACATGATTACTCTTAAATATATCTGATATAAATGAAGAAGTATGAAGAGTTTTCAGTAAGAAAGTGACATGATCTATGCTGCCATTTAAAAAGTTGACAATAGCAGTGTTATAGATTCTGACAGTCAGCATCTTATTTTGCTTTAATCTGGATAATAATGACAAAATAATAATGTCGGTCCAAACTAAGGCAGTGGCCCTGAGAATAGAGAAAATGAGTTGGAGAAAGAACTTGAGAAAAACACATTAGAAAGAAGGATAAGTAAATGATGAGAGAAGAGCACAGCTGAGCAAGAATAACGTCACTCAACACTGATCACCAGATCTGCCTTAAGAAGCTGAGTTGTTAATGGTAACATTTGCCAAGGTGGAAATATTGGCAGTTAAGCCAATTTGTGTAAAACCATAGAGGAATGTTGAAAAATAACTTTTAATAGTTGGTTTAAGGGACTATGAGATACCAAGCAGAGATTTCAATTAGACAGTTAGGGGAAGCATGAGAGATTTAGAATGCAAATATATATTTGGGATAGGATGGGTAGCAGTCACCACAGATTTGAATGAGGTTATCCTGGAAGAACATAGAGTAGGAGGTGAACACAAGGCAAAAGATAGAGCCTTAGGCATTAGGAATATTTGCAGGTCGAGCAGACCAGGAGGACTTGTGAACAGGTTTGGGAAGATCCCAAAGAGTTAAGAGGAAAACCCAAAGTGTGCTTTTATGTACACCAAAGATAAGAGTTTGAAGGAAAAGAAAATGGTCAAGGACATCATAATATACAGAGAGATTTAAGATAAAAACGAAAGAGACTTTGGAGTTTGGCTGTGAAAGCTGATTTTACAAAGAATAATTTGGTAGAACATGGAAATAGAAGCCAATCTGGGAAGGAACTGCCAATGAGGAAGTAGAGAAAACTTAAATGATAGATTGCCTTAAAAAGCTTTGTGGAAGGAAAAGAAAGAAATTATAGAATAACTAGAAAGGATTATGACTTAGATGCAGAAACTGGAGGATATTAATGTGTTAAGAATGACAGGATAAGTTCCTAGCAGAGGGGTTCCCGTCTTTGGGAACTGACAATTAGGGAGAGAGTGAGGACAGATTAAATCCACATTAGTGGTAGATAACTTTCCTGGAGGAGAAGCCGGTAAGCCACAGATAAAAGGAAACATGCAAATCATATTTTTGGATGATAGGAGTAGAATTTGAAAGGTGCTTAACTACTCTAAATGCCTTTATATCACTAAACAATAAATACTATTTATGAGTTCATAATATGGATCTGGTGATTTAAAATTACATTCCTGAGAAAGTTCTATATTTTATCAGAGTTAGAATTGTGCAACACTATGCATTTAAGAGAGGCAATCTGGAGAGTATGGTAATAATATTTATAGGGCAGCTACCTTGTACAAGGTCCTTTCTTATATGTGCTATCATAAGAAGGCACATAATTCATACTTATATTAAACTTCTATTTATTCCAGTTTAAGATAAGAGAAAAACAAGCCTCAGGAATCTGCAGTATTTTACCTGAAGTCATAAAATAGTAAACACTCTTGTCCCATTTTTGCTGGTTTTTTCTTTTTTCCCTTGACTTCAAAGCCCATTCTTCCTCTACCAAGTGCATCAGTTATCTCTTAAACTCCTTAAAACATACCAGGTCCATCATTGTCTCCATTGACAAATGATACCAGTAACAGATCATTCATTGTAAATCCAGCTTTGATTATTCCAAAGTAGTATTGTCTTTCAGGTGCAGGGAAGAGGTCCAGAGGCCAGAGATGCTTTAGAGTCTTAAATAATTCACTGACAGTTTAATAATGCCAATATTTCTAATGTAACAGTTTAATTTACCTTAAGAAAAAAAAGATGTTAATTTCCTTTTCCAATTGGTGACTGTTGCAAGAAAACTTAAAATAGCAATCACTATATTACCTACCAATCTAAACCTGCTCCATATTTTACACAGGTTTACTAACTTCTTTAGAAATTGAGGGTCATTCAAATACCTTTCTTCTTAACCTGAAAGATCCTAATACCAAGATTTATTCTGTGAAATCTTTTTAACTTTTGAAAAAGATCTGAGTATTTATTTAAATACTGATCAAATATGGGCTTTTAAAGAATCTTTAAACATTTCACATTTTTGAAAAGTAGTGGAACATGAGAGCAAGCCCAAATGTTATTTCACCCTCCCTCTGCCATATTTTATTTGGGGAAAAATAACTGACAGATCAAAAATAAATGACAGATCATTTATTTAAAAAATAAAAATAGCTATCCTTATTTTTTTTACTTATTTACTTATTTATTTATTTATATGAGAGAAAGAGAGGGCATGGTGGGAGGGGCAAAGAAAGAGGGAGAAAATCTTGAGCAGACTCCAAGCTGAGCATGTGACTCAATGCCAGGACCCTGAGGTCACCACCTGAGCCAGCCAAAACTGGGAGTTGGACACTTAACCGACTGTGCCACACAGGCACCCCTCATTCTTGTTCTCTTTTAAATCATATCAACCATAAAAAAGAAATTCAAGTGTCAGGTTATATAATTTCAAAAGCTAGCCTACCATGTCCTTAACCAAACGGTTTAGAAAAGATCATCTCAAAACAGATCTGGGGCTCTGTATAAGCAATCTGAACAGATAGAATAAAAAGAGAAATAATTCCCTTGTTCGTAACTGTGTCTACTGTATTCATATTGCAGTACAATCACTCAACAGTCCTCTGCTTCTTAGAACCCTTCAATGAGTAGTATTCCTGATTCCTCTCAAGCTCTAAGAGGAGATTTCTAGAGTTCTTGTTATACGGGGAAATGGATGACTAAGAACTCATCTCGGTTCTCTTAAATTTCTTCCACAGTAGCTACTAAACAGCTTGGAGATTGAAAAACAAACTGTTCTATTCCTCTTCCATATGTTTTTCTTGCTTCTCTTGCCCCTGCTCTTCCAGGATGCCAAAGGCATTTCTCAGCATCCCCGACCTTAACAAATGACTGTAAAGGAAATAAAAGAGGCTACAATAATATAGATTTTTTAAATGTCTTTAATGAAGTTGAAGAAAAATTGCCTAATGCTCTCCTTTCTGATTTTCACCTGGCACTCTGGCACTTTTAGGACCCTGCCCGATTTGTCTTCTGATGCTCATATGTTGACTGTGTAAAATCATAGCCCAAAGCAACACTACTCAGACCCTGGCTTTCCTGGCAGATTTGAAGTCAGAGATGCTCATTAGTGGCCCCAGGCCCTACTGCTTTGGGCACCCCCTTGGTGTAATGAGAGGCCTGGCAACCATAAGGTTGCTACGAGTTGCAAAAATGAATCCACTTCGGGGAGAAGCTTGACTTACACGCTTTGTCATCTAGAATTTCTTAAAATAAACTGACAACAGGGAAATTCCATTACACTTTATTAGCCCACCCTGATCTTTTCTTTCTTTGACATTTTCTCCTAAGAAATATGCTTCTGAATTTTATTTTCTTATGTTGCCTGTTTTACTCCCATATTTATTTTATGTTTCCTGCCTGTGGGAAGGTCAGAATAGGAAAAGATACAGCAGTGTACTTTATACTCAGCATTCCCTTTTAGTCTTTGTTCATTTTCACTGTCTTTCTATTTCACACTCACATTTTTACTTCCACTCACCCCTAGATTAACCAGTTGTGTTTAACCACGTTTGCTCAACTTCTGAAATTCTTTTGGGAGGAAACGTCGCTCATTTTTTTTTTTTATTATTACAAATCTGCCTTAAAAAAAAAAAAGAAAAGAAAAAAATCCCACAATCTCTCTTATTCCCTAAAGCAGCATTCTCAGAGCTCATTTCACAGGACTAGTGTTTTTGGACTGTCGTCTGAGGGCCACTATGAGGCTGCTGAAATGAATCATAAAATGTCATATAAAAGAGTGAGCTTCCTAATACAGATGGCTTCTGAATTCATGTCAGTAGTTTTGTAGCAGACTATTTTATATCTTCATAACCTACGAATAAGATTGCACTCAATTAGCATTCTCGAAGAGAAAATATTTTTAATTTCATAAAGGCCATTTCCTGGGTGCTAGCACTAAAAGGTGAAAAGACATAAGGGTATATCTCGGACCCTAGGTGGTTCAGTCAGTTAAGTGTCTGTGGCCCAGGGTCCTGGGAATCAAAGACCTTGCTCAGTGAAGATCTGCTTCTCCCTCTGCCTGCTGCTCCCCCTGCTTGTGTTCTCAATCTCTCTCTCTCTCTTCCTCTGACAAATAAATAAGTAAAATCTTTAAAAAAAAAAAAAAAAAAAAGGCATACCTGACCCAACACTTCCATTCTGTCATCCTGGCTTCACAAGAGAACGATTTGATCCGCCTGATTTTTGTTTTTAGAAGTTACATAAACTTAGAGCTCAGATGCTTTCATGACCTAAGAGTCCAGACCAAAGACTGGACTCTTAGGTCATGGCCAAATAGGTGACATAACAGATCAGAAGTTCAAGGTAAAGGTCAGGTCCATTACAGTTTGGTTTCAGTGATTTTCTCCTCTGCTTCCCACCAGTTCTGTCAGTCTTCATAAATCTAGTTCCTAACTGTTGCCTGTAACATGGACTCAACTTCAGATTGTTCATTTCTGAAAACTTGGGCAGAGCATCTGAATTCTAACTATTCTTACATCAATTATCTTTTCTTCCTTAAGGAACAAAAGAACACTTTCATGAAGCATAACATTATTTTGGCTATTAACTTTGTATTACTCTAGAGAAAATATTTTCCTGTTCCTGCCTCATGAGTGTTTCTGGGGAAAGAACACTGGGATGTTGGCTAGAAGATGAGCCTTGAAATTTCAAGGGTGATTGAACAGTCGCAGACAATGGGAGAGATTTAGAGTCTACTGGTTCACATTGCAGGTGGGAAATGAAACTTTGATCAATGAGTCAGTCATTCACATATCAAAAGGTTAGAAGCAAAGGTCTGAGGGGGAAAGCAGGCAGCATGTAGCCTGTATGAATTAGCAGATTCATCATTTCAAGGTTCCTCTTTTCCTCTTTTCCAGGTCCCTGTGCTCGTTGCTTTAAGTAATGACAAGTCTTACATTCTGAAAACCTTATGTTTGCCTTCAGGGTAATATCAATTAATGTGGTTGCTAAAAACTCATCAGACCTAAGAAAGTTATCTTTCAATTAATGATTCATATTGAGCCAAATATGTGAAATATCAGTTGATTTTTTAAGAAGAGTAAATATGATAAAAAATATATTCAAAATAGGAAAATTCACATGCAAAGATCAACACCCTCTTCATGTTTTTGAAACAAGCCTCAAGGTTGAAAATCACAAAGAAAATTTTAAGAATTGCATCTTCCATTTTCCAGTTCTACAGAAAAGTGAAGAAAGAAAATCTTTGCTGGTAATCATTAGTAGGAGTCCACATATTAAAACCATTATCTTACAGCCATCAGAATGTCCAAAACACTGACAGCACCAAACACTAGCAAGGACATGGAGTAACAGCAAAGCTCATTTATTGCTTTGTGGAAGTGCAAAATGGTATAGACACTTTGCAATACAGTTTGATGGTTTCTTACAAAATGATACATACTCTTACCATTCCATCCAGCAACTGCACTACTTGATATTTACCCAAAGAAGTTTAAAAAAAAAAAGTCTGTCTATACAAAAATTGCGTATGGTTGCTTATAGTAGCTTTATTGATAACTGACAAAACTTGGAAGCATCCAAAATGTCCTACAATAAGTAATTAGATCAATAAACTGTGGTACATCCAGACAATAGACTATTACTCAGTGCTGAAAAGAAATGAGCTGGGCGCCTGGGTGGCTCAGTGGGTTAGGCCACTGACTTTGGCTCAGGTCATGATCTCAGGGTCCTGGGATTGAGTCCCGCATCGGGCTCTCTGCTCGGCGGGGAGCCTGCTTCCCTCTCTCTCTCTGCTTGTGATCTCTCTCTGTCAAATGAATGAATAAAATCTTTAAAAAAAAAAAAAGAAAGAAAGAAATGAGCCACCCAGATGTGAAAAGACATGGGGAAACTTAAATGCATATCACTGAATGAAAGAAGCCAATCTGAAAATCTACATAGTGTATGATTCCAACTAAATGAATGAAAAGCTATGAAGACAGTAAAAAGATACATTATTGTCAGGGGTTAAGGGAGGGAGGGATGAATCAGCAGTGTACGGAGAACTTTTAAGGCAGTAAAACTATTTTTAGGATAACACAGTGGTACATACATGCCATTATACATTTCTCAAAACCCTAGGATAGACAACATCAAGAGTGAACTGTGGTATAAACTAAGGACCTTGGTGATAAAGATGTAACTTCATCAATTATAATAAATGTACTTACTGTTCTGATGGGGGAGGTGATAGTGGGGGGACGTGGTGTCTGTGTAGGGACAGGGAGTACAAAGGAAATCTCCGTACCTTCCATTCAGTTTTGCTGTGAACCTAAAATGCCCTAAAATATAAAGTCCACTTTAAAAAAAATATATGAGAGCGGCTTCTGGGTGGCTCGGTGAATTAAGCATCTATCTCTAGCTTGCAGTTCACATCACGATCTCATGGTCCTGAGATGGAGCCCCGCCTAGGGCCTCATGCTCTGTGTGAAGCCTGCTTGAGATTTTCTCTCTTTGTCTCCCTCTGCCCCTCCTCTCTGCTTGCTCTCTCCCTCTCTCACAAAAAACAAACAAACAAACAAAAACAAAAAACAAAAAACAAAAAAACAAAGCAAAAAACCAAACCCAGAGAAATGTCTAGTTTATTCATTTATTCAACATGGGAGCCTTTAAGGAGTACCTACCATGTGTCAGACACAGTGACCTCTGCCTTTGAAGAATTATAAAATAGGGAAAAAACAATAAACTGGATGAAATATGGCAACTATTATAATATTTAAAAAATCTAAGATATTCTACAGAAGACAGTCTCTAAAATTCAAAACCACAAAGATCAAAAGTTACACGGACAGATCCTGAAAGAGATTTGCTCTATTTCTGCAGCAGTTTTCTGACACTATCCCTCTCCATAGAAGGAAAAATATTACAATATCACATCTGGTGGTTAAATGTGGAGTGGAACGTGTAGGTCAATAGCACAGTTTTATACATTGTAGAGTTTTCGATCCATAACAGAAGAAGCAATGGGATATGGGGATATCAAATTATATGCCTGTGCTCCAGAGTAAAATCCTAAATTGTGATACCCTTGCAGAAAGGAAACAGTAGTGACATGAGTAATTTGCTTATAATCTGACTTGGAGTTACATGCATAATCTATTTGCAATTAATTTTGCTTCCTTTAATTTTGGTTACAAAATCTATAAACATATTTGGAAAATAATATAAAGTTTTATCAATACTGGATATTATAATGTTATTCAATCATTTACAAGAATTTATAATGAATTTGTATTACTCAAATACTAATGTAATCTACAGGTAAAATAAGAGAATAAACGTAGCAGGTATATTTGAGAAGGAATGCTTTCAAATTCAAGTAAGAAGTCCAACTGTTGGGACACCTGGGTGGCTCAGTGGGTTAAGCCCCTGCCTTTGGCTCAGGTTATGATCTCAGGGTCCTGGGATCGAGCCCCACATCAGGATCTCTGCTCAGCGGGGAGGCTGCTTGCCCCTCCCTGCGCCTGTCTCTCTGCCTACTTGTGATCTCTTCCTCTCTGTCAAATAAATAAAAAAAAAATCTTAAAAACAATTATAAAGAAGTCCAACTGTCAGTGATTTAAATAAATGGTTAGTTTTTATATATGAAATGAAGTCTGAGTTGGCTGTTGCTGTAGTTCAGTGCTGGAAAGTGTCATACAGACCCAGTGCTAGGAGATTTTTACATTTTTGCCTACATTTTCCATTCATAATCATATTGGTTGCCTTGTGGTCATAAGAAAAGTGCTGCAACACAATATCAGGACTGAATTCAAGGTGAAAAAAAAAAAGAAAAAAGAAAGAAAAAGCAAAGGAAGAGAAGTGTCAGTCACTTCTGTTTAATCAGTCAAGCAAAAGTCTTCCTGTTAGGTAGAAGCCAGATGAGCAGGGGAAGGAACATCAGTGGCAGAGTGCCAAGTCCTTGAAGGTGAAGAACAGAAACAGGAGAGCTGAAAGCAAGGACGGTGATAAATCAGCTACACAATATAAACCCAAGAGCTCAACATCCTGACCTTGTGGCTTCCAAGATGTTGGGTCTGAGAGCAAGAACCACTGGTGAAGAACATGTGCTCTCCTCTTCCATTTCTGCCCCAAGGTGACCTCTAGACTCATCATAATGCATTTGCATTGAGGCAACAGCCCCAACAGATGGAGAAAGACTGCCATGATGGTTCTGTTACAAACCTTGTAGGGCCAAAGTCTTCCCCTCCCAACCTATGGGAGTTTCCCAAATGACTGGAAGCAGCCTCCATCAGAGACCACTCCACTGTACCTCGCAGTTCCTCCTCACCCACAGAGAGCCAATAATATCCAACTGCAAAAGAACCTAGGACTGGTTCCACCTTGTGGGACCTGCCCACTCTCCCACCTTGAGAGTATATGTTCCTTTAATAAACCACTTTGTGCTTGCTCCTTTCCTACTGATTATCTTTATTTGAGTGTGTATTCTCACATAAATCTTCTTGTAGGGAATCCAAGGACCAAGACCTCCATGTACACAACACAGACTCTCTCAGAAAACACTCCATCACACTTACACTGAAATGTCATTGGAGAGGTTGCAGACAACCTGGCAAGGACAACAGGATAGTTATGAATAGCTCAGGCAAATCACGATGCATGGCCAGAGGCTGGCTTCTGTTATCAGAGAGGTGGGAAATAAATATTGGGCGGTCAATACATTCCATAGTGTACCACCCAGCTCTATGTACCAAACCTATGCATCGTGTGGCCATTCCTTTCTCAGACCAGAGAAAAGAGAGTGGTCCCCCATCTGGGAACTGATTTCCCATGATACCTCACATTTGTATATTCAGTATAAGGCTACACTTCCAACAATCTCTGTATCAAAGACAGGAGTTATGCTCTGTTGTAGGGAAAAAAATGCAGGCAGTAGAAGAAGAAGTACCTGGGGAAATTTTGTATGTCAATTATTCTTTCTAGTGAAGGAAATGGTACAAACCATGTCAAATTCTAGAAATGAATTTTATAATTCATAGCAAGACAATCAGTTTCTAGAACTGGCTGATATAGTTTCACACCAATAGTACTAAATGGCAATAAAATGTCAAGAACTTGGTCAGGGTCTATGCATATCAACCTGGGTTTAGCTTTAATGCCTCGAAGATGATGTTAGTGTCGAAGGCTGGCAAGTAAAAGAAATTGAGGTGACTCCACCCATCCTGTTTTCAATACAAAAGTAGTAATAGATAATTCAAAGACTAAAGCCCTATAAAAATGAATTTTTTTGAAAAAGAACATCTATAATTCAACTTTTAGAAGAAATGCACACATTTCAAAGAAAATATCCATTAGAAATAAATTTATGTTACCATAAAATTAAAAAATTTTATTCTTTGTGAAATAAGAAACTGGTGCCAGGTGGACTGGAGAGACCTTGGGTTCTAAGGCCTTGACAGCCCTTCCAAAAGATGTCACCAGAGGCTCTTGATTTCGGCAGTTTTCTTCCTTATTTGGTCAGGGGTTTCCTGCCATGGCCCCTCAGGGAGGAGATTTTAGTGTGCTAACAGGGTAAAATGAAGGAATAATGTGAACTTTGACCTACTTTCTCAGTCATCTGGTTTGATCTGTATTCTTGTTGTTTTGTGATGGACTGCTGCCAGAATAGACCTCTGACCTCCTTGTGGTTGGCCATGACTTCTTCTTTCCTGCCCTGCAGACATGCTGTTAGCACCTAATTAACTGCCTACTCTCACAAAACAAAAGGTGAAGTGGCAAGCAAATGCTGCTAAAGATAAAAGAAATAATATACAAAAAGAATAAAAAAGAAACTAGATACAAAACGGGGACATGATAAGGCAATTATGTTATCATTGTGGAGTTCAAATCACCATTGAAATTTTTTAAAACCATTGCACATATTTAAATTTGAGTGAATCTGAACTTAAAAACTAGACTGGCCAACAAAGTTATAGTGAAGAAAATAAGAATGTGCTACTACAGGCAACATTTAACCAATATAGCCAAAGCTGTAGGCAGAGAAATTTACATTCCTAATAGTTCATGTAAAAGGGAACAATGATAAGAACTTGACCTAATTTTCAAATAAATAAATAAATAAATAAATA
Organism: Mustela erminea; assembly: GCF_009829155.1. NCBI lineage: Eukaryota > Metazoa > Chordata > Mammalia > Carnivora > Mustelidae > Mustela > Mustela erminea. Next base: position 12,082,881 of record NC_045615.1, read on the forward strand.
AATAAATGAAAAATAAAGCTAAACCAAGGAAATAGAAGGAAGAAAATAAAGCTACCAGGAGCTGGAAGGGTAGGGGGTGAAATTAGAACTCAGTGAAAACAAGAAAGGGGCAATAATTCTGTGAATCTGGCAAAATGTTGTATGGAAAGATACAAAAGTAGTTTTGAATAAGAAATTTGTAAATGACACTTATTCTGTAATAGACAATAATCTATGTCAATATGGTATTATTTAATTAATATAGCCAAAGCTGTAGGCAGAGAAATTTACATTCCTAATAGTTCATGTAAAAGGGAACAATGATAAGAACTTGACCTAATTTTCAAATAAATAAATAAATGAAAAATAAAGCTAAACCAAGGAAATAGAAGGAAGAAAATAAAGCTACCAGGAGCTGGAAGGGTAGGGGGTGAAATTAGAACTCAGTGTAAACAAGAAAGGGGCAATAATTCTGTGAATCTGGCAAAAATGTTGTATGGAAAGATACAAAAGTAGTTTTGAATAAGAAATTTGTAAATGACACTTATTCTGTAATAGACAATAATCTATGTCAATATGGTATTATTTAATTCTCACCACCGCCCAAGGAGGTAGCTAATTTCATTATTCTGCTTTTCATACATGAAAAAAACTGAGGTATGGAGAAGCTAAGTTAATTTGGATTCTGTGCCTACCCTAACCAGGGCACAGATCACAGAGAGGAGGCAGTAAAACCAGGATTTGAACTAGAGCAATCCATCTCCTGGCTCCTGACTTTGGACTCAACATAATGCCGTAGAAACCATGCTTCTAAAATGCATCAATAAACATAATTTAAAACAAGTACCCAAGGTATATTTTTGGACTTGAAAAACTAATTGTAAATTACATTTTAAGAATCTTCATGAATGTTTTGATTTAGAAGAATAATAGAGATTGATTTTACCACCAGTTATTATGGAACACATAATCAGTAATATTGTTCTATAATTAGAATAGATAAATCACCATAACATACCAGAAAGTGACAAGACTAAGCTTACTAGAATGAAATATGTGTAGTGATGAGATTTAAATCAGTGGTAAGAGGATTAATTCATAAATGGACAGACATTTATTAGGAAATATTCCTATGTGTACAATGAATTACAGAATGATTTAATGGTTAATCTGTTTAAATGAGAGAACTGCAAAATACATACATGGATATTTAGCTGACCTTCAGCTGGGTATTGTCTAACAACAAAAAATTAGAAATGTATAAATTGATAGATTTAAATATAAAAAGTTATGAGACAATATGACAAAAATCTCAAAATTTAAAAATAGTCTGAAAACTAAAGTATATTTAAAATATACACACACACAAAAAAAACATTTACTAGAGTATTCTACCAAATAAGTTAAAAAGATAATAAAAATCCCAATTGTAAAACATAAAAGGTAATTCCAACAAAGTTACCATCTAAAAGAGAGAATATAAATGACTATTGAATATGTAGTAAAATAATGAAACTTTTACCAAAGACAAAATAAAACAACAATAGAGTACTACTTACATGTTATCAAACTGTCAGACTTTTAAAAACTTTTGAAAATAGTTCCATGAATCAGGTACGTTTGTGCATTGTTGGTGGCCATATAAACTGGTACAAACTTCACCAAATGTAATTTGATAGAAATAAACTAATGTACTAAAACATTCACGAGCACTTTTGAAGCATTCTGTGCTAAGAATTTTCTTTTCCTTTTTGTTTTCGTTTCTTTTCTCTTCTTTTCTTTTCTTTTCTTTTTTTTCTTTTCTTTTAAGGGGTGCCTGGGTGGCTCAGTGGATTAAACCTCTGCTTTTGGATCAGGTCATGATCTCCGAGTCCTGCGATCAAGCCCCACATCAGGCTCTTTGCTCAGCGGGGAGCCTGTTTCCCCCTCTCTCTCTGCCTGCCTCTCTGACTACTTGTGATCTCTCTCTCTCTCTCTGTCAAATAAATAAAGAAAATCTTTTTAAAAAAAGAGTTTTCTTTTAATTTAGTATAGGGTGTAGTAGTGAAGCATGATTTCTAAGCTTCCTTCCTATATTAGGTGTTTTCCTATCTATCTATCTATCATCTATCTATCTGCCATCTATCTATCTATCTACTGTCTACACACACACACATGCACACACAGAGTATTCAAGATGATACACACGTAGAAAGCAAAGGGCATAAAGAAAAACTATAGTCATGCAAGAACTTACTTCAAAAAGAGAGAGTAAGAGAGATTTGCCTCTAGCAAGCACAAGTGCATAGTGCATAATTTATTGCACATTTCCTTCCAATTTTACATAATAGCTTGCATTGTTCAGGCACCAGTGTTAGCTATACCAGTTTGATTGCTTTTTTATGGCAGAGAATTACAGTGCTGCGAAGTCCATTATTTTTTATATAACATTTAATAAACAATTCATTTTAGGGTTTTGGAACCAAAGGAAATGAAAACTCTCTTGCAGATGGGTAATCCCAATGGTTTCTATATTTAAAGGAGAATGAATCCTGAATACCTTGCTTAACTCAGTTGATTTTAACAACTACTGTATATAACACTGGACCACGCTTTGAGATGCTCACCAGAAAATCTTACTGAAATTCCAATGCTTGAAGAAGTAGGTAAGAATATCATAGAGCCAAACAATGAAACGGTAACATAAGAAATATTGTTGGCAAGTCCTTCCCTAAGTCACAACTTCTTTTACATGATATTTACATAAAATTCACATCTTCTGATCTAAAGGGGCAGGTGAGTCTGCTCAGGATAAATTGTCACTGTGGATAGAAAATAATAGGAAAGCAAAGGAAGGGTAGTGTAGAAATGAATGTTTTGCTAGGTGAGCCCACATTTCAGTGCAAAAAGAAAATAACAGCCAGAGGATTTTCTCTAGATCCTGTGAGGTCCTAAGCTAATTTGTGTCAGAGATTTGTGATTTTAAGGTCTTCAGGAAGGAGGAAAGATGTGTTTCAGGGACATTATTTGCTCTTATGTATCATGACTGGGCCTTTTCTTCTCTGCTTTGATCTATCTTAGCTGGCCAGTGAAGGATGGAGTGGTGTTTGTTATTTCAGTATGTTTTGGTTAATCTATTTAATTAGACGTAAAAAAGATTTTTTATTAAACATATGATTCAAGAAATCATTAATCTGAGTAAATATTTATTGCTCTTCAAATGATATTTATATTTTGAGTAATAATTTTGGAATGCTAAATATTTTTTAAAACATAATAGGGAAGCAAATATGTAAAAATTAATATTTTAGATCAGAATGAGAGCAAGTAAACTTATTTGTCATTTCTTCGCAAAGCAAGGTTATGTTTTATAGATACTTTTTTTCATCTACAGAGACTGTTCAGAGACACACAGCATATTTCACATGATTGATAGGTTTCACTGTCCCATGTCTAGAAACTGAAAGTATCTCTTCTAACTTAAGACAACAAAGCAACATTTGTCTCAATTTTCCTGAAGTGAAAGAGAAACAGGTTTATGAAAACATTTTTCTACCTCTGCTCTGTGAATGGTTTGATATTAATGTTCGAAGTTCCTTTTAAGTACTTACATTCTGTAAATTCTATAAATTTTCCTAGCAATGTCACTTTCTCAATATTGCATAGGGTGGCAAAAATAAAAGCATAAGATAAAGCAGTGGTTCCCAGGTTTGTCAAAACCAAAAGAAGTCACCTACCTATATTCATTTCCCAAGGCTGAAAACAAAGTATCACAGACCGGGTCTTAGACCAAGAGAAATTTATTCTCTCACCTTCTGGAAGCTCTAAGACTGAAATCAAAGTGCTCACAGATCATGTTCCTTCTGAAGCCTCAGGAGAAGGATCCTTCCTTGCCTCTTCCAACTTGTAGTGGCCCCAGGTGTCCCCTGGCTGGTGGCAGCATCACTCAGATCTCTGCCTCCATCTTCACCTGGCTATCTTCTCTCTGTGTTGTGACTTTGTTAAATTCACACTTGTGAAGCAGAGCCTGGGATATTGGATGGCTAGCCAAGGTTCAACAAAAGACCAAAAGATGTCAAGAGATGGCAAGAGAAAGTGAAACAGATAAGTTTATTAATCACAGGTCCTGGAAGAAGTATGCAGGATGCCTTGAGGGGCCACTGGGAGGTCAAGGCAGAATGCCAGCAGACAGTCTGCCCCTGTGGCACATGCTTTTATTAGGGTCTGCAGGTAAAGTGCTTTGGGTTCCCCAGATAAGGCTGGATTGGTCAGTTCAAATGGAAAAGAGTGGACCTTTGGTAAGCTTCATGAGAGTCTTATCTAAGAGATACAGAAAAAGAGGGCCCTGGGAACTGAGGGGAGACTTGTTTACATGGGCTGCTGGGCAAGTCATCAGAAACTGAAATCTTGTGACTCTGGTCTGAGCTGGCAGGAGGTGCTGAAGTCAGTTTGAGGTCTCTGGAGTCCACCTAGACATATACAATGAATGCTGAAGCAGCAATACCATGGAGTACTTTGGCCAAACTCTCCATACTCTGCCTACACATAGTCTTATTGTAAGGACTTTAATAGAGTTTAATAGCGCCAGAGTCAAGTTTGTAAGGTCAAATCTGGGTATGCCTCCCTTATAGTTCTGAACCTTGTAAATTAATGTAATTTAATATCAGAGATGTTAACTAAGTTTAGTATCCACATTTTCCTGATATTTATCTTGGGTTTCCTGGAAATACATAGTTTTTTGAGTTTTGGAAATTTTGTAATTATGAGTAATATGTATATCCATTTGTAATGTTGGTAATATTTACAAAACTATAAAGTTAGTTTTATATCTACTAATGAGGAGCAGAAAAGACTTATTAGAAGGATAAAAATAAAAAGAAGGAAGAGATATGCAGATTTGAAAATGAAATAGAACTTTATAGTAATTATATTGGGGAAATACATTCCGTGTTTACAACAATTATATTTTTTTTAATTTGAATATCAACATTCAAACCCATGCTGTTTTTAATAGTAAGTACATTTTCCTTTTTGAAATATCATGACATCCTTATTGATGCTTTTAGGCAGTGTGCAGATTCAAAACCATGAAAGGTTTGCTGTGGTCTGAGTTTTGCTTCTTCTCTCTTACAAATATAATACAAAATGTAAAATAATGTAAATGTAATGTACCAAAATCCCCTTCATTATCCATAACATAAAGATGTAATCCTCACTAAAAATATACAATGAAGTTTTATGGCAAATTTTCAAATTTTTAATATTCAACAAATTGGTAAATATATTCTAAAAATCAAATCAATGGCAATATCTACCATCTTGCAAAATTCACCCCAATCTTCACAACCTTCCCAATGTCACAAAACTGATAAATCTTTCATACAAATAAACTGGTAGGACAGAAGGAGAACAGGCTCTCTGTTGCAGCTGCCATCACTTTGACTAGGAAGTGTGATTCTGAGGTTGATAGGGTAAGGACTGATTCATCCTTCCAGTACCTTCTCCTTGAAACTAAATCCTTGGATAGTGGAATTAGACGACAATATTAAACATGATGTAATTCTTCTTATCAAGTGTCATTTCCTTATTATTTGCTTAATATTCCATGTAAGTAATTTATTCTAACCGCCTAGCTTTAAAGAATATTTAGTGGGAGAAAACATACCTTTGCTGGTCTGAACATGTTTATTATATAGGCATACCTTGGAGATATTGTGCATTTAGTTCCAGACCATCACAATAAAGTAAATACTCTAATAAGGCAAGTCAAACAATTTTTTTGGTTTCCTAGTGCATAATAGACTGTAGTGTAGTCTATTAGGTGTGCGATAGCACTATGTCTAAGAGAAAAAAAAGTATATACCTTAATTTAAAAACACTTTATTGCTAAAAAATGCTAACCATCATCTGTGCTTTCAGCCAGTGGTAATCTTTCTGCTGATGGAGAGTCTTACCTCATTTGTTGGTAGTTGAAGATTGATCAAGGTGGTTGCTGAAGACTGGGATGGCAGTGGCATTTTCTTAAAATTAGATAGCAATGAAGTTTGCTGCATTGATTGACTCTTCCTTTCATAAATGATTTCTCTGTAACATGTGATCCTGTTTGATAGCATTTTACCCACAGCAGAAGTTTTTTCAAAATTGCAGTCAGTCTTCTCAAACCCTGCCCCACATTTATCAACTAAGTTTATGAAACACTCTAAATCCTTTCATAACATTTCAACAATCTTCACCAGGAGTAGATTCCATCTCAAAAAAAAATTTTTTTTGTTCATCTATAAGAAACAACTCTTCATCTGTGAATGTTTTATCATGAGATTGTTGCAATTCAGTCACATTTTCAGACTCCCCTTCTAATTCCAATTCTCATGCTCTTTACACCACATCTGCAGTTACAGCCTTCACTGACATCTTGAATCCCTCAAAATCATCCATGATGGTTGGAATCCACTTCTTCCAAACTCCTGTTCATGTTATTTTGATCTCTTCCCATGACTCATGAACATTCTTAGTGGCATCTAAGTGAATTCTTTCCAGAAGATTTTCAATTAACTCTATCCAGACCCATCAGAGGAATTACTATGGCAGCTAAAACCCTGGAATGTATTTCTTAAATAATAAAACTTGAAAGTTGAAATTGCTGCTTGATCCATGGGCTGCAGAATGGATGTTGTATTGTGTTGGTAGGCATGAAAACAACAATATTGTTTTACATCTCAGTGAGAGCTTTTAGTGATCAACTGCAATGTCAGCAAGTTGTAATTTTTTGAAAGAAATATTTTATCTGAGCAGTAGGTCTCCCCAGTGGGCTTAGAATATTCAATAAGCCATGTTGTGAACAGATGTCTGTCATCAAGGCTTTGTTGTTTCATTTATAGAGCATAGGCAGAGCAGATTTAGCATAATTCTTGAAGGCCCCAGGATTTGCAGAATCATAAGTGAGGATTGGCCTCAATTTAAAGTCACTAAGTTGCTTTAGCCCCAAAAAGGGAAGTCAAACTATCCTTTGAAGCTTTGAAGTCTTGAAGCTAGTTATTGACTTATCTTCTCTAGCTATGAAAATCCTAGATGGCATCTTCTTCCAACAGAAGGCTATTTCATCTGCATTGAAAATATGTGGTTTAGTGTCACCACTTTCATGAATTATCTGAACTAGATCTTTTGGATAACTTTCTGAAGCTTCTACATCAGCATTTGTTGCTGCACTTTGCATTTTTATGTTATGGAGATGGTTTCTTTCCTTAAACCTCATGGACTGACCTCTCCTAGCTCCAGCTCTTCTTCTGCAGCTTCCTCACATCTCCCAGCCTTCTTAAAATTGATGAGAGTTAAGGTCTTACCTTGGATGATGCTCTGGCCTAAGGTAATGTGGCTGGTTTGATTTTCTATCCAGACCACTAAAACTTTCTCCATATCAGCAATAAAGCTGTTTCACTTATTCATTCATGTATTCACTGGAGTAGCACTATACCATTTCCTTTGAGAACTTTTCCTTTGCACTCACAACTTGTCTTACTGGTGCAAGAGGCTTTCAGCATACCAGAGCTTTGGACATGCCTTCCTCACTAAACTTAATCATTTCTATCTTTTGATTTAAAGCAAGAGATATGTGAATCTTCCTTTCACTTGAGCTCTTAAAAGCCATTATAGGATTATTAATTGGCCTAATTTCAATATTATTGTGTCTCGGGGACTAGGAATTCCAAGAAAAGGAGAGAGAGATAGAGAAAAAGCTAGTCAGTGGAGCAGTCAGAACACACACAACATTTATTGATTAAGCTTGTTGTCTTATATGGGTGCAGTTTGTGGCATTCCAAAACAATTATCGTAGTAACATCAACGATCACTGCTCACAGATCACCATAACACATAGAATAATAATGACATATTTTGAAATAATGTAAGAATTACCAAAATGTGGCAGAGGCAGCAGTTGAACAAATGCTATTGAAAAATATGATGCTGATGGAATTGCTTAATGAAGGGTTGCCACAGACTTTCAATTTCTAAAAAATGCAACACCTGCAAAGCACAATAAAGAAAAACAAATAAAAAAAAAGGCATGCCTGTATTTCTGGGGGGAAAAATCTTGTGATACTTTCATAGTTAAATAATTTACAGGGATGCCTGGGTGACTCAGTTGGTTAAACATCTGCCTTAGGCTCTGGTCATGATCCCAAGGTCTGGGTCTTTGTTCAACAGAGAGCCTGCTTCTTCCTCTTCTTCCCTCCCATTTCTCCCTACTTCTCCCTCTGACTGCCACTCCCCCTGCTCTTGTGCTTGCTCTCTCTCTCTCTCTGAAAAATAAATAAATAAAATATTTTTAAAAATAAATAAGTAATGTAAAGAATCAAACAATTTTAAAGATACCCAATGCACAAAGGTATAAAAACAACAAACCAGGGGGAGGAGTCAAGATGGCGGAGAAGTAGCAGGCTGAGACTGCTTCAGCTAGCCGGAGATCAGCTACATAGCTTATCTAAAGATTGCAAACACCTGAAAATCCATCGGCAGATCGAAGAGAAGAAGAACAGCAATTCTGGAAACAGAAAAACAACCACTTTCTGAAAGGTAGGACCGGCGGAGAAGTGAATCCAAAGCGACGGGAAGATAGACCCCGGGGGGAGGGGCCGGCTCCCGGCAAGCGGCGGAGCAACGGTGCACAAAATCAGGACTTTTAAAAGTCTGTTCCGCTGAGGGACATCGCTCCAGAGGCTAAACCGGGGCGAAGCCCACGCGGGTTCAGCGTGGCCTCAGGTCCCGCAGGGTCACAGAAGGATCAGGGGTGTCTGAGTGTCGCAGAGCTTGCGGGTATTGGAACGGGAAAGCCGGCTACAGAGACAGAGCCGACAGTAAGCTCACAGCTCGGTGTTACCTTGAACTGGTCGCAGGCTCGGAGAGCTCGGAGCGCGGCCGGAGGTCAGGCAGACGGGAGTAACTGGGCGCTGTTCTCTGAAGGCGCACTGAGGAGTGCGGCCCTGGGCTCTCGGCTCCTCCGGGCCGGAGACCAGGAGGCCGCCATTTGTATTCCCGTCCTCCGGAACTCTACAGAAAGCGCTCAGGGAACAAAAGCTCCTGAAAGCAAACCCGAGCGGATTACTCACCCGGGCCCCGGGTAAGGGCGGTGTAATTCCGCCTGGGGCAAAGACACTTGAGAATCACTACAACAGGCCCCTCCCCCAGAAGATCAACAAGAAATCCAGCCGAGACCAAGTTCACCTACCAAGGAGTGCAGTTTCAATACCAAGGAGAGCAGCAGAATTCCAGAGGAGGAGAAAGCCAAGCACGGAACTCATGGCTTTTTCCCTGTGATTTTTTTTTAGTCTTGCAGTTAATTTAATTTGTTTCTTTTTCATTTTTTTTTTTTTTTTTTTTTTTTTTTCCTCGCCTTCGGGTAAAATTTTTTTTTTTTTAACTGTTACCTTTTTCTTTTTTAACGATTTTTTTACTAGTTTATCTAATACATATATTTTTTCTTTTTTACATTTTTCTTAGGTGTTTTCCTTTTTTTTTTTTTTACTTCTTTTCTTTTCTTTTTTCTTTTTTTTTTCTTTTTTCTTTTTTTTTCTTTCTTCCTTTTTGAACCTCTTTTTATCCCCTTTCTTCCCCCTCACGATTTTGGATCTCTTCTAATTTGGTTAAAGCATCTTTTCCTGGGGTTGTTGCCACCCTTTTAGTATTTTAATTGCCCCTTCATATACTCTTATCTGGACAAAATGACAAGACGGAAAAATTCAACACAAAAAAAAGAACAAGAGGCAGTACCGAAGGCTAGGGACCTAATCAATACAGACATTGGTAATATGTCAGATCTAGAGTTCAGAATGACAATTCTCAAGGTTCTAGCCGGGCTCGAAAAAGGCATGGAAGATATTAGAGAAACCCTCTCGAGAGATATAAAAGCCCTTTCTGGAGAAATAAAAGAACTAAAATCTAACCAAGTTGAAATAAAAAAAGCTATTAATGAAGTGCAATCAAAAATGGAGGCTCTCACTGCTAGGATAAATGAGGCAGAAGAAAGAATTAGTGATATAGAAGACCAAATGACAGAGAATAAAGAAGCTGAGCAAAAGAGGGACAAACAGCTACTGGACCACGAGGGGAGAATTCGAGAGATAAGTGACACCATAAGACGAAACAACATTAGAATAATTGGGATTCCAGAAGAAGAAGAAAGAGAGAGGGGAGCAGAAGGTATACTGGAGAGAATTATTGGGGAGAATTTCCCCAATATGGCAAAGGGAACGAGCATCAAAATTCAGGAGGTTCAGAGAACGCCCCTCAAAATCAATAGGAATAGGCCCACACCCCGTCACCTAATAGTAAAATTTACAAGTCTCAGTGACAAAGAGAAAATCCTGAAAGCAGCCCGGGAAAAGAAGTCTGTAACATACAATGGTAAAAATATTAGATTGGCAGCTGACTTATCCACAGAGACCTGGCAGGCCAGAAAGAGCTGGCATGATATTTTCAGAGCACTAAACGAGAAAAACATGCAGCCAAGAATACTATATCCAGCTAGGCTATCATTGAAAATAGAAGGAGAGATTAAAAGCTTCCAGGACAAACAAAAACTGAAAGAATTTGCAAATACCAAACCAGCTCTACAGGAAATATTGAAAGGGGTCCTCTAAGCAAAGAGAGAGCCTACAAGTGGTAGATCAGAAAGGAACAGAGACCATATACAGTAACAGTCAACTTACAGGCAATACAATGGCACTAAATTCATATCTCTCAATAGTTACCCTGAATGTTAATGGGCTAAATGCCCCTGTCAAAAGACACAGGGTATCAGAATGGATAAAAAAACAAAACCCATCTATATGTTGCCTCCAAGAAACTCATTTTAAGCCCGAAGACACCTCCAGATTTAAAGTGAGGGGGTGGAAAAGAATTTACCATGCTAATGGACATCAGAAGAAAGCAGGAGTGGCAATCCTTATATCAGATCAATTAGATTTTAAGCCAAAGACTATAATAAGAGATGAGGAAGGACACTATATCATACTCAAAGGGTCTGTCCAACAAGAAGATTTAACAATTTTAAATATCTATGCCCCCAATGTGGGAGCAGCCAACTATATAAACCAATTAATAACAAAATCAAAGAAACACATCAACAATAATACAATAATAGTAGGGGACTTTAACACTCCCCTCACTGAAATGGACAGGTCATCCAAGCAAAAGATCAGCAAGGAAATAAAGGCCTTAAACGACACACTGGACCAGATGGACATCACAGATATATTCAGAATATTTCATCCCAAAGCAACAGAATACACATTCTTCTCTAGTGCACATGGAACATTCTCCAGAATAGATCACATCCTCGGTCCTAAATCAGGACTCAACCGGTATCAAAAGATTGGGATCATTCCCTGCATATTTTCAGACCACAATGCTCTAAAGCTAGAACTCAACCACAAAAGGAAGTTTGGAAAGAACCCAAATACATGGAGACTAAACAGCATCCTTCTAAAGAATGAATGGGTCAACCGGGAAATTAAAGAAGAATTGAAAAAAATCATGGAAACAAATGATAATGAAAATACAACGGTTCAAAATCTGTGGGACACAACAAAGGCAGTCCTGAGAGGAAAATATATAGCGGTACAAGCCTTTCTCAAGAAACAAGAAAGGTCTCAGGTACACAACCTAACCCTTCACCTAAAGGAGCTGGAGAAAGAACAAGAAAGAAACCCTAAGCCCAGCAGGAGAAGAGAAATCATAAAGATCAGAGCAGAAATCAATGAAATAGAAACCAAAAAAACAATAGAACAAATCAACGAAACTAGGAGCTGGTTCTTTGAAAGAATTAATAAAATTGATAAACCCCTGGCCCGACTTATCAAAAAGAAAAGAGAAAGGACCCAAATAAATAAAATCATGAATGAAAGAGGAGAGATCACAACTAACACCAAAGAAATACAAACTATTATAAGAACATACTATGAGCAACTCTACGCCAATAAATTTGACAATCTGGAAGAAATGGATGCATTCCTAGAAACATATAAACTACCACAACTGAACCAGGAAGAAATAGAAAGCCTGAACAGACCCATAACCAGTAAGGAGATTGAAACAGTCATTAAAAATCTCCAAACAAACAAAAGCCCTGGGCCAGACGGCTTCCCGGGGGAATTCTACCAAACATTTAAAGAAGAACTAATTCCTATTCTCCTGAAACTGTTCCAAAAAATAGAAATGGAAGGAAAACTTCCAAACTCATTTTATGAGGCCAGCATCACCTTGATCCTAAAACCAGACAAGGATCCCACCAAAAAAGAGAGCTATAGACCGATATCCTTGATGAACACAGATGCGAAAATACTCAACAAAATACTAGCCAATAGGATTCAACAGTACATTAAAAGGATTATTCACCACGACCAAGTGGGATTTATTCCAGGGCTGCAAGGTTGGTTCAACATCCGCAAATCAGTCAATGTGATACAACACATCAATAAAAGAAAGAACAAGAACCATATGATACTCTCAATAGATGCTGAAAAAGCATTTGACAAAGTACAGCATCCCTTCCTGATCAAAACTCTTCAAAGTGTAGGGATAGAGGGCGCATACCTCAATATCATCAAAGCCATCTATGAAAAACCCACCGCAAATATCATTCTCAATGGAGAAAAACTGAAAGCTTTTCCGCTAAGGTCAGGAACACGGCAGGGATGTCCATTATCACCACTGCTATTCAACATAGTACTAGAGGTACTAGCCTCAGCAATCAGACAACAAAAGGAAATTAAAGGCATCCAAATCGGCAAAGAAGAAGTCAAATTATCACTCTTCGCAGATGATATGATACTATATGTGGAAAACCCAAAAGACTCCACTCCAAAACTGCTAGAACTTATACAGGAATTCAGTAAAGTGTCAGGATATAAAATCAATGCACAGAAATCAGTTGCATTTCTCTACACCAACAACAAGACAGAAGAAAGAGAAATTAAGGAGTCAATCCCATTTACAATTGCACCCAAAACCATAAGATACCTAGGAATAAACCTAACCAAAGAGACACAGAATCTATACTCAGAAAACTATAAAGTACTCATGAAAGAAATTGAGGAAGACACAAAGAAATGGAAAAATGTTCCATGCTCCTGGATTGGGAGAATAAATATTGTGAAAATGTCTATGCTACCTAAAGCAATCTACACATTTAATGCAATTCCTATCAAAGTACCATCCATCTTTTTCAAAGAAATGGAACAAATAATGCTAAAATTTATATGGAACCAGAAAAGACCTCGAATAGCCAAAGGGATATTGAAAAAGAAAGCCAACGTTGGTGGCATCACAATTCCGGACTTCAAGCTCTATTACAAAGCTGTCGTCATCAAGACAGCATGGTACTGGCACAAAAACAGACACATAGATCAATGGAACAGAATAGAGAGCCCAGAAATAGACCCTCAACTCTATGGTCAACTAATCTTCGACAAAGCAGGAAAGAATGTCCAATGGCAAAAAGACAGCCTTTTCAATAAATGGTGCTGGGAAAATTGGACAGCCACATGCAGAAAAATGAAATTGGACCATTTCCTTACACCACACACAAAAATAGACTCAAAATGGATGAAGGACCTCAATGTGCGAAAGGAATCCATCAAAATCCTTGAGGAGAACACAGGCAGCAACCTCTTTGACCTCAACCGCAGCAACATCTTCCTAGGAACAACACAAAAGGCAAGGGAAGCAAGGGCAAAAATGAACTATTGGGATTTCATCAAGATCAAAAGCTTTTGCACAGCAAAGGAAACAGTTAACAAAATCAAAAGACAACTGACAGAATGGGAGAAGATATTTGCAAATGACATATCAGATAAAGGACTAGTGTCCAGAATCTATAAAGAACTTAGCAAACTCAACACCCAAAGAACAAATAATCCAATCAAGAAATGGGCAGAGGACATGAACAGACATTTCTGCAAAGAAGACATTCAGATGACCAACAGACACATGAAAAAGTGCTCCATATCACTCGGCATCAGGGAAATACAAATCAAAACCACAATGAGATATCACCTCACACCAGTCAGAATGGCTAAAATAAACAAGTCAGGAAATGACAGATGCTGGCGAGGATGCGGAGAAAGGGGAACCCTCCTACACTGTTGGTGGGAATGCAAGCTGGTGCAGCCACTCTGGAAAACAGCATGGAGGTTTCTCAAAATGTTGAAAATAGAACTGCCCTATGACCCAGCAATTGCACTATTGGGTATTTACCCTAAGGATACAAACGTAGTGATCCAAAGGGGCACATGCACCCGAATGTTTATAGCAGCAATGTCCACAATAGCCAAACTATGGAAAGAACCTAGATGTCCATCAACAGATGAATGGATCAAGAAGATGTGGTATATATACACAATGGAATACTATGCAGCCATCAAAAGAAATGAAATCTTGCCATTTGCGACAACATGGATGGAACTAGAGCGTATCATGCTTAGCGAAATAAGTCAAGCAGAGAAAGACAACTATCATATGATCTCCCTGATATGAGGAAGTGGTGATGCAACATGGGGGCTTAAGTGGGTAGGAGAAGAATAAATGAAACAAGATGGGATTGGGAGGGAGACAAACCATAAGTGACTTTTAATCTCACAAAACAAACTGAGGATTGCTGGGGGGAGGGGGTTTCGGAGAAGGGGGTGGGATTATGGACATTGGGGAGGGTATGTGCTTTGGTGAGTGCTGTGAAGTGTGTAAACCTGGTGATTCACAGACCTGTACCCCTGGGGATAGAGTATTATGCCTCCATCAGAAAGGATGAATACCCAACTTTTGTAGCAACATGGACGGGACTGGAAGAGATTATGCTGAGTGAAATAAGTCAAGCAGAGAGAGTCAATTATCATATGGTTTCACTTATTTGTGGAGCATAACAAATAGCATGGAGGACATGGGGACTTAGAGTGGAGAAGGGAGTTGGGGGAAATTGGAAGGGGAGGTGAACCATGAGAGACTATGGACTCTGAAAAACAATCTGAGGGTTTTGAAGGGACGGGGGGGGTGGGAGGTTGGGGTACCAGGTGGTGGGTATTATAGAGGGCACGGATTGCATGGAGCACGGGGTGTGGTGCAAAAATAATGAATACTGTTATGCTGGAAATAAAAAAAAAATTAATAAAAAAAAAAAATTAGAAATGAAAAAAAAAAAAAAAAAAAAAAAAAAAAAACAACAACAACAAACCAATCAGTAAACATTCTTGCGACACTCCAGCTGCCCTAAGAGCAGAGAGCATACTGAAGCAGGAATTGGGGCTTGAGTTCTAATGCCCACACAGAGACAAGAGATGAAGGTAAAAAATAACAAGAACTTTCATGAGAGAATCAGGACCCAGGTTCAATACAATACATCATCTAAAATGTCTAATTTTGAACAAAAAACGGCATCATGACAAGAAACAGGAAAATGTGACCCATATACAGGAAAAAAAGCAACAGAAACTGTGTCAGGACCGAGATGCCAAACTTAACAAAGATATCAAAGCATCTATTATAAATGTGTTTGGAGAACTGAAGGAGTTTAGAAGAGACAAAGGAAGGCATGATGACGATGTCTGATCCACCAGAGAATATCAATAAGGAAATGGAAATTATAAAGAAGAATCCAATAGAATTTCCAGAGTTGAAAAGTACGATAGCTAAAAAGAAGTCAGTGAACTTGAAAATAGAATTGATATAGATTATGTAATCTGAAAGGCAGAAAGAAAAGAGATTTAAAAAAGGACTTCAAGTAATGTAAGCACCAACAAGTGTACCAAGATACGCACAATAGGAGTCCCAGAAGAGAGAATAAGAGGACAAAAAAGACAAATAAATAAATAATAAAAAGTTCCAAAATTTTTTGAAAAACATTAATCTATACATCCAAGAAGCTCAACAAACTCTAAAAGGATGAATGGAAAGATATCATACCAAATATATTATAAAAATGCCATAAACCAACAACAAAGAAATCTTGAAAGTGGTAAGAAAAAAAATCAAGCAAACAAGTAAATAATGCTATAACTGAATTTATATAGCTTAGAGATACTTATATACTGTGACAGTGAATACTATAATTTTTTCCTAGACTTTATATCCTTTAGATACTTTTTATTTTCAAAGTGCACCCCAAATTCTAGCATTCACATCCAAATCTAAGAATAAAAAGAATAACAACCACTGGAATCCAAGAACAGACAGATGAACTGAGTGAAATTCAGTATTTTTTACTTGATCCTGGTTAATCACTTTCATGTAGAAATTTTTGAAAATCATTTAAGTTGGGAGTGGGGTGCCTGGGTGGGTAAGTCAGTTGAGCATCTGACTCTTGATTTCAGCTCATGTCATGATCCCAGTGTCCTGGGATTGAGCCCAGAGTTGTGCGCCACACTCAGTGTGGAGTCTGCTTAGGATTCTCTCCATCCCTCTTCCTATGCCCCTCTCCCAGCTCACACACACCTGCACTCTCTCTCTTTCTAAAAATAAATAAATAAATATTTTTCAAAATCATTTACCTTGGTTTCATTCATGAACTCATAAACTCCTACATAAGTAATATGTAACTACTATTCCACTTGTGAAATAAATAAAATCTATCCAATTGTTTAAATATGCCAAATAATGTAAAAAAAAAAAAAACTTATAACTGTTGAATCACTATATTATACACCTGAAACAAATATAACACTGGAATTTAAATTAAATCAGACTGAATTGAAATTGCATAAAATATTTTTTTTGAAATTGCATAAAAGATGTTTTTTTAAAGATTTTATTTATTTATTTGATAGACAGAGATGACAAGTAGGCAGAGAGTCAGGCAGAGAGACAGGCAGAGAGACAGGAGGAAGCAGGCTCTCCACGGAGCAGAGAGCCCGATGCGGGGCTCGATCCCAGGACTCTGGGATCATGACCTGAGCCGAAGGCAGAGGCTTTAACCCACTGAGCCACCCAGGCGCCCCAAAATTGCATAAAATATTTTTAAAGTGATCTAAGGAAATATTTTTGTATATTGTTTATATTATTTCTAAGAGTATCTATTGGCAAAAAAAAACAAAAAAAAGCAAAAAAACAAAAAAAAACTATCATCTATGGAAAGAAAGCAAAATTTTTATTTGAAGATCAGATTTTAAGTTTTCACTGACATTTACTAGCAATATATATTGCTCACTTGAATCAAACTCTGTAAGTCTTCATATTTTTACCTATGAATTAAAAATATTTCTGAATACCCAAGGAAATAAGTCACAACAAAATGTACTGTGAGATATGAAGCATTTATAGACTAGTTTTCATGCAGGCTGGGTATGGCTATTCTACTTCCCTAAACCATAAATTCTGTGAAGATAGATGTTATCAACTGTGTATAACACCTAATCTATGATACTTATTGATATATACTTGACAGGAACTGACGCTTCTTGTATAAATTGAAAGCACTGGAGAGTAATGTGTATTTGAAATACAAATACTGTTCTTCTCAAAGTTGTGCTCTCTTGAACTATAATTAAAGATGTATTTTCTTATTTAACAGATATGACAACAAAATGAAATGTTCAAAGCAGTGAGGGATGAATCATACAACACCAAAAGGAAAAATAAGCCGCTCTTGACTATTGAAAGTTACTTGTTCTGGTGAAATAAATTGTTTTACAAATTATATTTCTGTCTCAGGTTATTGATTTTGCCAATCCATTTTCTTCCTGGCTCATGTAGAAATACATATTCTTAATAAGGCACTAATATCTGTAGTGTTATATTTTGTTACCCCATTTATATAAGAAGATACATAGGTATAATCTATTAAAACAATATCTTCTTGGGTGCCTGACTACTCCATCAGTAGAGCATCTGACTCTTGATCTTGGGGTCATGAATTTGAGCCACATGTTGGGTAAAGAGATTACTTTAAAAGAAATAAAAAAGGAGTAAAATGCATCTTCTTTTGTAGGAGAGTATATTCTCTTATTGTTTTCAATGAGGTTATCTTTCATTGTAAAAATAAATGGAAACAAATTAACTAGAGAGCTTTTTAAATTTCTCTGCCCCCTTTCTCCATCTCCTTTTTTACTTACCCTTTTATTTTTAAGAGAGAAAGAAAGTGTGCACACGAGTTGGGGGGGAGGGAGAGATAAAGAGAATCTCAAGCAGGCTTCACACCCAGTATGGAGCCAAACTCGGGGCTCCATCTCAGGATCCTGATATCATGACCTGAGGCAAAATCAAGTCAGCCGCTCAACGGAATGAACCACCCAGTGCCCTTACCCTACCTTTCTCCAACACCACCACTCAGCTCTTAAGAGAAAATCATTAACATTGTGATGGCAAAAGTTCTTGTTTTTAAGAACTATGTTCAATAAGAGCTAAAGCAAAATAAATCCATCAAATGAACAAATAATTAGCCAAATAATTACCATCTTTGTAAGTATTCCCTCCAATTCTGTAAATAATGATGATCTTTGATAGATCAGGATTGACTCTAATCCTGTTGTCGTTATCTATGTGACCATCATGTTTTTTTTTTTTAAAAGATTTTATTTATTTATTTGACAGAGAGAGATCACAGTAGACAGAGAGGCAGGCAGAGAGAGAGAGAGGGAAGCAGGCTCCCTGCTGAGCAGAGAGCCCGATGCGGGACTCGATCCCAGGACCCTGAGATCATGACCTGAGCTGAAGGCAGCGGCTTAACACACTGAGCCACCCAGGTGCCCCGACCATCATGTTTTTTTTATTAATTTAGTAGGCTATGAGGATACACCAGGCATTCCATTAAGTGCTTTGAATACTTTATCTCATCTTTATACTATTTTACTGAGAAGAAAACTAAGACTCAGAACACTCATTTGCCCAATATGGTACAGCAGGGAAGAAGTCTGAGACTAGAGGACATAGACTGTTGGTCTTTAATAGTTGGGCAACCACTGTCAGGTATGGGAAGTTGAGTAACTTATTAAACACTTCTTGCCCAATTTCATCCTCTGTACAATAAAGACAATCAAAATATCTATCTCATTAAATTATTATGCTTATTAAGTGAGACGAGTTTATGTGAACACACTTCTCAGATTATTTGTCATATAACAAATAAAACTTAATAGTTAGACACAGGACCTGCCCCAAACATATCACTCATTTAATATAAATTTCTAAAGTTACAAATCATCTATAATAGCAATATCCCTTCTCACCTATTATTAATTTACATTGTACTTGTTTGGAAGCAAAAGCGAATCTGAATATGGTTAGAGTGATGATTTCTATTCTAATTTGTAGAATCTACAAATCCTTTTTCTATGCATGAATAATTTGATCTTCAAAACATTGTTTATGCAGTCTGGAAAGAGAAGAATTCTAATTACTTGTTGTTTTATAAAACTAAGAGCACATTTTCAAATTACTTATTTTATTAAGATTTTTTCCTTCAGTAAAAAAGAAATTCATGAACCCTAGAAGATACAGAGTGCAGGACCAGAAACCAAAAATTAAACTCAAAGCATACAACTCCAGTGTGCTAAATAAAAATACAACGGACATTTTTACTATCGTTAAGAAATGTTTTAATTTTGTCAATATAAACTAGCTCATTTAATCTGAACTTTGAGGCAAGTATCATTATTATTTCCAGTTAACAAATGAAAAAATTGAGCATAAAAATATTAAGCAACGTCTTAAGGTCACACATCTAATGAGTGTCATCTACACAGATATAGCACCCCTGGGAAAGTTATTTACCCCATCAGGGCCTCTGTTCTCAATTGTGAATAAAAAGGTTGAAGATATCACGGAAGGTAGGATTTTTAAATCATCACTGCCATGAGTCACATCTCTTACCCAGTGTCATTTTTCATTGCTAATTCAATGGATAGGGGTGGCTGGGAAACAGATAAATATGGAAAGTTTTGGAATTCCTGAACTAGCTGTCTGGGTCTTTTCTTGATGTATAAGAATATACCCTGGCCCAGAGCTAATACATGAGGCCACTAAGTAAACCAAACACAGCCTCATTGTATAATGAATGCTCTTTTAATCATGAAACATCTCTATTTTATACTCCCTAACTACACAGTTCACACTGACATTTCCTAGTAAATCACAACTCATCAATCTATAGACTCTTGGTTTGTTTGCCATAAACAACCCAAACAGACCATGCATACACTGCTAAAATCATTCTATAAATAAGAGTTTTATCTTTCCATCAAGGAATAGTTTCAGGAGGCATGTTTACAAGGTGATTTGATCAGGTCATTTTTCCCCAGGTGTCCTAGGTTAGAACTGGGTACCAATCACCGGCGATATTTTTCCTTCATGCGATCTAGATTATGTCCAAAATATCTTTCAAGTCTATCATTGTGATATTTCAAGGTCAGTTGTGTTATAACCCATATCCCTCTCAATTGACATTAAATTCCTCATTACATCCAAAATAATTTAGTAGGCTAAGGAGATAAGAATAGCAAAATATCACTGCTAACATTTAGTCCTTCAGTATGGAACTTAAAATGTTAAATATTTTTTAACAGAACATGAGTTTTTTGCCATAGAATTACTCAATAGAACACTGTCAGGAAAAAAAAACACACACATAATTCAATAAGCAATTTTTAAAGCTTCATAAGGGCTTGGGTTTTGTTTTTGTTTTTGTTTTTCTCCTCTTGCCTGTTATTGAGCAACCAGAGATTTAGTAATAGCTGTTGAGAATTCATCGCTCATCAGATTAAAGTTATAACACATTGTCTTAAAAAATGAATGCCAAGGCTGCCCGGGTGGCTCAATGGGTTAAGCCTCTGCCTTTGGCTCAGGTCATGATCTCAGGGTTCTGAGATCAAGCCCTGTATCAGGCTCTCTGCTAGCCAGGGAGCCTGATTCCACCTCTCTCTCTACCTGCCTCTCTGCCTACTTGTGCTCTCTCTCTGTCAAATAAATAAATAAAATCTTAAAAAAAAAAAAAAAAAAGAATGCTAAGAATTACTTATATCTTTTAGGCTACCCTAAAGTTTTAAGACAAATACTGATAATAAGTATAAAATTGGTGATACCCAAATAAAAGGGAAATATACCATCTAATATTATATGAAAGATTAAATAAGTAGAAACAATGAAATAATTAAGATAATAAAAATAAAACTAAAAAATGAGAAAATACTAAAATATGGAATGCCAAATACATCGTAGCATCAGAGTGTATGGGTGTGTATACACATCTTACTAATTACATATTCATATGTATACATTAATATACAACCATATTAAAGAAAAATTTCTCCAATTATGATTTGTTTTATAGTTTTCAATTTTTTAATTACATATGTGGATTTTCCTTTGTGATTTATTTTATTTGCTCAGTTATCATTTCCCTCCTCATCTTATTTTGTCAGGAAAATCTTGACTTTATTGTGTTATCATATCAGAGATTTTATTTTTATATTTAAGTCATCAATCCATCTTGATAAAAAAGATAATGAGATTAAATCCAAGGATAATTAAAAATAGAAAACTCATCTACAACTGTACCATTTTCTGAAACAAGACAAGTTTTCCAGTTGGCTCATAAAGGACTGGAAAACATAAAATAGTCAAGGATCAAGGGAGCTACTTAAAATTTTTAAGCAATAATTCTTATAATACTTTGAAACTCCTGGCTGGCAAAGTATGTAAGAAGCAAGGCACTGGTGGATGTATAAACTGCTACAAACATTCAGAATAGCAAACTGACGATAGAAATAAGGAGCCATACAATCTTCCTTATCAATAACTCTACTTCCAAGAATCAATGCTAATAAATAATCTCAAATTCAGATGTTACATAGGAATCATACTATTGTGCCATTAATTATAATAGTGAAAACCTGGAGGAAATTTAAATGTCCAACAGTGTGAAAATAGCCTTGTAAACTATGATAAATATAAAGGAAAAAATTATATGGTGTTCAAAATAAATTTTCCTAAAACCATTAATTCCATGGTGGTGTTTAAGGTTTACTGAAAATTTGTGATACAAAATTGTAAGACAGTATAATCTTTTTATATAAATGGTATAAATTTCCTAATTTACACTTAATACACACACATACATACATAGAAAAATGCATAGAAGAAAATACATTAGAACGAAAACAGTGATTCTCCTTGGGAGAAAAAATTGATATATGATTTTTCTTTACCTTCTTTCACTTTTCTATGTTATCCATGTTAACAGCTTTGTTATTTGAGTCTTTGATACAACAACTAAATCCATATCCTAATTTATACAACATTTTTGAGACTGTGAATTGTCTTCAATAAAATGAAAAAAGATCCCTTGAAGAACGTTTATAAAAACGCTGATGAATAATTATTTAGATTTCAGGATCTTAAAAGTGTGACTTTTGAATTTCTGCTTTTCCAAAAGAAACTAAGTTTCCCGTAAGAACTCTGACTCCTTAGTAGCTTCCTGTCATGATTTAGAATTTACCATGCTGGGTTAGCTCACATTCAGACCAAAAATATCTCATAAAGAGAAATGCCAAAAAGTGGGCCGCCTGGGTGGCTCAGTGCATTAAGCCTCTGCCTTTGGCTCAGGTCATGATCTCAGGGTCCTGAGATCAAGCCCTGCATCGGGTTCTCTGCTCAGCATCGAGCCTGCTTTACCATCTCTCTCTCTCTGCCTGCTTCTGCCTACTTATGATCATTTAAAAAAAAAATGCCAAAAAGCCATTCTGCTCCTTGATTGTACCATGTAGGATTACATATTAGCCATGATCTCCAAATATCTTCAATTTGATCAAATAGCTCATAGATCTGATAAGTAATCAAATATGGATTCCATTTTTTTCTCAACTCTCAGAGTATTCTATTATCTTTTAAGTTTGTTCTATCAACAATGTTACTATATGTAGATGTGAAATCTTTCAATTTGTTAAGTTTTGTGCTATCTATTTTATTTGGAGGAGTATAATTGCTAATAGTATTCTTACCTATAAATTTTAACTCTCATTTATGTTTTTGTAAGATCTGTGTCTTTCTAGTGATGATGAGAAGGAACACGGTGGGCTGTGGGGAAAGGTGAGCCAGCTTGAGCTGAGTACTGAGTGCCCTGTTCCTCCTTCATGTCACTGGATTGCATGCAAATTGCCCTGTGTCTCCAACTAAGGTGTAGATGCTTATTCCTTCTCTCTGGGGTAACAGAGTATACTACAAAAAGCATTTTGTTTAGACCCAAAGACTTGGTCAATGTCAGTATTACATAGCAAGAAAGTTAATTTCTTGCTATCCCAGACATCAACTAGTTAATATTCAAACTCCTATACCGCTGCAGTGTCCCCCACATCCAACCTTGAAATGCCCTCAGAGCCACTGCCCTGAGTACTGGGTACATTTGGGGTTATCTTTTTCAAATTCATCCCAAAGGCCTTTCTGCTTCAGGTGGTTTTTCCATTTTGCTGCCCCCTTTCAACTTGAAATTTGTTCTGATTGTCATGGTAATTATGCATTTTGCTTATCTTTTTAAATAAACATTCATTCTCTGTCATTTCTAAGAATTTGAGTTCTGGACAAGGATGGTACATTAATAAAATAAAACTTAAAAAACACTTTTTCCAAATGTATCTTAGGTGTTTTTATTCTATTTTTTTTAAACTGCTTAGTTAATTAAAATAACATTATATTATTTAAATCTGGGGAAATTTGTCAGGGAAATAAATATCTTTATGAAAGTCACTGTAACAAGGAAAACATTCCTCCAGGCTTCTTTTACATTTCTTACAAATAGTTGTTTTATAAAAGTCAGACATGCCTTTTCAAAATGTATTTTGGTTTTGATATTAAATTATATAACTTTAATGTGGTTTATTAACATATAATTGATTCTCATGAATTTTTCATTTATTGAAATATTTTATTTTTTATATATCTATTACATTTTGCTTTCGCTTTCTACTATTTCCTATTGTGTTATATAATTTTTCAAGGAAAAAATTATAAAATACAGGAGTCAGAATGGTTATGCTGTTATTTTTTCTTTCTAATTTACATGAGAGAAATTCCAACATTATTATGGTTTTTTTATCTATTAATTCTTACACTTTAACGAAACTTTATAATTTTTTCTGCTCTACTTTTGGAGACCAAAAAATCATGTGACAAGCTCTGTCTTTCAAATCTTTATTGTAGGAGCACCTGGGAGGCATAGTTGGTTAAGTGCCCAATTCTTGATTTCAGCTCAGATGGTGATCTCAGGGCCCTGGTGTTAGGATTGTGAGAGCAAACCCTGTATTGGGCTCAGTGTGCTCAACATGGAGTCTGCTTGAAATTCTCTCTCCCTCTTCTTCTGCCCCTCCCACTCATGCTCTCTCTAAAATGAATAAATATTTTTAAATAAATAAATAAATATTTTATTGTAGAATGTATGATTTATCACTATCATGATTTTTCTCTTCATGTTTTTTCACTAAATTTTTCCTGTTTCCCATATTAATTTTGGGATCTATGCTTTTGTCTTTGTCTTTTGTTTGCATTTTCTTATTGTACTTTTATCGGGCCTTTTATTTTTCAAGTTTTTAGGAAGATGGGGATCATATACATTTTATATTGACATGATTTTTATTTTTATTTTTATTTTTATATTACATTATATTTGACAAACCTTGGAGTTTCCATTTTTCTACCAATGATTTTAACTGTTCTATCTAGCTTAGTAAGTGTTTTATGTTTTAATTCTATTGTATATTTTATTCACTGTTTTGAATCTTGTTCTTTTTTAATTTTGCTATATGGCCTACTTTCCTTTGGTGTTTCTATTTTTTCTCTCTTGTTTTCTAAGTATGGACTCTTGTTGTGACTTAAAATATTTTTATATTCAAGTCTTTTTAAATCCGAATAGAACC
Source organism: Mustela erminea (assembly GCF_009829155.1). Taxonomy (NCBI): domain Eukaryota; kingdom Metazoa; phylum Chordata; class Mammalia; order Carnivora; family Mustelidae; genus Mustela; species Mustela erminea. The sequence goes on from NC_045615.1 coordinate 12,107,720, forward strand.
CATCTTTATTTCATTATCTATATCAAGTCTGGGATAGTAATTATTGACTTTACATGATGTGAGACAAGATCAGCACAGCCAATTTTTGCCATTGTTAAACCACCAGATTTTTCTGTGACTTCACTAGAAGTAAAAGGAAAATAAAAGTAGGAATACCTACTCATTCAAATGTAATTTTTTAAAAGTTTCCAGGACACATAACACCAAAATATTTCTATAAATACTCTACATGCACCTTTTTATCCCATAATTGTATTCACTGTGCCAATTGTGACTTTTCTCCTTTTTCTCTCTCAAGTAAAATATCTTGCCTTGTTCCTTTGTCTTTTCTCAAGTCTTCATCTTCTCAACCCTCCTCCCATCTCTTCTCTCTCACTTCCTTCCCTTGTGTCTTCCCCTATTTATACTTGTTTCTATGCCCTCCCCAATAACCATAGAGTTACTGTTGGTCAGTCCTTCTCAATTATTTAAGAGAAGTATTCCCTCTCTCACTTTCTATAATTCCCACTCATCACCACAGTTAGCAAATCAAATCATTTGAAGGGGTTAACTGTACTCTGAAGAATTAACAGGTCCATAAACAGTTGGCCATTGAACAACACACAATTGAATGGCACAGGTCCACTGACCCATGGCTTTTTTACAGTACAGGGCTACAAATGTATTTTCTCTTTCTTTTATATTCTTAATAACATTTTACTTCCTCTGGCTTACTTTAGTGTAAAAATATAGTTCATAACATACAAAATGTGTGTTGACTGTTTATGTCAACAATAAGCTATCAGTAATTAAGTTATGGGGGACTCAAAATTTATATGGCTTTTTTTTTACTGTGTCAGTGTTGGTGTCCCTAATGCCCTTATTGTTCAAGGGTCAGTTGTCTATGCTTATCATTACTGTTCTGTAACTTTCTTCTACTGGGAAAATAAGTGATGATCATATACAAAGAAAGCAACACGATCTATTTTGTAGTTTCTCTATCATTTTGAGGCTCATGGCCAAATCCTCTCCCTTATTCTCTTTCCCTGTACAGTCAGGCTTAACTCGACGCTGAAGGCTTTAGGGTGTTTTTGTCCACTTAAGCTGAATTGTCATCACCAACACCTGGGAACAAGATTTTTTTTTTTTTTTTTTTTTTTTTTATTTCCAGCATAACAGTATTCATTATTTTTGCACCACACCCCGTGCTCCATGCAATCCGTGCCCTCTATAATACCCACCACCTGGTACCCCAACCTCCCACCCCCCGTCCCTTCAAAACCCTCAGATTGTTTTTCAGAGTCCATAGTCTCTCATGGTTCACCTCCCCTTCCAATTTCCCCCAACTCCCTTCTCCACTCTAAGTCCCCATGTCCTCCATGCTATTTGTTATGCTCCACAAATAAGTGAAACCATATGATAGTTGACTCTCTCTGCTTGACTGGGGATAGAGTATTATGCCTCCATCAGAAAGGATGAATACCCAACTTTTGTAGCAACATGGACGGGACTGGAAGAGATTATGCTGACTGGGAACAAGATTTTTAACTATCTTGGAAATATAAATATCTTAGATCTGAAAGGAAATCAGGCTGGTGAGTCAATAACCTCTGTTGTCACTTTGCTTCTTCTGTTAGCATCTCGCCATACCTCTACTGCCCATCCTCCTATTTCTTAAGGAAAAATAATCTTGGATATTTGCCCTAAAAAATTCATCTCTCCCTCTAGAGTCTCTGTATCACAGTGAAAGGAAAAGAACTCCACATTTATATAGGATCTTTTCCTACCACATGAATATAGTCCACATAACTTGTCCTTTGTCCCTCCTTGTCCCCCCCCCCCAAAAAAAGGTAAAGTCATTTCTTTCTCATTAAGCCCTGGGTATAAGCTTCCATTTATCCATGTGATCATAGTAGAAGCAAATTAAGAAAAATTGTCCCTGGGGTGCCTGGGAGGCTCAGTGGGTTAAGCCTCTGCCTTCAGCTCAGGTCATGATCTCAGGGTCCTAAGATTGAGCTCCATATCAGGCTCTCTGCTCAGTGGGGAGCCTGCTTCTTTCTCTCTGTGCCTGATTCTCTGCCTGCTTGTGATCTCTGTCTGTTAAATAAATAAATAAATAAATAAATAAATAAATAAATAAGAGAGAGAGAAAGAGAGTGAAACTGCGCCTAAACTATGTTAAGTACTTAGGAGCCTTGATTGGAACTGGAGTTCTACCTGTCATGACTTCCCTTCTTTTCAATTCCATGCCTCCCTGAATATGTTGCATCTTAATTTTCACACACCAGATCTGCCAAATTTTTATCAGGAATGGATACAACATAAGTAGTATATAATACTTCTTACTTCCTCTCAGTAAATTTTGACTCCTTCTTCCTCCAACTCCACCACAACCAACATCATTCAGTTAACTATTTACTCTACTGTTAGAATAGTCTTCCTAGCTACCCTACAACCCAGCAATTGCACTATTGGTTATTTATCCCAAAGATACAAATGTACTGATCCAAAGGGACGCGTGCACCCCAATGTTTATGCCAGCAATGCTCACAATAACCAAACTATAGAAAGAGACTAGATATCCATCAACAGATGAATGGATAAAGAAGATGTGGGGGTATACACACACACACACACACTGGAATATTACATAGCCATTAAAAAACCGAAATCTTGCCATTTGCAATGATGTGATGGAACTTGAGAGTATTATGCTAAGCAAAATAAGTCAGTCAGAGAAAGACAATTATTATATAATCTCACTGATATGTGGAATTTGAGAAACAAGGCAGAGGATCATAGGGGAAGAGAGGAAAAAATGAAACAAGATGAAACCAGAGAGGAGACAAACCACAAGAGACTCTTAATCTCAGGAAACAAACTGAGGCTTGCTGGAATGGAAAGGGGTAGGAAGGATGGGGTGGCTGGGTGAGGGACATTGCCTGGATGATGGACATGGATGATGCATGAGGGTCTGTATTGAGGTGAGCACTGGGTATTGTGTAAGACTGATGGGTGCCTGGGTGGCTCAGTTGCTTAAGCACCTGCCTGCAGCTCAGGTCAAGATCCTCGGGTCCTGGGTTCAAGTCCCACATCAGCTCCCCCTGCTCTGTGGGGAGTCTGCCTCTCTAGCTCCTTCTGCCTGCCACTCCCCCTGCATATGCTCTCTCTCTCTCTCCATCAAATAAATAAATAATTCTTAAAAAAAAAAAAAAAGACTGACCCATACTCTTGAAACAAATAATACATTATATGTTAAGAAAAAAAAATTGTCTTCTTAATTCTTAAGTCTGATCCTGTTTCTCTTCTGCCCAAAAAATATTATGCAATAAAATTCAAACTCCTCAAGATTACACTCATGGTTCTGTCATATGGTTTTAATTCACTTCCAGATCTTAACTTTTACTGCTTTTTTCTCATTGCTTATATTGCATTCAAATCAGACATTAGCAAATCCATTTTCATTTGCATGCTTTTTTTCATGCTGGATTTTCATGCTTTTTTTTGAATGCTTTTTTCCACTTAAAATGCTATCGACACTTGGAGACAAACAGGATCATAGGGGAAAGGAGGGACAAATAAAACAAGATGTAATCAGAGAGGGAGACAAACCATAAGAGATTCTTAATCATAGGAAATAAACTAAGGGTTGCTGGAGGGGTGGAGGTGGGGGAATGGGTTAACCAAGTGATAGACATTAAGGAGGGCATGTGATGTAATGAACACTGGGTATTATATAAGACTGATGAATCACTGAACTTCACCACTGAAACTCCACCTCTGAAACTAATAATACACTATATGTTAATTAATTGAATTTAAATTAAAAAATAGGAAAAAAAAGAAGTGCTTTCAACATTTGGAAAACTTTATCAAGTTTATAATTTGAAATCTTATCAATCTCAAATCTCATGTTCATCCTTGGCCTACATTATTCCTCATTTCAAGATAATCAGTCCTGACTTTTTAATCCCACTGGAAAACAACAATCTACTTTCCCTTTTTATTTCAGGTGTATGGTTAACTGTTACATTGACAGTCCAATGAATGCTGCCCTTAGTATTCATATTCTTCATATTTTATGTTGTATTTATATTCTCCTACAATGACCCTGGACTTGGCAACATTACTGTTTATAAAATGGGACATTAGCAGATGTGATACAAGCAGAGACTTGATAAGTTTTTGGACATTGGTCCTTATCTCCTTGGGAAAATTCCTCTTAGAATTCAAGAAGTTGTTATACTAAAAAAAAAAAAAAAAAAAAAAAAAAAATCTAGACTATCCTGCTTAAAGAGGGCTCGTGTAGTAAAATACTGGAAGATTGTACACAGATGTAGAAAGGGACCACTTGGAAAAACAAGTGAAATGCTCTAAATTGTGGTCATCACCAAGACCCAAACACATGAGAGAGATCTTCTTCAACTTTCAGCTCAGCCCATTCACCAGTTTCCTACCACATAGGCAAAAGAATGACGTACTCAACTAAAAACATCATGGAAAATAATGTCATTGTTTTAAGTCAGTAAGATTTCAGGTGGATAATTATGCACTGACAGATAACTGAAATACTGTATTCTTCTTTTCCACTGGATTGAAAACACTTTAAATTGATTCAATGTGTTTTCACTTTGTTGAAGAATACTTAGCATAGTGCCTTACAATTTATATTAAATAAATATCTAATTTAATATGGTCTCATTTAATATGAATATGATATATTCATTACAAATCTGAAAAGTTAGCATGACAGATTTTTAAATCCCTATTTTAAAATAATAGGAATATCAGTTAACATTTGTATAGTAATTTAATATGGTTCCAAAATGGATTAAAAAAAAAAAGACCAATTCTATAACTAATATCCAAGTATAAAAAGTTACAGAATATAAGATTTTTATACTAAAATTAATTGCTTGCCTATATACCAGCAATGAACTATTGGAATTTGAAATTAAAAACACAAGAAAGGGGTGCCTGGGTAGCTCAGTTGGTTAAGCAACTACCTTCAGCTCAGGTCATGATCTCAGGGTCCTGGGATCGAGCCCTACGTTGGGCTCCCTGCTCATCGAGGAGTCTGCTTCTCCCTCTGCCTCTGCTCCTCTCTCTGCTCATGCTCTATCTCCCTCACTCAAATAAATAAAATCTTTAAAAACACACACACACACACACAACAAAAATGACTTTTTTAAAAAAGAAATAGTAATCCACATTCATGGAGAGGAAGATTCAATATTGCTAAGATGTCAGTTCTCCCCAACTTGATCTATAGATGCCACAAAATCCCAGTAAGCTGTTTTGTGAATACCAACAAACTGATTCTACAGTTTTTATGGAATGGCAAAGGACCCAGAATAGCCAACGCAATATTTCAGAATAGCAAAGTCAGAGAACTTACATTACCTGACTTCAAGATTTACTATAATGCTACAGTGATGAAAATAGTGTGGTATTGGTAAAGGAACAGACAAATGAATGGAGCAGAAGAGAGAGCCCAGTAATAAAATTACATAAACAGAGTCAACTAACGACAAAAGAGTAAAAGCAACCCAATGGAGAAAGGACAGCCTTTTCAACAAATGGTCCTGGAAAAATTAAAGATACACAAACACACAGACACATACAACTAAGTCTAGATATGAATACAGTATCTATCCCTAGAATTACCTCAAAATTGACACAGACCTAAATGTAAAATGCCAAACTATAAAAATTCTAGTAGAAAACATTAAAAATCTAGATAGATGACTTTGGATTTAGTGTACAACACAAAAGTACAATCCATTAAAAATTTTGATAAATTAGATTTTATTAAAATTGCAAACTTCTGCCTATGAAAGACACTGTTAAGAGAATAAAAATGCAAGCCAGAGACTGTTGGAATATCTGATAAAGGACTATTATCCAAAATATACCCCCCAAAACCTTAAAATTTAACTATAAGAAAACGAACAACACCACTAAAAAGTGGACAAAAGATCTAAAGAGATACCACGCCAAAGAAGACAAACAGATGGCAAACAAGTACATGAAAAGATGTTCACTATAACAGGTCATTAGGGAAATGTAAATTCAAACAATGAGGTAACACTATACACCTAGGCCAATAACCAGAACACTGACAACACCAAATGCTTGTGAGATGCTTCAACAACATGAACTCCCATTCTTTGCTGATGGGAATGCAAAGGAGTACAGACACCTTCAAACATAGTGTTACACTTTACAAAGCTAAACATAGACTTATCAAAGCACCCAGCATTTGTGCTCCTTGGTATTTACCCAAATGAGTCAAAAATATGTCCACACAAAAGCCTGCAAAAATCAGCTTTATTCATAATTGCCAAAATCTGTAATAAAACAAAATATCCCTTAATATGTGAATTGATTAATGGGGTGTATCTATGCATGAGAATAGTATTCATTGATAAAAAGAAATGAACTGTCAATCCATACAAAGGTATGTGAGAATCTTAAACATATTGCTAAGTGGAAGAAGCTGGTGTGAAAGAGTGACATGCTGATGATTCCAACTATATGACATCTTGGAAAAGGCAAAACTATGGAGACAGCAAAAAAAGATCAGTGATTTTTCAAGGGTTTCAGAGAGGCAAGGAGGGATGAATAGGTGGAGTACAGTGGATTTTTAGGGCACTGAAACTATTCTGAGTGGTACTGTAATGATGAATATATGATTATCTATTTGTCAAAACCAACAGTACTATGCAACACGAAGAGTGAATCTTAATATAAACCATAGACTTCAGTTACTAATGTATCAATGTTATTTCATTAATTATCAGAAATCTAATATATGAAAAAGAAAACACATGGTACAGGGCTTGGCATTTAGCAGCACTGCAATGAGCCATGACTACTTCCTATAACTAAAATGGTTAGCAAATACTGGGAAATATTATTGTGTAATTGGCTTCTAAGAAGTGAGATATTGAAAGTCCATTTAAAAATATTTTTGTCTTGTATACATTTTCCCTTTTTTTATTTAAGTAAAAAAATTCATTATACAGTAATTTTATGTATCAACTTGACAGGACCACAAGATGCACAGCTATTTGATCAAACATTATTCTGGGTATTTCTCTGAGAATGTGTTTTGGCAAAATTAGCATTTAAATCAGAAGACCAAGTAAAGCACACTGCCCTCCCTCCTGTGGGTGGGTCTCATCTAATAAGTTGAAACCCTTTATAAAACAAAAAGATGACTCTCTTCCAAGTAAAAGAGACTCTCACCTGACTGCTTTCAGACTGGGAGATCAGCTTTCTGTCTGCCTTCAAACTCAGATTGAAACATTGGCTCTTCCTGGGTCTCCTGACTTTGGACTCAGACTGAAATTAACCATTAGCTCTCCTGGGTCTCCAGCTTGCCCACAAATCACTCTGCATATAATGGAACTTGCTCTCTTCCATAATTATGTGAGCCAATTCCTTATAATAAATCTCTTTGTGCGCACACGCACACGCACACACACATACCCTATTTGTTCTATTTCTCTGGAGAACCCAAATGCATATAGTAAATACAAATTAAATTTTGTTGACCAGATGACAAAATTACGGCCTAATTTTTGTAAAGTCTACTTGCATTGAGGTCCTCTTTCATTCAATGGACTGAGATGAGTCTATTGTTCTTTTCCTGAGAAGCCTGACTTACTTTTTCACAAATACCTTGATAAAAGATTATCCCTACAATTACCTGTGTGACCTTAGTGAATCTCTTTCCTATAGCACAAAGGACCCTACAGGTACCTTTGTCACTGCCCTTAATATTACATTATCCACAAAGTATCTACATTTTTGTAATGTCAGTTATCATTTTTTCTGATTAAGCTACTACGAAATTATTATTTCTGTAAAATTTCCTTTAAATTTTTCCAAATTTCTTGTCTTTGAAGTTACAGCAGTTTCCAGAATTTATACTGTGATTTTCATGAAAATTAAAAACGGATAGTAAGTATGTCTAGTTTGCTGCTTTTCTATAGAGTTCTTTTTCAAATTATCTCTTTATCCTATTCCTATCTCCTTTATCTTGTCAACTCCTTTGTTAAGTCTGTTAGGTCCTTGTTTCTTTCTTTCTTTCTCATGCACATCTAGTGCCAATTCTGGTTTTTTGGTTTGTTTGGGTTTTTTTAATCTGAAAAATAATGGCTGGAGTTTGGGTTCCCCCACAACTAACTATAACTTTTTTTTTTTTAACCTTAAAAGAAGGGTAAAATGATCTCAGCCTGAATTTCCTATTCAAAAAAAAATGGGAAATGGGAGATATCTGAAAAGTGTATTTTCTAACATATTTTTGCTGAAACTCTTGAGTCAGGCTGAAATTTCTGTGTGCTTTTTTCTACCCAGCAAGATCTCTGCTTTAGACAGCTCTGGTGCATGCTGTACTGGCTTTAAGCTTTTCATTTAATGTTTAAACTCTGGGTTGATAAAATGTTTTTACCATGAAGGTTTACCACTAACTCATGAAATGTAGAAAAATAACAACATATAGATGGTTTAGACAAAATAAGTAGTATAGATTAATATTTACTTACTGTTTTGCCTTAAATTCCAAGAAGCTCAGTGATAAATAAATTGCTCTATTACATTATTATTAAGAATAACTAGCTTATCTTTAGCTCCTTTTTAGTTGCATTTCTGGGCCATTATATGCTAATTAGAACTTGATAGATATATATGAACATTATCAGCACCCATAATTTTTTTTCAATTTGGTGTTGTATTTAATTAATAAAACAGAGGTATTTATAAAGAAAATATGATTATAGTCTTTACAGGTAAACATGAAATGAAACTCACATTGAGATCATTCTTCTTTACATACAACAAAAGAATAAGGAATTTCTGAAACATTATATGGGTATAAATAATAAGCAAAGCCTTCCAAACACCCCCAGCCCCTCAAAATTACATAATCATATAAACTTTGATCAAGAACTTCAATCCCTCCCCTAAAAAAGAACTTCAAACCAAAGCTCAACAGTCAGCATTCTCTTCAAGTATAATAAAAGTGAACTTCTCTCTATCTTTTTTTTTTTTTTTTTTTGACTTCTGTGATGTTCTTGCCAAACCTGACACTCACCAGGAAACAGATCAACAGTTTCTGGGGTGTAGAGACGTCCACTGAGAAAGAAGGAGATGCGAAACTGCCCCAGTCACCCAGTTCATACCAAAATGTGTCCCCATGCGAAATGACTTTATCCTTCATAAATTCAGTTTGATTTTTTATAGAATAAGTGTATTTAGAATTATTTCATTTTTAAAAGTTATAACATTATATAAGTGACTTATCACTTGTTATCATAAAAGGCCATCTCTTCCTTTAACTAACGTGAGCCTATTAGGCCAATCAATACTAGGTATAGAGGCAAGAAAAGGAAAATTTTGTCTCTGTTGGTTTAACTGCCCTCATTGCATGCTTTTTTTTTTTTTTCAAATAATATATCAATACATTTAAAAAATATAAAGGTTATTTTTAAATTCATCTTGTCACATTTTTTAGAATTGGAAGTCATAAAGACATTCTTGACTTCTTATTCCCACATCTCTTTTTACTTCTAGAGATACAGGTTATCACAGTGAAATTTTCTCTGACAGCTAAAACTCATGCTTAATATTCTATTTCCTGTGGAAAAGAATTGGATTATATAAATGTGACATGTGTCAAATGGCAATTTCAAACATTAATAGTTATCTTCTTACCTGGAGGCCATCACTCTGAATTTAAAGAAAAAAATTTTTAACTACTTATAAGATTAAATACCATATTTTGAATTTCAATCATTCTAAATCTTGTATCAAAGAATGTCTTGATATCAGCAATAAATATGTGAATGCTATGGTTTCAGCATATGGCCAGACTTCAAGTCACATTTTGTCTTTTGGGGGTTTGGACATTCAGAGCACGTTGTTTTCAACAGAATTAGAACTCCAAGTCTGTGTTCAACATAGCACCAAATTTGCAAACAAACCATTCCAACACATAAAATACACTGATGACCCTGACAGTGATGATTTTGACAGAGCTGAAACAAGGACAGCTAAAGCTGTGTGCCCTTTCAAAGCAATCAAAACTGTTCAGCGTCAAGAGGAAAAAAAAAAAAAAAAAAAAAAAAAAAACAGAAATTGTCACAATGCAAATGTTTATTCAACTTAAGTATACTCTACTTTAACCAAGTACACAAATACCTGATCTGAGTTGACTAATGTGTGGATATAAAAGGGTAGGCTGTCTTCAGGAAACACAATGAATTGACAGTGATAACTTACTGTAGAACATCACAAAAAGGGAGATAAAGGGAAAAATAAATAATATTAAACCAGTTTCCTTAGCAACTAACCAATTGACACAAAAAAGAGAAGGATATGTTCTGTCTGCTTTGAACTGTATGCTGCCACATAATTTGCTTATTATAGATTCTATACAGAGGAGTACCTGATGTAGGCTTTTTTCATTACCTCCATGTCCAAAAGTCCTAGGATTTTGTCAACATGTAAAGGTCATTTAAATAACACTGTTTTTCTATCCTTTACTTAGAACAAAACTATAAGAAACATAAACAAAACCAGAGAATTTCACTGGGTTTTTAATATCATATTGAAATGCCTGATCTACCTTTGTTGTCTTTACTGTGTGGAATTGCATGAGTATGACAAATGTCATGGTGAAAATATCTAGATTTTCATTTATATGAGAAACATGATGGGAAGATAATTTTGTGATAGTGGTAAAAAAATATATATATCTTGGTGACACTGTGATAAGTCAGAATCTGTTTGTAGGTGCAGAGTGAGGAGTCTTTCCCTGCTACAAGGGGATGAACAGTAGACACTCAGAAGGACATTCAACCCCCAAAGCAGCAGCCAATGACACGTATCTGTGGGAAATGCCCACAGATGGAAAAGGACAGAAGATCGAGTCAAAAGATCCAGTCAGAAGCAGAGAATGCACATACAGAACAACATACAAGAAAAGAATTAAAAGACTGGTGGCTCTTGATACTTGACGAAGCACAGAATTTAGAGAAATGCCTTCGTTTGTATTTGTTGTTTTGTTTCTCATTGTTGTATGGCTTTTCATTGGTATACTTACCTTTATGAAATAAATACAAATACCAAATACACATGATTTCATATTTCAACCGCATTACATTTAGGTGTCTATCAATAGTTTTTATAAGAAAAATACTTTTTGTTCAACTACTCTTGAAAAATAAAAACTTATTTTTGGCTCAATTAATGTGTATGTAATCTGACACACAATGGAAGTTGAAAGTGCTTCCCCAAACAATACTTTCAATCAAAACCTGGAATCCTTTGGGGCTATTGTTAAAAAAGAAGGTTTCTAGAGCCCTCTAAAGTTCTGATTAGGTAAGCTCCTTGGAAACCACTATTTGACATCACCAACTGTTAACTCTAGCATAATACAGAATAGAATATACCAATGCACTTACTGTCAGTGTCCACACATGATTTGGAGTTATATTTTCATTTGTTACTTGTATAGGCCTTTCTGTATCTGTATATAATGCTTGACTATTTAAACCTTTATTTTAATTCAGTTGGCTAACTAACATACAGTGTTATATTAGTTTCAGGTATATGTATAGTGATTCAACACTTCCAAAGGAAAGAAATTTTAATGGTTGTTTTCTGTAAAGCAAAGTCAATCCCAAGGAAAGTGGATAAAGCAGATTAGTAAGGAAGGCACAGTTTACTAGGTGTAATCATTTATTAAGGTAAAAAATTCTTTCAGGATATAAAAATAAAAGGGATTATTTTACACTGAATTACTGGGTAAATGTCTCAAACTTTTGCCTTGATTTTAGGATTAGAAATTGATAGTTCCACACCTATACTCAATCTATTTCAGGATTCCATCATTATGGAAAGTCGTGGTGGCCTCTTTAACATTCATTTTAAAGATTATATCTACTCTAATTATTAATATTTTTATTAATATTTATGTGTCTCTGGCATTTGAAAATTTATCTATGCCAATTTGTAAAACAAAAAACAAAACAAAAGCACCTTTCTACTCCCATCCTCAAATGCTTAGTTTTATAAATATATTACGTGCTTTACAAATAATACTACGCTCAAATTTTCAGTGTTTCATTGATCCAGGTTTTTCTTTAGCCATGTTTCTGTAATTCTGTCATTGTGCCATGTTAATTCTATACCTTGGTCTTTTTAGACAGAGGGGTCCCCATAAGTGTGACTTCTCTATGAAAGCCCTTATAATAAACCTTAACTCATTGGAAAATGTAGTTACTCTACTCTTCACGGTCCTTAATTTGATCACAGGCCAATAGTTTAATTAAATACTATTATTTAGTTAAGTTGACATCAGTTTTGTGGAAAAAGTATTATCCCTGGAACACAAGACTACCAATTTCGGCAGTCACCTACATTTCTGTGTCTCCATCTATAAAACTGGGGTAATTTGACCTCTTGCTTCCTTTGACAGTTTTAAGGAAAAAATGGGAAAATAAAAATAAAATTGCTTTTAAAAGATTATTTTGAGGGCGCCTGGGTGGCTCAGTGGGTTAAAGCCTCTGCCTTTGGCTCAGGTCATGATCCCAGGGTCCTGGGATCAAGTCCCATGTTGGGCTCTCTGCTCAGCAGGGAGCCTGCTTCACCCCTCTCTCTCTGCCTGCCTCTCTGCCGACTTGTGATCTCTCTCTCTCTCTCTGTTAAATAAATAAATATCTTTTTTAAAAAAAGATTATTTTGAATAGCGCTCATAAATATAAGTATCAGTAAATCTGAGCTTGAAGTTAACACATAACTTGTGTCCTGCTGAACTGCTTACCAACAACTATGGATTTGCTCTTCAGGAACACTATATCCAGATCTATGGGGAAAAAACACTGGAAATGGGTTGTTACTCACTGATAGGCCAGTTCGCTTCATTTCTTTTAACTTCAGCTTCATTATTAAAGTGGAGGAATTATGCTGATCAGTACACAAAGGAAACTGCTGTGAGGCTCTGAAGCTGTGTTCAGAGACTGAACTTACAAAAATTCTAAAATAATAGATGAAATCAGAAATGACTAGTCCTGCGGCACCTGGGTGGCTCAGTCTGTTGAGCGTCTGCCTTCAGCTCAGGTCATGATCTCAGGGTCCTGGGATTGAGCCCTGCGTCAGGTTCCCTGCTCAGTGGGGAATCTGCTTCTCCCTCTTTCTCTCCCTGTCACTCTCCCTACCTGTTCTCTCTCTCTCTCTCTGAAATAAATAAATAAAATCTTAAAAAAAAATGACCATTCCTAAGGAAGAATAAAATATACCATATAAGGTAAAAAAGGGTAAATCAAGAAGATGGAAAAGTAAGGTGTTTCTTCACATATATAAATACACGCACATCCCCCTCCCTCCTAGAGTGAGTGTCATGTAGGAAATTAGTCAAAAGAGCATGATTATTTGAACAGAGGCTCAAGGATGACAGGAAACCTGCCAGAGAAAGACAAGGGGAAGGGGCATTCCTGAAAGAGGAAACAGCCAGTGGAAAACTGTGGGTAGAAAGTAAGTTGGCCTTGCTCCCATGAGACTCAAATTTAAAGGCATGTGGAGGCCAGCTCACTTGGGACCTTGTGATAAGAAGCCATTGGAACAGTAAGCAGGAGACTGACGTAGTTTAAGACTTGAAAGATTACTCAGCCGGTTCTGTGACAATGGACAATACATAGACAGGTGACAGCAAGGAAGCCCACTGAAGAGGTACCTGTGATGATTCAGGCTGACAATAATGGGGGCTGGGCCAGGTTGGCAGCTTGGAGGGAGTGTAAAGTAGCTGGTTGTGAGATACATTTTGAAGTTGAACTAATAGGACCTATTTGATGGATTGGCTCAAATGCTCAGTAGACAGTGTGAATTTTGGTGAAAGGCTTTGGGTCCAAATACCCACAGTGCCCTTTGTTATGGTTAGGGCCAATTTAATGTTAAAACCTGTTTAACTATTAGGGCCTGCTTAGCCAGAGCAACTCCATATTGCCTAGGTAACCATATTGTTGTTTACATCCACAGACTTCATTCCAGGAATAAACACCCCCTTAGTTCCTGGTATGGTTCCAGGTATCGATTCCGGGAGTAAACACCTTAACAATAGAAGCCACATACCTTGGGTCTGCCGTTATGCCCTATAAAACCAGCCTGTTAGATCGGGAGGGGGTCGCTCTCTTCGGAGGTGGCCCTGGCCGGTCAGTCTGACTTCTAATGCTTGGCATAGAATAAAGCTTCACATAACTTTCCCTTTGTGTCAGTCTCGTTCCCCTGGCTGGTCAGCCTAACTTCTAATGCTTGGCATAGAATGAGGCTTTGCATAACCTTCATTTTGTCTCAGTCTCATTCCTTTGATAACAGACCCCAACAGTTATGAGTGTGAATTTCCTAGTGTTCACTTTCCTCATTTGTAAGATAAACATGAGCAAATATCACTGATCTCAAAGGATTGTTGCAAGATAGAAGGAAATAATCCATAACAGCTTTCAGTCTAAAAAACGTTCACTGTTCTTATCACCACTACTATAATTCCTACCACTTTCCACAGACAATTATATTAAACCTTGGGACTGATCTCCCAGCTACTGGTCTTCCTGTCCTCTGTACTCTTAAATTCCTCTTTCTCAGATACAAATTTCACAGCTCTGTCCTGCTGAAAACCTTCAGTAGCTCCCCATTCAGATAGAATCAACGATTGAGAATAGTATATTTGGTACTCGATAATCTGATCCCTTTCTTACCTCTGTCACACTTCAACCCACTTCTCACTTAACCTTTGGGTTCTAAGGAGACATTTTTTACAGTTCCGTCAAGAGGTGACAGGTCTTATTTCCTTGCTGCCTGTGCCTTTTCTTGTGCTTTTCTCTCCGCCTGAAATGACCTTTGCTGAGGTTCTTTTCAGGACTCAACTTGAGTTGTAGCCTCCTCCAGGGAGATTTTCTTACTTAACAATCCAATTCAGAGTCCTCTCTTAAGAAACCCCATAAGGGGGGGACAAGATGGCGGGGAAGTAGGAGGAGGCTCCTTTTCAACCTGTACCCTAAAGTGAGCTGATTACCTACCAAAGAACTCTGTTCACCCATGAAATCAGCCTGAGATCAGAATTATACACGTCTGGATCTCTACAGGAACAGAAGACACCAGTGGGCAGGTAAAGCGGAGTGGGAACGAAGGACTGATATCGGAAGATAAACAAAAGGGGGAGGGAGCCACCAGAGGTGACCGGTTGGAAAGTAATACCCCTAATACGATCAAGAGTGCCTCGCGTCTGGGGACCAGCATTAACTTGGAGACTGGTTGAAAGCACTCCAAAAGAGCAAAGGATCGCGGGGGGGCAGGGAATTGTAAGAAACCAGGTCTTGGTCCCTGAGCCACCAGCGCGCCCAAGATTGCTTGGGGTCCGGCTCCTGTGAGGGGATGGGAGCCACGCCGGATGGCAGAATGCGCAAGCCCTGCTACAGAGCCTGAGACACGCACGCCCCTCATCCTCCCCTGAGAGAGGTACACAAGGGCCCAGCCGGCGCTCTTTGACCCATGCCATCATTTCAGAGCCTAAGACGCGCGCCCCAAACTCTCCCCTGAGAGAGGTGCGTGAAGGCCCAGCCTAGTGCTTTCGGACCTGTGCCCCGTTCTCAGAGCCCGAGATGCGCGGGGCCCACAGCCTCCCCTGAAAGAGGTGCGTGCAAGCCGGGCGCTCTTAGACACAGAAAGACAGGCACTCCCAGCCTGGGCCAGCGGGAAAATCTCAGTGTGCTATCGCTGCTTGGGACCTCTCTGGCAGTCTGGAGCTGCCCAGACAGCAGCCACTGCCCTGGTTTTGGGTACAAGCAGAAGATCCTGCGTCCCCAGGGACCGTGACTCGGAACCTGCTCTGCCAGCGGCCAAGGGGAAATTTATATGGGCTCTGTAGCCAGACTGAGGCTTCTCTCTGAGAGGGAGGTCAGGGTACAGTTTGCTTTCCTCTAAACCTACAAAAACCATCAAAAGCGGTCAAGGCGAGAGGGGGAAAAAAAAAAAAGAAAAAAGTGAACAAACATAAAAACCTCCAGAGAACAAAAGCCCGAAAAAACCGGTTTCCTCAGAGCCCACCCCCTTGAGGGGGACTGGAGGACTTAACTCAGGGAACATTATTGACTGAAAACCCACATGGCAGGCCCCTCCCCCAGAAAACCAACCAGGAAAGAAAAAAAAAAAAAGACTACAGAAGAACCACCATCACTACTTCATAGGACAACTTTTATTTTTAATTTGTTCCCACTATTCTGGCTCATTTTTTTTTAAATATATAGATAATTTTTTAACCTATTTACCATCACAGCGAGCTGTCCAGTACATTGAATTCCATAATAAACTTCTAACCTGAACTTTTTGATACATACACCTGTGTTTTTCTTTTACATTTTTATTTTTTAAATTTCTTTTATTTTCAATTTTAGTTTAGTTTAGTCTAGTTTATTCCTTTTATATTTTTATTTTCTAATATTCATACAGAGTTAAACTTCAAAAGTAATCCCCTTTCCCCAATCAATACTACCCCTATAGGCAAACCAATTTTTAATTCCCCTTTATCTTAGGAAAGTTGGGTCCTTTAACAAAGATATCAAGATACATCCAGGAAGAATCAAAACGACCTTCCTCGCCCACACTGAGAATTTATAACCACTCTCCCATATTTTTCTCACACCACTGTTTCTGTGTTTTTGTGTTTGTCCTGATAGTATATAAATCTAACATTTGGGGTTCTTTTTGACGAGGTTCTTCCTTTATTTGCATATATTTTTTTTCTCTCTTGTCACATACTTTTATCAGTCTTTTTGTTTGTCTGTTTTTGTTTGTATATTTCATAAATCTTACCTTGGGGCCCATTTGGGCTGAACCTTCTCTTTCATCTTCCCTTTCTTTCCTGTCTCTCTCTCTCTCTCTCTCTCTTTTTTTTTTTTCTTCCTTTTTCTTTTCTTTTTTCTCTCATTTGGGCAGGGAATCCTGATTGCTCAGAAGGATTCCAGGATGCACCTTGACTGCACCACGGTCGATACATGTAGCTACATCTGTTCAGTCATCTCTCACCAAAATGACTAGGAGGAAGAATGCCCAACAGAAGAAAAATACAAAGGATGGACCTTCTGCAACAAAGCTAACAGCTATCAACATAGACAATATGTCAGAAAGAGAATTCAGGCTAACAAATATCCAGGCAATAGCTAGGTTGAAGAAAGCCATGGATGACCAAACGGAATTGAATAGGGCCAAGCTGAAAGCTTCCAGAGAAGATGTTCACAATGTTAGGGCAAAGCTAAAAGCTACCAGGGCTGAGGTTCACAATGCTCTCAATGAATTCCAATCTAATCTAAATTCTCTCAAAGCTAGGGTAACTGAGACAGAAGACAGAATTAGTGATCTGGAGAACAAACAGATAGAGAGAAAGGATCAGGAGGAAGCCTGGAACAAACAGCTTAGAAACCACAAAAACAGAATCAGGGAAATAAATGATGCCATGAAACGTTCCAACATCAGAATTATTGGAATCCCTGAAGGGGAGGAGAAAGAAAGAAGTCTAGAAGATATAGTGGAACAAGTTCTTCATGAAAATTTTCCCAATCTCGCAAATGGAACCAGCGTTCATGTACTAGAGGCCGAACGGTCTCCACCCAAGATTATAGATTCCAAAAAAACATCAAGGCACCTGATAGTCAAATTGAGAAATCATAATTGTAGGTATAATCTCTTGAAAGCTGCTAGGACAAAGAGGCTCCTTACTTACAGAGAAAAGCCCATCAGAATAACGTCAGACCTGTCCACAGAGACCTGGCAAGCCATAAAGGGCTGGAAAGATTTATTCAGGGCACTAAATGAGAAGAACATGCAGCCAAGAATACTTTATCCAGCAAGACTGAAATTCAAAATGGATGGAGAGATAAAGAGTTTCCAAGACAGGCAAGGCTTATAAGACAATGCAACCACCAAGCCAACACTGCAGGAAATATTAAGGGGGGTTCTATAAAAGAGGAAAAATCCTAATAATAGCATTGAACAGAAATATAGAGACAATCTACAGAAAGAAAGACTTCAAAGTTAACACGATGCAATAAAAATGTATCTATCAATAATCACTCTCAATGTGAATGGCCTAAATGCACCCATAAAACAGCACAGGGTTGCAGATTGGATAAAACGACCGGACTCATCCATATCTTGTCTAAAAGAGACCCATTTTGAACCTAAAGATACACCCAGACTGAAAGTGAAGGGATGGAGAAGTATCTTTCATGCCAATGGGCCTCAAAAGAAGGCCGGGGTAGCAATTCTCATATCAGATAAATTAGATTTTAAACTAAAGACTGTAGTCAAAGATACAGAAGGACACTACATAATTCTTAAAGAGACTATCCACCAAGATGACCTAACAATTGTAAATATCTATGCCCCCAATATGGGACAGCCTATTACATAGAAAAACTGTTAATCAAAATAAAGAGTCATATTGATATGAATACATTAATAGTAGGAGATCTTAACACACCTCTCTCAGAAATAGACAGATCATCAAAGCAGAAAATCAATAAAGAAACAAGAGCATTGAATGACACATTGGACCAGATGGGCCTCATAGATATATACAGAACATTCCACCCTAAAACAACAGAATACTCATTCTTCTCAAGTGCACATGGAACTTTCTCCAGAATAGACCACATACTGGGTCACAAATCGGGACTCAACCAACACCAAAAGACTGAGATTATTCCCTGCATATTCTCAGATCACAATGCTTTGAAACTGGAGCTCAATCACAAGGAAAATTTCAGAAGGAACTCAAACACCTGGAAGCTAGAGACCACCTTGCTTAATAATGCTTGGATCAACCAGGAGATCAAAGAAGAACAGAAACAATTCATGGAAACCAATGAGAATGAAGACACTTCGGTCCAAAACCTATGGGATACAGCAAAGGCAGTCCTAAGGGGGAAATACATAGTCATCCAAGCCTCCCTCAAAAAAATTGAAAAATCCGAACACACCAGCTGACTCTACACCTTAAAGAACTGGAGAATCAACAACAAATCAAACCAACTCCACACATAAGAAGGGAAATAATCAAGATTAGAGCTGAGATCAATGAGATAGAAACCAGAGATACAGTAGAACGTATCAATGAAACTAGAAGCTGGCTTTTGAAAGAATCAATAAGATCGATAAACCATTGGCCACACTAATCCAAAAGAAAAGAGAGAAAGCCCAAATTCATAAAATTATGAATGAAAAGGGAGAGATCACAACAAACACCAAGGAAGTAGAAACAATCATCAGAAGTTATTATCAACAGTTATATGCCAATAAGCTAAGCAACCTAGATGAAATGGATGCATTCCTGGAAAACTATAAACTCCCAAAATTGAACCAGGAAGAAATCAACAACCTGAATAAACTGATATCTAGTAAAGAGATTAAAGCAGTGATCAAAAACCTCCCAAAAAACAAGAGCCCAGGACCTGACAGATTCCCTGGGGAATTCTACCAAACTTCCAAAGAAGAAATAACACCTATTCTCCTGAAGCTGTTTCAAAAAATTGAAGCAGAAGGAAAATTTCCAGACTCTTTCTATGAAGCCAGCATTACCCTGATCCCCAAACCAGGCAAAGACCCTACCAAAAAGGAGAATTTTAGACCAATATCACTGATGAATATAGATGCTAAGATTCTCAACAAGATCCTAGCAAACAGGATCCAACAGCACATTAAAAAGATTATCCATCATGACCAGGTGGGATTCATCCCTGGGCTACAAAGATGGTTCAACATTCACAAATCAATCAATGTGATAGAATAAATTAATAAGAAAAGAGAAAAGAACCACGTGGTCCTCTCAGTGGATGCAGAAAAGGCATTTGACAAAATCCAGCATCCGTTCCTGATTAAAACGCTTCAAAGTATAGGGATAGAGGGAACATTCCTGAACTTAATCAAATCTATCTATGAAAGACCCACAGTAAATATCATCCTCAATGGGAAAAAGCTTGCAGCCTTCCCGTTGAGATCAGGAACACGAGAGGATGCCCACTCTCACCAATCTTGTTCAACATAGTATTAGAAGTCCTAGCAACAGCAATCAGACAACAAAGAGAAATAAAAGGTATCCAAATTGGCAATGAAGAAGTCAAATTCTCTCTCTTCGCAGATGACATGATTCTTTCTATGGAAAACCCAAAAGACTCCATCCCCAAACTACTAGAACTCATGCAGCAATTCAGTAATGTGGCAGGATACAAAGTCAATGTACAGAAATAAGAAATCAGGGCGCCTGGGTGGCTCAGTGGGTTAAGCCGCTGCCTTCGGCTCAGGTCATGATCTCGGGGTCCTGGGATCGAGTCCCGCATCGGGCTCTCTGCTCAGCAGGGAGCCTGCTTCCCTCTCTCTCTCTCTGCCTGCCTCTCCATCTACTTGTGATTTCTCTCTGTCAAATTAATAAATAAAATCTTTAAAAAAAAAAAAAAAAAAAGAAATAAGAAATCAGTGGCCTTCCTATACACTAACAATGAAAATACAGAAAGGGAAATTAGAGAATTGATTCCATTTACTATAGCACCAAGAACCATAAGATACCTGGGAATAAACCTAACCAAAGAGGTAAAGGATCTGTATTTGAGGACCTACAGAACACTCATGAAAGAAATTGAAGAAGACACAAAAAGATGGAAGACCATTCCATGCTCTTAGATTGGAAGAATAAACATTGTTAAAATGTCTATACTGCCTAGAGCAATCTATACTTTTAATGCCATTGCGATCAAAATTCCACGAGTATTCTTCAAAGAGCTGGAGCAAATAATCCTAAAATTTGTATGGAATCAGAAGAGACCCCGAATTGCTAAGGAAATGTTGAAAAATAAAAATAAAACTGGGGGCATCATGCTACCTGATTTCAAGCTTTACTACAAAGCTGTGATCACCAAGACAGCATGGTACTGGCATAAAAACAGACACATAGACCAGTGGAAAAGAGTAGAGAGCCCAGATATGGACCCTCAACTCTATGGTCAATTAATCTTCTACAAAACAGGAAAAAATATACAGTGGAAAGAAGACAGGCTCTTCAATAAATGGTGCTGGGAAAACTGGACAGCTATATGTAGAAGAATGAAACTCGGCCATTTTCTTACACCGTACACAACGATAAACTCAAAATGGATAAAAGACCTTAACGTGAGACAGGAATCCATCAGAATCCTAGAGGAGAACATAGGCAGTAAACTCTTTGATATCAGCCACAGCAACTTCTTTCAAGATATGTCTCCAAAGGCAAAGGAAACAAAAGTGAAAATAAACTTTTGGGACTTCATCAAAATCAAAAGTTTCTGCACAGCAAAGGAAACCATCAAGAAAACAAAGAGGCAACCCACGGAATGGGAGAAGATATTTGGAAATGACAGTACAGACAAAAGGTTGATATCCAGGATCTATAATGAACTCCTCAAACTCAACACACACAAAACAGATAAGCATATCAAAAACTGGGCAGAAGATATGAACAGACACTTCTCCAATGAAGACATACAAATGGCTATCAGACACATGAAAAAATGTTCATCATCACTAGCCATCAGGGAGATTCAAATTAAAACCACGTTGAGATATAACCTTACACAAGTTAGAAAAGCCAAAATTAGCAAGACAGGAAACAACATGTGTTGGAGGGGTGTGGAGAAAGGAGAACCCTCTTACACTGTTGGTGGGAATGCAAGTTGGTGCAGCCTCTTTGGAGAACAGTGTGGAGATTCCTCAAGAAATTAAAAAATAGAACTTCCCTGTGACCCTGCAATTGCACTACTGGGTATTTACCCCAAAGATACAGATGTAGTGAAAAGAAGGGCCATCTGTACCTCAATGTTTATAGCAGCAATGGCCACAGTCGCCAAACTGTGGAAAGAACCAAGATGCCCTTCGATGGACGAATGGATAAGGAAGATGTGGTCTATATACACTATGGAGTATTATGCCTCCATCAGAAAGGATGAATACCCAACTTTTGTAGCAACATGGACGGGACTGAAAGAGATTATGCTGAGTGAAATAAGTCAAGCAGAGAGAGTCAATTATCTTATGGTTTCACTTATCTGTGGAGCATAACAAATAGCATGGAGGACATGGGGAGGGGAAGGGAGTTGAGGGAAATTGGAAGGAGAGGTGAATCATGAGAGACTATGGACTCTGAAAAACAACCTGAGGGTTTTGAAGGGACAGGCGGTGGGAGGTTGGGGAACCAGGTGGTGGGTATTAGAGAGGGCACGGATTGCATGGAGCACTGGGTGTGGTACAAAAATAATGAATACTGTTATACCGAAATAAAAAGTAAATAATTAAAAAAAAAAAGAAAGAAACCCCATAACATCTGATCTAGATTATAAAGTCTAAACAAGAAAAACTGCTGTCTAATCAAAGCTGGGTGCAGTGCAGAGCAAAAGTAGATGCTCAATAAATAAATGTTGAGAGAGTTGCACTTTTTTAAAAAACCTTAAAACATAAAATGTGTTCTTTTTTCAATTGTCTTTTGAGCAGAGCAGGGAAGACCTCATATGGGACCCAGGATTGCTGAGATTCTCAGCTGTCATAAAAGAATGCTAACCCTACTCACACAGCATATATTACATATGCTTTTAAATTCAACAGAAAGCTACATGAAGTTAGTTTTCAGAGACTAGCCCACTGGACTGAACAGTATTATACCTACTCTTATCAATCTAGATCAGTCAAGGGATGTGTATTTAAACCAGTTCATTTTTGCCCCCAACCAAATTATTTTTACTAAAAGGAGCTCCAGGGCGCCTGGGTGGCTCAGTGGGTTAAGCCTCTGCCTTCAGCTCAGGTCATGATCCCAGGGACCTGGGATCGAGCCCCGCATTGGGCTCTCTGCTCAGCAGGGAGCCTGCTTCCTCCTCTCTCTCTCTCTGCCTGCCTCTCTGCCTACTTGTGATCTCTCTCTCTGACAAATAAATAAATAAAACCTTTAAAATAAATAAATAAATAAAAATAAAAGGAGCTCCAGTGTAGGGATGCTTATGTGGCTCAGGTCATGATTCTGGGGTCACAAGATCGAGCTCCTCATTGAGCTCCCTGCTCAGTGGAGAGCCTGCTTCTCCCCATCCCTCTATTGTTTCCCCTACTTGCGCTCTCTCATGCACTGTCAAATAAATAAATAAAATCTTCAAAAAAAAAAAGGAACTCCAGTGTAATGACATCAACATATATTGTGGATCATTAAAATCGTCCTTGAAACACTATAAGAATATTGCCCCAAAGTTTGTGGAAACACGTTTATATAATTGCTACTTTTGGTTGAATGGCAAGAGAAATCCTTATATTGTCATACTTCATCTTGTGAAATTGCTCGCATTTGTGTTCTTATATGGTAATTTGCTTATTAATCAGAATTCCTTAGTCTCTTTTGTCTTAGAGCCAAATCAGTATAGAAGTTATAATAGTGTGGGGTTTGTGTTGTTTGCCACATTCCTAATCTATTGTCCTCACCCTGTTCTATTTTCTCCTTTTGTCTGACCTCAAATCAGGAATTCCAGTATTAACTGGTAACACTAGGGATGCCTGAGTGGCTCATTTGCCTTCAGCTCAGGTCATGATCTCTGCGTCTGGTCCCAGGATGAAGCCCCACCCAAGGGCTTCCTGTTCATCAGGGAGTCTGTTTCTCCCTCTCTCCCCCTCCCCCTGCTCCTCGCCACTGCTCTTTTTCTCTCTCTCTCTCAAATAAATAAATAAAATCTTTTTTTAAAAAAATTGGTAACACTAGTTATAATAAAGAGTAACAAATGTGCTGCAGAACCTCTCCCACGCACAAAATCTATGGACACGTACAGTCCAGGAAAGTTGTCTCAAGCAGGCTGAGTCTACCTCTAGGTGGTCACTCCAGAACCCAGCTAACAACGACTTTGCCATCTCTAGTACGTGGCTTTCAATGTAACAGACATCATTTATACCCCATTCAACAGGAAGAAAGAAAGAACATGGAGGAATATACATAGAACTTTCTTCTGGCCAGGCCTGGAAGGGATACCCACCACGTCCGCTCACACTCTCTGGCTAGAATTCAGCAGCATGGCCTCACTTACCTGCTCTGGAATCTTGGATATATAATTTAACTATAAACCCCAAGCAGAAGCCAATGGTAACTTGTTAAATGGTTAACAGTATCTTCTATAAACATATTGGCAAGTCCCAAACCCTTACTAGACAGAGTAAGATTAAATAGAAACATCCATATGGAAAAAATGTTTTTAAGACATTTATAATATAAGCAGGGTATTAGGAAAAAAACAAAAAACAACAACAACAAAAAAAACCCTCAAGTTAAATAATGTAGGATATAAAAGTAGTTAAAATTTCAATCTCCCTTAATCTCATATTTTTGTCACATTTGAGGAAAATTAAACACTTAAGAAAGTAAATATTGAGTGTTCTTTATTTGGATTAAGTAAATGTATCTTCATTTTGGAAGAGAAAACATAGCCAAAACTAAACTGCATTTAGTGTATAGTGTTTATATTTTGTGGAACATATATTTTTCAGATTAAGTTTCATTGCTGATTCATGTATACAGGATTTATTGGAGAATGAACATAATATTTTATTAGCAATTCCGTCTTGTTATGCTGAATTATAGAACATTTTAGAGAATGAGCCAAATAAAGAAGAAAATGTTTTTCATGCAGCGCCAACAGGGAGATGGGGACATCTTATATACCAGTACTACATGAGTACCTAGAGTTGTCAAAATCATAAAGACAAAAAGTGGTGGTGGCCAGGGATAAAGAAGGGGGAGCCAAGGTACAGTTTGAGCTTTAGCTCAACTTCACAAGATGAAAAGACTTAGGGGCAGGGATGGTGTGTGGTTGCACAACAGTGTGAATGTATTTTGTACCGCTGAACTGTACACTTAAAAATGGTTCCGATGGTAAGTCTGTGTTATGTGCATTTTAGACCAACTGAAAAGAAGGGAAAAAACCCAAAGGATCACACACAAAGAAGAAAGAAAGGGTTAATCTGGCCTTTCAAGTATGAGCAAAACTCCTAAATAAATACTAGCCACGTGAGCCATGCACTGTACTGAAAGCCTAATGCATTGTGACTGTCTTAGAAATCCAAGAAGACTGCAGTTTATTAGAAAAACTACTAAGGAATGAGTGTCAGCGGATGAAAGGAGAGCAACCTCTCATCATCCATAGATACTGAAATGGCAACGGACAGAATGCAACATTGCTGCTTTAAAAAATCCTAATCAGGTAGAGAGAGGGTGGCTCAGTGGGTTAAGCCGCTGCCTTCCGCTCGGGTCATGATCCCGGGGTCCTGGGATCGGCCCCGCATCGGGCTCTCTGCTCAGCAGGGAGCCTGCTTCCTCCTCTCTCTCTGCCTGCCTCTCAGTGTACTTGTGATCTCTGCCTGTCAAATAAATAAATAAAATCTTAAAAAAAAAAAAGAAAGAAGAAAGAAAGAAAGAAAGAAAGAAAGAAAGAAACCTCTTTAAGTTGCTGAAGGCATACGCGGCATAAGCCAGCTGGGGCAACAGCCAGGGAGTCCCTGGCATTATCACCACCAAAGTGTCTCTCTATTGACCTGTCTGTGCCTGGGGCTTGATCCCTGTGAGGAAACTTAATGTTTACTGTAGGTTCAGTTTAGTAATCGCATTCTGTTTTAAGAAACAAAAGAGGAAACAATGGCTCCAGGAGATGATTCAGTCTTGTAGTTTCTAGAATTAAACACAATGGCATTTTAAAACTCTGATGGGAATCACCTATAATTTCACTGCTTTGTTTGTGACATTCCTTGGGTATTTATTGCAACCAATTTTGAGTTGGGAAAACTATGTGCCTTAATTTTACCTATCTTTTTTCCTTCTTCCCCATTAACTCTTTAACTGGCCCCCATATTTAGAAAAGTATGTGCATTTTCTTGTTCATTGTACATTTTTCCCCCACGCACGTATGAAACACTGAAGTATAGGCAGGGTGTGTGCTCAGAAAACAGGACGTGCATGGGAAAGCAAGAAGCCGTACCCTTGAGCTCTACTACCACCTTCTGTACAACCAGAGAGGATTCCAGTTGCCAACATGGTGAGGCTCAAGAACCAAAAAAAAAAAAAACCATAAAAACTTAAGAATTCTGCCAAAGGGGAGAGCAAAAAGAGTGGAGCAGGTGTGCTGATACAAAGAGAAAGCCTCAGTTAATAACAACACCATCAAACAGAATACCCTGTCTAAAGGTAACTAGCAAAGATTTCTGTTGCTTCAAATGTAAAGACAGCAACATAAAACTGTAAGAAACATGAAAAATCAAGGAAACATGTCATCACAAAAGAAAATAATTTTTCAATAACTGAGCTTGTCTTCCCAGCTGTGCTGGTCATGGCCAGAGAAGTCTTGTTTCTCTCAGGCAGCACTCAGAGTTCTGACGCATGACCTCCAAATCTGAGGGGAGGGAGAAGGAAAAAATGGGAGCAAATAAGAATTTCAAAGGGACACAGCTCCTGCTGACTGCTTCAGAATCCTGCATGCAAGCTTTTGGGAGTAACCCACTGGAGGATCACCCCACAGGGGCACCCTCAACACCCCCCTCCCCAATGCTAAACTCAACCCTCCACCCCACCCCACCCACCCCCACCTCCTAGCCAGACCCTCAGACTTGCTCCCAAGTGCTGTGGGAGACAGGTCTGGTCAGAAGAATGCTCGCAGAAAAACAGATCAGGGCCAGCAAGGGAAGAACTACAAACTGGTGCTTTAGTGCCACCCTCTGGAAAATAAAAAAAGTTTCCAGCAGCCAGCCTGGTGAGTTGTAACACAGGAAAGCATAAAGAATTTAGAATTTTGCCACAAGAGGGAGAGAGGAGTGGAGCAGGTCCACCGCACAACTCCTCAACAACCCCAGATAAAGCAACAACAATGAAGAGTGTCACCTCTGAATAAAACTAATCAAGGAAATACATCATCACCAAAAGGAAAATAATAATTCCCAACAACTGCGTTCAAATCCTTGGAATATTGTGACCTAGGTGATGAAGAACTCAAAATAGCTGCTTTGAAAAAACACTAATTCAGAAAGATATCTGTATCCTCGTGTTCATA
This sequence comes from Mustela erminea, assembly GCF_009829155.1. NCBI lineage: Eukaryota > Metazoa > Chordata > Mammalia > Carnivora > Mustelidae > Mustela > Mustela erminea. Next base: position 12,134,839 of record NC_045615.1, read on the forward strand.
CCAGCATTGTTTGCAATAGGCATGGACATGTAAACAACCCAGGTGTCCATCAGCAGATGAATAGATAAAGAAGTTGTGGTACAATGGAACATTATTTGAAAAATGAAAAATACAATGGAGCATTATTTAACTATAACACACACACACACACACATATACAAAGGGGGCACATGGGTGCCTCAGTTGGTTAGGCAGCCAGCTCTTGATTTTGGCTCAGGTCATGATCTCAGGATCCTGAGTGTGCTTGAGGATTTTGTCCCCCCTCTCCGTCTGCCCCTCTTCCTGTATTGTATTTTCTCTCTCTCACTCTCTCAAATAAATAAATCTTCAAAAAAGTAAAATTAAAATTTAAAAATGCGAGGAAATCCTGCCATTTGCAACAACATGGATGAACTTTGAGGGCATTATGCTAAATGAAGTAGAGAGACAGAGAAAGGCAAACCTATATGACCTGACTTGTATGTGGAATCTAAACAAACAAGCACACGAAAAAACACACCAAACTCAGGCAAAGATATGATTTGTGGTTACCAGAAGCAGAAGGGTAGGAGGGGAGGGAATGGAGGAAGGAGGTCAAAAGACAAAAACTTCCAGTTAGGTAAATTAGTGTAAGAGATATCATATATAGCATGACTATAGTTGATGCTGTTATATTATATACAGGAAAGGTAAGAAAAAAAATCCTGAGTTCTCATTAAAAGGAAAACTTTTTTTAATTTACTTACTTTCTCTTTTTATTGTATCTATATGAGACAATGGATGCTAACTAAACTTGTTGTAATCATCTCACAATATATGTAAGTAAAGCCATTACTCTGTACCCCTTAAACTTATACAATGATGTATATAAATTCTATTTCAATAAAACTGGGAAAAAATTTAAAATAGCTGTTTTGAAGAAAAAAAAAACAGTGAGCTACAAGAAAACTCAAATATCTCAATGATATAAGGGTAAAAAATATACAACCAAAATGAGCTTATTACCAAAGATACTGTTACAGAACTTGGACTAGTTCCTGGCCAAAGAACCACTCAGGACTCAGAGACCTTGGAGGATGGGAGGTTTATTTAACACTAGCGGGCTCAGAGGAGCATAATCTCTCAAGGTCTGAGACCCAAGCACAAACAAAGGAGGTAGTTTATACACTTTTACTTCCATATCTGTGCCACTCTTGTGCCTGTGGCCAGGGCGGGGGGGTGGTTAGGGGGGAAAACCTGTAATGGCCCTAGGACCTGGACTGGGATTCCCCTTCTGGATCGATTGGCCAACTTAGAACACAGATTTCCCTTATCAATATCAACAAATTCCAAAGTTAAGAATTCAGCAAATGAGGACAGGGTTCAAGGTGGCCATGTAGGAAAATCCTGAGCTCACCTCCTCTCGTAGACCCAACAAATCCACAACTACATATGTAATAATTCCCTCCGAAGGGGACCTAGAAACTAAATCTATAGAGCCTCTACAACAAGGGACAGTAGACACCCAAAAAGATAAAAGACGTTCCACAGCTCTCAGATCCTGCATAGGAGAGAAAAGCCCCCAAAACACATGGATTTGAAAACCAACAGGGAATATCTCCAGGAAAACTATCGAAGTGAAGGGAAAGGAAAACCCACTCTTAAAGGACTCATTCACAAACTCACTCAACCTGGAAACCAGCACAAAAACACCAGACTGAAAAGCATATAGACCATAGGTGATGGAGACCCACTGACTAATCTTGGAGTGCCTACAGGAGAGGGAGGAGACAGCCAGGACTCTCCCTGAGGATTGGGACACTGGTAGCAGCCACTTTGCTATCTTGCGCTGCTCCACTAAACCTGGATCTGGCAGGCAACATTTTAGAATCCTCCCTTTAGACTAATAACACCAGGTGTCCTACCACATTGCCAGCCATGCACAACCATTCACGGTTGCCAGAACTATAGGTGACACAACAATATCTTCACCCAATAACACTCCCACAGCAGTCACAACCAGTCTTCGTAACCAACCTGACTGGTGGGCCACTCTCATCTACCCGCATGATCTTAGGAGTTATGGAGGAGCCAGCCAGGAATGGGATAGTCCTACAAATCAGTACATCTCCAGCAGGTACGGCCCCACCACAATAGGAAGATTGCATTAGAAATACTAAAAGCACTTCTTTAAGTGAAAAGGAAAAGGCCATTACTAGAAATAAGAAAATATATGAAAGAAAAAAAATCTCACTGGTAAAGGCAAACATGTAATATAGGTAAAGGATCAATCACTTATAAAGTTAGTATGAAGTTGTTGAAAGACAAAACTTATAAAATCAAGTATAACTGCAATATTAGTTAAGGGATACACAAAATAAAAAGACTTAAAAGATAACAAAAATGTAAAACATGTAGGGGAGAGAAATGTAGAGCTTTTATAATGCATTCCAATTTAAATCACCACCAATTTAAAATAGACTGTTTTATATATATAGGTTTTTATACATGAACTTCCTAGTAACCACAAACAAAAAAACTATAATAGATACACAAAAAGTAAAGACAGTGGAATCCAAACATAACGCTAAAGAAACTCACCAAATCATAAGAGAAGAGAGCAAGAGAAGTAAAGAACAGAGAACCACAAAAACAGTCAACAAAATGGCAATAAGTACATACACATCAATTGTTATTTTAAATGTAAATGGACTAAATGCACCCAGCAAAAAACATAGGATAACTGAATGGATTTAAAAAAAAAAAAAAAAAAAAAAACCACCAAGATCTATTTACATGCTGCCTACAAGAGATTCACTTCAAACCTGAAGACAGGGGCGCCTGGGTGGCTCAGTGGGTTAAAGCCTCTGCCTTCGGCTCAGGTCATGATCCTAGGGTCCTGGGATCGAGCCCCACATCCGCCCTCTGCTCAGCAGGGAGCCTGCTTCCTCCTCTCTCTCTGCCTGCCTCTCTGCCTACTTGTGATCTCTGTCAAATAAATAAATAAAATTTAAAAAAAAAAAAAAAAAACCTGAAGACACACACTGAAAGTGAAAAGATACAAAAAGATATTTCATGCAGGGACACCTGGGTGGCTTAGTTGGTTAAGTATCTGCCTTCAACTCAGGTCATGATCTCAAGGTTCTGGGATTGAGTCTTGCATTGGCCTCCCTGCTGGGCAGCAGTTTGCTTACAGTGTAATCAGTTTCAAGTGTACAATATAGTGATTCAACACCTCCATACAACACCCAGTGCTCATCACAAGCACACTATTTAATCCCCATTACCTATTTCACCTATCTTCCCCCACCCTTACGTCCCCTCTGGTAACCATCAGTTTATTCTCAAAGGTTGAGTCTGTTTTTTGGTTTGTTTCTCTCTTTCTTTCCCCTTTGTTTTGTTTTTTAAACTCCACATATGAGTAAAATCATATGGTATTTGTCTTTCTCTGACTGACTTATTTCACTTAGCATTATACTCTCTAGCTCCATCCATGGCTAGCTTTCATTCTTTTTTATGACTGAGTAACATACTATATCTTCTTTATCCATTCATCAATTGACGGACACTTGGGCTGTTTCTATAATTTGGCTATTGTAGATAATGCTACTATAAATATCAGGCAAACGAGATTTTAAAACAAAGTGTAACAAGACAAAGAAGGTCATTACATGGATAGGAGCACCTAAACATACAAAACAAATATTAAAAGACAAAAAGGGAGAAATTAACAATAACACAATAGTAGTAGGGGACTTTAATAGCCCACTTACATCAATGGATAGACAAAAAATTAATATGGCAATGTTGGTCTTAAATGATACATTAGGCCAAATGGAACTAATAGACATATATATAGAATATTTAACCCAAATCAGCAGAATACATATTCTTCTTAAGTGCACATGGAACATTCTTCAGGATAGATTGCACATGAGGCCACAAAACATGTCTCAATAAAGTTAAGAAGATTGAAATCATATGAAGCATCTTTTCCAACCACAATGATATGAAACTAGAAATCAATTACAATAAAAATGGAACAAACAAACATACACATGGAAACCAACATGCCACTAAACAATCAATGGGTCAAGAAAAAAAAATCAAAAACTACCTAGAGACAAATGAAAATGAAGACACAGGCCTTGCAGACACAGCTGCCCTAGAACGACCCATATCACCAGCCAAGGACAACCCCACTGTCTTCTTCCACATTTCCATGGATAGAAAGCCTTTAGGTCACATCTCATTGAGCTGTTTGCAAACAAATTTCCAAAGACAGCAGAGAACTTTCACGAACACCAGGGAAAATGGATTTGGTTATAAAAGCTCCTGTTTTCACAGGATTATGCTAGGATTTATTTGCCAGAGTAGTTATTTCACATCCTATAATGGCACTGGCAACAAGTCCATCTCTGGGGAGAAATTTGAGAACGAGAATTTCATCCTGAAGCATACAGGTCCTGGCATCTTGCTCATGACAAATGCTAGACCCAATACAAATGGTTCCCAGGATTTCATCTGCACTGCCAAAATTGAGTGATTGCATGACAAGCACATGGTCCTTGTAAGGTGAAAGAGGGCATGAATATTATGGAAACCATGAAGTGCTTTGGGTCCAAGAATGCCAAGACCAGAAAGAAGATCACCATTGCTGACTGGACAAATCTGATAAATTTGACTTGTATCTTATCTTTTAAAAAAATGAAATAGGGGGCGCCTGGGTGGCTCAGTGGGTTAAAGCCTCTGCCTTCAGCTCAGGTCATGATCCCAGGGTCCTGGGATTGAGCCCCTCATTGGGCTCTCTGCTCAGCAGGGAGCCTGCTTCCCCCTCTCTCTGCCTGCCTCTCTCCCTACTTGTGATCTCTGTCTAATAAATAAATAAAATCTTTAAAAAAATAAAATGAAATAGGTCCACCTCTGGAAACAAGAAAAATTTCAAATGTAAGCAATCTAATCTTACTCCTAAGGAAATTAGAAAAAAAAAAAAAAGGACAAAATTAGTTGAAAAAAGAAAATGATAAAACTGAGAGCAGAAATAAACAGAGACTAAAAAAATAAAGCTTTTCTTCAAAAAGATAAACAAAATTGATAAACCTTTAGCAAGACTCATCAAGAAAATAAGAGAGAGGGCCCAAATAAATAAAATCAGAAATGAAAAAGGAGACATTACAACTGATACCACAGAAACACAAAGAATCATTAAAGACTACTAAAAGCAGTTATACACAAATAAATTAGAAAACCTAGAAGAAATGGATAAACCCCTAGAAACAACCAATATTCCAAGACTGAACCAGGAAGACACAAAAATCTGAGCAGATTAATTACTAGTAATGAAAATGAATCAGTAATCAAAAATCCTGACAAACAAAAATCCAAGCCCAGATGGCTTCACAGTTGTATTTTACCAAATACTTAAAGAACAGTTAAGATCTTTCTCAAATTATTCAAATTATTATTGAAACGGAAGGAATTCTTCCAAGCTCATTTTATGAGGCCAGAATTACAGTAATACCTAAACCATCCAAATTAGAAAGGAAGAAGTTAAATTGTCAACTACATTCCGGTGACATAATGCCATATATATATAGATATATCTATCTATCTATCTATATATATATATATATATCTCAATCATATATATATATACACATATATATACTTTAAGGCAGCCACCAAAAACTATTAGAATAAATAAATTCAATAAATTTGCAGGATACAAAATCAATATTTGGAAATCTGTTGTCATATACTAATTTCTAAACACTAATAATGAACTATCAGAATGAGAAATTCAGAAAACAATGCCATTTACAATTATATCAAAAAATAAAATAAAATGCCAAGGAATAAATTTAACCAAGGAGGTAAAACACATATATTCTGAAAGCTATAAGACACTGATAAAAGAAACTAAAGATATCACAGATAAATGGAAAGGTATACTATGCTCATGGATTAGAAAATTTAATATGGTTAAAATGTCCATACTACAAAAACAATCTTCAGATTAATGCAATATCTATCAAAATACCAATGGCACTTTTCACAGAACTAAAACAAATAATCCTAAAACTTGTATGGAAGCCCAGAAGACCCTGAATAGCCAAAGCAATCTTGAGAAAGAAAAAAGCTGGAGGTATAATTGTCCCAGGTTTCAAATCATACTACAAAGCTATTAGTAATCTAAACAGTATGGTAATGACATGAAAATAGACACATTGATCAATGGAACAGAATAGAAGCTCAGAATTAAATCTATGGCTTAAATGGTCAATTAATCTGTGATAAAGGAGGCAAGAATATACAATAGGGAAAATACAGTCTTTTCAGTAATTGGTGTTGGGAAACTGGGCAGCTACATGCAAAAGAATGGAACTGGACAACTTTCTTACACCACATGCAAAAATACATGCATAATGAATTAAAGATTTAAATATAAGCTCTGAAACCATAAAACTCCTAGAAGAAAACTTGGGCAGTAAGCTCTTTGACATTAGTCTTAGCGGTATTTTTTTGGATCCATCTCCTCAGGCAAGGACAACAAAAACAAAAATAAACAAATGAGACTACATCAAACAAAAAGATTTTGCACAATAAAAAATACCATCAACAAAATAAAAAGACAACCTGCTGAATGGGAGAAGATATTCACAAGTAATATATCAAATAAGGGGTTGACATCCAAAATATACCTTAAAAACATAAAACTCAATATCAAAAAAATCAAACCATCTGATTGAAAAATGGGAAGATGGCATTTTATCCAAAGAAGACATACAGATGTCCAATAGACATATGCAAAAAATGTTCAATATCACTAACCATCAAAGAAATGCAAACCAAAGAGTGCCTGGGTAGCTCGGTGGGTTAAAGCCTTTGCCTTCGGCTCAGGTCATGAGCCCCGCATCAGGCTTTCTGCTCAGCAGCGAGTCTGCTTCTCCCTCTCTCTTTGCCTGCCTCTCTGCCTACTTGTGATCTCTATCAAATAAATAAATAAAATCTTTAAAAAAAAAAAAAAAAAAGAAAGAAATGCAAACCAAAATCACAGTGAGCTATCACCTCACGCCTGTCAGTATAGCTATTAGCAAAAAGACAAGAAATAACCAGCATTGACAAAGATGTGGAAAAAGAACTCTCATGCACTGCTGATGGGAATGTAAACTGGTATAGTCACTATGAAAACCAAAATAGACATTCTTCAAAAAATTTTAAAAAGAACTATCAAACAATCCAGGAATTTCACTTCTGAGTATTTGTCCAAAGAAATGAAAACATGAATTCAAAAAAACATATGCATGCCTATGTTTACTGCAGTATTATTTACAATCACCAAGATGTGGAAGCAACCTAAATGTCTGTCAATAGACAAGTGGATAAAGATGTGGTGTGTGTGTGTAAGTAATATTACTCAGCCATAACAAAGAATGAAATCTTACTATTTGAGGCAACATAGATAGATCTAAAGGGTATTATGTTAAATGAAATAAGTTAGACAGAGAAAGACAAAATACTATGTGATTTCACCTGTATATAGAATCTAAAAAACAAGCAACAAACAAACAAAACAAAACAAAAAAAGACTCATTGATACAGAGAAAAAACTGGTAGTTACCAGAGGGGAGGTAGTGGAGGAATAGACAAAATAGGTGAAGGGGATTAAGAGGTATATTCTTCCAGTTATTAAATAAATAAGACAGGGAGATATAATATATAGCATAGAAAATATGGTCAATAATTATAACAACTTTGTATGATGACAGATAAGTTTGCAATATATAAATACCAAATCACTATGTTATGCATCTGAAACTAATACAATATTGTATGTCAGTTATACTTGATTTTAAAAAAGGATTCAATGAATGAAATGAAGAATGAATAGAGAATGCCTGTAGTAGAGTAGAACAGATAGAATAGTAAATAAGTTAGAGAATAGGAATTTTGAAATAACACAGTTGGAAGAACCAAAACAAAAGAATTTTAAAAAGCAAAACAAGCCTGAAGGATCTATGGCATTCAAACAAAAAAAATGTTAGAATAAACTGGATTCCAGGGGCGTCTGGGTAGCTCAGCCAGTTGGGCATCTGACTCTTGGTGTCAGCTCAGTTCATGAACTTGGGGCTCAGGTCATGAATACAGCCACCTGCCAGACTCTGTGCTCAACGGGGAGTCTGCTTGAGATTCTCTCTCTCCCTCTCTGCTTCTCTCTCTCTCTCTCCAAAATAAATAAATAAATATTTAACAAAGAAAAGAATAGAAAAGAATCTGGATTCCAGAAAGAGAAAGAGGAATTATGGGACAGAAAGTTTATTTAAAAATGTAATAGTTGATTAATCTCCCAAACCAAGGGAGAGATTTGGACATTCAAGTTTTCAAAGCTAATAGATCATTATCTGTGCCCTATTATCTCAATGTGAAAAGATGTTCTCCAAGAACATTTATAACAAAACAATTGAAAATAAAAAATAAAAAAAGAAACCTAAAGAAATTGAGAGGGAAAGAGTGCATAACTCACAAAGGAACCACTATTAGTCTGTCAGGGACTACCTCAGTAGAAACCCTACAGGCCAGGAGAGTGTAATAATGTACCCAAAGTGTTGAAGATAGTAACTGGCATCCAAGAATAGTCAATGGCAAATTCTGCTTCAGATATGAAGGAGAAGTAAAGACATTCCCAGATAAACAAAAATGAAGAAGCTGATCACCACTAGATCAGTACTTCACAAAAATAAAATAAACTGAGTCCTTCAAGCTCAAATAAAAAGATGTTAGTCAGCAACATGAAAACATATGAAAGTATACAACGAACTGTTAAAAACGAAAAATATATTGTCAAGTTCAGAAAACTTTAAGTCTATAATAAGATAGTGAGTTAACCACTTAACTATAGTATAGAGGTTAAAGAAGGGAAAAAGTACTAAAGTAACTCTAGTGACTTTAATTGGTTAATAAATGAACAATATATAATGACATAAATTGGGACATCAAAAATATAGAAGGTAGGAGTAAAAGTAGAGAGCTTTAGTCAGCTATTGAAGGTAAATTGCTATAAACATAAAATGGTCACCTAGCTAAGCCACACCCAGATTCTTGACCCACAGAAACCTTAAGATAATAAATGTTTGTTATTTTAAGCCATTACATTTCAGGGTATTTTGTTATGCAATTAATACGTAATACATTGTCCTTGTGACGTTTCTATATAGTAGTCATTCTATTTCATTAAATGTTGATAAGCTATTTTATTCTATCATGTGAATTACTCTCATAAAATAGAAATTATCCAAAGAAGATGTAGTGTACACACACACACACACACACACACACACACACAGCGAATACTATGCAGCCATCAAAAGAATGAAATCTTGCCATTTGCAATGACATGAATGGAACTAAAGAGTATTATGCTGAATGAAATAAGTCAATCAGAGAAAGACAATTATCATAGGATCTCTCTGATATGAGGAATTTGAGAGGCATGGCAGGGGGTTGTGGGGGTAGGGAAGGAAAAAATGAAACAAGATGGGATCAGGAGGAAGACAAACCATAAGAGAATTAATCTCACAAAACAAACTGAGGGTTGCTGGGGGCTGGGGGGAAAGGGAGAGGGTGGTTGTGTTACGGACATTGGGGAGGGTATGTGCTATGGTGAGTGCTGTGAAGTGTTGTAAGCCTAATGATTCACAGACCTGTACCCCTGGGGCAAATAATACATTATATGTTAATAAAAATAATTTTTAAAAAAGAGAAATTATCCGTTTCTTGAAAGTTGTACATAAATTCTAGCTTGAATGTGAAAAGACAGAACTTTGACTACCTGCAATTTTATTTTATTAGCCAACTTTGTTGACAACTGTATTTCCCTTAAAGTGTCCATTTAATTCAGATATTTGATATAGGAAGTTTGTGGCATCGTGTTATAATCTTTAAGGTTTCTGTGGGTCAAGAATCTGGGTGTGGCTTAGCTAAATTCTTCTCTACCTGTTATTGGAAAAGAAATAAACCAAAATAGTAGTGAACTTTAAGTGGTAGAATAATGCATTATATTTCTTATTACCTTAATATTTTTATGGGTTTTTCAATTTTAAAATAAAAAGACTATTGAGGAATCAAAATTTGAAAAAAATGAAAATATAACAGTTTATAAGCATCTATGGGTATATATGTGAACATGTATTTGTTTATATAGAGAGAAAAGTTATAAGTGACTTAGCACAAGTATTTTCAGTAGAAAAATGAAGGAAAATGTCAGAAACCTACAAGGTAGGAAGTGACTGGAAAGAATTGGGTTTAAACAGAACATATACTACTATTTTCCTGAGAGGAAAGGTGAAAAAGGTAGAGTCTTACATAAAAAGTAAACTAAAGACAAGAAAAATAATTTTATATTTTGTTTTTAAAGTACAAGAACTTGAGGCTCTTTACAGACCAAAGGTAAGGAAACATTTAATTTAGGAAGACTGCAACAAGAAGAAAAAGAAATAATTGATGCATTAAGGACTGCACAGCTTTCAATATTACTGAATACAGGGAGGGAAAGCAGACAATAAACACTTGATTATAAATTATTTATTGAGTATTTAGTGCCTTTCTGGAGAGCTATGTCCAATCAAACCCAGTAATTTTCCTAGTTCTAATTTACTATCTCATGGTAAATTAACTCCTATCTCCTTCTGCTGTGACAGTTTGTACTTTGATAACTTGATAGCTATCTGATTTTCTTCTCCGTGTTCTTCTAAGGAAAGGTATTTCTCAATGTGCCTTTTATTTCTCAATGTGCCTTTTCCCCCACCCCGAGGCCCTAAACAATTTGGTGATAAGCAACCTTTCAACATTCACCTGATGCACACCAACCCACCCCCAGAACACAGTGAACTTCTTCTTATCCTTTCTTTGATGTCCCTGATTGCCAGCCCATGGATCACACAATGTTCTTGGGCCTCCTGGGCAGGCTATCAAGCCCACCTCCTGGTTCCAGATTTACCTGGATGGGAAATAAATATTTATAGAAGATGTCAAAGTATCACTGAAAATTCTGCCCTCAGTGTCTCATAAGGGATCTTGATGATGTGTGTCCATAAATTTGATTTCTTTGCAATGTAAGCTATACCTCCAAAGCTTTTCCTCACAATCAAGAAGGCAAGAATTCCAAGACACATAAGAAAAATCAGTAACTTCTGAATTTATAATCAGAGATACTAAAGAATCCAGGTCAGAAAAGTTTAAGTAAATGGAACAGTCCTCAATAACCAGCACACACCCCCAAAGACCCTAAAATCTCACTGTGAGTTTTTAGGGTTAGGGGAGATACTTATTCCCAGGTACTACTGTCCCAGCAATTTCAGAGGAGAAAAATCATGAACCCAGACTTAGGGAAAGTCATCTCCAGAGCTTTCAGCAACCCCACTGGCTTAGACTAAGACTTCGGAGGTTTGTCTTTCAAGACCTACAGTAATAGCACCACGTGCCTCCACCAATCTCATATCTTGAGTCAGCTCAAGAAGTCATTTTCAAAGTCTCAATAGCCAGGGAGGACCTTCTCAAATAATGAAACTATGTGTCCCATTCTCCTCCTGTTAGTGAGGAAATAAATTGAATAGTTTAACTCTGGAAATGCCTTAACCTTTACACTTCTGCCAGGACCCATAAGACAATGATTTTTCACAGACTCTCTTCTCCCTTCACTATGGTTTTCCTCCTCTGTAAGTGTTGTGCATCCTATTGTCCTTGCCTACACCCAATCAACCATTTGACAAATGTACTTTGAATGACTGATAGTCATCACTTCTCGGCCTTTCCGCTAAGATCAAGTGAATGACTGATAGTCATGTCCATTGCATGCTGTTTCCTGATATGAAGGCTCATTGGAACACAGAAATGTTCTTGCTACTCAGAGGTTCAATAATCATACAACAACTCATCTCTTGAGTCCTAAATATGCAAAGACATTCTCTTCATCCAATCTACTGATTCTCTCCAGTTATTCAACCATGAGGGTCTTGTATTCCATCCTTGGAGTCCTTGCTTTGCTGTCCATAGTTCCTCAAGGTAAGACCAAAATCTTTCATTCCAGAGATATGAAAATATACATGAAAGAAAATACAAGGTCTTCCAAGAGTTTAAAAATAAATTAGACAGTTGCAGATTAATGAAGAATGTGAGAGGAGTGAATTGGCCCTCACAGGAAGAGTTCATGCTCATGACAAATTCTTAAGGTGGTCCCCTTCAGTGATTACACTTATTTTGAACTCTAACTTGAGGACTGTTGTTTGATGCAAAGATGGTGAGAGGATGTTCACAGAACACAGGAAACTTGGGCAATTGAAATAATGGGAAGTAAGTGGTGATTAGAAAGGCCAAGGGTGAAAAGAAGGCTTCCCCATCATAATCTGTGGTTCACAGAACTCTGATCACCAATCTCAGTAAGGACATCAGTGGAAATGACTTTGTGTATGGTGGGAACTAAGATTCCATCTTAACACTATCCAAATGACCAATTATACAGGCATATTATTGAATGATTAATCTAACCATCCCAAGTTAATTTTTAAATCCACCAATACTATTTAATAAAAGTATATTCATCATTGGATTTATTACAGGAATTTATATTATTATCTATGGATTTACCTCTCTTTTCTGATGCACCCATTACCTTAGAGTACATTTTAATAGCTGGCAATTTAAGATTCCTCTCTTTGTTCTTATTTTTTAATGTACTTTTGATGAGATAAAATTAACTCTTTTAAAGTATACCATTTCAGTGGTTTTCTATATATTCATAAAGTTGTGCAACCATCACTACTATCTAATTTCAGAACATTTCATCAATTCCATAAAGAAACTCTGTGTTCATTAGTAGTCATCCCCAATTCTCCCCTCCCTTCAGACTCTGGCAGTCTCTAATCTACTTTCTGTCTCTATCAATTTACCTATTCTGGGTATTTCATATAATCAAACAATATGTGACCCTTAGAGTCTGTTTTCTTTTACTTGGCATATTTTTCAAAGTTCATCCATGTTGAAGCATCAGTGCTCAATTTCTTTCAACTGAGGAATGGTATTCTATTGAATGAATATACTACCTTTTACTCATCCATTCCTCAGTTAATGGACACTTAATGGACACTAGATAGTTTCTACTTTGGAGCTATTATGGATGGTGTGCTATGAACATTTATATCTAGGTTTTTTTGTGGACATATTTTCAATTCTTTTGAGTATAAAACTTAGAATTGCTGTGTTATACAATAACTATGTTCAGGGGCACCTTCATGGCTCAGTTGATTAAGCATCTGACTACTGATGTGGCACAGGTCATGATCTCGGGGTCCTGGGATCGAGCCCCAAATCAGGCTCCTCACTCAGTGGAAAATCTCCTTGTCTCCCTCTCCCTTTGCCCCTCCCCTTGCTCACTCTTTCAAATAAATAAATACATCTCTTTTTAAAATGTACATTTGGGGCACCTCGGTGGCTCAGTGGGTTAAAGCCTCTGCCTTCAGCTCAGGTCCTGAACCCAGGGTCCTGGGATCGAGCCCCGCATGGGGCTCTCCGCTCATCAGGGAGCCTGCTTCCCCCTCTCTCTCTGCCTGCCTCTCTGCCTACTTGTGATCTCTGTCTGTCAAATAAATAAATAAAATCTTTTTTAAAATGTGCATTTAACTTTCTGAGTAATTGTCAAACAATTTTCTACAGTTGTATGTTTCATCTTATAATCCTACGCTGTGCATGAAGGTCCAATTTCTCTACATCTTCACCAACATTTGCTATTGTCTGTCTTTGTTATTATCATTATCCTAATTGCTGTAGCAATATCTCATTGTAGTTTTAATTTGCATTTAACTTGCAACTTAATGATGCCTATCATCTTTTCATGTTTTATTGGCCATTTTTGTATCTTCTTTGTAGAAATGTTTATTCAAATCCTTTATTCATTTTTTAATTAGGTTGTCATTTATTATTGAGTTGCCAGTTCTTTATTATTCTGGGTGAGAAACCTTTATCAGACATAGGTTTGCCAACATTCTCTCCCATTCTGTGAGGTTTTTTTCTTTTTTAAATATTTTACTGTAAATGTTTGCTCTACCACTGAGTATGTTTTCAGGTTCAAGCTACAAACAACTCAGATTCAACGGACTTAAACAATAAAAAAATATATATTATTGCACATAAGAAGTCCAAAGGTCAGAGAGTTCTGAACTGGTTAATCCAACAGATCACCCATACCATCAAATGTTGGAAGAGAGTCAGATTTATTCTTGACTAGCTTTTCCTATGGTCACAAGATACCTGTCACTGCTTTGGACATCATATCCAGATCCACCAAATTACATCAGTATAAACAGAGTACATTTCTTCTTATATTGAAAAGGAATATTTTCTCAGAAGCTCCCCAGAAATGAATTGCATACATACCCTCAAACTAATCACTGGCAGAGAAATAAAGAACACTATCATTGGCTTAAGCTAATACAGATTTTTGCCTAGGATAACTAGAAGAATGGTAGACAACCAAACATTAGTATTTTAGCTATAAGAACACATACTAAGATTCTGATTCCAAAGCACATATATCTATACACTGTTATTTAGTTTTGTTACCTTGCTTTATGTTCCTTCATAGTAATATGCCACAATACATTTATTCATTTTACCATTGAACATTTAGGGCGCCTGGGTGGCTCAGTGGGTTAAGCCGCTGCCTTCGGCTCAGGTCATGATCTCAGGGTCCTGGGATCGAGTCCCGCATCGGGCTCTCTGCTCAGCAGGGAGCCTGCTTCCTCCTCTCTCTCTCTCTGCCTGCCTCTCTGCCTACTTGTGATGTCTCTCTGTCAAATAAATAAATAAAATCTTTAAAATAAATAAATAAATAAATAAATAAATAGAAGGGAAATCAAACATAACACTACAAAAGTCATTAAGTAACAAACAAAAAGAGCAACAGAAGAAGAAAGGAATGGAAAGCTACAAAACAACCAGAAAGCAATTAATAAAATGACAGTAAGTACATACCTATAATAATTACTTAAAATGTAAATGGACTAAATGCTCCAATCAAAAGACATAGGGTCTAAATGGATTTTTTTTAAATGAAAAAAAAAAGATCCATCTATATGCTGCCTAAAAGAGACTTCCTCCAGACTGAAAGATACATACAGACTAAAACGAAAGGTTGAAAAAACTTTCTACAGCAGTCATCCCTGGTCCAGCAAGTGAACAGAATTTTCATTCCAATATTCAAGCATATTTAAAGCTGATTATTGGAAGATTTATTGTTCTTCCTGTAAATGTTTGTCAGAATCTGAAATTATTGAAAGAATTTAAACAGTTTATTAACCTTCAAAGCAAATCATCATGTTAGAGTTGCATGTCTGGAATTTTCTTCTCCTACTTCTTTCATTGCTACCACCTTTCCAAGACAGTAAGAACTTTTTATTCACTCTAAACTTCAGTGTCCATAAACATGGCAAGCATATAATCTCTATTTGTGAAACAGGTGAATTAAGCATAACATACTTCATCATCAAATACTTGCTAAAAGCCTAAGCTTTTAATTCTTTTACATATAATAAAGAGAAATAATATCTTAAAAATGTAATCCATAAATTCACTGCAACAGCTCATATAAATTTCAGCAATCAGTCCACTGAAAAAATACATATGTAAATTGCATCACGGGTTTCTGAAAAGCTCTTTTAAAACATTAGGCTCTTAACTCTAATTCCAAATTCAATATAAACAATTCAAAATTGCCATGGAGACTTTCTTCTGGTTTCTGGTTTATTGTTTAAGGAGCTTAGAGCCATCACTGCCATTTTCATAGCAAGAAAAAAAGCTGAACAAACTGAAAAGCAGCAACTCTTCTTAGATCCTCAAAGAAGTGAAGTCACAAGGCAAAGTGCAACCCCCAAAATTAGACAGAGAGGTGGATACAGGGAGACTCAAAACTTCCCAGAATACAACCCCACATGCAACATCCATGAGAATCAATACAAGGGTAACTGACAAATTGTAGGAAGCTCAACACAAATTTGAGAGTTAAAACTCCAGAGATTTAAAAAAAAAAAAAAAAAAAAAAACAGACTTAAGGGTACTCTCACACTACTGTGAATTTTACCTATTGGAGCACTAACAGGTTTTCTTATTGATGACGGGGAAGAAAAATCCTTTCATATTTCCAGTGGAAGGAGACAAAAGTAGTCATTTTGAAATATACTGAGAGCAATCTGTTCTTCTTAATGAAACCTGCCCTCAAAAAAAACTATTTCAGCAGAACCTAACCACTTGGGGTCTTACCAGGGTCTCCGTGACCAGGTGAAAGTGAAACACCCAACTCTAACCCAATCTACCCTTCCACGTCAGGAAAGGAAAATAGCCAACTAGTCTTTTCAAGACTTTTTGTCTCACCTAAGTTGGGGAAGGGGGGCTGAGAAATAGTCTGTGAAGTTCATGGCCCTTTGAGGGGCATAGGCTCACGAAAAGACTGATATCTAACCATAGGACTAGAAAATGATTTCTCTGCCCCCACACCAAAGTATCACAATAGGGGACTACAATTAAAAGAACTGCATGCCTCAGATATTATTCAAGAGGTCATCTCAAGGGAAATCCAAAAGCAACTGAGAAATACAAAAGCAAAGAAATCTTGGGAAATTTTAACTTCTAAAAGCATTTCATTGCAAATGGTTTTTCATTTTGTATATTATTACACAAAACAATCACATCTCTGAGAACAACTTATTAAGAAACACAACCAGGAACAGTTTTGTCTTTGTTTTTGTTTTACCTTCTCTGAGCATAAATTTAATTTTTTTCCAGCTTTATTGAGATATAATTGACATATAAGACTGTGCATGTTTAAGGTAATAATATATGTTGATTTGGCACACTTATGTATTACAAAATGATTACCACCATAATGCTAATTAATACCTCCATTACAGCATGTAATTACCTTCTTTTTTTGTAGTGAGAACATTTAAGCATTGTTCTTTTAGCAAATTTCAAGTACATAATCTAGTATTATGAACTAGAATCACCATGCTGTACATTAGATTACTAGAACTAGTTCATCTTATAACTGGAAGTTTCTTTCTTCATTTCCCTTACCCCATCAGCCCCTAGTAATCAATAGTTTTTTCTACCTCTATAAGATCAGCTTTTTCTATATTCCACATATAAATGCTAATATGTAGTATTTGCCTTTCTCTGATTAATGAAATAAAAAATTTATAAGACAAATTTGAGAGAATGTGTCACTAGAAGAAATGCCTTACAAGACATGATAAAAGAAATTCTTCAGGCATCCCTGGGTGGCACAGTCAGTTGAGTACCTGATTTAAGATCTCAATTTACATCTTTATCTCATGGTCTAGCCCCTCATTGTGCTTTATGATGGACATAGAGCTTACTTAAAAAACATAACAACAAAAATGAAAGAAATTCTTCACTTATATTCAACAGTAAAACACTGAAAGCTTTTCCTGTAAGATCAGGAACAAGGCAAGGATGGCCACCTCTCCCATTCCTAATTCAACATTCCACTAGTACTTAGGTAAGTAAAAAAGATAAAATCATCCAAATTTTTTAAAAAATGATTTATCTTCATGGGCAATGACATGGTTTTGTATTTATAAAACCCTGAGACACAACCAAAAACTGTTAGAAGTAATAAAAGAATTCAGTAAGCTATAGACCACAAAATCAGCATACAAAAACCAGTTGTGTTTCTACACACTAACAACAAAGTATTCAAAAAAGAAACGTTGAAACCAATCCCATTTACAATAACATCAAAAGAACAAAATACTTAGGAATACAAAGTAACCAAGGAGATGAAAGATTTGTACACTGAAAACTACAAAATATTGAAAGAAATTAAGGAAGACACAAATAACTGGAAGGATAACCCATGTTCATGGGTGGAAAGAATATTGTTAAAATACGCATACCACTCAAAACAATCTACATGTTCAATAAAATCTTTATGAAAATCCCAATGTCATATTTTTGCAGAAATAGAAAAACAACACCAAAATATTGTTTAAGGAAATATTTAAAACAAAGATTAAAAATTTAAGAATAGTAAAAAGTGTAAGAATGGAAATAATGAAGGAAGAAAGGAAGGAAGAAAACAAATCCTAAAATTTATATTAAACAACTAAAGTCTCTGAATAGTTGAAGCAATTTTGAGGAAGAAGAAGGAAGCTAGAGGTATCACTCTTCCTGATTTCAAAATATATTACAAAGCATCTGTCCTTGGTTTAAAAAGAAAAAGAAAAAAAAAACCTTCAAAGTAGGGATTAAGGGAACATAATTCAACATTATAAAGTCCATATCCAAAGACCCACAACTAATATCATTCTCAAAGAGTAAAAACAGAGCTTTTCCTCTATGATCAGGTACAAAACAGAGATGTTCACTCTCACCATTGCTATTTAACGTAATATTGGAAATCCTAGCCTCAACAATGAGACAACAAAAAGATGTAAAAGGCATGCAAATCAGCAAGGAATAAGTCAAACTTTCATATTCACAGATAACATAATATTTTAGAAACCTAAACATAGAAAACCTGACTAGGGGCTCCTGGGTGGCTCAGTGGGTTAAGAGGCCAATTCTTATTCCGGTTCAGGTCATGATCTCGGGGTTGTGAAATAAAGCCCCACTTTGGGCTATGCACTCGATACAGTCTGCTTGAGATTCTCACTCTCTCTGCCCCTCCTGTGGTTCTCTCTAAATAAATAGATAGATGAACATAGAGAGATGTTAGATGCTAGATGATAGGTTAGATAGATGATAGATTAGATAGATAGATGATAGATAGATAGATAGATAGATAGATAGATAGATAGATAGATTTTAAAAATCTTTAAAAAAAAAAAGAAGAAAAGAAAACCTGAATGACTCCACCAAAAAATTGTTAGAACTGATACACAAATTGAGCAAAGTATTATGATATAAAATCAGTGTATGGAAATCTGTTGCATTTCTATGCACCAATAATGAAGCAGCAGAAAGGAAAAGCAATGAATTGATCCCATTTATAATTGCACCAGATACCATAAGAAACCTAGGAATAAACCTAACCAAAGACATAAAAGATCTGTATTCTGAAAACTACAGGACCCTAATGAAAGAAATTGATGTTGACACAATAAAATGGAAAATTTCAGGCAGAAACCTCTTTGACCTCAGCTACAGCAACATCTTATTAGATATGTACCCAGAGGCAAGGGAAACAAAAGCAAAAATGAACTAGTGGGACTTCATCAAAATAAAAAACTTCTGCACAGCAAAGGAAACAATCAACAAAACTAAAACAACCTATAGAATGGAAGAAAATATTTGCAAATGACATATCTGATAGAAGGTTAGTATCCAAAATCTATAAAAAACTTATCAAACTCAACACCCAAAAAAATAAATAATCCAGTTAAGAAATGGGCAGAAGACATGAGCAGGCAGACACAAATACTGCATGATCTCACTTACATAGGGAATCTGAGAAAGTTAACATCAGTCATAGTAACAGAATGGAATGGTTGTTACCTGAGGCTGGTACAAAAAAGGAGTCAGTCAAATGGTACAAAGTTTCAGTTACTCAGTTATACAATATAAATGAGTTCTCAAGTTCCACTATACACGTAGTACTTATAGCTAACAATACTTATTGTTTACTTACAACTGGCTAAGATAATAGATCTTACACTAAGTATTCTTACCGTAATAACCACAACTATAATAGTAATAAAGGAGGTGGGGGAAAATTTTGGTAGGTGATAGTTGACTTATGACGTTAATGGTGATGATGGTTTTATAGGTGTATGCTTGCCCCCAGATGTATCAAGTTGTATATAATAAATATGTACAACTTTTACATTTCAGTTATATCATAATAAAGATTTAAAAATCAATTAAAGTGTCTATGAAAGTATTATAACTAAACAATGAAAGACATCATATAGATGATATAACTAAACAATGAAAGACATCATATGGATGGTGTATAGAGCATCACCAGTATACAACCCCCATGGTATCAGTGACTGTAGCCATTGAGCATCAGTAGCTGTTATCATCTTCAAAAGAGAGACAACCAGACATTATGGGTCCTCCCAACAATATGCACACACACAAAACACCAACTATGCTACAGCTGGTTCTGGGAGTCAAACATGAGTCTAATCTTTGAGCCTCAATCCAGTTGCCAGTCTGCTGAAATATGGAGGACACAAGAACATGTTGAATTCCCCAAAAGTATGCAATCATGCAATCAAAAAAATATAAACTGGGAAACACTACAGCTTAAACATCTCAAGTTCTTCAACTGAAAAACTATAAAGAAAGAATTAGGAAAGGACCTATAGATTTAAAGGGAATATCAAAAACTGTAATGAGAAGAAAACCAAACTATAATGTCTAGGAATGAAACCCAGGTAATAAAACTATTTTTTAAAGAAATGATCATTATAAAACTTAGATTTCAGGGTGCCTGGGTGCCATAGTCAGTTAAGACTCCAAATCTTGGTTTCTGCTCGGGTCTGGTCTCAGAGTTGTGAGATTCAGCCCCAGGTCAGGCAGCGAGTCTGCTTGAATTTCTCTCTCCCTCTGCCCTTCCCCAACCTGTCCTCACTTGCTCTCTCCTTTTCTCACTCTCTCACTCTCTAAAATAAACAAAACTTTTAAAAAAAAACAACAACATAGATTTATTTGGGAGCAAAAGATAGAAGGAAATGCCTACATGACACAGAGAAAGAAACCAAAGTGAGACATTATGACTTATGGGAGTTTGTGCAATCTTAAAAATGTCCTCAGTGAGGGAGACATGGCTTCGAGCCTAAATGGACTGCACAGTTAGAACAAGACCCAGCTTCCTCAGTTCCCTTCTCATACTCAGTTGATGATTTCTTTTTATTTCACCAAGAAAGTAAAAGCACCAAGAGATAACTTCCTCATTTTCCCATCACCATATGCTTTCACCTTATTTTATCTTACTCCTCCTTGTCTCCATTCTCCAATTTAGGGAGATCCTAAATTGGAGGGTCTCCACTCACTTTTTAAAGACTTCACTCCTGAGGTCAAACATTGTTTGTTGCATCATGAATTCCCACCCCTAAACAAATTGCCCATTTAACACAGAAATATACCATAATAGGTCTCATCAGAAACTCTCCTCTTCAGCTCACTGCCACACTCATCTACCCTATGGAAAAGACCTTCATTTATCTTTCTTCAGTACCTCTACTTTTTTCTTCTGCTTACTTTTTTCTGAGCAAGTTCTCTATTGATGTTGTTTCCATTTATTATAAAACACTTTAGACATTAAAAGATACAAATACAAAATATAAGCTAATAAGTTTTTTTTTTCTCTTTTCAAAGCCAGGATCTTATTTTTTAAACACACATGCTCTTCAGACGTCTACAGCTGCAGAATGAAGTGCAATGCTGATGAACATGCAATTAGATACTGCTCTGACTGGACCATCTGCTGCAAAAGGAAGAAATATCAACCTACGAAAAAAAAGTACTGGCAGGAAGATCTGGGTGGCTCCGACAGTTAAGTGGCTACCTTTGGCTCGGGTCATGGTCCCCAGGTCCCTTTGCCTGGTGCTCCCCCTCCTTGTGCTCACTTGCTCTCTCTCTCTCACTCTCTAACAAATAAATAATAAAATATTTTTTAAAAAAAGAAAGGAAGGAAGGAAGGAAAGAAGGAAGGGAAGAAAGAAAAGGAAAAAAAAGAAAAGAAAAGAAAAGAAGGAAGAAAAGAAAGAAGTGGTGAAAAGTCTAACTCCATCTTCTTCAGATTCCAGGAAAAGAGGCTGAAAGTGTTTAAAACTATCTTTTCTATATAAGGGTAATTAATATGATGGATAAATTAAATTCATGGTAATTGTATGTTTAAATGGTAAGATTAAAGTAAACATGAGTTTTATAAAGACTTACACTTTTTTTCACGTGTGTGCTTTTACATTAACTTCTTTCCTTCATCTCCACCACCATGTGTTATTCATCTATAATACCATATCCCAGCCCCATGAAGTACTGCCTGACCTTGGGCAAGTTCTATAGTCTCTCTCTCTATCAGTTTCCTTGTCTACAAAATGAGATAACAATAGTGCCTATATCATGGTGTTAGAAGAATTATACTAGGATATGTGAAGTTCTTAAGCAGTGCCTGACCCCAGTGTTAGCTCCATGTTAACTGTAATTTCATGGGACCACAGAATGTAATCTGTTCTCTAGTTTTTTGGAATTTATTGAATCATTCCTTGCGATCTAAGTTAAAATTGATATTTGCTAGAAGTCCATGTGATCTTGAAAATAAGGTGTATTTTCTATTTGTGAGATATATAATCTTACATAAAGAATATGCTTATTCAACACTATTATATTTCAATAATCAAGGACTTCAACACTGGTAGTGAGGACTAAGAAGAAGGAAGAGATTCAGGATGCATCTCAGAAGTAGGGCTGACAGAATTTAGTGGCCATAGGACATAATGAGAAGAAGGTATGAAAGATGATACTGTGATTTCAAAGCTTGCAAAGAGATGGTCAGCAATACAGCTCACTAAACTAGATAGGCCAGAAGAGAAAGTAGGCTAGGAGAAGGGAGAAAGTCAGTAAGGAGATGTTTCAGCATAATGGAGTCATGCCAGGGATATGAATATCAGATCACTGGACACATTTGCAAAAGTGTAACTTTATTTTTTTTATAAATGAACCTAATTCCTATTATGAGCCTCATTCCTCCTGGTCATAGAACTTTAAACTTGGTGTATTCAAAATTGCTTCTTTTCTCTAAATTATTTGTAAGTTCGAGAAGACTTGAGCAGTGGTGAGGCATCTGGGAGAGCCTTGATTATGTTAACATTACAAAGATAATCATCATTCCTGCTCGGTCTTCAGTCACTAGCCAAAGTATAACTGCTAAGTTACTTCTTGTTCTTAATAGAATTCTTAACCTCTGGGTGAGTGAATGGGATAATTCTGCCACTGAAGCATCCTTCTAGTTTACCATAAATTCCAGTGGGAATATCTATTGCTCCACCACATCCATGGTGATCTCAATCATACAAGGATTCTACTATTACTCTCTTCCCATGCTGGGAGAACCTGTGTGAGGGAAGAGGGACCAATGCCATGAGATGACTTCAGACCTATCTACCAAAGAAAACCAGTCAATTAATGTTATTCTATGTATGGTCTTGCCCCTGCCCTGAGCTCCATTCACATAAGGTAACACCAGAGCACCAAGCCATCAGACTTTAACCAGAGTTTCTATTCTCCATTATTTCCTCCCATTTCCCTTCTCTCACACTATATGAAACCCAGGACTGAAGATAAAAAACAGTGATACCCCTCCCCACTGTCTGTACTGTTCATCTTCCTTCACTCCTATTCTATCCCTCTTCCCTTTTATTCAAGACTTGGTTTAGGGAAGGAATAAATTCTTAATTCATCTGCATTCTCCAAAATCTATTTTAAAATCTGAATCCAAGTGCTCCTTTCAGTGCCCTAAAGAATGTAGTCTTTTTTTTTTTTTTAATTCAATTTAGCTAACATGTAGTATATTATTAGGTTCAAGGGTAAAATTTAGTGATTTATCAGTTGCATATAACACCCAGTGCTCATTACATCAAGTGCCCTCCTTAATATTAGGCCATCACCCAGTTGCCCCATCCCCCTTTCTCCTCTCCCCTCCTCTCCAGCAAACCTTTGTTTGTTTCCACCCCATTTGGGACCATCCCCTGCCTGCTCTGTTCTCACAGGTCTGTGCCACATCTGTAATTTTTTCATGCTTCCAAAATGTACTGAACTGCTGTGCAGATTGCTCACAGCACAACCCTAGGAGGCACCATTCACAGAGGCAAAGAGGTGCATTGCACATCGGTACATAACAGCTCAGTGGACCCCTTCCATATTTCATACACTTTGTCATTTCAGAGTCCCTCAGAGACTTCCCTGAGGTGGCACCTCTGATTTCCTTTCTCCGTTTGTGAGAGAGTCTTGCACAGAGATATATTTCTCAATTACAAGAAAAAAAGTTCATTACGACCAGTGTATGTCTCAGTATTTAGAGAGAAGCTTGAGGAATGGTGAGGAGAGGGGAGCCATGGAGTATACAGGCCTTACGTGAAAGGTAACTTCTACTCAGTTCTAGCAGATTCTTGCCATGCAAGGGATGCCAAAGGAATGTTGCTGATTATACAACTATATATCTATATATCAGATTTATCTATAAGTATATATATGAGATATATATTAGATTTTATTTTATATATAAGAAATATATATTTATATTTCATATATGAAATAGAATGGGTAAATATAATGGGTATATAAGAAATATAATGGGAATATATATTTCATATATTATATTTCATAAATGAAATATAAATATATATTATATATAAATATATATTCATATATTTCATATATCTATTTATACATATATCAGATTTTCTTTACCCATTCATCTGTCCATGGACATCTGGGCTCTTTCTATATTTTAGCTATTGTGAACATAATCTTTTGACATGCAGAAGTCTGCTGTTTGTTTCTCTCTTTTCAATGGGAAATAGTACACATTGTTCAGAATATGATAATGGTGAATTGTTTCAGACTTTTGAAAACAGGAAAAAAAGAAGATGAAATATGTTTTTCTTAATATTCTTAAAATCAAAAATCTAATAAATTAGTAAGAAATTCCCAAATACTGTGAAGTGTGTAAACTGGGCGATTCACAGACCTGTACCCCTGGGGATAAAAATATATTATATGTTTATAAAAAATAAAAACTAAAAAAATTTAAATTAAAAAAAAAAAGAAGAAATTCCCAAATAAAATCCAGGTGTAAGGTAGGCAGCTTCTAAGATGGCTTCCAATGATTCCTGGCTCCTAGTATCCACGCTTTTCTATAATCCTTTCTTGTTGAGCCACTCACTTCTAATGGATCATATAGCATTGACTCTTGACAACATGGGTTTAAACTACATGGCTCCACTTACTACACAGATTTTTTTTTTCAATAAATATATTGGACAGGCACCTGGGTGACATAGTCTGTTGAACATTCAACACTTGATTACAGTTCAGGTCATGATCTCAGGGTGGTGAGATCTAGTCCTCATGGGGCTCTGTACTCAGTGGGGACCCTGCTTGGGATTCTCTCCCTCTCCCCTTCTTCATACCCTTCCCTATGCTCTCTCTCAAATAAAAACAAGTCTTAAAAAAAAGTATGTGGCATATATACAATGTAATATTATTCAGCCATAAAAAAAGAAGGAAACCCTGCCATTTATAACAACATGGGTAAACCTAGAAGATATTATGCTAAGTGAAAAAGCCATATATAGACAAATATTGTATGATCTCACTTCTGTGTGATATCTCAAGGAAGTCAAACTCATAGAACTAGAAAGTAAAGTGGTAATTGCCAGAATTTGGAAAGTAAGGGAAATGGGGAGATGTTAGCCAAATCAAACTTTCAGTTATAAGATGAATAAGTTCTGATGCTCTAATGTATGGTATGGTGACTCTAATTAATAAAATACCATATATTTGAAATTTGCTATAAAAGTAAATCTTACATATTCTCATCACAAAAAAAAAATTAGAACTATTTGAGGTGATGGACGTGTTAATTAGTTTGATTGTGGTAATCATTTCACAATGTATATGTACTTCAAATCATTACATTTGACTGCTTAAACATAAGCAATTTTTATTTGTTAATTATACCTAGGCGCACCTGTGTGGTTCAGTCATTAAGCATCTGCCTTCAGGTCAGGTCATGATCCCAGAGTCCTAGGATTGAGCCCCATATCAGGCTTCTTGCTCAGCAGGGAGCCTGCTTCTCCTTCTTCCACTCCCCCTGCTTGTGTTCCCTCTCTCACTGTCTGTCAAATAAATAAAATCTTTTTAAAACTTTTTAAAAATTGTACCTCAATAAACCTGGGGAAGAAAAGTCATAAAGAATGGTTGGTGTAACAGATATGTTCACTATCTTGAATGTGATGATGGTTTCATAAAAGTATATTTGTCACAACTTATCAAATGCTTTAATGTTTTAATATTTAAATTTTTATGTCATTTCTATCTCAATAGTTTTTTTTTTTAATAGTCATAGTTATAAAAAATGACCTTGATGGGATATTATGCAGCTTTGGAAAATATCACTTATGAAGAGCCTTTAAAGAGACAAAAAATACTTATGGTATATATCATGTTACAAAAGCAGGATATCTGAGTACAAGTATATGGTTCAGAACTACTTATAGCAAAATATTAAATAATAAACTAGGTATACATAAAATTTTCTTAAGAAATATACTGTTTCCTTCTGAGAGATGGAGCTCAAGTGTTAACTCTTCCTTCTTTGTAATTTTTAGAATTTTATAAATTGCCCAAAATTAGCAATTAATTTTTGTAGTAACATAAAAAAACCAAAAAGGTTTATTTACTTAAGAAAAGAAAAAGTGTATTTCTCAGTTCTCCATTAGTACCTTTGGAAAATCCAGGTCCAGGAGGAGCCTCTGTCAATAGGAAAAGCTGTCAAACAGGAAAGGGCCCTCAAGTTTTTTCCTCACATAAGCATTGCCAGCTCCTCTGCCTCAGGGAAGATCGGTGTAGCATATCTACCTGAAGCAGGGCATACCCCAGACCTGAGAAGTTTGCATGAGAGGGTGTGCTCAACCTTCCCTTGCTGCTCTCTGACAGCCAGAGTCAGACACTGCTACCAGCCTCCTCAACCGAGGCTCCCAGCCATGAAGCTGCTCTTTGTCATGCTTGCTTTGCTCTTCTTTTGGGACACAGTGCTGGCAGGTAAAATGGGAATTTGGTGAGGGGGTGGGGAGGGGAGTCATTTGCCTAGAAAAGCAATTCCACTAAGCAAACCTATAAATGTCTTACCACCGTGGACCCTTCTATTTTCAAAGTGGAAACAGCATCAACTGGTCTGACGTTAGCAAGACCTGAGCTTGAATTTTGGCTCTCCAATTTGTGTTAGCTGTGCAGCTTTAGGCAAAAGTCTAATCTTCCCTGAATCCTAGTTTCTTCATTCACAAAGTGGCAATAATACTAACCTCAGTCTTGCAAGGATTAAGTGTGATAATATATATAGAATAGACCTGTACACCACACATATCGTACCTGACTCATGAGAGCTATCATTATATCATCATTAGCAATACCCCAACCTCTTTTGGCACTATTGTTTTGTCCCTAAGTGAGGAACATGTCCAGCCATAATAGTCAAAACCAGCAAATGTGATAACTCAATTTGTTAAGCTTTCTAATTTGCTGAAATTGTTTATAGTTAATTTATTATTTGTAGATGTCTTAGATACATGGGGAAACAGATTTGGAATGGCATATTCCAAGAGAATTAATAAGTTTTATGTGCTAAAAGAAATGTCTGATCAGAGGAGATAGCAGGTAGGGAGACATGAGAAAGAGCACTGACTGGTCTCATAGTTTAGCTTGCCCATATTCATTACTGACTTTAAAAACTCCTTCTTGAATATTCTCTTCACTCAGGGCTATTAAATCAGCTCAAATTCAGATATTATAGGATCGCATTTAATTTCTCATTCTCCCTCAAGTAATCCCTAGGTAGATGAATCACATTTTGGAGTCATGTGACTCAGTAGGCTGGATATAAGAATCCATACAATCCAGATCTCTTGAAACTGTTGATGGGACCAATCCCGCTTTGGTTATTGGCAATGGTTTCATGGCCCCTAGATAGCCAACAAGATAGTATACAATATTGCCTTTAGTGTCTTATACCTTCCCAAAGCTCATCATTTTTATAGGAATTCCTTATCTTATTATGTGGACCATTACACTTCATCTTCTCTGGCTTTCATCTTTTTTTTTTTTTTTTGCATGTTAGGAACACCTTTCATATTTTCATACTGCCTTGTATTTTTTTATTATTAACATATAATGTATTATTTGTTTAAAGGGTATGGGTCTATGATTCATCAGTCTTACAAAATACACAGTGCTCACCTCAATACATACTCTCCCCAATGTCCATCACCCAGCCACCCCATCCCTCCCACCCCCTCCACTACAGCAACTCTCAGTTTATTCCCTGAGATTAAGAGTCTCTTACAGTTTGTCTCCTCTCTGGTTTCATCTTGTTTCATTTTTTCCTCTCTTCCCCTATAACCCTCTGTCTTATTTCTCAAATTCCACATATCAGTGAGATTATACAATAATTGTCTTTCTCTAATTGACTTATCTCACTTAGGGTAATACCTTCTAGTTCCATCCACATCGTTGCAAATGGCAATATTTCATTTTTGATGACTGCATAATATTCCATTGTAGATATACACATCTTCTTTATCCATTCATCTGTTGATGGATATCTGGACTCTTTCCATAATTTGGCTATTGTGGACATTGCTATAAACATTGGGGTGCAGTTGCCCCTTCAGATCACTACATTTATATATTTGGTGTAAATACCCAGTAGTGCAATTGCTGGCCATAGGGCAGCTCTATTTTCAACTTTTTGAGGAACCTCCATTTTCCAGAGTAGCTGCACAAACTTCTATTACCACCAAGAGCATAGGAGGCCTCCCCTTTCTCTGCATCCTTGTTCAGCTTTCATCTTGCCAGCTAAGTAACCCTGATCCTTTTCTCTCCTTATAGGATAATTATCTTCCAAAGCATGGTAACTTGAACAGGATGTGTTGGCTCAAAATTTCTACAGATGACCAAATATTTGACACCCTTTTCCTTTTAAGACCTTCTTATATAGGTAAATTTAAAATATTCGTATTTTGATAATTCTACAGAATAGCAGTTCTATAAAAGCGTAAGTTCGAAATACCTTGGACCCCAATAAGACATAGTAAATCTTCAGAATAGATTTCCTCCTCCTCTAAACTCATAACACCATTCTATGCTTCACTGCACTTGTCATCTTTATTCCTCTCTCACAGATATTTGTGTTTCTTCTCTTTTTTTTTGTCTAGACTGAAAATTCTTAAGGTATATATCATACTCAAATCTGTACCCCAACAGCACCTGGATTTATGAAAACTGGTTTGGGAATGAATACAAAATTAAATGATGAGCAAATGACTACATGCATAGGTAATCTGATTGTTCCAAGTATATTAACTGACCAGTTTGGGCAGACTTCCAAGTTATTAATTGTCATAGCTCAGACTAACATAACAAAATACTGAGGATTGTGTGGTTTAAATAAAATGTATTTCATCACATTTCCGGAGGCTGGAGAGTCCAAGATCAACTGCAGGCTGATTCAGTCTCTGATGAGAGCTCTCTTCCTGGCTTTTAGACAATCAACCTCTCCACCAGTCCTACAGAATCAAGGCCCCACACTTACAACCTCAATTAACTATAATTACCTCTCAGAGTCCCTTTCCCAAAATAGAGTCACATTGGAGTTTAGAGTTTCAACTTATGAATGGAGGGGGAAAAGGAGGAAAGATGTATTTTTTTTTTTCAATTACAGAACCAAACATTATAATCAAGTCTCCTTGGAATCCAGTTTGACAAAAATGGAAGTACCAATTCTATAGTCCAAAAAGACCCATAATGAATTATTTATTTATTCATTTTCTTTCTAGGCTTGAATCCACTGGCAACAGAAATACACAAAAAATGCTACAGGAATGGTATCTGCAGACTTGAGTGCTACACAAGTGAAATGTTAGTTGACTACTGTGGGTTTCAGCTAGAGTGCTGTGTCAAAGGAAACCCAGACCCCTGACAAGAGAAGCTAGAGAACACCAATGAACTTCAAAGTCTTTGACACCCTCTCCACTGTCTTTCACACAGCGAGGGAATTTAGATTACACTGTGACCTGTCATGTGTCCACGACTGTGGTTTTTAGCATTTTTTAAAAGCCATCAGAATCTTAGGATTTTGTATTTGAAAAGCTGAACTTCTGCCTTCCTAAAGACAGCTAAGCTTCTCATGAAAACTTAGGATGTATTTTATCATTTCAAAGTGATATCCATGTTCTTCTCAGTGCTGATTTCTCTCTTTCCTCATAGAAAGGATGTTTTAAGTATTTATCAAGGCCTCAAGTTACAGAAACATCTTTTTACACTTGGGCTTTACCCTATCATCCCTTCAGCTATCTTTTTGGACTGTGCATCTTAGAGAAACAGATCTGCCCTAGCCCCCTAATGACCCTGTATGCTTCTCACATAGACTGCATAGACAAGACATAACTGCACACTGGCCCAAGTCTTGACTGAGTCTGACCACACAGTTCTTCTTGAAACACAGGGAAAATATCATGTTGTAATGGGCAGTCTTTAGCAGGTTCTCAGCCACCTCCTTTCAGGAAGTGAAAGCACGGGACTTTCCATCGCAACCATCTTAGGTTCAGCTACAGTTATCAGACCACTTGGCTATCGTTTGCAGCTGACTCCTCAGCAGCACAGTGACCCAACATCTCTGCTACCCATCATCTGGTCCCTTTGGTTGGGTTTATCTGTAGCTCTAGGAGCTAACACCATGCTGATCTTGCTTTGATGTGTATGTAAGTAATAAATTTTCTCAGTTCATTTTGACTCACTATTTTCTTTACTGGTCAACATTATGTAGGTGTGGTGGGCAAACCTACAACTTCTCTTATGGTGCTCGTTATCCTACTGACTACAGCGATGCTGTTGCATGTCTGCCTAATTTCTCAATACCATCAACCCACATACAGATGCATGAGTGTGGCGTTCTGCACATGCAGTTCAGCATGAGGGTGTAGTAGCAAAGAGGGTAGGTTCTGGGCATGGAGCAATTCTTTTTAACCTCAGTGTTGAATCCAGCTTGGACTCTGGCAATTCTGAAAAGGTGGAGTTCTAGCTGCAAATAGCTGATTGCTGACCTGGTACATGGTTGAGGAAACAATACCTAAGTCCTGACTTAAAATGACAGTACCATCTTTGGAAGCAATGAAAAGAGAAGAGTAAATGAGAAAAATGAGGGGTTGTGAGAGGTCCTACCCACTCAGATGCTCTTCAGCCTTTGATTAAACCCAGTGTTGGTATCTTTAGGGAGGAAGATGTTAAAAACACAGTAGAGTGTGTCCTCCCCTCAGAGACCCAAACTCTCCTGTGGAGTCAGTAGGAGATGGTTTAAATGGAATGGTATTAAAGATGGTCTGGGGGGCGCCTGGCTGGCTCAGTGGGTTAAGCCTCTGTCTTCGGGTCAGGTCATGATCCCAGGGTCCTGCGATCGAGCCCCACATCGGGCTCTCTGCTCAGCGGGGAGCCTGCTTCCTCCTCTCTCACTGCCTGCCTTTGATCTCTCTCTCTCTCTGTCAAATAAATAAAATTTAAAAAAAAAAAAAAAAGATGGTCTGGAATGGCAGTCACAGGTCCCCGTAAAACTCTCAGACTCTGAAGGAGGCAGGAGAGTCCTTCCATGAAAGGCACCGAATCTTATGGAGCTGTGACCTTACAGCATCCAGGGAGGCTTAGGCTTGCTTCTCATTTGACTCTTTCACTTCAGATGTACACTCTCTATACACACAGGTATATAATTGCTGAAAGCAATTCAGTCTGCTGACTATCTGAAGAGCCTCTTTTTCCAAATGGGTAAAAGGACACTGTCCTCCCATCAGAGAAGTGATCTCCAAAACAATGGGGAAAAAACTTGAGTTTTCTCTGCTGAAACAATATAAACTCTCAGGAATCCTGTTAAGTCTTGGACAAATAGAACTTCCCACTACTACAAAAAAATAAAGATGGGTGTAGGCCAACACAACACCTTCCTTATCTTACTGTTCATAAACCCAAAACTTCACATCCATATGCCATGTCAGGAAATGAATTCTGTTATTAACAATGGTAGCTGCAAACTGTTTTATTCTTTTGATGCAAAGTGTTTATGTAACCCAAGCAACCTCTAGCTTTTCTGGGCTCCTGTAAATATGGAACCTGAAAGAAAATTGGCTAACGATGGCTAGTCTCTGTACCTGGAGACATCCAAAAGAATCTTAATTCTAAGATCAAAAGCCTTCTTTAAAATAATGTACTTACCAAATATCTCAGTAAAGCAACAAAATGTGGAAGGGTATTTTCACAATTTAGAGCAAACTTCCTTCAGAATTCTTTTTGGATATCACTCCCTGACACCCTACTCATCCAGTGACAAACTACTACACTCTTTAAAAATAATACATGATTTCCATCAATAAATGAATGGATAAAAAAGATGTGGTGTGTGTGTATAAAAATGTATATATTATTAAATATTATCAATAAATAGTATATATATTATATATAATGTATATACCATTTCCTATATATATAAAATATAATAATTACACTGCATATGTTATATATGCATTGTATATACACACACAACAGAGTATTAGTCATAAAAAAGAATAAAATCCTGACATTTGTGACAAGGTTGGCCCTAAAGAGTATTATCCTAACTGAAATAATCAGACAGAGAAAGAGAAATACCATATGATTTTATTATATGTGGAATCTAAAAAACAAAACAAATGAACAAACAAAACAGATTCTTAAGTACACAGAACAAACTGGTTGCCAGATGGGAGGTAGGTTGGAGGACAGGTGAAATAGAGGAAAGTAATTAAGAGATACAACTTCCAGTTAGGGGCGCCTGGGTGGCTCAGTTGGTTTAGCACCTGCCTTCAGCTTAGGTCATGATCCCTGGAATCAAGTTCCGCATTGGGCTTCCTGCTCAGCAGGAAGTCTGCTTCTCCCTGCCTGCTGTTCCCCCTGCTTCTGTGCTGTCTCTCTCTGTCAAATAAATAAATAAAATCTTTAAAAAAGAGAGATATAATTTCAGTTATAAAATACATAAGTCGCAGAGATGAAAAATACAATAGAGGGAATATAATCAATAACATTGTAATAATGTTACAAGATATCTGGTGGCTACACTTATCATGGTGAGCGCTGCGCAATGTACAGAATTTTTGAATCAATATGTTGTACACCTGAAGCTAATATAACATTGTGTGTCAATTACACTTCAATAATAAATAAGAGAAAATAAAATAAAGAAAGAATAAAAGTGACACTTTTACTCTAGAAGCTGGAATAGAGATTCTGAGAAGACTCAAGAGCAAGTAAAAGCTCTGTTTTTAAGGAAATTCACTTTTGCTTATAACTGACTTAAATAAGAAATAGAACCGACCTTTCTCAATTAACCAAGGAGCTGATAAACTAGAACTGCCTTCAAAGATTCTGAGATCAAGGCAACTACCACAGAGATCAATTTTAATCTGGTCTTCTCCTTTTGCTCAGTTTTTCTGGAGTGACACAAGACAGCGTAGAGAAAGAAAATCTATTGCTTTTCCTAGTGTTCTGAGTGACTCTCTTCGCCAACTGCTTCCTGGGACCATGATTCAGGAAGACAGAGACATCCTAAACTCCCTCCTCTTCTCATATATCATAGGATGGTGGGACAGACTCCTTAGTTTGAATGTGTCCTAAAATCACTTAGAATATAAAAATGATCATGTGTGCCTTGCTTAATTGGATCAGAATTCCATAAAGAACAGGATGTTGATTTTCTGTTGCTTTCTATTTCAGAACATTTATGACTCAGGATTTGCATTTCAAATCCTACTAGCTTACTTAAATACTGGAAGCCCCCATTTATTCGTATATTTGCTTGAATGTGCAATCCATGCTCTTCTGAGTCAACACCTGTGAATTATTTGCTTTACTCCAAAGAGTTCATTCTCTTTTTGAGTTTTTTTTTAACACCTATTTTGAATTGTCAGATATCCTTGTCTTCTTTGGGTTTACTGGACCCAAAGTTACTGGAGGATTATTGTGACATTTTGTGATGTCACATTTCCTTCATTCTTCATGTTCCTTGGAGTTTTGTATTGCTGATCTCACGTCTCAAGTAGCAGTATCCTCCTCCAATTGTTATTAGCTTCATTCAGATGGCAGACACTTTTCATTAGTCTTGCTTATTTCTGGGACTTTCTCTGACCTGGTGTGGATAGACCTGCTCCTGTTGTGGCAAAATTCTTAAGTTTTTGTGTCTTCTCTCAAAATTCAACACACGAGGGTGATTGCTAAAAAACCTGTTCTCCCAAAGGTAGAACTATGGCCCAGCATTGTAACTTCTCCCTTGTCATAGACTTTGGCTTCCCTACTGTGTGCACTCCCTTCTTCCAGGGCTCATTCTTGCCACCACCCTCAGAAGCACACACAAGGAGACAGCCACAGAGTGGGGAAATATGAGTTTGGCACTCAGAATTAGGGGAGTCTGCAGGCCAGGTAGCTACCACTGTATATGTATTAGAATGACCAAAACTCAGAACATTGACAACAACAATCCTGGCAAGGATGTGCAGTAACAGGAACTTTAATCCTTGCTCTAATCAATGCAATTTCAGAACTGCAGAAATTCAGAAATCCAGCCATTTCGGAAGACTGTTTGTGAGTCCTTAAAAAGCTAAACATACTTTGATCGTATGATCCAGCTATCACACTAATTTGTATTTATCCAAAGAAATTGATAAAACACAAAAACCTGTATAATCATGTTATCAGCAGCTCTGATAATTGCCATAACTTTAAGGTAACTGTAACATCCTTCAGTAAGTGAATGGATAAATGAACTATAGTATCCACAATGGAATTATTCAGCACTAAAAACAAATGAGCCATCAAGCCATAAAAAGATGTGAAGGAGACTTATATTCATATTGCTAAGCAAAAGAAGTCCATCTAAAAGGGCTACATACTATATGATTCCACCTATATGATGTTCTGGAAAAAGCAAAACTATGGAGACAATTAAAAAATCAGTGGTTTACACTGGTTTAAAGGTGAGGAAAAGATGAATAGATGGAGCATAGAGGATTTTTAGGGCAGTGAAAATACTCTGTATGATACATAATGATGGACACATCTCAATATGTCCAAAACCATGGTATGTACAACTTCCAGAGTAAAGCTTAGTGGCAGCCTGGCTGGCTCAGTCAGTAGAGTGTGCAACCTTGATCTCAGGGTTGTGAATTCAAGGCCTATGTTGAGCATAAAACTTACTTTAAAAAATAAAAAAAGGCACCTGGGTGGTTCAGTGGGTTAAAGCCTTTGTCTTAGGCTCAGGTTATGATCCCAGGGTCCTGGGATCAAGCCCTGCATTGGGCTCTCTGCTCAGCAGAGAGCCTGCTTCCCCTCCTTCTCTCTCTGCCTGCCTCTCTGCCTGCTTGTGATCTCTGTCTGTCAAATAAACAAATAAAATCTTTAAAAAAAAAAAAAAAAAGAGAGAGAGAGAGAAGCTTAATGTAAACTACAAACTTTGGGCAAAATGATGTGTCCATATAGATCAATCAGTTGTAACAAATGTATCTCTCGTGCAGGGTGTTGATAGTGGGCAGTGAGTAAATGGAAATCTCTGTACTTTCCACTCTATTTTTCTGGTGAACCTAAAACTGCTCTAAACAATTACAATCTATTAATATTTCTAAAAAAGAAGGAATGATGCTGATGTATCAGCTGCTGATATATGCTACAACATGGCTAAATCTCAAATGCATTATGATTTGGGTTTTTTTTTAAGATTTTATTTATTTAACAGAGAAAGAGGGACAGCAAGAGAAGGAACACAAGCAGAAGAGCAGCGGAGTAAGAGAGAGAAGCAGGCTCCCAACAGAGCAAGGAGCCCAACACTTGGTTTGATCCCCCAGATCATGACCTGAGCCAAAGGCAAATGCTTAACCAACTGAGCCACCCAGGCACCCCATAAAGTGCATTATGTTAAATTTTAAAAGCCCTGGGACAAGACAGCAGAGAACTAGGAGGAGGTGCCATTTCAACCTGTCTGCTAAAGTGAGCTGATTACCTACCAAAGAATTCTGATCACCCATAAAATCAGCCTGAGATTAGACTTATACACTTCTGGATCTCTACAGGCAGTGGGCAGCTAAAGCAGAGTGGGAACATTGGACTGATACCAGAAGATAAACAAAAGGGGGAGGGAGCCACCAAAAGCGACCCATTGGAAAGTAATACCCCAATACAAGAGTGCCCTGTTATTGGGACCAGCATTAACTTGGAGTCTGGCTGAAAGCACTCCAAAAGAGCAAAGGATTGTGGGGGGAAATTGTGGGGATCGGGTAGTTAGGGACAGGCGCTTAAGTCCACCGACCCAGGACAGCCACCACTGGCGCTGAGTCAGAGAGAGTACAGCAAAGAAGCCAGGTCTTGGACCCTGAGCCACCAGCACCTGAGAGCATCTGGGTGGCTGTGCCCGTGAGTGTAAGGAAACCTTGCCAGCCAGCAGAACCACAGCCTTTTGCACTCTCCACGAGCATGCTGCGGGACTAGAGTCTGAGTCACGCCCTACACCCTCCCCTGAGAGAGGTGCGTGCAGGCACCAGCCAGTGCTCTCTTGGACCCAGAGACTCTGAGCACTCCCAGCCCAGGCCAGCTGGAAAGTCTCAGTGCGCTATTGCTGCTTGAGACCTCTCTGGTTTTGGGTACAAGCAGGAGTTCTGTGACCCCAGAGATGGTGACTGGGAATGTACTCTGCCAGTGGCAGAGGGGGAATTTCTGTGCTCTGGAGCACACAGAGGGGCAGAAACTGAGGTTTCTCTCTGACAGGGAGGTCTGGGTGCAGTTTGCTTTACTCTAAACCTCCAAAAACTATCAAAAGCTGCCAATGGGCAAGTAAACAAACAGACAAACAAACAAAAAACCTCCAGAGAACAAAAGCCTGAAAAACCGGTTTCCTCAGAGCCCACCCCCTTGATGGGGACAGGAGGACTTAACTCTAGGAATGTTTTTGCCTGAAAACCCAAAGGGCAGGTCCCTCCCCCAGAAAGCCAACCAAAAAAAAAAAAAAAAGACAGGAGGACAACCACCACTACTTCATAGATACAACTTTTATTTTTAATTCATTTGCACTATTCTGGTTCTTTTCATATATCTATATCTATATCTATAGATATATATATATAACTTTTTAACCTATTTACCATCACAATGAGAGGTTCAGTACATCAAATTCCATAATAACCTTTTAACCTGAACTCTTTGATACATATACCTGTGTATTTCTTTTGCTTTTCTATTTTTTAATTTTTATTTTATTTAATTTTTTTTAAATATTCAAATAGAGATAAACTTTAAGGTAATCCCCCTTCCCCCAATGAATGTTACCCCTATAGGTAAACCAGTTTTAACCCCCCTTTATCTTAGGAAAGTTGAGTCCTTTAACAAAGATATCAAGATACATCCAGGAAGAATCAAAATAACCTTCCTCACCCACACTGAGAATTTATAACCACTCTTTCATCTTTTTCTTCTGTCAGTGTTTCTGTGTATTTGTTTTTGTCCTGGTAGTATACAAATCTTATACTTGGGGTTCTTTTTGATGAGGTTCTTTTTTTTCCCCCCCCTCTGTTGCTCTTTTTGTTTGTCTGTTTTTGTTTGTATACTTCATAAATCTTATCTTGGGGCCCATTATTTTATCTTTCCTTTTTTTCTCTATCTCTCTCTCTCTCTTTTTTTTTTTTTTTCTCCTTTCTTTCTTTTTGGAGGGGACTCTTGATTACTCAGAAGCATGTCGGTACATTCAGCTACACATCCATTCAGCCATCTCTCACCAAAACGACTAGGAGGAGGAATGCCCAACAGAAGAAAAATTTTGAGACTGGGCCTTCTGCATCAGAGCTATTGGATATGGACATAGACAGTAAGTTGGAAAGGGAATTCGGGCTAACAACTATCCAGGCAATAGCTAGGTTGGAGAAAGCTGTTGATGACAAAATGGAATTGATTAGGACACAAGTGAAAGCCACCAGGGATGATGTTCACAATGTTCTCAATGAGTTCCAAACTAATCTAAATTCTCTAAAAGCTAGGGTAACTGAGGCAAAACATAGAATTAGTGATCTGGAGGACAAACAGAGAAAAAGGATCAGGAGGAAGCCTGGAAAAAACAGCTTAGAAGCCATGAAAACAGAATTAGGGAAATAAATGACACCATGAAACATTCCAACATCAGAATTATTGAGGGGAAGGAGAAAGAAAGAAGACTAGAAGATATAGTTGAACAAATTCTCCATGAAAATTTTCCAAATCTCGTGAATGGAACCAGTGTTCATGTACTAGAGGCAGAAAGGTCTCCCCCCAAGATCATAGAATATAGAAAAGACTTCGAGACACCTGATAGTGAAAATGATGAATCATAACTGTAGACAGGCTCTCTTAAAGGCAGCTAGGACAAAGAAGCTCCTTACATACAGAGGAAAGCCCATCAAAATAACATCAGACCCGTCCACAGAAACCAGCAAGCCAGTAAGGGCTGGCAAGATGTATTCAGGGCACTAAATGAGAAGAACGTATGGCCAAGAATACTTTATCCAGAAAGACTGACATTCAAAATGGATGGAGAGATAAAGAGCTTCCAAGACCAGCAAGTTTTAAAAGAGTATGTGACCACTAAGCTGACACTGCAGGAAATATTAAGGGGAGTTCTATAAAAGAGGGAAAAAACTAAGAATATCATTGAACAGAAATATATAGAGACAATATATAGAAACAAAGACTTCACAGGTAACATGATGTCAATAAAAACGTATCTCTCAATAATCATTCTCAACGTGAATGGCCTAAATGCGCCCATAAAACAACACAAGGTTGCAGATTGGATAAAACGACAGGACCCATCCATATGTTGTCTACAAGAGACCCATTTTGAACCTAAGGATACATAAGACTGAAAGTGAAGGGATGGAGAAGCATCATTCATGCCAATGGGCCTCAAAAGAAGGCTGGGGTATCAATTCTCATATCAGATAAATTAGATTTTAAATTAAAGATTATAGTCAGAAATAAAGAAGAACACTACATCATTCTTAAAGGGTCTATCCAC
The DNA here is from genome assembly GCF_009829155.1 of Mustela erminea. Taxonomy (NCBI): domain Eukaryota; kingdom Metazoa; phylum Chordata; class Mammalia; order Carnivora; family Mustelidae; genus Mustela; species Mustela erminea. The sequence goes on from NC_045615.1 coordinate 12,173,693, forward strand.
AATTATAAATATTTATGCCCCCAACAGGGGAGCAGCCATCTACACAAGACAACTGTTAATCAAGATAAAGAGTCATATTGATATGAATACATCAATAGTAGGGAATCATAACACACCACTCTCAGTAATAGATCATCCAAGCAGAAAATCAATAAAGAAACAAGAGCATTGGAGAGGAGTCAAGATGGAGGAGAAGTAACAGGCTGAGACTACTTCAGCTAGCAGGAGATCAGCTAGATAGCTTATCTAAAGATTACAAACACCTACAAATCCAACGGCAGATCAAAGAGAAGAAGAACAGCAATTCTAGAAACAGAAAATCAACCACTTTCTGAAAGGTAGGACTGGCGGAGAAGTGAATCCAAAGCGATGGGAAGACAGACCCCAGGGGAGGGGCCGGCTCCCAGCAAGCGGCGGAGCAACGGAGCACAAAATCAGGACTTTTAAAAGTCTGTTCTGCTGAGGGACATCGCTCCAGAGGCTAAACCAGGGTGAAGCCCACACGGGGTCAGTGCGGCCTCAGGTCCCACAGGGTCACAGAAGGATCGGGGGTGTCTGAGTGTAGCAGAGCTTGCAGGTATTAGAATGGGGAAGCTGGCTACAGAGACAGAGCTGAGGAGTGAGCTCCCAGCTTGGGGTTACCTTGAACCCGTCGCAGGCTTGGTGAGCTCGGAGCGTGGCTGGAAGCCAGGGAGACAGAAGTAATTGGGCTCTGTTCTCTGAGGGTGCACTGAGGAGTGGGGCCCCGGGCTCTCAGCTCCTCTGGGCCAGAGACCAGGAGGCCGCCATTTTCATTCCCATCTTCCAGAATTCTATGGAAAGCGCTCAGGGAAAAAAAGCTCTGGAAAGCAAACCCGAGCGGATTACTCAGCCCGGCCCCTGGTAAGGGCAGTGCAATTCTGCCTGGGGCAAAGACACTTGAGAATCACTACAGCAGGCTCCTCCCCCAGAAGATCAACAAGAAATCCAGCCAGGACCAAGTTCACCTACCAAGGAGTTCAGTTTCAATACCAAGGAGAGAGCGGAATTCCAGAGGAGGAGAAAGCAAAGCATGGAACTCATGGCTTTCTCCCCATAACTCTTTAGTCTTGCAGTTAATTTAATTTTTTTTTTCATTTTCAATTTTTTTCCCTTCTTCTGCTAAATTTAACTTTTACATTTTCTTTTTTAACATTTTTTAACTAGTTTATCTAATATATTTTTTTTCTTTTTTATACTTTTTCTTTATTCGTTTTCTTTTTTAAATTGTTTCTTTTTTTTTTCTGAAACTCTTTCTATCCCCTTTCACCCCCCTCACAATTTGGGATCTCTTCTGATTTGGTTAAAGCATATTTTCCAGGGGTTGTTGCCACCCTTTTAGTATTTTACTTGCTCCTTCATATACTCTTATATGGACAAAATGACAAGGCGTAAAAATTCACCACAAAAAAAAAAGAACAAGAGGGAGTACTGAAGGCTAGGGACCTAATCAATACAGTCATTGGTAATATGTCATATCTAGAGTTCAGAATGACGATTCTCAAGGTTCTAGCCGGGCTCGAAAAAGGTATGGAAGATATTAGAGAAAACCTCTCAGGAGATATAAAAGCCCTTTCTGGAGAAATAAAAGAACTAAAATCTAACCAAGTTGAAATCAAAAAAGCTATTAATGAGGTACAAATCAAAAATGGAAGCTCTCACTGCTAGGATAAAAGAGGCAGAAGAAAGAATTAGCGATATAGAAGACCAAATGACAGAGAATAAAGAAGCTGAGCAAAAGAGGGACAAACAGCTACTGGACCAAGAGGGGAGAATTCGAGAGATAAGTGACACCATAAGACGAAACAACATTAGAATAATTGGGATTCCAGAAGAAGAAGTAAGAGAGAAGGGAGAAGAAAGTATACTGGAGAGAATTATTGGAGAGAATTTCCCCAATATGGCAAAGGGAACAAGCATCAAAATCCAGGAGGTGCAGAGAACCCCCTCAAAATCAATAAGAATAGGTCCACACCCCACCACCTAATAGTAAAATTTACAAGTCTCAGCGACAAAGAGAAAATCCTGAAAGCAACCCGGGAAAAGAAGTCTGTAACATACAATGGTAAAAATATTAGATTGGCAGCTGACTTATCCACAGAGACCTGGCAGGCCAGAAAGAGCTGGCATGATATATTCAGAGCACTAAACGGGAAAAACGTGCAGCCAAGAATACTATATCCAGCTAGGCTATCATTGAAAATAGAAGGAGAGATTAAAAGTTTCCAGGACAAACAAAAACTGAAAGAATTTGCAAACACCAAACCAGCTCTACAGGAAATATTGAAAGGGGTCCTCTAAGCAAGGAGAGAGCCTAAAAGTAGTAGATCAGAAAGGAACAGAGACAATATACAGTAACAGTCATTTTACAGGCGATACAATGGCACAAAATTCATATCTTTCAATAGTTACCCTGAATGTTAATGGGCTAAATGCCCCAATCAAAAGACACGGGGTATCAGAATGGATAAAAAAACAAAACCCATCTATATATTGCCTACAAGAAACCCATTTTAAACCCAAAGACACCTCCAGATTTAAAGTGAGGGCGTGCAAAAGAATTTACCATGCTAATGGACATCAGAAGAAAGCAGGCGTGGCAATCCTTATATCAGATCAATTGCATTTTAAGCCAAAGACTATAATAAGAGATGAGTAAGGACACTATATTGTACTCAAAGGATCTGTCCAATAAGAAGATCTAACAATTTTAAATATCTATGCCCCCAATGTGGGAGCAGCCAACTATATAAACCAATTAATAATAAACTCAAAGAAACACATCAACAATAATACAATAATAGTAGGGGACTTTAACACTCTGCTCACAGAAATGGACAGACCATCCAAGCAAAAGATCTACAAGGAAATCAAGGCCTTAAATGACACGATGGACCAGTTGGACATCACAGATATATTCAGAACATTTCATCCCAAAGCAACAGAATACACATTCTTCTCTAGTGCACATGGAACATTCTCCAGAATAGATCACATCCTCGGTCCTAAATCAGGTCTCAACCAGTATCAAAAGATTGGGATCATTCCCCCATTTCAGACCACAATGTTTGGAAGCTAGAATTCAATCACAAGAGGAAATTTGGAAAGAACTCAAATACATGGAGACTAAACAGCATCCTTCTAAAGAATGAATGGGTCAATCAGGAAATTAAAGAAGAACTGAAAAAATTCATGGAAACAAATGATAATGAAAACACAACGGTTCAAAATCTGTGGGACACAACAAAGGCAGTCCTGAGAGGAAAATATATAGCAGTACAAGCCTTTCTCAAGAAACAAGAAAGGTCTCAGGTATACAACCTAACCCTACACCTAAAGGAGCTGGAGAAAGAACAAGAAAGAAACCCTAAACCTAGCAGGAGAAGAGAAATCATAAAGATCAGAACAGAAATCAATGAAATAGAAACTAAAAAAAAAAAAAAAAAAAAATTGAACGAATCAACAAAACTGGGAGTTGGTTCTTTGAAAGAATTAATAAGATTGATAAACCCCTGGCCAGACTTATCAAAAAAAAAAAAAAAAAAGAGAGAGAGAGAGAGAGAGAAAGGACCCAAATAAATAAAATCATGAATGAAAGAGGAGATATCACAACTAACACCAAAGAAATACAGACAATTATAAGAACATACTATGAGCAACTCTATGCCAACAAATTTGACAATCTGGAAGAAATGGATGCATTCCTAGAGACATATAAACTACCACAACTGAACCAGGAAGAAATAGAAAGCCTGAACAGCCCCATAACCAATAAGGAGATTGAAACAGTCATCAAAAATCTCCAAACAAACAAGAGCCCAGGGCCAGACGGCTCCCAGGGGAATTCTACCAAACATTTAAAGAAGAACTAATTCCTATTCTCCTGAAACTGTTCCAAAAAATAGAAATGGAAGGAAAACTTACAAACTCATTTTATGAGGCCAACATCACCTTGATCCCAAAACCAGACAAGGATCCCATCAAAAAAGAGAACTACAGACCAATATCCTTGATGAACACAGATGCGAAAATTCTCACCAAAATACTAGCCAATAGGATTCAACAGTACATTAAAAGGATTATTCACCACGACCAAGTGGGATTTATTCCTGGGCTGCAAGGCTGGTTCAACATTCACAAATAAAAGAAAGAACAAGAACCATATGATACTCTCAATAGATGCTGAAAAAGCATTTGACAAAGTACAGCATCGCTTCCTGATCAAAACTCTTCAAAGTGTAGGGATAGAGGGCACATACCTCAATATCATCAAAGCCATCTATGAAAAACCCACCGCAAATATCATTCTCAATGGAGAAAAACTGAAATCTTTTCCGCTAAGGTCAGGAACACGGCAGGGATGTCCATTATCAGCACTGCTATTCAACATAGTACTAGAAGTCCTAACCTCAGCAATCAGACAACAAAAGGAAATTAAAGGCATCCAAATCGGCAAAGAAGAAGTCAAACTATCACTCTTCGCAGATGATATGACACTATATGTGGAAAACCCAAAAGACTCCACTCCAAAACTAATAGAACTTGTACAGGAATTCAGTAAAATGTGAGGATATAAAATCAATGCACAGAAATCAGTTGCATTTCTCTACAACAACAAGACAGAAGAAAGAGAAATTAAGGAGTCAATCCCATTTACAATTGCACTCAAAACCACAAGATACCTAGGAATAAATCTAACCAAAGAGGCTAAGAATCTATACTCAGAAAACTATAAAGTACTCATGAAAGAAATTGAGGAAGACACAAAGAAATGGAAAAATGTTCCATGCTCCTGGATTGGAAGAATAAATATTGTGAAAATGTCTATGCTACCTAAAGCAATCTACACATTTAATGCAATTCCTATCAAAGTACCATCTATCTTTTTCAAAGAAATGGAACAAATAATCCTAAAATTTATATGGAACCAGAAAATATCTCAAATAGCCAAAGGAATATTGAAAAAGAAAGCCAAAGTTGGCATCACAATTCCGGACTTCAAGCTCTATTAGAAATCTGTCATCATCAAGACAGCATGGTACTGGCACAAAAACAGACACATAGATCAATGGAGTAGAAGAGAGAGCCCAGAAATAGACCCTCAACTCTATGGTCAACTGATCTTCAACAAAGCAGGAAAGAATGTCCAATGGAAAAAAGACAGCCTCTTCAATAAATGGTGCTGGGAAAATTGGACAGCCACATGAAGAAAAATGAAATTGGACCATTTCCTTACACCACACACGAAAATAGACTCAAAATGGATGAAGGACCTCAATGTGAGAAAGGAATCCATCAAAATCCTTGAGGAGAACACAGACAACAACCTCTTCGACCTCAGCTGCATCAACATCTTCCTAGAACATCGCCAAAGGCAAGGGAAGCAAGGACAAAAATGAACTATTGGGATTTCATCAAGATCAAAAGCTTTTGCACAGCAAAGGAAACAGTAAACAAAACCAAAAGACAACTGACAGAATGGGAGAAGATATTTGCAAATGACATATCAGATAAAGGGCTAGTGTCCAAAATCTATAAAGAACTTAGCAAACTCAACACCCAAAGAACAAATAATCCAATCAAGAAATGGGCAGAGGACATGAACAGACATTTCTGCAAAGAAGACATCCAGATGGCCAACAGACACATGAAAAAGTGCTCCACATCACTCGGCATCAGGGAAATACAAATCAAAACCACAATGAGATATCACCTCACACCAGTCAGAAAGGCTAAAATTAACAAGTCAGGAAATGACAGATGCTGGCGAGGATGCGGAGAAAGGGGAACCCTCCTACACTGTTGGTGGGAATGCAAGCTGGTGCAACCACTCTGGAAAACAGCATGGAGGTTCCTCAAAATGTTGGAAATAGGACTCCCCTATGACCCAGCAATGGCACTACTGGGTATCTACCCTAAAGATACAAACGTAGTGATCTGAAGGGGCACGTGCACCCGAATGTTTATAGCAGCAATGTCCACAATAGCCAAACTATGTTAAGAACCTAGATGTCCAGATGAATGGATCAAGAAGATGTGGTATATATACACAATGGAATACTATGCAGCCATCAAAAGAAATGAAATCTTGCCATTTGTGACAACATGGATGGAACTAGAGGGTATCATGCTTAGTGAAATAAGTTAAGTGGAGAAAGACAACTAGCATATGATCTCCCTGATATGAGGAAGTGAGATGCAACAATGGGGGTTAAGAGGGTAGAAGAAGAATAAATGAAACAAGATGGGATGTGGAGACAAACCATAAGTGACTCTTAATCTCACAAAACAAACTGAGGTTTGCTGGGGGGAGGGGGGATTGGGAGAAGAGAGGTGGGGTTATGGACATTGGGGAGGGTATGTGCTATGGTGAGTGCTGTGAAGTGTGTAAACCTGGCGATTCACAGACCTGTACCCCTGGAGATAAAAATATATTATATGTTTATAAAAAATTAAAAATTAGGGCACCTGGGTGGCTCAGTGGGTTAAGCCGCTGCCTTCGGCTCAGGTCATGATCTCAGAGTCCTGGGATCGAGTCCCGCATCGGGCTCTCTGCTCAGCAGAGAGCCTGCTTCCCTCTCTCTCTCTCTGCCTGCCTCTCCATCTACTTGTGATTTCTCTCTGTCAAATAAATAAATAAAATCTTAAAAAAAAAATTAAAAATTAAAAAGAAAAAAAAGAAACAAGAGCATTGAATGACACATTGGACCAGATGGACCTCATAGATAATACACAGAACATTCCATCCTAAAATAACAGAATACTCATTCTTCTTGAGTGCACATGGAACCTTCTCCAGAATAGACTACATACTGGGTCACAAATCAGGGCTCAACTGATACCAAAAGATTGAGATTATTCCCTGCATAGTCTCAGATCACAATACTTCGAAACTGGAGCTCAACCACAAGGAAAAGTTTGGAAGGAATTCAAACACCTGGAAGCTAAAGACCACCTTGCTTAAGAATGCTTGGATCAACCAGGAAATCAAAGAAGAACTTAAACAATTCATGGAAACCAATGAGAATGAAGACACTTCAGTCCAAAACCTATGGGATACAGCAAAGGAGGTCCTACGGTGGAAATACATAGCCATCCAAGCCTCCCTCAAAGAAAATGGAAAAATCCAGAATACACCAGCTGTCTCTACACCTTAAAGAACTGGAGAATTAACAACAAATTAAGCCAACTCCACACACAAGAAGGGATAAAATCAAGATTAGAGAAGAGATCAATGAGATACAAACTAGAGATTCAGTAGAACACATCAACAAAACTAGAAGCTGGCTTTTTGAAAGAATCCATAACATCGATAAACCATTGGCCAAACTAATCTAAAAGAAAAGAGAGAAGGCTCAAATTAATAAAATTATGAATGAAAAAGGAGAGATCACAACTAACACCAAGGAAATAGAAACAATCATCATAAATTATTATCAACAGTTATAAGCCAATAAGTTAAGCAACCTAGATGAAATGGATGCATTCCTGGAAAACCATAAACTCCCAAAATTGAACCAGGAAGAAATGACAACCTGAATAGACCAATATCTAGTAACAAGATTGAAGTAGTGATCAAAAACCTCCAAAAAAAAAAAAAAAAAAAGAGCCCAGGACCCGGCAAATTCCCAGGGGAATTCTATCAAACATTCAAAGAAGAAATAACACCTATTCTCCTGAAGTTGTTTCAAAAAATTGAAGCAGAAAGAAAACTTCCAGACTCTTTCTATGAAGCCAGCATTACCCTGATCCCCAAACCAGGCAACGACCCCACCAAAAAGGAAAATTTCAGAACAATATCCCTGATGAATATGGATGCTAAGATTCTCAACAAGTTTCTATCTAATAGGATCCAGCAATGCATTGAAAAGATTATCCACCATGACCAGGTGGGATTTATCCATGGGATCAAGGGTGTTTAAACATTCACAAATCAATCAGTGTGATAGAACAATCAATAAGAGAAGAACCACGTGGTCCTCTCAATTGATGCAGAAAAAGCATTTGACAAGATACAACATCGTTCCTGATTAAAACACTTCAAAGTATAGGGATAGAGGGAACATTCCTGAACTTCATAAAACCTATCTATGAAAAACCCACAGCGAATATCATCCTCAATGGGAAAAAGCTGACAGCCTTCCCTTTGAGATCAGGAACACAGCAAGGATGCCTACTCTCACCACTCTTGTTCAACATGGTACTAGAAGAGGTCAAACTCTCTCACTTCACAGATGACATGATACTTTATATGGAAAACCCAAAAGACTCCACCCCCAAACTACCAGAACTCACAGCAATTCAGTAATGTGGCAGGATACAAAATCAATGTACAAAAATCAGTTGCTTTCTTATACACTAACAGTGAAAATATAAAATGGGAAATTAGATAATTGATTCCATTTACTATAGCACTAAGAACCATAAGATATCTGGGAATAATCCTAACCAAAGAGGTAAAGGATCTGTACTTGAGGAACTACAGAACACTGTTGAAAGAAATTGGAGAAGACACAAAAAGATGGAAAACCATTCCATGTTCGTGGATCAGAAAAATAAACTTATTAAAATGTCTATACTGCCTAGAGCAATCTATACTTTCCATGCCATCACGATCAAAATTCCAATAGCATTTTTCAAAGAGATGGAACAAACAATCCTAAAATTTGTATAGAACCAGAAGAAACCCCGAATTGCTAAGGAAATGTGAAAAAGAAAAGCAGAACTAGGGCCATCAAGTTCCCTGATTCCAAGCTTTACTGCAAAGCTGTGATCACCAAGACAGCATGGTACTGACACAAAAACAGACACATAGACCAGTGGAACAGAGTAGAGAGCCCAGATATGGACCCTCAACTCTATGGTCAAATAATCTTTGACAAAGCAGGAAAAAATATACAGTGGAAACAAGACAGTCTCTTCAATAAATGGTGCTGGGAAAATTGGACAGCTATGTGTAAAAGAATGAAACTCAACCATTCTCTTACACCATACACAAAGATAAGCTTAAAGTGGATAAAAGACCTCAATGTGAGGCAGGAATCTATCAAAATCCTAGAGAAGAACATAAGCAGTAACCTCTTTGACATCAACCACAGCAACTTCTTTCAAGATATGTCTCCAAAGGCAAAGGATACAGAAGAGAAAATGAACTTTTGGGACTTTATCAAGATCAAAAGCTTCTGCACAGCAAAGGAAACAGTCAACAAAACAAAGAGGCAACCCACGGAATGGGAAAAGACATTCACAAATGACACTACAGACAAAGGGCTGATACCCAAGATCTATAAAGAACTTCTCAAACTCAACACACACAAAACAGAGAATCACGTTAAAAATGGGCAGAAGACATGAACAGACACTTCTCCAATGAAGACATACAAATGGCTCTCAGACACATGAAAAAAATGTTTATCATTAGTCATCAGGGAGATTCAAATCAAAACCACATTGAGATACCACCTTATACCAGTTAGAATGGCCAAAATTAACAAGACAGTAAACAACAAGTGTTGGAGAGGATGTGGAGAAAGGGGAACCCTCTTACACTGTTGGTGGGAATGCAAGTTGGTACAGCCACTTCTTTGGAAAACAACGTGGAGATTCCTTAAGAAATTAAAAATAGAGCTACCCTATGACCTTGCAATTGCACTACTAGGTATTTTTCCCAAAGATACAGATGTAGTCAAACTAAGGGCCACCTGTACTCCAATCTTCATAGCAGCAATGGTCTCAGTCACCAAACTGTGGAAAGAACCAAGATGTCCTTCAGCAGATGTATGGATAAAGATATGGTCCATATATACAATGGAGTATTATACTTTCATCAGAAAGGATGAATACACAACTTTTGTATCAACATGGATGGGACTGGAGGAGATTATGCTGAGTGAAATAAATCAAGCAGAGATAGTCAATTATCATATGGTTTCACTTACTTGTGGAGCATAAGGAATAACATGGGAGATGGAGAGAAGAAGTGAGTTGGGGGAAATTGGAGGGGGAGACAAACCATGAGAGACTGTAGACTCTGAGAAACAAACTTGAGGGTTTTGGAGGGGAGGAGGTGGAGAGTTGGGTGAGCCTGGTGGTGGGTATTAAGGAGGGCACGTATTGCATGGAGCACTGGGTGAGGTGCATAAACAATGAATTTTGGAACACACATACAAAAAAATTTAATTTAATTAAAAAAAATAAGTAACAAAAGAAGAAGAAGAGCAATTATGAAGGCCCTGAAGCAGGAATCAGTGTGGCATATGTAAGAAAAGAAACCACTGTGGCCAAATTACAGAGTAAGGGGACGACAGAGAAGAGGGTCTCAGGGAGATGGGCAAGGGATACCCCTGTTTGTGATTCTGTGTTACAGCAGTCCTGGGAAACCAATTCACCAACTTAAACTACCTCTAGAGGCCTCTTAGCATTTCTCTAAAATTTGCTTGTCATTGTAACTGCCCCTAGGGAGTTGAGCAAAGACACTGGTATGGACCTGCTTGCCTTTGTCTTTATGTTGAGATGAACCTTGAACTCCCCACTAAATTAAATATCACTCTCACTGCTGGGTTAGGAAAATGGCAGTGACTTTTTCACTAGGTATTGTGACTGATTAAAGAGATTAAAGACCTTGTACAGTGAAAGGTCAGGTCACAGTCCTGGAAAAGGATGAGCTAAAGAGGAATCACAGTTGTCCTAAGGAAATAATAAGAGCAGGAGCTGATGCTAATGAGATGTTGGGGACTAACCGCACTGAAGTGATGACTCATTTGTGGGTGGTTTAACAGGTTTTGTAGGAATAGGTTAGGCAGCGAGAATAGATACTATGAGAATAGTCAGCGCTGGTTGAGAGAAGTGAACAGACCTCCTGAATGTGCAAATATCAGACTTATAAGTCTATAAGTCCTTAGCAGCAATATCTTTTCTCTGTCCTCAAAAATAAAATGCTACTGTGTCAGTGTGAGTAGTAGGTATTTAAGTAACAATAATTTGAAATACATGAAACTGTAGCCAAGAAGGTTTAGGCAGATGAAGCTTTGAAAGAAAAAAAAGAAAAAGCAATTGCTTTCATTTTGTTACCAAACATAGTATATATTGCCCAAGCTAAGCTAAAAAGTACATTTTTATTGTTCACATAGAAATTAAGGGAATTTGGGGGGCACCTGGGTGGCTCAGAGGGTTAAGCCTCAGCCTTCAGTGCAGGTCATGATCTCAGTGTCCTAGGATTGAGGCCCAGATAGGGCTCTTTGTTTAGCAGGGAGCCTGCTTCCCCCTCTCTCTCTGCCTGCCTCTCTGCCTACTTGTAATTTCTCTGTCAAATAAATAAATAAAATATTAAGAAAAATTAAAGGAACGTTTTTGGAAACATCGTTAGTATATAACTATGGGCTTTTGGCAAAAAGAAAAATAAATATAATTGAATACCAAACATTTCCTTGATACTATACAAATCAATTATATAATAATATGCACTGAGTCCAAATATTCATAAATTTCATATGCATTCATTTTCTGCTTTATGACTATGAAACACACTGAGCTATAAATACTTAAAATAATTAACTAACCGCTGTAATTAAGAAACACTGAATATCATAAAACCAGAAGTCATAAGTGTAATAAAGAAAGCTCGACCTCTACCTGTGTTGTAATGTTTAGTGCAGTATCGTAAATCTTTCTCTTCTTTCAGCAGAAACTGGGGCAAAGTGAGTCCTTCAGCCACTTGCACAGGTGCCTCATCTTGCCATTCAAAAATGAGATCATTCACTGTGTTCCCAACTAAGAAAAACATAATAAAAATATTTATAGCGAAAAGGCCATTCAAAGAAATCAATTTTTTTTAAAGCTGGTACATTTCACATAGGGCAGGATGACCAGCGTCATCTTAACTCAAAAGATTAAGTTATGCGTTGCACAATTCCATCTCACCAAAGTCTACTGAAGTCTATTCACATGGAATATTCATCAAATAATGTAAGAAAATGTAGTAGGTTAATAAAAAGCATAACACGGCATACAGAAACTTCAAAGGACAGGCATATAAATTCCTTCCTCGGAATGGGCAGCTCCTGAATTAGTTCAACAATTCATTTTGGTTCCACTCCATCAGATATCCCCTTACCTCCTCTCAAATCATTCAGGGCTCTTTCAACAAAAAGTGAAATTGTCACTGGTCAGGAAAAGACCTAAACTACAATATCTGTGGGGGAAAGCACCAAGGCTTTTATCTTTCTTGATTTCATCATTAACTGTTTTAGTTTATGACATCTGTTTCTATGCTCCAAGTCCTAAAATGAACAAAATGATATTTTAAATAGAAATGTCAGCTATTCAGAGGAAATCAGAGTACAAAGAAAAAAACATGTGGAACCATTTCTGGAGGAGGAAACTCTTACACATACTATCAGTGAATTCAGGATAGAACTAGCTAACATATTTTGTAATAAAAAGTTAACATCTTTTAGTAAATGGAAAATTCATGTTTATACAGGAGAGGTATCTAAGAAAAGCAGGATTTCATCTTTTTTTTTTTTCCCCTTCCTCAGAATGAGAAGCTATTGAAATGTACACCCAAAGGCTGCCAGAGGAGAGACAAAAGCAAATTGTACTTGAGGGGGAAGACTATTGTTACAATGTACAACTACCCTGGAGGTAGAGAGAAGGACACAGGACTGGCTTTTGACCTAAGTCAAATGGACCGATTAAGGAAGCAGAAGCTCTAGACTCATGAAAAAACAAACAAGGGAAATTGTCCCAAACATGTTATCCTGGAGGCAACTTGGTATTGTTGGAAAGAGGCTGTTGAGTGTCTAGAAACAGCTGGCATAGAGCAGATATGGCCAGACAGAGCTATGTGAAAGGAAGGCATGATATGTGAAATTTGATCCCAATTTATACAGACCAATAGAGAAACTTCATTTTGCTTTTATATTCTAAGGTTTTCTTAGTGTCTTCTGTGAAATGAAATGAGCTCTCTGAGATTCCCTCAAAGACAAGCTCTAGTCTCTAATGCTAGCTATAAGCAGTATATTTAGCTTCCTTGCGCTAAATAATCATCCACAGTAAGTGATTTAGGTACGGGAAACCCTTAATCACACTAGGCTACTTCCTCACGGAATAGGAATAGGTTAGGCAGCGAGAATAGATACTATGAGAATAGTCAGCGCTGGTTGAGAGAAGTGAACAGACCTCCTGAATGTGCAAATATCAGACTTATAAGTCTATAAGTCCTTAGCAGACTTATAAGTCTATAAGTCCTTACCTCAGAAAGAAGGTAGTGAGTTGGCATGTGTAGGGGGTCACTCTTTTGTTCTGAGTAATTTACTTTAACGGTCAAAAAAATAACTAAAAAGAACTAAATAACTAAATAGAATATATTTAATTAATTGATAATTAGTAATTATTAAATAATTATAATAAATAATTTCTTCATAAATAACAAAGAAGAGACTTGTGGACTCTGAGAAACAAACTGAGGGTATTGGAGGGGAGGGCGGTGGGGGATGGGTGAGCCTGGTGGTGGGTGTTGGGGAGGGCAGGTATTGCATGGAGCACTGGGTGTGGTGCATGAACAATGAATTCTGGAACACTGAAAAGAAATAAAATAAAATGAAAAAGAAGAAACAAAACAGATGAACATAGGGGGAAGGAAGGAAAAATATAGTAAGGTAAAGAAGGGAGGCAAACCATAAGAGACTCTTTAGAGAACAAACAGGAGTTTCGGAGGGGAGGTGGGTGAGGGGTGGGGTAAATAGCTGATGGGCATTAAGGAGAGCACTGGTGATGACCACCGGGTGTTATATGCAAATGATGAATCACTACATGCTACTCCTGAAACTAATAATACACTATATGTTAACTAAATTGAATTTAAAATAAAAATAAATAAGTGCCTTTATATACATGTAATAAATAAATAAAATGGGAAAAAAAGAATATTCAAATATTCCCCAATATAATACTATACAGCATGAAGAATGAATAAACTATAATTGCATCAAACAATATCAATTAATGTCATAAAATAATGTAGATTAGAAGAAGCCAGGGGCGCCTGAGTGGCTCAGCGGGTTAAAGTCTCTGCCTTTGGCTCAGGTCAGGATCCTAGAGTCCTGGGATCGAGCTCCATATTGGGCTTCCTGCTCAAACGGGGAGACTGCTTCCCACTCTCTCTCTGCCTGCCTCTCTGCTTCCTTGTGATCTCTGTCTGTCAAATAAATTAAAAAATAAATCTTTAGAAGAAGCCAGATACAAAGGAGTACCTACTATATGATTCCACTTATATAAAGTTTAATAATAGGTGCCGGGGTTTATGGTATTAGAAGCCAGGCTAGGGATTAACCTTTGTGGAACAGTGACCAGTAGTGACCAAGTTACTGTAATAATCTCTTTTCCATCTGAATGCAGGTTACGTGGGAGCATTAAAATCGTGAAATTATTAATTGATGATCAGTGTATGATCAGTATATTTTTCTGGTTGTATCATACACTTGAAAAAAAGTTTTTAGGGCATGTTTAATAAGGAATAAATTAATCAAAAGAAAAATCATGCAGACAAAGAATTTAACCATGAGATTATTTGCACAGAAGAGACACTAAATTGCTTCTAAATAAAGAGAAACAATGCAGACACAGAAACACAGGCTAAACCATCATTTTAATGGGTTAGTACAACTGAGAAAGACCTGGGTCCCCAGAGCAAATTATCAGGAACCCCAGATACTCAGATACCTATTTTCCAATTTCTACAGGTAAATACTTTTTGTCAATGCAGCACAGATATGCACTATTACAAAAAATATTATATTCTTCTTTTTTTCCACATGATTTCCTGCAAACTCTTTTGTTTCGCCAGCATGTAGAAAAGACTCTTCTTAAATACATATTCGGTCTACTTCTAACTGTCAGCAGAAACAAGGGTCAATGCACAGAGTTCTGCAGGGTTGTGATACCATGGATAAAACATAACAAATCAGATTATGTTTTATTACTTTTTAATGTTAAATTGGATGAGATCAAAACATCCCAGTCATGTTACAGCTGAGTGACTTCTTCTCGGTGGCTCTTACTTTCCAAAGCCCCTTTTTATTATAAGTCATCAGTTCCCATAGTCCCCACTTACTTGAATCACTAATCAAATATATGCAGGTACCAGGGCCCAGCACATTCAGCTTGGGACTCTTTGCCATGGAAAGAACATTAGAGAAGTCCCAGGAATCTGCAGAGGCCCTATACCAGGAAGCATGCCAGAATCTGTTAAATAGTACCAAGGCAGTTTGAGATCATCAAAGTATCAGCTTGAAGAAGAAAAAGATCACTGACCTGGAATTAGAGAAGCTCATGCTTCTAGCCCTGCATCCCAACAGCATTCTGTGTGATTTTTAGCCAAGTACCTTATTACCTGCCTTGGCTTTGCCACTGGGTACTTGAAAGCATGACATGGGATAATGAGTGTGAAACGGTGTACAATACCTGAAACCCATTCCTAAATCTTTTGCTAGTCTTTTCTCCAACCCTAAGACCAGGGTACCTCTGGAAGCTAAGGGGTGGAAAGGGTTAGTAGGAAGGTATCCACTCAGCAGGTTCATGGACCCATCTGTTGGGCCTTTGCAGTACAAGAATAATCCATGAGGTATGACCAAAGTCCACTGGCAAGCAAACTTGCCTGCCATGTGCCCGTTAGTCCTGAGGCACCCTTCTGGGCACAGAGAAGTCCAGCAGCAATACAGTGCACCATGTCCTCCCACCCAGAACAGCAGCAGTCTCAACACAATCTTCATCTGGGCCTGTCTTTTGAGTCCTTCACACTTGACCTTTAAGTGATACCTTTTGAATATGAAGGTCTGGGCAGCTTTCTGCAGACCCCAGCAAATGACGAGCAAAAAGTGTTTGAGAACCTCCACTTCAGTGACTTCAGTAGACCTTCTTCATATTACCAAGTTGCTAGTTTCTGTGCAGAGGGTAAATTCTGTGCAGAGGTAAATTCAGACCCCTCCCACGGGTGTTCCCAAGGATCCCATCATGCAGTAAATTAAAACTTTGGAGCAACCAGCTTGGTTTGTTAATTCTGCTCAGTATCTAATCTGCTTAGGCGTCTCGGTGTGAGAAAAGTAATTCAGGTAATGGACTTAGGAGTGCAAATTCTAAGAGTCCTGAAGGAATATGGTCTCCCTCCCACTCCCCAATCCTACCTGTCTTCTAAAAGTCTTGTGCTTTTTCTCTGCCCCACTTCTGCCAATATCATAGGTCCAACTTTCCTCTCAAACTTCACAGACTCCCCAGACAAAAATCCAGAACCATCTTCTTCACAGGAGAGAATGACCTTTGCCATGTGTCCTTTAAGTGTGTCTTCTCTCTATTTTCTGGAACAGTCCAAAGTGTCCATCTCTGTTCACATGCCTTCCTGTTTCAGCTTCCTTTATCCAAGTCCTGCTTTATTCTCATCCCCTTTCCTTTCATTGTTTGTAAATGCACAGGGAGAATATTTCATTTTACCTGGTGGAACACAGGAAAGCAAGACAAGGACCACAAGGACCATTAGTAAGCTCTTCATAGCTAAACCAATCAGGAAAGAGAAAACTGGAAGGTAAGAGATAGTCACTCTATATGTAGCTCTCTAGACATGGGGACCTGCATAGCTAGTGAAACTTTCAGGAATAAGAACATCTGCTTGCTCCACTGAGCAGTCCAAAAAACTAAAGGTCTGGCTTAGAACATGATATCTCATCATTAAAATCTACTTCCTTAGTGCCACTTACATGCTGGCAACGGAACACACCCTGTGTGAACAGACCTAGTCTAGCCCTGGTAGGATGCTGTGTGAGTATCTTTGTATCTTCACTGTACATCCATTTAACAAGCACCTGTAATGTGTAGAGAACTATAAAGCTGCAAAACAAAATGTTTTGCAAAACAAAATGAAAACAAAATGTTTTCAGAGGTTGTTTTTAATCTCTCTCTCTCTCTCTCACACACACACACACACACATGCACAAGTAGCTATTATTTTCCCATTTTATTTTTTTAAGATTTTATTTATTTTATTTGACAGGCAGAGATTACAAGTAGACAGAGAGAGAGAGAGGAGGAATCAGGCTCCCTGCTGAGCAAAGATCCCGATGCGGGGCTCAATCCCAGGACCCTGGGATCATGACCTGAGCCAGAGGCAGAGGCTTTAACCCACTCAGCCACCCAGGTGCCCTATTTTTCCATTTTAAAAGCAAATAACATGCGTTTCAGGTAGAATAAATGACTTTTCCCAGTTGACACAGATTGCATATGGCAACAACATAATTTTTCCTGACTCCTGTCTACAGAAGAATTAAAGTATTGCCCAGACCACCTCTAGTGTAACATAATCTATTTACAGAATATAAGAGCTTCCCAGAGAGCATGGGAAAATTCCTCTAACACCACCAACATGAATCTAGAGAGTACACTACATGCTACGGCTCCCAGTGAGCACACCCTTTGTTTTGGGCAACGTGAGATACACAACGTGAGATTTTAATAGAATTCCTGCTTAAGATAATGAAGGTCAAGAGTGCTTGACAGTTCGCAAAGTGTTTTAAGCTTTACAAAAGCTCTATCGGATATTGTACAAAGAGTACAGAACCCAGAATCAGAAATTCGAGTTCTGATCTGGACTCAGATTGATGAGCTTCTAATAAGGCACCTGCTTTACCTCTTCAAACGGCAGTTTTCTCACCTGTAAAATAGATCTTACACCATCAGTGCTACCTATCCCGAAGGTTTGCTAAGAGGTCAGATGAGGCAATTGTGAAAAGTCCTTTATAAAATGTACATTTCTGGTACAGTTAGATCCATATAACAGAAGAAGACATTTGAAACTGGATATAGTAGAGATAGTGCTCCTCCAACTAGTGAGCAGAAGAGCCAGAACAAAAACCGAGTTTTCCATTACTCTCATGGTTTTTCACCATAGTGTGTGTGTGTGTGTGTGTGTGTGTGTGTGTGTATCACTTCACTTCAAAAAGTTTCTGATGTGATTAAGATCATAGATCTGTGGAAGACTCCTAAAAGAATTACAAAGCAAAAAATCAGTAAGTACAGAAAAAGTAGAAAACAGGAAACCCACAGGGGAATGATCAAACGAGCATAAGGCGACTAAAGGACACTCTCCCAAGGATCACATTCTAACCTGGAGCATTAGCTACAGCTAGACCTACATTCTCTCACACCATCTTCCCGTTACCTCCTCTTATCCAACCAACCTACCCACCGTCTAACTTCACTCTTTTCACAGTGCCCTCCAGAATCTCAGTTCCTTCTACTTTGCATCTTTTCCCCCAACATACCTGTCCACCTTTGGGTCCCAGTAAAATGCTGGGCTCTCCTCTGAGGACATTACTTACTAATAGCCTTGGTGAAGGGAGGCAGTTCTTCTGCTGAGGCTCCACATACCATGAGACAGGCAAGCAGCATTTCACAATCTCCTAAGAACCCCAGGTTCTTTCTAGAACAATAACAGGCATGCCCCTGACACCTCCTTTCCCTCACCCCACCCACACCAAATCTTACTAATTCTATTCTGACACACAGCTCACACCCAACCATTTCACTCTATCTCCACTACCGCCATCAATTCAAGGCACCACCATGATTAAGCTAATTAAACTAATTAAATCCTCCTAACTGGTGTCCCATATTATTTTTACATATTTACTATTCAGCATTCCTGCAGTAGCCAGAATAACCTTTATAAAGGGTCATGAAATTGGGTCATGCATTTGCTGTGCCTAAAACATTTTATTGGCTTCCAGCTGGGCTAAAATAGAAAGTGCTTACATGGAGGACAAGGTCCACCCTGATCTGGACCCTGGTTGCCTCTCCCAGCCCAACTCCTTTCATTTATCCCCTCCCTTACTATCTTCCAAGCCAAAGGACTGTGCTTTTTTTCAAATATGTCTACCTAACACTTTTCATGCATGTTATTCATACATTCTAGAAATATGCATCAGCCTCTCCTACCAATCTTCATCCAGCATTTATTCAATTAAAGGGATGGCCTCAGCCTCTTCCAGAGAATGAACTTTCTTCTACTTGACTACAAGCTCAGTAAGAGCATGGACCATGCATACCACATATACATGACATTACTTCCACCAAACCCATTTTTTTTTTCTGGGATGCTGTATTAGTTTCCAAGGGCTGTCACAACAAATTACTGTGAACTGTGTGGCTTAAACAACAGAAATGTATTGTCTCACAGTTCTGTAGGCTAGACATCTGAAATCAAGATGCATGTAGGATTGGTTCCTTCTGGCGACCCTGACAGAAGGATCTGTTCCAGGCCCCTCTCCTAACTTCAGGTAGCTTCAGGCATTCCATGCTGTGTGAGTGGATAGTGTAGATAGTGTAGATAGTGTTCTCTGTGTCTTCACATTGTCTTCCCATTGTATGTGTCTATGCCTGTGTCCAATTTTGCCCTTCCTCCTTCTTAGAAGGATATAGTCATACTGGATTAGGGTCCACCTCAATGACCTCATCTTGACTTGATCATCTACTGAGACCCTACTTCCAAATAAATTCACACTCATAGGTGGAATGGAGGTTGGAACTTCAAAGTCTTTTGGAGGAACACAGTTCAATCCATAATAAGTCTTAACTTTCCATCTTTCTGGGTAATATCTATGACACAAGTGATATCATATCAAATAATTTTTTTGAACACTAATTCTCATTTTTCTTCCAACACACTACACAGATGAAAAGTCCTCCATAAAACTGCTTCTACTCCTGGATTTCTGAAAGCCGTTGGGGAACATCACACAATTCTGCAGTCAGGTGGAGTTTAGAAATTAGGTCATTCCTTTTATGTATCCTAGTCAAGCTTAGATGTTAACTGCTCTCACCACCCACCACAGGCCATCCTACCTTCAGCAGATGATTTTTCTTTGTATTTCAGAAAAAAAAATAGATGTCAGAGGGTTTAAATCACCCAACTTTACACTCTTTTCCTACCCAACTCACCCACCAAGCAAGCATCTACTTATAAATGCATATGTACTTTTACTCTTTTCTTTCTACTTCCAAGGAATAAGTATTGATTCTCTTGCCCAAATCTTATCCTCCCCTCCATGCTGTTAGCACACTCTCACCCATCTCTTAAGTTATATTGCTTTGTAATTAACCCCTTCTTAAAAAAATAAAACAAATGTGTTTATTGTAAAATATACAACACATGTACAAAAACACAAAACAAATTTGGTGTTTCACAAATTATTTTAAATTAACCCCACAATAAACACCACCAAGTTCATAAAGCAGAACTTTGCAGCCACCCCAAAAACCACTTCCATACTCCCATTCCAATCATAATGCCCCCAAGTTACTAATTTTTTTAAAGATTTTATTTATTTATTTGACAGACAGAGATCACAAGCAGGCAGAGAGGCAGGCAGAGAGAAGAGAGAGAGGAGGAGAAAGCAGGCTCCCTGCTGAGCAGAGAGCCGGATGTGGGGCTCGATCTCAGGACCCTGGGATCATGACCTGAACTGAAGGCAGAGACTTTAACCCACTGAGCCACCCAGGTGTCCCCCAAGTTACTATTTTTTAAAAGACTTTTATTTGTCAGGGAGAGCAAGCAAGCACAGTAGGAGAAGCATCAGGCAGAGGGAGGAGCAGCCTCCCTGCTAAGCAAGGAGCCTGATGAGAGACTTGATCCCAGGCCTCTGGGATCATGACCTGAGCTCGTGGGTTCTCAGGACCTGAGCTGAAGGCAGATGCTTAACTGACTGAGCTACCCAGGTATCCCTCCCAAGTTACCATTACTCTGATTTCACCAAATTTTTTAATAGTTTTTCAGCCAATTATGTCTCCTTGCAAGCTAAAATTTCATCTTGCCCATTTTTTTTTAATTTAATTTGGAGGGGGTATCTTTTTATCTATATGTTCTCCCTCCTAATTTCTTAAAATTTATCAGTTGACAAGCTTTGGACATTTAACCTGCAGAGTCCCCCACAACCTGGATTTTGCTAATTATACACTCACTCATGGTACAGTTTCACTTGTATGTCTGCCCAAATATTTTCTGAAAATTGGCAGCTAGTTCCTGAGGTTTCATCAGATTCAGGTTTAATCAGTTTAGCAGGACTATAGGTTTTCTTGTGTGTTTTCATCAGAAGACTCATAATACCTTATCTCTCTTTTTTTTTTTTTTAAGATTTTATCCATTTATCTGACAGAGATCACAAGTAGACGGAGAGGCAGGCAGAGAGAGAGAGAGGGAAGCAGGCTCCCTGCTGAGCAGAGAGCCTGATGTAGGGCTTGATCCCAGGTCCCCAAGATCATGACCCAAGCCAAAGGCAGTGACCCAACCCACTGAGCCACCCAGGTGCCCCACCTTAACTCTCTTTTTGTGCTTTCAGTAAACATTGCTACCCAAAGCCTAGATCCATTCATTCATCAAGAGTTGCAAAAGGGTGGTATTCTTTTTTTTATTATTTCTTTTCAGTGTTCCGGAATTCATTGAAAAGGGTGGTATTCTAATTTTCAATAGTATTTTTACAGAAATAGAAAAAACAATCCTAAAATGTATATGAAACTGCAAAAGACATCGAATAGCCAAAGGAATTCTGAAAAAGCACAAAGCTAGAAGCATGTCACTTAGTGATTTCAAACTCTTACGAAGCTATAGTAATCAAAACAACATGGTACTGGTATAAAAACAGACACATGAACCAATGGAACAGGTTCAAAAGCCCAGAAATAAACCCAGACATACATGTTCAACTAATATTTGACAAGGAAGTCAAAACATTAAATAGAGAAAGGACAGTCTCCATTATATGTTAATTAAAAAATAAAATTTTTAAAAAGAGAGAGAAAGGACAGTTTCTTCATTAAATAGTAGTAAGGAAAAAATGTATATTGACATGTAAAAGAATGAAACTAGACCCTTATGCCACTCACACAAAATTAACAAGAAATGGATTAAAGACTTAAATGTAAGACCTGGAACCATAAAACTCCTAGAAAATAATAATAATAATAAAAGAGTTTCTTCACACAGGTCTGGTCAATGATTTTTTTGGCTATGACACCTAAATCACAAGCAAAATAAATAAATAAATAAATAAATATTAAAAAACATGTGGAACTACTTCAAACTAAAAAGCTTCTGAAAACGAAATAATAAATATTTAGATCCTGGATGCCTTCAACAGCAAGACATGAGTTCCCTGACCCACCAGCCCAGGTCCGGGTGCCTGCATCTCCACCACCCATGGAGCAGAGTGCCTGGCACCCGCACGAAAGCAGTGGAGAGGCCCGCTCAGCAGTCAGAGCTGACTCTACTTGAGACTCACCTGGTGGTTGTCCTGCCTCTTCCCCTGTCCATTCCTGCTTTGGAGTTCTAGCCCCTCGCTGCACAATGTCTTAATTCCTCAAACCCATCTCCAGTTCCTGTGACCTCAGCGTCCCCACTTCATACTCATCTGTCACTACCATATCTTGGGGCTTCTGGTCCTTTTGGGCCTCATTTGCCTCAAGGTCCCATTTCTTTGTGCCTCAGCGCCCTATTCTCTCCAGACCTTGTGTCTCAGGTCTTGTGTATCTCAGGGTTCCCCTCTGCTCACAGCATCCTTCACCCTGCTGCCTCTTTGCTTTCTCCTCTCTCCCTGGGTTTCCCACCTCCTCAGTGTCCATTCTCCACCTCTATCTTAGGTGGCTTTGTCTCACTTCCTTCCCGCTGGGACACATCCTTGCTATGACCTCCCTGCTTCCTGCCACCTTTCTTGGTGGCCCATTGTTCCCCCATGAGAGGCAGTGCTGGTTGCAGGCAGTCTGTGAGGAAGGGCTGGAGCCAGACCCAAAGCTGGTCCTCTCAGGAAGCACAGTAGGTCTAGGGTGGCCTCTGGCTGAAGGCAGTGGGTGGGAGCTCAAAGAACCCCTGAAGGGTTGCCCTGCCATCTCTGCAAATGTGATTCTGTACAATTTGGTGTTAGCAATAAAACACAATGTACAAAACAAAAAAGAAATAAGAGCCGCATTTCCCCAATTTCTGTATTTACTTCAACATGCCTGAAATTGAGGCATCATGCCAGTTCTTCCCACATCCCCGCTTTCTCCTCCTTTATAAATTAAAATCAGGGGCACCTGGGAGGCTCAGTGTGCAAAGCATCTGAGTCTTCATTTCAGCTCAGGTCATGATCTCAAGACGAAAAGATCGGCCCCAGATGGGGCTCCACACTCAGGCAAGAGTCTGTTTGTCCCTCTCCCTGTGCCGGCCACCCTCTTCCTCTCTCAAATAAGTAAATAAAATCTGAAATAAATAAATAAAATGAAAATCATACCCAAAAGCAATTATCCTGAATCTTGCACTGATGCAACAGCTTAAGATGTAAAATCTCCTAGGCAACAGAATGTCAATTAAAACTTGTTTTGGGAAAGTGTCTTCAGTTTAAGATGAAATGCTTTGGGTCCCATTGATATGTTTCAAATGGCAAGATTAATGGCAATTTTCCACCCTGTCATCTAATAGTAAAACTTACAATTCTTAGTGACAGAGAAAATCCTGAAGGCAACTCAGGAAAAGAAGTCTGTAACATACAATGGTAAAAATATTATATTGGCAGCAGACCTATCCACAGAGGCCTGGCAGGCCAGAAAGGACTGGCATTGATATATTCAGAGCACTAAATGAGAAAAATATGCAGCCAAGAATTCTATATCCAGGTAGGCTGCCACTGAAAATAGGAGGAAAGATAAAAAGCTTACAGGACAAATAAAAATTAAAAGAATTTGCAAACACCAAACCAGCCCTAAAGGGAATATTGAAAGGGGTCCTCTAAGCAAAGAGAGAGCCTAAAAGTAGTAGACCAGGAAGGAAGAGAAACAATATACAGTAACAGTTACCTTGCAGGCAATACAATGACACTAAATTCATATCTTTCAATACTTACACTGAATGTAAATGTTCTAAATGCCCCAAAAGACACAGGTTATCAAAATGGATAAAAAACAAGACCCATCAAGGGCGCCTGGGTGGCTCAGTGGGTTAAAGCCTCTGTCTTTGGCTCAGGTCATGTTGTCAGGTCCTAGGATCGTGCCCCGCATTGGGCTCTCTGCTCAGCAGGGAGCCTGCTTCCCTTCCTCTCTCTGTCTGCCTCTCTGCATACTTGTGATCTCTGCCTGTCAAATAAATAAATAAATAAATAATCTTTAAAAAAGAAAATAAACAAGACCCATCAATATGCTGTCTACAGGAAACTCATTTTAGATGCAAAGAGAACTCCAGATTTAAAGTGAGGAGGTGGAAAACAATTTACCATGCTAATGGACATCAAAAGAAAGCTGGGGTAGCAATCCTTATATCAGATAAATTAGATTTTAAGCCAAAGACTAGAATAGTAGATGAGGAAGGACACTGTATCTTACTTAAAGAGTCTGTCCAACAAGATCTAAAAATTTTAAATATCTCTGCCCCTAACATGGGAGCAGCCAATTATATAAACCAATTAATAGCAAAATCAAAGAAACACCTTGACAGTAATACAATAATAGTAGGGGACTTTAACAACCCCTCACTGAAATGGACAGATCATCCAAACAAAGATCAGCAAGGAATTAAAGGCTTTAAATGACACACTGGACAAGATGGACATCACAGATATACTCAGAACATTCCATTCCAAAGCAACAGAATACACATTCTTCTCTAGTGCACATGGAACATTCTCCAGAATGGATTACATCTGGGGTCAAAAATCAGGTATCAACCAGTACCAAAAGATTGGGATCATTCCCTGCATATTTTCAGACCACAATGCTCTGAAGCTAGAACTCAATCATGAGAGGAAATTTGGAAAGAACCCAAATGCACGGAGGCTAAAGAGCATCCTTCTAAAGAATGAATGGGTCAACCAGAAAATTAAAGAATTGAAAAAATTCATGGAAACAAATGAAAATGAAAATACAACTGTTCAAAATCTGTGGGACACAGCAAAGGCAGTCCTGAGAGGAAATTATATAGATATATAAGCCCTTCTCAAGAAACAAAAAATGTCTCAAATGCACAAGCTAACCCTACACCTAAAGGAGTTTGAGAAAGAAGAGCAAATAAAGCCTAAACCCAGCAGGAGAAGAGAAATCATAAAGATCAGAGCAGACAGAAATCAATGAAATAGAAACCAAAAGAACAGTAGAACAAATCAACAAAACTAGGAGATTGTTCTTTGAAAGAATGAATAAGATTGATAAGCCCCTGGCCAGACTTATTAAAAAGAAAAGAGAAAGGACCCAAATTAACAAAATCATGAATGAAAGGGAGAGATCACAACCAACACCAAAGAAATACAAACAATTATAGGAGCATATAATGAGCAAACTATACACCAGTAAATTTGACAATATGGGAGAAATGAATGCATTCTTAGAGATGTATAAACTACCAAAACTAAAGCAGGAAGAAATAAAAAAAAACCTAAGCAGACACATAACCAGTAGGGAGATTGAAGTAGTCATCAAAAATCTCCCAACAAACAAGAGCCCAGGGCCAGATGGCTTCCCAGGGGAATTCTACCAAACATTTAAAGAAGAATTAATACCTATTCTCCTGAAACTGTTCCAAAAAATAGAAATGGAAGGAAAACTTACAAACTCATTTTATGAGGCCAGCATTAACCTGATCCCAAAACCAGACAAAGACACCATCAAAAAGGAGAATTATAGACCTATACCCTTGATGAACACAGATGCAAAAATTCTCACCACAGTACTAGCCAATAGGATCCAACAGTCCATTAAAAGGATTATTCATCACAACCAAGTGGGATTTATTCCTGGGCTGCAAGGTTGGTTCAACATCCCCAAATCAATCAATGTGATCCAATGCATTAATAAAAGAAAGAACAAGAACCATATGATACTCTCAATAGATGCTAAAAAAGCATTTGACAAAGTACAGCATCCCTTCCTGATCAAAACTCTTCAAAGTGTAGGGACAGAGGGTACATACCTCAATGTCATCAAAGCCATCTATGAAAAATCCACAGTGAATATCATTCTCAATAGGGAAAAACTGAGAGCTTTTTTGCTAAGGTCAGGAACATGGCAGAGATGTCCACTATCACCACTGCTATTCAACATAGTACTAGAAGTCCTAGCCTCAGCAATCAGACAACAAAAAGAAATAAAAGGCATCTGAACTGGCAAAGAAGAAGCCTAACTCTCACTCTTTGCAGATGATATGATACTTTGTATGGAAAACCAAAAGACTCCACTCCAAAAATGTTAGAACTTATACAGGAATTCAGTAAAGTGTCAGGATATAAAATCAATGCTCAGAAATCAGTTGCATTTCTAGACACCAACAACAAGACAGAAGAAAGAGAAATTAAGGAAACAATTCCATTTACAATTGCACCCAAAACCATGAGATACTTAGGAATAAACTAACCAAAGAGGTAAAGGATCTGTACTTTGAAAACTATAAAGTACTCATGAAAGAAATCGAGGAAGACACAAAGAAATAGAAAAATGTTCCATGCTCATAGATTGGAAGAAAAAATATTGTGAAAATGTCTATGCTACCTAAAGCAATCTACACATTTAATGCAATCCCTATCAAAATCCCATCCATTTTTTTCCAAAGAAATGGAACAAATAATCCTAAAATTTATATGGAACCAGAAAAGACCCTAAATAGCCAAAAGAATGTTGAAAAAGAAAGCCAAAGTTGGTGGCATCACAATTCCAGACTTCAAGCTCTATTACAAAGTTGTAATCATCAAGACAGCATGGTACTGGCACAAAAACAGACATGTAAATCAATGGAACACAATAGAGAACCCAGAAATAGACCCTCAACTCTATGGTCAACTAATCTTTGACAAAGGAGGAAGGAATGTCTAATGGAAATAAGATAGTCTCTTCAACAAATGGTGTTGGTAGGGTGCCTGGGTGGCTCAGTGCTTAAACCTCTGCCTTTGGTTCAGGTCACAATCCCAGGGTCCTGGGATCAAACCCCACATCAGGCTCTCTGCTCAGATGGAGCCTGCTTCCTCCTCTCTCTCTGCCTGACTCTCTGCCTGCTTGTGATACCAGTCTGCTAAATAAATAAAATCTTTTTTAAAAAATCATAAGAAAAATACATTTATTTTTTTAAATGGTGTTGGTAAAATTGGACAGCCACATGAAAAAAAATCAAACTGGACCATTTCCTTACACCACACACAAAAATAGACTCAAAATGTATGAAAGACCTCAGTGTGAGACAGGAATCCATCAAAACCCTTATGGAGAACACAGGCAGCAACCTCTTTGACCTCAGCCACAGCAACTGCTTCCTAGAAACATTGCCAAAGACAAGGGAAGCAAGGGCAGAAATGAACTATTGGGACTTCATCAAGGTCAAAAGCTTTTGCACAGCAAAGGAAACAGTCAACAAGACCAAGACAACTGACAGAATGGGAGAAGATATTTGCAAATGACATATCAGATAAAGGGCTAGTATCCAAAATCTATAAAGAACTTAGCAAACTCAATACCCAAAGAACAAATAATCCAATCAAGAAATGGGCAGAGGTCATGAACAGACATTTCTAAAAAGAAGACATTCAGACGGCCAACAGACACATGAACAGACACACTCCACATCACTCAGCATCAGAGAAATACAAATCTAAACCACCAGTCAAGGGGTACCTGGGTACCTCAGTGGGTAAGCTTCTGCCTTCAGCTCTCGTCATGATCTCAGAGTCCTGGGATCGAGCCCCACATCAGGCTCTCTGCTTGGCGGGGAGCCTGCTTCCCCCTACCCTGCCTGCCTCTCTGCCTACTTCTGATTTCTCTCTCTGTGTGTGTCAAATAAATAAACAAAATCTTAAAAAAAAAAAAAAAAAAGCCTATCTGTCAGAATGGCTAAAAATTAACAAATCAGGAAATGACAGATGTTGGTGAGGATGTAGAGAAAGGGGAACCCTCCTACACTATTGGTGGTAATGCAAGTTGGTGCAGCCACCCTGGAAAACAGGATGGAGGTTCCTCAAAAAGTGGAAAAATAGGGCTACCCTACGACCCAGCAATGGCACTACTGGGTATTTACCCTAAAGATACAAATGCAGGGATCCAAAGGGGCATGTGCACCCAAATGATTATAGCATTTATAGCCAATGTTTATATAATGTTTATGGAAAGAACCCTTGATGTCCATCAACAGATGAATGGATAAAGAAGAGTGGTACACACACACACACACACAGACACACACACACACACACACAGGAATACTATGCAGCCATCAAAAGAAATGAAATCTTCCCACTTGCAACAATGTAGATGGAACTGGAGGGTATTATGCTGAGCAAAATAAATTAATCAGAGAAAGACAATTACCATATGATCTCTCTGATATGAGGAATTTGAGACGTACGGTGGGGTTTGTGGGGGTAGGGAAGGGAAAAATGAAACAAGATGGGATTGGGAGGGAGACAAACCATAAGAGACTGTTAATTTCACTTAACAAACTGAGGGTTGCTGGGGGGTGAGAGGAGGGATAGGATGGCTAGGTTATGGACATTGGGTAGGGTATGGGCTATGGTGAGTGCTGTGAGATGTGTAAGCCTGTTGATTCACACACCTGTACCCCTGATGCAAATAATACATTGTATGTTAATAAAAATACATTTTTAAATATTTTATTTATTTATTTGACAGACAGAGATCACAAGTAGGCAGAGAGGCAGGCAGAGAGAAAGAAAGGAGGAAGAAGACTCTCCGCGGAGCAGACAGCCCAATGCGGGGCTCGATCCCAGGAGTCTGGGATCATGACCGGAGCCGAAGGCACTGAGCCACCCTGGCGCCCCAATGAATTTTTTTTTTTTTAAAAAAGAAGTAACAACTGTGACAGAGGTCACAAATTAACTTGCTCATTTGAGTGAAAAAATAAAATCAGATTTTTTTTTGAAGGAAAGTGAGGTTAATTAAGCTGATTCATTTGATTACTTTCTTTTTTTAATTTAAACTCAATTAGCCAACATATAGTACATTATTAGTTTCCGATGTTGTGTTTAATGATTTGATTAGTCTCTATGGTGGATATTCTCCACGGATAAATGAGTTAAAGCTGAAGTTCTCAGTTTCAATGAAATGCATTTAAATCACATGATAAGCTAAAAGCAGCTATCAAAAAATCATATTGGCGAGGCGCCTGGGTGGCTCAGTAGGTTAAGCCTCTGCCTTCAGCTCAGGTCCTGGGATCAAGCCCCCCATTGGGCTCTCTGCTCAGCAGGGAGCCTGCCTCCCCTGCCTCCTTGCCTACTTGTGAACTCTGTCTGTCAAATAAATAAATAAATAATCTTTAAAAAAATCATATTGGCAAACATATATAGAAGTTAAAAATATTTTAATTTCCCAACTCTTTATGAAAACAGAGGGTTAAATGGGATGACTCTAAGTAATTCAAAGCCTTTTTGGTAAACTTAGAAGTTAAGAAAGCAATGACTCTGAGACCTGAGTAATAAATTTGTTCATAAGTCAGTTGTTTGTAATTCTTTCATTTCAGCAAAATTGAGCAGAGACATAATTACTTGTCAACTGATATGGCATTTTTAAAAATTTTAGATCACTAATAATTTTTTGGCAGATAACTCAGAATTCAAAGAATTGAAAGTGCTATCACAAAACTCCTATATCCATCCACTCATTTTTCAAGCAAGTTTTTTTAATCAACTTCATCTAAAAACAGGAATGGAACTCATTGTAAAATCTTACTCTAGTAATAAGAAATATTTATCTAAAGATAGGTGAACCAATTGAAAAAAAAGTTTATCCATCTTATTGGATATACATTTCCAATCAAGTTTTACTTTTAAATTGAATTACCTGTCAAAATCAATTTTCTATTATCTTCAGTCGAATATAAACAATAATGATAATGACCACTTGGTCCAGAAAACATTTCTAACACTAGAGCCAGACACGAGAAAGATAAAACATTTCTGCCTTAGCTCAACTTTCCTTTTCACAGGCCAGTTTCTGAAAAGAACTGTGTCCATTTGTTCTTTATTTTTTTTTAATTTTTTTTTTATTTATTTTCAGTGTAACAGTTCACTTCCCACTTACTATCATCTGTTCTTTGCATCATCACCAAAAAAAAAAAAAAGTCACCAATATCCTCTTTCTACCAACTTCAATAAACATTTTCCCCAACCTCATAGCAGTATTTACCAATATTGATTATCCTTTCTAACTATCTTAACTTGATCTTTGATTACTGAACCCACACTTAGGGTTTTTCTCCTGCCTCTCAACAATCTTTCTTAGATCCCCTTGCAGACTCCTCTGCTGCTGCTTGTCCTTTAACTGTTAGAATTCCTCAGAGTTGTCCTCGAGGCCTTGATTCTAATTTCACTCAAGAGAATTTCCACCCTCATCTTTTGCCCCACAACTTCCAAAGTCATACCACATATCCCAGTGTCTTTCCTGATTGTCAGCGGGCCCATCTGCTCCCAGACTTGTGCGAAGAGTCTGGGCATTAAACAGGCTATGTTGAGTGTAAGACTTGCCCCAAAATAATGTTTGTGTACCAAATAAAACCACTTCATACTTCTGTACTTTCAGGTATTTTTATTTTATCCCTTAGAGAGGATTATTTTTTAATTAACATATAATGTATTATTTGCCCCAGGGGTACAGGTCTGTGAATCATCAGGCTTACACATTTCATAGCACATACCCTCCCCAATGTCCATAACCCAGCCAAACTATCCCTCCCCCTCATCCCCCAGCAACCCCCAGTTTGTTTCGTGAGATTAAGAGTTTGAGGGGAGGATTACTAAAAGATTAAATAAAATGATGTTGTTGAGGCAAAATTGCTGGCCCCATGGTCAGTGTCCTTAACATTAGCTATTCTGAAAACTATAGTTTGTATGAAGTCCAAAACAGAACTAATTTCTCCCTGTTGAAAACTGTTGCTCCCCCTGCCTCTAATCAATGAACGAACCATTATCCATCCACTCAATTACCCGTGCTGGAAACTTGAACAGTGTTCCCAAGTTTGCCCTTTTCCTCACTCTCCCCATTTTTTTTTTAAGAACTTATTTACTTATCTGACAGAGATCACAAGCAGGCAGAGAGGCAGGCAGAGAAAGAGAGGAGGAAGCAGGCTCCCCACTGAGCAGAGAGCCCAACGAGGAGCTCGATCCCAGGACCCTGGGATCATGACCTGAGCCGAAGGTAGAGGCTTTAACCCACTGAGCCACCCAGGTGCCCCATCACTCTCCCCATTTTAAGGTGCCCCATCACTCTCCCCATTTTAAGTCAAAACCCAAGCCCTTAAATGTCTTTGGACATTGTCCACTTGGGGTTTTTTATTTCCACTGTGCCTGACCCTAGCCAAGAGATCTGCTTCCTGGATTACTGAAGCAGACTCTAACAAGTTTTCTTAACTCCACCCTTGACCTCCACAGCACATTCTCCAGCCACAGTGATCCCTTTAATACATCTGAATACTTTGCTTCTTGGTCCGAAGCCTTCAGTTGTGTCCTACTGTTCTGTATGACAGAGCAAAATCCCTTCTTTAGAATCATGAACAAGAGCTACCTGACCTCCCTTCACCTTCGCTCACCCAAATCCTCCATACCTTCTTCCTTCTCTGAGTTTACACATACAACACCTCTGGGTGCAAGTGGTTTTCTCCCTACCCTCGCAATCATCATTTTGTTGGTCCAAAATTTACCTTAAAACTCAAATTTGAGTAGCAGGTTGGTGATGCTTTTTTAAGACTCTCCTGCCCCTTCCAGACTCTATCACCCACATGGTTAGACAATGATCCTTTATATTCCTGAAGCAGTCATACAAACCTCAAACAATGTACTTACCCATCATGTTTTAATTTATTCTGTCCCTATTAGCCTGATAGCTCTGAACCATTTCTTACCCATGATAAAAGCTCAAGAAATAGTTGAAAAATGAATAGGTAGAAACTTTTTGTACTATTTTTGCAACTTTGTTATACATCTAAAATATTCTAAAGATTGATACTGGTTAAAAAAAATTAATTTTAAAAAAAAAACCTTTTTTCTTGGGCTGCTTGGCTGCCTCAGTCCCTAGAGCATGTGACTCTTGACCTCAGGGTTGTAAGTTTGAGCCCCATGCTGGGCATGGAAACTACTTTAAAAAAAATTGTTGGATCTTTACATATTACATTACATGCATTTAGAAAGAGACACTATGACTATAGTGAACTTATTATCTAGTAAGGGAGATAAAATAAATAGATATCATTCCTCCAGGGTTATATGAAGTCACAGACTTTAGGAGGTGTAATATGGTAATCTGTATGGGACCTGGAATGATAAAGCGGCCAGCAGGAAGGGAAGACAGAAGGCAGTAAGGTGAAAATTTTCCATACTGTTAGCTAGATTGTTGAGGTGACTAAGAATTGAAATATAAACCAGACGGACAAAACATACCCTGACTCACAAAGCACATAAGTGAGAGTGAACTCAGCAAGATGGGGAAATTGGAGCTCCCCTGCTGCAGTCATCCCACAGCAACAACAATTTGGCAAGCAGCCAGTCACAGAGAAAAGTACCTTTGTGGGAGCTCTGGGATCCAAGTGGTAGACTGTGAAAATGGAGCCCTAGACCAGGGAGGGCTATATTTGTAAAAGCAGGCCCATGCCTCACTGATTGCAGTCCCAACTACAGACCTGGAAATGACCCCGTACTCCTGGGATCTCAGCTACAGGTCCATCTGACTTTAGTCCTGCAACTAACACCATTATCAAGGGGCCTGCAGGAGTCATGCACACCCATGCCCCAAGTTACAAGTCTACTGATCGCAATCCCAACTGTGAAACCTGAGGTGACTCATGACTCACCGCCAATCCCTCTTTGCCACAAGTCCTGACTTCACAAGCACCCATCCATGTCCCAAGGTCAACTTCCCAATGTCAATCCAACTATAGATCCTAAAACAAGTTATGGCACTATAACTCAGTTCCAGCCTCCCATAGAAGTGGGCTGGGAACCCTTCTGCTAGCCCACTAGGAACCCACCATGGAACAGATTCATCTGTGCCCTGGGAGATAAGTTCATGATTCAGTCTGACTGTGGATTTTAAAGGGGTCCTATAAGCCAGATCCAGTCACTCTCAGACATGGTCCAAGAGTGATCCTGCCTGCACAGGGACCCAGAGGGAGACACACCCATATGTGTCCCAACAGGCTTACCAACATCAGTCTGACTGCAGATCCAGAAGCAGCTGTGTGACCAGGTTCCAGAACCACCTAGTGAGTCGAAGGGAAGTTTTGTCTACCCAGAAACCTAGTAGGAGGCATGCCAGTCTATGGCCTGGACACAGGCCTACAGACTTAGGTCTCAGCTATCAACCATGAAGCAGCCCTATTACTCAGTTCAGGTCCTCTCAGCCGTGGTCCACAACAAATTCTTCCCATGCAGTAACCTACTCAGTAACCTACCAGGAGCTCCCATCAGGAACGATAAGGGAGTCACACCATCTGTATACCTGCTAACATCCCACCATCTGTGGACCTTGAAATTGACTCTTGGATCAGCACAAGCCCACTGATTAAATTCCTGTAGGCAGACCTATCCATCCAGGGACCAGACATCCAGGGACCAGACATGTCCATCTAAGCACGGGGTAACAGGCCTGCCAACTATGCATCTCACTATACACCCAAAAGCAACCATGTAAACTGCTTGGTGCTCAACTTTGACCCTGAAGACAATACCACCACCCTGAGGCTCCAAATGAAAAAATCTTTATCCACCAAAAACAGTCTATAAAGACTTGAAGAGGTGTTTGCTCCTTCAAAGGCACAAATACAAATGCAAGTCTACACGGATCACAAAGAATCAGGTCACCATCAAAGATAGTAACACAGGTTTGGTAGCCAACCCCAAGGAAATGTAGGTCTACAAATTGCCTTACAAAAAATTCAAAGTAATCATCTTTAATCAATGAGATGCAAAAAAACAAACAAACAAACAAACTCATACAACTAAATGAAAACAGAAAAACAATGCATGAATGAATTCAGAAGTTTTATACAGAAATAGAAACCATAAAAGAGCAACCATTAAATGGTCACAAGTTGCTCTTCCACAAAGACAAACAAAATGAAAATAAGGTTGATGGGAAATAAACAGTTTCTAAGAAGAAAAGGAAAGAAATAGAAATCATAAAAAGAACCAAACAGAACTCTTGGACCTGAAGAATACAGTGACAGAAATGCAAAATTCAATAGAGAGATTCAAAAAGAGACTCAACCATGCAAAAGAAAGAATGAGTGAACTCGAACATAGGTCATTTGAAACTAGTTAGAGAAATAAAAAGAAAGAAAGAAAAAACAATGAATAAATACATGGGACATATGAAGCACTATTAAGGGAATAAATATATGAATTATGAGGGTCTCAGAAGAAGAGAAAGAGAAAGGGGTAAAAAGTTTATCTAAAGAAATAAAGGCTAAAAATTTCACAAATCTTGAAAGGGATGAAAATTCAGCTGGTTGAGGCTTATAATGCCCAAAACAAAATCAATCTGATGAAAATTACCCCAACATCTGTAATCAAATTTTCAAAAATCAAAGACAAGGAGAGAATTTTTTTAAGCAGCAAGAGAAAAATGACTTGTGACTTGCAAGGGAATTCCCATAAGACTTCCACCAGATTCACACCAAAAACCTTCTAGGCCAAGAGGGAGTGGAATAACATATTCAAAGGGCATAAAGGAAACAAAAACATCTAACCAATATTATAACCAGTAAAGCTTCCTTTTAGGAATGAAGAAGACATCACCAAACAAAGTCTGAGGGAGACTATCACCACTAGATTTGCCTTCCAAAATATGCTAAAAGGTTTTTTAAGTAAGCAAAAGATCATTAAATAATAATATGATCAAACAACCCAACTTTACATCTTAAGGGGTTAGAAAAAGAATAACAAAGTAAACCCAAAGCCAGCAGAAGGAAGGAAGTTATAAATATTAAAATATTAGCAGAGACTATAAAAACAATAGAAAAAATAACAAAACTAAGAGTTGGTCTTTTGAAAAGATATACAAAATTGACCATTATCTAGAATAATCAAGAAAAAAGCAAAGAACTAAAATAAAATTATAAGTGAAAGAGGAGACATCACAACTCATGCCACAGAAATACAAAGAATAATAAAAGACTGTTATGAAATCACAAAGCATGCTCAGTTCAGCCCAGCACCCTACGATAAAGACATTGTTGGGGGAGCTTGAGCTATCATGAGCTATCATGAGGAGCTTTCCCAACTTTAAGATATATCACCAGGGAAGTGCACTCCATCCACCAGATAAGTCTCAATATTAATATTATTTCAACTTTGGGTAATACATATTAGGACATAAACCAAGGGAAATCAATGTAAGATGTGTGGACCTCAAGCTCATATCAATTGGAAACACTATTCTCTGGATGAACCCTCACCAGTGTAATTCTCAGCATAGAATACTCCAACTGTGTATACACTCCAGCAGGGCATAAGAGGCTCCCACCGAATCACCCTTGCTGCAACCAAGCTGACATAGAATATTCCAAACCCGGAGGAGGAGTTAAGATGGTGGAAAAGTAGGGGGACCTTAAGCTTGTCTCATCCCTTGAATACAACTAGATAGTGGTCAGATTGTTCTGAACACCTGAGAAATCAATCAGAGATTTGAGCAAACAAATGCTGCAAGTCTACAAGTAGAAAAGTGGCCACAGTTTGGAAGGTAGGAGTTTCAGAAGCTTGAATCTGGTGTGGTAGAACTTAGGATGTGGCAGAGAGAAGATACCCTGCTTTATGAGGCTACTGCAAAGTATTATAAGCAGCAGAGCATAGAATTGGAACTTTTAGAAGTCTGCTACAGTGGGGGTCATGCCTGGCTTAAAGGTGCTTAGGTGGTATAGTGGGTGGAATCACCGTTGCACATCTGGGATATTTTGGGGAGCAAGAAGAATGGGTGGTGCCTGAATGCAGCAGAGCTCTCGGGCATTGGAGCAAGGAAGCCAGATGAGAATCAATTAAGTCTAGGTGCCTGCTTTCTGCTTGGTGTTGCCATAAACTGTGAACCACTGCACATTTGTGAGACAACTTTCCTGGGATGGGTCCAACAAAAGGCAGAAGCTTGGGGAGATTTCCCCCAACCCCACCTGCAATAACAGTGCCAGTCCACACTGCTTCAAAAATTTGGAGTTGAAACTCAGTCACATGTCCAAGATTAGGGGGAAAAAAAAAGAAAAAAAAAAGTTCTGTCCCAGGCTGGGTGAACACAGAGTTTTGAGTAAAACCAGGGACACAAGAGTGATTGATTACTTTTCTGTGAGGGCTCACCAAGGAGAGCTGGAGGGTGCAAATTTTTAGCTCTGGGGCTAGAGATCTGGGCTGGGCCAATTCCTCCCACCCATCAGTCCTGAAAGCCTTCAGGGAGCAAAACAGCTCCACTTAGTGAAGTCCAGAGCTGCTTACACCAAGCCCTGCTTCCTTGTACCCTGGAGAAGCATTGCCATTAGGCAAGTCTACCTGAGAATCAGTTTAACAGACCCCTCCCCCAGAAGACCAGCACAAACAACTACTTCACATCAAGTTTACTGATCACAGAGGGCTGAAAAGCTTCAGCTCTAGGGGGAAACAGTATGTAGAATTCTTTGTATTTTTATTCTTTACTCTTTCTGTATTATTTTTTTCAATTATTTTATTTTTTCAAATTTTTTGTTATTTTTATTTTGTATTTTTATATTTACTTTACATTTTTTTCTTTCCTTTCATTTTATTTTACATACATGTTTTTCTTTCTTATTTGGGGTTCTGGTTTCTTTTAACAAGTGAACCAAAACTTTTTTAGTTCTGTTGTTGTTGTTATTGTTTTTGTTGTTTTTCTTTTTCTATTCTGGACAAAATAACAAGATGGAGAAATTCACCCCAAAAGAGAGAATGGGAGGTAGTACTCCCAGCCAGGGATTTAATCAATACAAATGTAAGTTAACATGTCTGAACTAGAATTTAAACAATGATTATACAGACACTAGCGGAGCTTGGAAAAAAGCATAGAAGACACTAGAAAATCCCTTTACTACAGAGACAAAAGAACTAAAATCTAGCCAGGCACAAATTACAAGTGCTATTACTGAGATCCAGTCCTAAGCAGAGGCCACTAAAATGAGGAGATATCAAATAGAAAAGCAAATCAGTGGTATAGAAGATAAAATGGTAGAAAATAAGAAAGCTGAAAAGAAGATGAAAAGAAAACTATTAGATCATAATGGTAGACTTAGGGAGCTCAGCAAAGCGAAATAATATCCATATATAGGGGTCCTAGAAGATGAAGAACAAGGAAAAAGAGGCAGAAGTTTTATTCTAACAAATTATAGATGAAGTTCCCTAATCTGGGGAAGGAAATAGACATTTGAGTCCAAGAGGCACAGAGAACTTACCTCAAAATCAACAAAAACAGGTCAACACCTAAACATATTATAATGAAACTTGAGAATTACAAAGCTAAAGAGAAAATCCTGAAAGCAGCTTGGAACAATAGGTCTTAACCTATGAGGGTAGACACATAAGGCTGACAGCAGACCTGTCACAGAGATCTGGCAGGCCAGAAAGGATGGGAATGATATATTCGACATGCTAACTGGGAAAAAATATGCTGCCAAGAATACTTTATCCAGTAAGGCTGTCATTCAGAATAGGAGAGATAATTTCCTAGACAAACAAAAACTGAAGGAATTTAGTTTACTAAACAAGTCATGCAAGAAATTTTAAAAGGAGACCCTCTGAGTGGAGAGAGAGATGAAAAGCAACAAAGACCAGAAATGAATGAGACAATCTACAGGAACAGGGCCTTTACAGGTAACACAATGTCACTAAATTCATACCTTTCAATAATTATTCCAAAAGTAAATGGACTAAATACTCCAATCAAAAGATATAAGGTATCAGAATGGATTTAAAATACAAGACCCATCAATATGCTGCTTACAAGAGACTCATTTTAGACCCAAAGACACCTCCAGATTGAAAGTGAGGGCATAGAGAAAAATTTATCATGCTAATGGATGTCAAAAGAAAGCTGGAGTAGTCATCCTTACATCAGTCAAACTAGATTTTAAGTCATCACGGCGGGGTATTGTGAAAAGTTTTCAATTAGCAATAATCGCGCCTTGGATAAACCTCATTGGCTACGATACTGCCACTGCACAAAGCTTCAAACTAGATTTTAAACCAAAGAACATACATAGGAGATGAAGAAGGACACTATATCATAATAAAGATAAAAAATTTAAAAATATATTTTTAAAAAGCTGTAATCATCAAGACAGTATGGTACTGGCACAGAAACAGACACATAGATCCATGGAACACAATAGAGAACCCAGATATGGACCCTCAACTCTATAGTCAACTAATCTTCATCAAAGCAGAAAAAGAATATACAATGGAAAAATGACAGTCTCTTCAACAAATGGTTTTGAGAAAACTGGATCACCATATGCAGAAGAATGAAGCCATTTTCTTACACTATACACAAAATAAACTCAAAATGGATGAAAGACCTAAATGTGAGACAGGTATCCATCAAAATCTTACAAGAGAGCACAGGCAGCAACCTCTTTGACCTTGGCCACAACTTCTTGCTAAACACATCCCTAAGTGCAAGGGAAACAAAAGCAAAAACAAGTTATTGGGATTTCATCAAGACCAAAAGCTTTTGCACAGCAAAGGAAACAGTCAACAAAACCAAAAGACAACTGACAGAATGGGAGAAGATATTTGCAAATGACATAATATCAGATAAAGGGCTAGTATCCAAAATCTATAAAGAACTTATCAAACTGAACACCCAAAGAACAAATAATCCAATCAAGAAATGAGCAGAAGACATGAGCAGACATTTCTCCAAAGAAAACATACAAATGGCCAACAGACGCATGAACAAATGCTCAACATCACTCAGCATCAGGGAAATACAAATCAGAACCACAATAACATACCACCTAAAAGCAGTCATATTGGCTAAAATTAACAAGTCAGGAAACAACAAATGTTGGTAAGGATGCAGAGAAAGAGAACCCTTTTACCCTGCTGGTAGGAATGCAAGCTGGTGCAGCCACTCTGGAAAACAGTGTGGAGGTTTCTCAAAAAGTTAAAAATAAAGCTACCTTATGACACAGGAATTGCACTACTAGGTTTTTACCGTAAGGATACAAATGTAGTGATCAGAAGGGGCACATGCAACCCAATGTTTATAAGAGCAATGTCCTTGGTAGCCAAACTATAGAAAGAACCCAGATGTCCATCAACCAATGAATGGATAAAGAAGAGGTGATATGTGTATGTACATATGTATATACACATACACACAATGGAATATTATTCAGCCATCAAAAAATGAAATCTTACAATGATGTGGATAGAAGTAAAAAAAAATGAAATCTTACAATGATGTGGATAGAAGTGAAGGGTATTATGCTAAGCAAAATTAGTCAGTCAGAGATAGATAATTATATGATTTCACTCCTATGAGGAATTTAAGAAACAAATCAGAGGAGCATAGAGGAGGGGAGGGAAAAATAAAACAAGATGAAATCAGAGTGGGAGATAAGCCATAAGAGACTCTTAGCTATAGGAAACAAACTGGAGATTGCTGGAGGGGAGATGGGTGGGGGAATGGGATAACTGGTGATGGGCATTAAAGTAATGTGATGTGATGGGTATGATGTAATGGGCACTGGTGTTCTATACAACTGATGAATCACTGAACTCTACCTCTGAAACTAATAATTTACTCTATGTTAATTAATTGAATTAAAGTTATATTAAATTTTTTAAAAAATGAAATCTTGCCATGTACAATGATGTGAGTGAAACAAGAGGGTATTATGCTAAGTGAAATAAGTTAGTCAGAGAAAGACAAATACCATATGAATTCAACTCATATGTGGAATTTAAGAAACAAAACAGATGAACATAGGGGAAGAGAAGGAAAAATGAAATAAGATGAAAACAGAGAGGGAGGCAAACCATGAAAGACTCCTAACTATAGGAAACAAACTGAGGGTTGCTGGAAGGGAGGAGGGTGGGGAGACAGAGTAATTGGGTGATAGACATTAAGGAGGGCACATGATGTAATGAGTACTGTGTGTTATATGCCACTGACGAATCACTAAATTCTACCTCTAAAACTAATAATACACTGTATGTTGACTAAATTGAATTTAGACTTAAAAAATTTTTAAAGAGTATTTCAAACCCATAGCGACCTTTTCATCACAAATTATATTGTGATAGTTCTTTCATAGATAAATCTTATGAGCTTGTTTTATTTGATTCTGACCCTGGGGAATGGATAAGCTTTTGGAAACCGGAAAACCAAGAAATCAACATTAGATTATGGTAATTCCACTGGATTAATGACAACCCCAGAGTCAGACCACTCTTCTTCAGATAGTAACATTACCTCTCCCTTCAACCTCTACATAGCTTTGCTTGTGTATCATTTTCTTATTAATAATTCTA
This sequence comes from Mustela erminea, assembly GCF_009829155.1. Taxonomy (NCBI): domain Eukaryota; kingdom Metazoa; phylum Chordata; class Mammalia; order Carnivora; family Mustelidae; genus Mustela; species Mustela erminea. The sequence goes on from NC_045615.1 coordinate 12,214,222, forward strand.
TACTGAGCACTACCTGCTTGAGTGATGTTTCAGCATAAGAGGTAAGCCAAAAGAGGTGTCGCCTAAAGAGCTGACTGTCCCAGGTTAAAGCCTTCTAACTTCCTTACCTCTAATCTTGCCCCTTAAATCCCCTGCACAAGGTTGCTGGATGATCTATCCAAAAGGCATATCAGACCATATCATTTCCTTATACTCCCTTCAGTAATGCTTCTTTAACATATTGAGTCTACACTGATTAAAATTTCATTCATGGTCTTTCATAACTTGGCTCTTCCTCCCTCTCCAGCTCCATGTTAACCACACCCACATTTTAGCAATACTTAAATATGTGTTGATATCTGCACACACCATACTCTTCTATACCTTTGTGCCCCAATCCTGTGAATCTGCGGAGTTTTCCTGGAGCCCCCTTTCTTGTAGTTCTTGGTTAAATCCCGCTTATCCTTATTAAAGATTCTACTCCAGGGTATCATCTCCTCCAGGAATCCTTTCTCTGTTTCCCCCAAAATTCAAATTGTTCCTTATTTCCAAAACATCCTGTACATCAAACTATTGTAGCTTCTTTCTCATTATATTAAAATTATAATCTAATGACCTGTATAACTGTGAGGACAAAAATCTGACCTCTACTGTGAGTCCCTGGAATACCTCACTGGGTCTGGCATGAAGTAGTAGTGCCACGAATGTTGACCACACTGAACTGAACCGAACTTCCCCTTTTCTGCTCTCTGGGGCCCTCTATTTCCATGCTGGAAAGAGATGGACATACTGGGTTTCTCCTTCTCACTCACAGTGATGGTCCTTGCTTGTTTCCCCATATTGGGTTTGTGCCTCACTTCTTCCAGATATAAGTGAGAAAAGGAAAAGTGGGCTGAGGATTTGCTCACAGTTATAAATAAGGCTGAATATTTGTCACATGCCAGATTCTAGACCAGTGTTGCTGAAGTGCCTTTCTCCACAGTGCTTTACAGAAACCCATGGAGATAAGGACATCCCAGATTGTTACAATGACGCCAAGAAATTTGAGGAGAAAGAGATTTAATTGTTCAAGGGGTTTTGTAGACAATCTGGCAGAGACTAAGGAAGAATTCAAACTATCACTGGGGACTTCTGGGCACTAGTCCCAGTGGCATAAAGGCCTGTGATTGAAAGCAAGCACTAGTGTCATAAAGGCCTCCCATTGAAAGCAAGCACTGAAGTTTTTCTTCCTTGTGTGTGGCGAGGGACCAGTTCCAAGCCAACACATCCTCACAGAATGTCCTAAGACTCTAAGCATAATCAAATTTTGCTGAAGGTAATAAATTGTCGGAGGCAGGCCCCTGGCCAGGGCAGCCTCCACCATTAAAAGATGGCGCCTGGCTAGTTGCCAGGTTAGGATTGCCTCGTGAGACTAAGCAGAATGCCCAAAGAGGAAGTAAACAGCATTAGTTGCTAGCGAAGTTGTTCATTAAGGTGCACAGCCTGATTCGCTCCCTCCTGTACCCTGCTCGCTGATTGGTCATGTAAGCGTATATAAGTGTGTAGACTTGCGGAAATAAAGAGAGAGAAGATGCATCCGAACCAGGGTTCTTGTCGTCCTTGCGGGGCGAGGGCGATAATAAATGGATTCACCTGATCACACAGCCCCTTCCAGGCAAATGTGTCTCTTGATCACTTGGAACAACCAGGTCTAATTTTCCTTTCTGAACTTCTGCAAGTGCAGAGAGTGATTTCCTTATTATCCTCATGTTGAACCAGCTACATTCTTCCTGCTTAGGTTGGAAGTTGCGTTTGCTCTGAAGTCATTTCTCAGAGCCTGTAGAGTCTCAGAGAAACTGAAACTATAATCTTACCCTCACTCTACACCCTGCTCCAATATACAATTAGGGAAACACAGTGACAGGGTAAAGTGTTCTGGACCATGCTCTAGAAGATCCAAAATTTTTAAGTCCAGTTTTGCCAGTCACAGAGGTGTTGTTGTGCTCAGGCCCTTCATTGCTCTGGTCTGAAGCCCCCCAGTTGTTAAGCAGCAGGCAGTAATGTACTTTCACCCTCTAACATCAGTGGGTTCCACCATCAGCTCTATAGGGATGATCCAATTTAATAAAGGCCAATGAATGGCCATTAATGGCACAGTGAGTTGTTTTCAACATTAAATCCTAAAAATAGAACACCACAGTTGGTTAAAATGCTGTCTGAAGACTACTTAGCAAAATACTACTTCTAAATAGTTCATATAAGACTATGGGATGGTTGGGAATCTGGAACAGGGGTATAGAGTGCCTAATGGGCGGATCAAAGCAGGAGCTGTCAATTGATATGCAAGTATTTCAACATTTTAGTAACCTAGTGCACACTGGCTGAATATCCATATCCAAACCTTATCTGAAATTTCACCAAAGGAAAAGAGATATGTCTGCTAGAACCATCAGGTTCTTGGTAATTCTATCAGGATTTGGAAAGTACAGGCCAAAGGGGCATTGGGAGAGGAGGAAATTGGCAGAGGCGCCCACCCTCTATAAGTCAGACTGAAGAAAAACAGTAGTAAATTAGGGAAGCACCAATATGCCTGAGTCTGTCCTATTCGTTCCCTGTCCTCCTCTTCACACACTTCTTTTGACTTATAGGAGTATACCAATATGGTCAAGCCCCTTCTCTTTTCATAATAAAGAGGAAAATGCAGAACTAACAATTACCAAGAGCCCATGGTCCTTTTTTTTTCAATTTGTCATTTCTCCATATGATAATCTTATAACAAGTTACCTTTATTTTTATTTTACAGATAAATAAAACTAGATGCAGAGAAACTAGGTAATTTATCTAGTAACATGTAACTCACAAGTAGCAGAGCCTAGATGCCCATTCAAATCTAACAGAAGCCAAGATTTATGTTCTTTCCACTGTATCATATGGACTCCTTCAATGGAACATTGTTAGAAAAGTTTTGGCGTTTGTAAAAAAGACCATCCTATCTCATTTATTTCCATTCGGATCACCTCATTTAAGTGTCTGAGCATGGACTCTATACAGAGTGAATATTCTTTGAGTTTTTCTGTTGAATGAAACTTGGTTTCCACATGTCTCCACACCTGGAAGTCAAGCACTGGTATAACACAGCCTTCATGTTTCTGGTGCAAAGTTTATGACTTCTTTATTATTTTACCTTTTTCATCCCTATTTGTCTTGAAAATCTTTTTTTCTTGGGTAAGTTGAAGATCCTGATAGATATTTCTAATAGAAGGCCAACCTGTGTGGCCAACAATAATAGTAATTAATGGATAAGAATGTTAAATTTGGAGTCAGGTCACTTTGGTTCAAATCACAGCTCTTTTGATTGCATCTCCTCTCCCCAAGCATCAATTTCCTCAACTTTAAATTATGGATTAAAATATGCTTACCATATATAAATACGGCAAGAGGAAAACTAGAATGAACACTGGGACTGTTGCATTAGAATTGAAGATAATATAAATAAAAAGTGGTATGTATGTATGGTGTGTGTGTTATATATGTGTGAGATATATATATATATATATATATATATATATATATTTCTTAGTTCAGTCCACTGAGAGGGTCTGGACAAAGAGAACTCTAATAATAATGAGCACATCTAGAACCCAGATCTTGGCTTCTAAATACCAGTCTCCACCAAACAAAAGGAGAGAATCTTAAATAGTTGGCTGACTACAAATCTAAGACAGGGAAAGAAAAAGATAAGATAAGCCTGGGAAAAATATGTAGTGCCAGAAAGTAATAAAATGCTCAAAAAATAATAGAGACATGTCAAAAGGAAACAGAGACTAGCTGAACTTGGAAAATGTAAACATCAAAATAAATAGTGATAAAAACAGATTAAGCCCCAATGAGTAAAATAGCAATTCATGATACATACATATGGAAAAGACAATTCCTTTCTCACAGTAGAATTCCAATAAATGTAGACAAAATAATAGAACTTTTAAGATCACCATTTAGTAACCATTCTATAATAATTCATGCAAAAAAAATCAATGGATGTGCAAGCTAGTGAGCAAAAGTGGAATAAGAACAGTATTTTACATTGCCCCAAAGTGCATTTAACATTTCTCCACCCACAAAATACTTATTAATTATGAAAAAGAAAAAAGTAACTTTAGAATGGAAAACTTGCAAGACACAACCTTAACAAGGGAGCAAAATTAATGCCACTAGTGATGAGACAAATCACCTGACAATAAGAACACAATTTCATTTCTGTGATATTCTGACAAAAAAGGGGGTGGTTGGTTGGGGAGAATGCATCATGATCCAATCACGAAAAAAAATTCAAACAAACTCAAATTGATTGATGTTCTACAAAATGACCAATACTCTTCAAAAAATACCAGGGCCATGAAAATCAAGGAACAGTTGAAAAACTATTTCAGATTAAAAGAGATAAAGAACATGAAAACAATGTAATGCATGGTCTTATACTTTCTTCTGCTACAAATGACATTATTTGGGCATCTGGAGAATCTTGAACAGGGGCTCTGAGTGAAGGATAAATAAACACTCTTTCTACTATTCTTGAAGTTCTTCTGTAACTTAGAAATTATCTCAAAATTAAAAATTTATAAAATGACCCACCTCAGAGCATTAAGAAGATTAAAGGAGCACCTGTGTAAAAACACTTAGCACAGTGCCAAATGCACAGTAACCCTCAACAATGGCAGCAAGAAAGAAAAGGAATGTTAACTTCCAATTCCAGAACACATACTAAATTTAAGTGAATAAGTATGTTTTGAACTCCATTCACAGCACTACACTGAAACTAGAGAGCACCTACTTAAGTGGAAGACTAGATCTAACCCTATCTAAGTTTACACACTGCTTAATAAAATAGGACTTACAGGAGGTTGCAGAATAGTGCCAAAATGAAAGGCAATATTTAATTAAATGGGAGAATAATTGTAACAATATAATCACTACAGGCCACCAAGGTAGGAAACTGACTTGTGTCTTCTCTGCTATGTGCCAGGAACTCACTACTCATTTTATAACTTTCTCTCCTTGTATCCCCTTAAAGATGAAATTCTTTTATTTTTTTTAGATGAAGACTTTGAGGTCAGGGAAGTATGAAAACAAATTCTAAATTCCACTTGAGAACCTATGGCTTGAAAATGCAATAGAATGATTCAAAAGAGATTGTTTTGACAAATTCAAGATTTCTGGTTGGCAGTTTGACAGATTTGCTATACCCAGTGACATTTTCTTGATGGTCTTTTCTTAAATTGATTTAAAAAGGAAATGTAAACTGAGTGAATACAAAAGATTTAGTGATAAAAAAAGGAACTCTAACTGGACCCTGAACTATAGGAAGGTTCTTGGTGGGAGGAAGCACGCATAAAGATGTGATAGAAAAGTTCTACTATGTCCCTGGAGAAACTAAGTTTCTTGTCTAAAAGTAAGGGTATATCTTGGGAGCACTGAAAGGCATGACATAAAAGAATACAATCAGGAATGCCTTTCATCAAAATTCACTTAGCTTTTATTTTGTACCATTCTAGGAAAGTAATAAGAGGTCTCTGCTCCTCTGGGAAGACTTTGTAAGGAATACTACTAACAACATTGATACCAGCATCAATGATGGATGACTTTTTACCAAGATTTTAGTTAAAGCCCACTAAGATTCCAAGTGTAGAATACACAGTGTATTACAAAGAATACTTAAATAGAAATCTCCACTTCTGGAATATGGTGAACCAATTATTCTGAAATATTCTCTATCCACAGACAAAAAAAAATTAGATGCTACATTAATTACACAAATAATATTTAAATGCATATTACCCTCATAGAAAGAAAATAATGGAAATTACCAACGAGCAATTAAAAACAAAAATAAAATAAGGAGGGGGCACCTGGGTGGCTCAGTGGATTAAGCCACTGCCTTCGGCTCAGGTCATGATCTCAGGGTCGTGGGATCAAGCCCCGCATCAGGCTCTTTGCTCAGCAGGGAGCCTGCTTCTCTCTCTCTCTGCCTGACTCTCTGCCTACTTGTGATCTCCCTCTCTGTCAAATAAATAAATAAAATCTTTAAAAATAAATAAATAAAATAAGGAAGAATGAATAAATTGGATCTAGAGTGACAAATAAACACAGATGCTGAGATTGCCTTGGTGCCAAATGCTGTTGTCAGGAACCAACAGTTTTGAGTACTAACACTTGTTGAGGAAGGACAGGAGACTAAGCTTTGGGTCTGAGCAAAGTGGAGGAACTGATGCTAAAACACTTGGTAGAGTTGGAACACCAAGAGTTTATACCCTCAGGGCAAGCTTAGGACAGAGGTGTTGGGGGGATCCATCTAGCAAAAGCAGCCAATAAGATATTTGTCTATCTCTTCCATTTTCCCTCAAGAATTTGAAGCCAAAGGCCTGATATTCAGCCAACATCCACCTGACTGCTAGAATGCTGAAATACTTCCATGTAGGTTGACAATTAGCTACTGCTGTGATCTTCCCATCAGGCACTTTATGCCCCTGTTCCAGAACTCCAGCTTTCCTAATGTGCCATAAATCATTTAGAAGTAGAATTTTTACTGCTAAGTTGTTTTCAGCACAGAAAGTGCTTCCTTTAGACCAAGTTTTAACCAACCATGATATTTTACTTTTAGGATTTACAGTTGAAAACAACTCACTACGTCATTGATGGTCACTTGTTGGTTTCTGTAAAATTGTACCTGCTTAACCAATTTGATGTCTAATTCTTTGTAACCATAATGATCTTTCTTGGGAAGTGACATCAACAAATGATGGCATAGGAATCTCCAGACCCTCTGACTCAACAATAATACACAAACCAGTTCCCTTCGTGATAAATCCAGAAACCAGTTAAATGCCTCCTACAACCCAGGTGAGCATGAAAATAGCTGCATCAAACCTGCTAGAAAATTTGTAACACTCAGTCAACATTTTCCCTTCCCACAGTCTAGCATGGCACAATCAGGGGGGAAACTCCCAGATCCTGGATTCTCCCTGATGAAGGAAAGAGAAAGCTGAAACACACATCCAATGTTCAAATTTTGGGGGGACTACCCAAGGAACTAGCTTTTGTCTTGTCTGATCTAAGCACTGAACGGAAAAGGTGCCAGGTTAGGAGTCACTGAGAACAAAGGCAATGATTTAGAGCACTCATTCAACACAGTCCCTCTTTCCAACTCAGCACTGGATAAGTGAGAGAAAATTCCCAACTCCCAATTTCTTCCCGGGTAGGAAAAGAGTTGAAGCATGCATCCAATGTTCTGACCTTTCAGGGGGATGCCTGAAGGACTGGATTCTGTCTTATTTGTCTCAGATCACTGAAAGGGACCCACAAATTCCAGATAGCTAGGTGTTACTGAGAACAAGAGAGCTAGGAGTCTTGATGCTGGTCCAGGAGACTCAAGGTAAAGCAGTCAGAGGCCTGTACAGCTCAGCAACCTCTTCCTCAATGGGGGAAGAATGGTGGAGCATGCATCCAACATTCTACTTCACATGGGAGTTGTTTTTGTCTTACCTAACACAGAAAGTTAATAGAATCTGGCATCCTCTAGAAGCCTGGAGGCTACTGAAAACAGAGAGCTAGGCAATTTGTGGTAGCCCCAAAGAATCTGCAGTGCTTCAGATAAAAACCACAGGGACCAAAAAATGTAAAGCTCCTGAAAAAAGATGCCAGCAAGTATGTTTAACTGTAAATCTGACTGTGCAGGTCAACAGAAGATGTATCTACAGAAAAGGATCAGGAGTCCCGAGAATCTCTAGCAAGGCTGTTTGAAAAGATATTTTCCTGTATAAAGCTGGTCTAGGTAGACTGGAAGAGGTGGTCATTTTTCAAACATGCAGACCTGAAACAAAGCTACAAACTACATGAGAAAACAGGAAAACATGATTCAATCAAAGAAACAAAACAAATCTCCAGAAAACAGCCCTAATGAAACAGAGGTATATGACTTATCTCACAAAGAACTACCATAAAGATGGACAGTGAGTACAGGAAACAGTCCATTAACAAATGAGACTATCAACAACGATCTAGAAAATACGTCAGAAGAACAAAACTGGGGGCACCTGGGTGGCTCAGTCATTAAGCATCTGTCTTTAGCTTAGGTCGTGATCCCAGGGTCCTGCGTACGAGTGCCATATCAGGCACCCTGCTCGGCAGGAAGCCTACTTCTGCATCTTCCACTCCCCCTGCTTGTGTTTCCTCTCTTGCTGTGTCTCTCTCTGTCAAATAAATAGATAAAATCTTTTAAAAGAAAAAAAAAGGAACAAAGTGAAATTTTAGAACAAAATTTTAGAACAAAACAACTGAATAGAAAAATTAAAGAGAAGTTAGAAAGGAGACTGGATTAAGAATTAGAAAGAATCAGCAAATCAGTAATAATACCTTACTATTCAGTAAGAATAGGTCATTTGGAATTATCCAGTCAGAGGAGGAAAAATAAAAATCAATGAGAAAGGAAGAAAGAAAAGGAGGAAGGGAGAGGAAGAAAAGAAAGAAAGAGAGAGAGAGAGAGAAATGACAGGAAGGGAGGGAGGAAGGAAGAGAGGAAGGAAGGAGAGAAAGAGAGGAAGGGGGAAAGGAAAGAAAGAAAGAAAAGGAATTATAGGACACCATAAAGCCAGACAATATAAGCATTATTGGAGTCTCAGACAAACAGGGAAAGAAAGAAACAGATTGCTTATTTGAAGAAACAATGGCTACAACTTCCCAAATCTGAGGAAAATAAATGAATTTCCAGATTATTGGAGCCTAATAGAACCCAAGAAGGAAGAATCCGAAGTCCAAACAAGACATATCCTAATCATGTTGTCATAAGTCAACAATAAAGAATTTTGAAAGCAGCAAGAGATTGTCACATATAAAGGAGCCCCCAAAAGAACATCACCAAATTTCTCAACAGAAACTTTAAAAGCCAGAAGAAAATGAGATAATATATTCAAACTGCTGAAAGAAGCAGGGGAAATGGTGAAGTAGAAGGATTCTGAGCCCACCTTCTCCCACAGACACCAAGGCAACAGCTACGTGTAATGCAACTCACTCTGAAAACAACTGGAAGATTGGTAGAGCTAAAGACATAGAGAGAAAGCCACATCAAGGAGAGTACTGGGGCACGTGGGCGGCTCAGTTATTGAGGCTCTGCCTTTGGCTCAGGCATGATCTCAAGGTACTGGAATGGAGCCCCAAGCTGGGCTGCCTGCTCAGTGGGGAGCCTGCTTTTCCCTCCCTCCCTCCCTCCCTCCCTCTCTCTCTCTTCCTCTCCCCTACTTGTGTACTTTCTCTCTTTCTCTGTCAAATAAATAAATAAATAATCTTAAAAAAAAGAAGAAGAAGAAGAAGAAGTGTATCTGGGTGGCTCAATCAGTTAAGCCTCTGTCTTCAGCTCAGGTCATGGTCCCAGGGTCCTGGGATCCAACCCTGTGTCAGGCTCTCTGCTAGGTGGGGGACCTGTTTCTTCCTCTCACTCTGCCTGCAGTTCCCCTTGCTTGTGCTGTTCCTCTCTCTCCTCTCTCTCTCTCTCTCTCTCTTCTGTCAAATAAAAAAATAAAGTCCTTTAAAAAAGGAAAGAGGAGGAGGAGGGGGGATAGGAAGGGCAGAGATGCAGTTGGCAACGCAGTCCTCCACACAGTGACCTAGAATCAGGACAATACCACAGGCATGAAGGAGTGGGGAGACCAACCCACAGAGGCAAGCCCAGCCCTGGAGATCTGCACCAGGAAGACAAGCTCCCATAACATCTCCCTTTGAACATCTTTGGGGCTTAACTCTGGAAGAGCCAAAGGACTGTAGGAAACCATCTCTACCCTTGAAAGGCCAGCAAACTGTATCATGCAGCATGATACTTAGCATTGAAGCAATATTTTCTAAAGGGCCTGGGTATATGTGAAGGAGATTAATTGATCAATTTCAGGACATATGCCAAAGGGGCAGGAATCTGCAGGAACTTTCCCTGGGATCAGAAGTGGTGGTGAGTCCTCACTTAGTCTAGCTGCAGGAACCAGTTCTCACACTTTCCATCTACATTGCTAGCACCACTTGCCCCATCCAACCCGCTCACCCCAACAGGCTCCCCTCCAAAGAAGCTCCCACTGCATGACCTCTGGTATCTCTCCAGAGAGACTCCTGCCATTAGGGGACATAAAATATGATATAAAAAACATAAAACATGGAAGAAGAAATAAAAATATAGTGCTTTCACAATGTGTTCAAACTTAAGTGACCATCAACTCGGTATTGATTGCTACATAGGTAGAATATTATATATGTACCTCATAGTAATCACAAACTAAAAACATATATTAGGTACATAAAAAATAAAACATAACACTAAAAAATTTCAAAAATCACAAGGGAAGAGAGCAAGAGAAGAACAAAGGAGCAGAGAAGAACTACAAAAATAATCAGAAGACAATTAACAAAATGGCAATAAGTACATATCTATCAATAATTATTTTAACATAAATTAACCAAATGCTCTATTCAAAAGACATAGGGTAGATGAATAGTTAAAACAAAACAAAACAAGAAACAATACATGCTCCCTACAAGAGCCTCCGTTCAAATCTCAAGACACACACAGACTAAAAGTGAAGGAATGGAAAAAAATATTTCATGCAAATGGAAACAGAAAGACGTTTAGAATAACAATAATTACATAAGACAAAATAGACTTTAAAATAAAGACTGTAATAAGAGATAAAGAAGAGTATTACATAATGATAAAGGAATCAATCCAACAAAGAGGATAAAACAATTGTAAATATCTATGCACTCAACACAATAGCACTTAAATATATAAAGCAAATATTACCAGACATGAAGGGAGAACTTGAAAGCAACACAATAATAGTAGGGACTTTAACACCCTATTTACATCAGTAGATAGATAATCCAGACAGGAAATTAATAAGGAAACAGTGGTTTTGAACAACATATTAGATAAGATAGACTTAACAGATATATAGAGAATGTTCCATCTAAAAACCTCAAAAATACATTCTTTTCAAGTGCACATGGAACATTCTCTAGGACACATCATATGTTGGGCCACAAAACAAGTCTCAATAAATTTAGGATTGAAATAATATCAATATCTTTTCTTTCTTTTTTTTTTTTAAGAGATTTTATCTTATGCTTTTTTTTTTTTTTAAGTAAACTCTATGCCACACATAGGTCTTGAACTCATGACCCTGAGATCCGAGTTGCATGCTCTACCAACTGAACTAACCAGGTGCCCCTCAGGTATCTTTTCTTATCACAACAGTGTGAACTAGAAATCCTCTACAAGGGGAAAAAAATGGAAAAAAAAAAAAAAACCCCACATGTAGGCTAAACAAGATGCTATTAAACAACAAAAGTCAACAAAGAATTTCAAGAGGAATCAAAAAATACATAGAGAGGAGCACCTGGGTGGCTCAATGGGTTAAAGCCTCTGCCTTCAGCTCAGGTCATGATCTCAGGGTCCTGGGATCAAGCCCCGCATCAGGCTCTCTGCTCAGTAGGGAGTCTGCCGTCCCCCTCTCTCTGCCTGCCTCTCTGCCTAGTTGTGATTTCTGTCTGTCAAATAAATAAACAAAATCTTTAAAAAAAAATACATGGAGACAAATGAAAATGGAAACACAACAGTTCAAAATCTCTGAGATGCAGCAAAAGCATTTCTAAGAGAGAATTACAGCCATACGGGCTTCACTCAAGAAACAAAACAAAAAAACCCTCAAATAAATGATCTAACCTTACACCTGAAGGAACTAAAAAAGAACAAAGCCCAGAGTTAGTGGAAGGAAGGAAATAATAAAGATCAGAGCAGAAATAAATGATAGAGAAACTAAAAACAAAACAAAACAATTTAAAAAAAGAAAAAACACAACAGCAATAGAAAAAAACGAAGGAAACTAAGAACTCGTTCTTTGAAAAGATAAACAAAATTGATAAGGTTTTAGCCACACTCATCAGGGGGTAAAAAAAGGAGAGAAGACTGAAATAAATAAGAAATGAAGGAAAAGAAGTTACAAATAAATGAATGAGCACGGGGTGTGGGCCATGCCCTTGGCTTTAAGGAGGTTGTGTCTTCACGCGCCCACCTCCACTAGCAAGGTAGAGAAGAGCACAAAAGAAGGCACACTCCAACACTTTCATCGCAAGACAAATCTCAACAAACCCCTGCCCCTCCGGCACTCTTTAATATGACCAACTGAATCAGCATCACATAAAATCCTCTCAATCTGCTGCCTTTGCACTGGTTCCTGAGACATGTGAGTCCATGCACTAGCTCTCAAAAGAAGTATCTCAGATCCCATAGTTTACCAGGCTCCCTGGATATAAACCCCATTGGTTTTCAAAGACAGACATTTTGAGGGTATGGTCTTTCTGGTGCAGGTCTCAAGGACTGGGATGCCCAGTGTGGGGCACAAATCCCTCACTTCTCAGGGAAAGTCTTAGGAGTGAGGTCCTTCCCTATTTTGTGTCACAGAGCCAGAGACAGGATTTTGGTGAGACTGTGTCTCTGCTTCTCCTTCCCAATCTAGATGTGGTCCTTTCATCCCTTGTGAAGATATCCCAAGTTTCAGCTAGTTTTCAGTTTTCAACAGGAATTATTCTATATGTTATTGTAGATTTGATACGTCTGCAGAAGGAGGTGAGTTAGGATCTTTCTAGCTGCCATCTTGAACCACTGCATAATTTACAAGATATTCTTCTTTTTCCTAGAAAATAAAACACAGTAGTTTTACAATTCATTCAATGACAGCTGGTAATCATCAAATTAGCAATGGTTATCTTCAGAAGTTTTTACACTAGCTATGCCATCATTTCTAGAGGATGAGCAAACACCTAGAGTCACAGACATTTCCCATATAAGATGCATCATATAAATCAGATTTGATTTATCACCAGAATTTATAAAACCAGACCTAGGGAAAGAACTAGGCCTGGGGACACATGCATGGTCTTAATATAGTGAATGCTGAGCCTGCCCTGATTATTAAGAAATCAGAATAGCAAGAATAGTCACCATATAAATTATTATTAGTGAACAAACTAATAGGGAAAAAAGGACAAATGACTTAACTAGACTCTTATCAAAAGAGAAAATCCAAATACCTAATAAACATATGAAAAGATACCCCAACTTAGTTGTGATCAGAGAAATTGTATTAATCCGCCATGAGGAACCACTAGATAGCCATCAAGTCGTCTAAAGTGTAAGGTCTGACAGTACCAAGTAGTGCTAAGGATGTGGAATAACCAAAATCCTTATACATTGCTGGTGGATGTACAAGTTAGTAAAAAGGACTTTAGTAAACAATTTAGGCATTTAGGATACAATGATGTTGTGCGAACCCTGTGACTTAGCAATTTCACTCCAAGTTATCTCTCCTCTAAAAAGCAAGCCTGGGTGCACAGAATGTAAGTAACAAAAATGTCCACAGCAGCGCTCTTTATAACCCATGGAAACAACTCAAATGCTTGTCAGCAGTCATAAATACATTAAGTAGCCAATACACGGAGGTAAACACTAATGCTGCTCGAGAAATACAGACAAATCTTAAAAACAAAATAAAGAAGGAAATCAGCCACAAATAAAACTTTTGTGCTGCCATTTATAAATAGGTCAAAAAGAAGCAAATGAAACCACCCTGTTTGGGGCACCTGGGTGGCCCAGTCAGTTAAGCCTCTGCCTTGGCTCCGTCATGATTTCAGGGTCCTGGGATCGAGTCCCACATCATGCTTCCCAGTCAGAGGGAAGTCGGCTTCTCCCTCTGCCCTTCTGCCCATTTCTGCACTCTCTCTCTCCCTCTCTTTCTAATGAATAGATAAAATCTTGAAAAAAAAAAAAAACACCCTATTTAGTGATGCTTACTGAAGGGAAAACCACAAAACAAAGCAAGAAATTGATGATTATCCAAGTCAGAGCACCAGTGCCTTGTGAAGGTACATAGTGGGCTGTGGTCACTTAAGGGTTCCCTGGGACATTCTGTGATGCTGGAAAAGGTATGTTTTCTTGATCTACGTGCTGGTTACAGTGTTTGCTGTATATTCCATCACTAAGCTATGGATGTGATTTGCTTATTTTTCCTTATGTGTATTAAATTTCGTCATTTAACAGTGGCCTGTTTTTAAAATTTAAAAATAAGAGCAATGGGTGTACATAAACTTTTACATAGAGAAAAAAATGCAGTGAAGTTATTCACTGAAGAACTGACTAGTGAATGAGGCAGCTGGGAAAGAGGTTTTCTCCTTCAATAGGTTAATTTATTAATGTAGCATAAATTGTGTAGTCATTGTGTTTGGGTTTCTCTCTCTCTCTCTCTCTTTTTTTTTTTTTTTTTTAAGTCAGACATGATACGGAGAGCACAAAAATTCTAGGAAACTAAAAAAGGAAGAAAGTACCAACAGGGCAAACAATAAAGTTGTTTGTGTTTCCCTGGCACTTTTCCCCAACAAGACCTCAGGCAGGAGGTGGGAACACTCAGCACAGTTAGGAAAAGCTCCTGCCCAGAGGTTGGGATGTGATTTAATCAGGACACGAACAGGTGGAGAGGAAAGGGTCCATCCTGCGCACATGCTAATCTCCAAATGCATTGTAGATTTGCTTTTCCAGAAACGGATATAGGAGAGGTTCAGAAGTATTCGCAAAATGTTAGGTCCATTCTTCCCAAATTTCCAAATGCACGATTTATCAATTTAAAATACATGGAGAAGGACAGAGTCTGAACTGAGAATCAAAAGAGCTGAATATTTTATGCCAGCACAGCTCACCACTTGCTTCTTTTCTTGTGCAAGCCCATTCACCCATTCACCCATTCAAGCCCTGTGGCCTCCATCTCTGAAAGAATGAGAAGGTACCACTGAGTCTGTGCTGTGTCTTGGCAGCAGATGATCAGCCTGTGGCTTGCATTCTGTGGCAGGAATTGTATGCCCTGTGCAGAGTCTCCTGGGAGTCTTCCACGGCGCCATGAAAGGGAACCTACAGCCCTGATCTAGTACTGAACTACTTATTTCTAGTCCACTAGCACCCCTCCTCTTCCCCACTCCATGCTCCCAGCAACACACATTGTTGGAACCCAGAATAAAACTTGCCCAGCTGTTTTATGCATTCGCTAAGAGATCTTTTGGAGAGAGTGTGCAAAAAAGGAAAGAAACACAGCTATAATGGTGGAATTTAATAATGGAGGAGGAGGAGGAAAAGGGGAAGGAGGAGCAGGTGGTGGTCTTAGGTGAGGGGGCGTGGGGGGAAGAAGAGAAGGAAATGAATAACCTAATTTCTACCAGAATGAGTGCAATGCACTTTGTAATTTGTCATCATCAGAAAACCCTTTTATAATACCCTTTTGAGAAGAGGAAGTTCAGAGATGCTAAATAATTTATCCAAGGGTATATGACTGCAAAATGGAGTATAACCAATTATGCTCTACTGACACTTTACAAACTCAATCCTGTAGTCGTGGGCTACTTGGGTACAAGCCTTCCTCAAAGAGCAAGAATATAACTAAAGCTAAGTGTCTCTTGAACTTGCGGTCCTCCACACACCACTCCAGGGAAGACAGACCTAACGAATCTTCCCCAGAGCTATGTCCCTATAGCTCCAGAAAAGTGGTGTCCTGCTCTACCTTGAACACTGGGCATCCACCCTTGAACACCGTGCTGATCTGGCTCTTCCTGTGAAAGACCAGAAGACAGTTCCAACCCACCCATTCCAAGATGAGTACCTTTCCCAGAACCCCCAAAGTTTACAAATACTAGGCAACATTTCATACTAGTCATTTAGAAAATGAAGTCCCATAGTGAATTTTTTTGGTGACAGATTCCCTGTACTATCTGCCTCTAGCCAGGTGAAAAAATCTGCTGCCCAAAGAGAAGGCCACCCTTCTCTGCTATGGCTGAGCCCCTACCTAACTCTTGGGCAGACCAACTGTTGACACCTTGGGACCCTTTGTTTGGCAAGTTCTTGTTCACAGCCTTTCTGATCTTAAATTAAGCCCATGTTTATAACATCACTTCTCTGGTCTCCTGTGTTCTCAGTGGGACTCCAAAGGAAAGGAGAAACAAAGTAGTAAGAAAATAGGCACTTTTCCTCCCGTTTTTCTATCATATATGTGAATTATAGGGTAAATATTTGGGCCTTGGCATGAAGACGCCAGTCTCTGCGCCTGTTTGGCCTTGACTGAGTTCCTTCTCTTCCCAGAATTTGTAGAAGTAGCACAGGCAGGACCAGGAACTCTTCTTCCTCTAACCCTGAGGCAGCCTGTCTCCCCTGAGTGTCCTTCCAAGTAGAATGAGGCCAGTGTCCAGCCCACCCAGCCTTGTCCAGCTCCATAAAGGAATCTCCCAAGAGGCCACCCCCAGGAAGTTCCAGCTCTATGCCCTCTCGAGTGATGAAGCGCTTTCTCTCTGGATTACTCTTCCTTCTGTTGATCTCACTGCCTTCAGGTAAGATGGCAGGTACAGGTCTGACCATGAAAGTGGGGGTCTTCTTAGGACACAGGCACTTAAAATCCCTTATGGACATAAGACCAGCAGGGGGACTCCAACAGCAGATGGAGCAGCAGGCTAGGGATGTGTTATGAGTTAATGGTCTTCAGTCCCTGCCCTGCTCATCGGTTGTCACATCCTGAAGGTCTACCTGAGTTGAGAGAGAGGATCCCATTTCGTGACACCCACATCACTGTTCAGCTATCCAAATTCCCATTTCCCTAACTTTCTTTGATTAGGCTTGGATGTGGTGGCCCTTACTGAGATAGGGTAAGAGGTGAGAGGGCAGAATACAGAAGGTCCGTCGCAAATAATAATCCACCCACCAGGTAGAGAGGGCAGGTCTGGGATTTCTCCCGATCCTGTAAAGCCTGACTCCTTTTTTCCATGTTCTTTTTTTTCCTTCAGGGAATGGATTGTTTGGAAATGATGGAAAAGAAACTCATCCGTGTATGGCAATTAAAGGCAGGGGCTTCTTTGGTTGCAGAGTGGGATGGACATAGGTAGCAATCTGTCACAACATATTGTCTTATTGCGTAAAAATGAAGAAAAATACTTCCCCTCAGGCCAGCAAGCCATGACCCTCACCTCATGGGTCCAATTAAAAGGCTATATGAATGGCTAAAAGGACAAAATCCCCACTCTGTGTGTAAAGATCACCACCAAGCCATGGGTAGCAAATGAGGGGTAGATTCTCATCAACTTACTGGCAACACTCCAGAGGTAATTTATGAAGGGGGCACTGGGACAAAATGTATCTCCTTTTCTTTTTTCTGCCTTCCCAACCCCAATCACCAATTCCTGTTTCAGACTTAAATTCAGTTGATGAAGACATGGTTCCAGGCCCAAGGAGATGATGTGTGCTGAGCTCAATCCCATCGCTTCCTCTGTGCCAGTCACACGTTCAAGTGGTTTACATATATTAAATCACTTCATCCTCACCACAAAAGCTTTTTTCTTGTTTTTGCTCCAATCTTGCAGACGAAGGAACTTTTCCAAGGTCACACAATCAGTAAGAGTTAGTTAATAGTGGGTTTGAACCCAGATGGTCTTGATCCAGTCTTTCCTATTAATCTATACCCACTTCCAGTTATAAGTAGAGGAATTGAGCTGGAAGAACTCATTGTAGTTTGTGGTGATTATGGGTTGTGGTCCAACGAGGAGTCAAGAATCCAACTAGACCATGGAACAGCAGGTCCCTCAAAACTCTTCCTAGGGCTTAAAGCTGTAATGCTTCTGGTCGTTACACTGCATTCCTGACTCTGACTCAGCACCTCTGATGTTTCAAGATCAAGGTTGCCCTAAGATTCCACACACCAGCCCTTGCTGCTTTTGCCACTCCGGGGAAAGCAATGAGCCCGACATACCCACACCAAAGCTTCCGGCTGTCTGCAGGGTAGCGTTGTCCCAGCAGCGCTTCCTCACTGCCCCTCCAGTTCCCCTGCCCAGGGACAGATGTAACCGAGCTTTGTCAAGACCCTTGCCTTGAGCAGCTCAGGAGGAAGAACAACAGCTGAGTGTCAGGGTTTCCCTCTCCCAGGGGTGTGTCTGAAGGAAAAACATCTGAACATGTGCACTGGAATGCTAAGCAGGGCTTCATTCTTTCGGAAGTACTGCCTTCTGAGACTCATTCCCTTTAATCCTCAGCATTCCAACAAAAAGAAAAAGCACAAATTTTCAATAGTCCACAGAGCTGGCCTCCTTGGTCATCTGTATCTTAGCTAGCCCTTTCTGGTTCTTCTAGAGAGGTTCTGTGGTGTTGGGCTACTTGTATTTGCTAAACCCACCGCCTAACCAAAAGAAAAGGAGAGGTGCAGGCAGGAGCTCCCAAAGTAATATAAGTGCAAGGAAATTAACAGGAAATACAAAGAGAAAACTGGGGGAAGGGAAAAGGCAAATATTCTTTCACCAGGTTTCAAAAGGGTCCACAACCCAAAATAAAGGCTAAAGATCTCTACCCGTTCCTTGTGGTTCCAAAACCAGATCACACCAGACTGAGGTGAGATAACTGCTTTCCCTTGGACAGTGGGATGCCAGAAGAGACACACGACACTGCCTTTGATGTTCTTCAGGGCAGCTTAGATGAGCCTGGAACATTCATTATCCTTGTTAAAAACCCACATACGAAATAAATCAGCATACTGATTTATTGCACATAAAAGCCATTTTGTACTCACCTCATGGCTCCATGGGTATAACCTTCAAGGGAGTGACCACCTGCTCTGAGGAAGCCAAAAATATTCATCTTTGTTCTCCACATCACGGGGCAGCTATGGGGAAAGCCCATGAGTTAGGCTTAGCAAATCAGATGTCTGACCCAGGCGCTGAACTTGAGTAAGCAATATCACTCCATCAGTGTGCCATTGAGAAACCGGCTCATCCTTGCACCCAGAGGGCTTCAGGACCCTGCTCCGGCAGTGACCTTCAGGGCTCCTTCACTTATGGCCGTATTCTGA
The DNA here is from genome assembly GCF_009829155.1 of Mustela erminea. NCBI lineage: Eukaryota > Metazoa > Chordata > Mammalia > Carnivora > Mustelidae > Mustela > Mustela erminea. The sequence continues at coordinate 12,233,130 of NC_045615.1, forward strand.
GCCTTTTCTGTGGGATTTAGATATCTCTCTGGTGCATTCCCCTTAGACTCAAAAATGCCCAGAGTTGATGTATGTTACTGGAAATCAAGAAATCCGAAGGATATGGAGAACTTCCATTGGTATCTTATCATACAATCATTTCACATCAAATAAGGTAATGTAGGGAATTACCCCAGCACTCCTGCCCCTGAACGCTACCCACACATTGTGAAACCAGGACAGCAGGGGCAGTAGGACTCAAAACAGGAATCCATCTACACATGCACAGGGAAAGCCGATCTCAGGAACAATCAGACCTCCCCCCCAATACCATCCTCTACTCTAAAATTCTTCTTCCAGAATCAAACTTGGAGGTTTTAAGTTTTGGCCATGTTTCAGGTCTGCCATAAAAATTACTACAAACTGGAGGACTTCAAATTCCAGAAATTTATTTTCTCACAGTTCTAGAAGTCCAAAATCAAGGTATTGGCAGGGCCATATTCTTTCTCAAGGTTCTGAAGAAAAATCCTTTTCTGTCTCTTCCAAGCTTCTGGTGGTTATTGGCAATCCTTGGCTCTCTTTGGCTTAGTGCAACATCACTTCAGTCTCTGTCTCTATCCTGATATGTTCTTGTCCCTCATCTATGTGTGCCTCTGTATCTTTACATGGCCTTCTATAATGACACCAGTCATTGGATTTAAGGCTGGGCCTAACCAGAATGACATTATCTCAACTAAATACATCTATAAAGACCTTACTTCCAAAATAAGGGCATGTTTCAAAGTTCCAGGTGGACATAATTTGGAGGCAACAGTAGTCAACCCAGTACACTCTGTAAAGGGGGATTCACCTTTTCTTTGGGGCAGAGAAAATCCCTTCTTTACTCACAATCTTTTTACACACAATGAAGACAGCTAAGTCCAGAAGAGGATTTGCAAATAAACAATCTTTTCTATAAAAACCAACATTTTTCTACTTCCTGAACATTGCCCAGACTTCCCCTGGAGAAGACACAAAGAAGGATAAGGTGGTCCTTGTTAGGGCCAATTTAATGTTAAAACCTGTTTAACTATTAGGGCCTGCTTAGCCAGAGCAACTCCATATTGCGTAGGTAGCCATATTGTTGTTTACATCCACGGACTTCATTCCGGGAATAAACGCCCCCGTAGTTCCTAGTATGGTTCGGGGTATTGATTATGGGAGTAAACGCCTTAACAATAGAAGCCACGTACCTTGGCTCTGCGAGAGATCGGGAGGGGGTCACCTGTGAGATCAGCCTGTGAGATCTGGAGGGGGTTGCTCTCTTCGGAGGCGGCCCTGGCCGGTCAGTCTAACTTCTAATGCTTGGCATAGAATAAGGCTTTGCATAACTTTCACTTTGTCTCAGTCCCGTTCCTTTGATAACAGACCCCAAGAGTCCTTAGCCTCAAATGCTCAGAGAATATTTGGAGAGAGAGAAGCCTAAACAATCACAACGTGAGCTGACAGAGCTTATAATAATCCATGATGTGACTGGCAGGTTTTCTTATAACACAAGAAACTTGTATCCCCTAGCTTTATCTGGGTATAAATTGACAATTTCAGGTTGCATATATTTCAGGTATACAACTTGATGATTTCTTACACATTATGAACAAGCTAGTGCACATGTCTATCATGTCACATACTTACTCTGCGTGTGTGTGTGTGTGTGTGTGTGTGTGTGTGTGTGTGATGAGAACACTTAGATCCACCCTCTTAGTCAATCCCAAGTGTATAATACCGTATTGTTGACACATGAAGCTTTGAAATCAAAGTGGAAGTCAGCTATAGGACATATTGCTTTATTTGGAAACATAGAGAAAATTCTAGAAAAACTAGCTCATGCAGAGACAATAACCCAGCTGGAATGAAAGTAGAAAGTACATCATCAATTCTGTCCTCCCACTTGGGCTGTCTCTTCAGAAATCATGTATATATATATATATATATATATATATATATATATATATATATATATTTTTTAAGTGTAATTAGATAATAAGGACAGCAAAATCCCAATCCTGTGTGCTGAGTTGGCGTCAAAGGAACCCAAATCTTGAGCCACAGCAACTCTTCCCGAAACCTGGTTTCTGTACCCTTCAGTGCCCATGGTGCGGAAGTAGCTCCAACTCTACAGTAAGCCCAACTTGAGACTCCACTTGCCAGCCCAACCAACAGAACTTTCTCTCTCCTTGGCCTTCATTCCCAGCTTAGCTTAGCCACCTTGAGCTTTCTCATCTTTTCCCTCACCATCCCATTCCCAATTTTGCATCTCAAGAGCACCAAAAATCGCCCTGGGAAAAAGTGTTCTAGGTAGAGTGGGCAAGAGGAGGTGAAAGAGGGGAAAGAAGCTGGGGAAGAGGCTTGCACTAAACAGTGCCTCCATGATGTCCTCCTGAGACCCAGTTCATGCTCTCCACCTGCCCAAGGGACCGAAACTCATGGGCGGGGCCTGAGATGAGCAGTGAGGTCATGGAGCCAGCACTCTGCACACAGAACCAGTCTTGTTATCAGTGCCTCTACATCCACCAACACGGGGACTGTGTCAGATCCTAAGAAAGGAAGAATTCTGTTAGCAAGATTAGCAGGCCACTCCTTACCTGTGGATGCTCAGAGTTCCAGCAGAAGAGCACAGACCTCTAAGCGCCCCCAGATCTGTGTTGGAGTGAGGGAGATCACGGGTCTCCATCCTCCATGATAAAAGCCCATTTTTGCTGGACACATGCGCAGACATCCAAGCAGACAGAATTGAGTGAGCACAACATGGCTGAGGAGATCACCAAGCAGACACCCAGGGTTCAGGAGGAGATTGTTGGAAGGTTCAGAAGTGCATTCTCTGCATTCTTGGACGTCCAGAGTAACCACAGAGCAGCAGTGAGCTCCGCTGGTCAGATCCAGGTGGGTTCTCCTACCCACAAAATCAGATAGCAGCCTCTGCTCCCCAAGCCCTGTCTAAGAGCCACCAGCAGAGAGGTCTGACTCCATAAGACAGGAAGTACTTTTGAATCAACCTGTTAGGATAAGAGTGCCTTCTGCATATGTTGGGGAGGTGAGCTGTTTTTCCTTCAAATTACAAAACCTCCCAGCTCACCTTACAGATCCCAGGCATGGACTTCTAAGGACAGAAGCAACTGTACCATCACAGAGCAGGTGGTGGTAACAGTTCCTGAGGTCCCCTTCCCAAAAATACTCAAGTGTTGCGTATGTCACAAGCACCGCCAGCCCTAGTGTCTGGAGTTACAACAGGCAAAGCTCATGACCATGTGCCAAAGTGGCGATGCCTTGACTGTTCCAGACCTCAGGTTGTTTCTGGCTTTCTTCTTAAACCAGACTCCACTCACGACCAGTGAGAAATACAGGCCACTGATGGCCAGCCCTGGAGCCTCACACTTCTGGTCACATTCCAGCTCTGCTGTAATTCATTTTAAAACACAATATTCCAGGCCAGTGCTGCCGGCCAGCAGAGAGAAACCTGGAGCCCCATCTCATCAATCCTAGATTTCCAAATCCCACGAATGCCATCTGAAGCCCAATTCACTTTGCAAGAGTCAAATCACGGACTATAACATGAATAATATAAATTTTCTGTCCACGAAAGCCACCTACTCTTTTTCTTGGATGTTGTCATTAGTCATTGATCTTTATCCTCCCAGAATGGATACTTGTGTCAATTTTTTTTTTTTTTAAATCTAAGGGCACAACCTCCCATTTTTTCTACTTTGACTTTGTGTTGTTAGATTTGGCCTCTCATGCCAACCTGTTGAGCTCTTTCAGGATCCAGATTCCTTCAGCCTAGGATGAGTCAAGAAATCCATTGTGGGGATGGATGAGATGGGCAGCACCATGGACAAGACCACCACGCCCCCAGGAAGACCGAGGAGTTACAGGCCAAGCTTAGAGAACATCTGCACCCCCTGGCCCCATTCCTGAGATCCTTACATTTGGCTGTACATGTAAATTCAGGGCTATAATAAACTATGAGGCAGATGATGCTGGTATTTGGAATCTCATATCCTTCTCTTTGCTGCCGGCTTCTTTCTCTTTACTAGCCCACCTACTAATCCCCTCTAGGCAAAGCTCATCCGAAAGTGTCCAAAGCGAGTTAACTCCATGAAGAGAATCGTAACTGTAAAAGTTAGCAAACATGTTCTATAAAGGGCCAGAGAGCAAATTATTGAGTGGCAGCAACTCCATTCTGTCCTTGTGTCATGGAAACAGCCACATTTCAATAAAGTTTTATTTATAAAACTTTATAAACAAAATTTTAAAATATGTAATTTTAAAATTTATTTAGAATTTATAAATTTTTAAATGTATTCATTTAAAAATTTATAAATAAAAACACGCGATGGGTGGTATTTGGCCCACAGGATCAGGTCTGCCAGCTCCTGCTCTCATGGAATGTTTCAGTTGTCTTGGCCCACCGTGGAGCTCTGGGTGAGCACCACGCTAAATGCCAAGGATGCACAGAAGCCCGGGCCAGGATCTCTGCCTTCAAGAGGCTTACAGTCTACCTGCATTTATGAAAGATGAATAAGTATACAAATGACAACATTCAGTGGTGTCCATTAATAGCACCATGTTCTTTCATTCATTCCTCAGATGTTTGTTGTGCAACTATTATGTGGTAAGCACATGGAAGTGGAGAGGAATGAGCCCCAAACACTGCCTTCGGGGAGCTCCTGCTCCAGCCCACTGCAAGGCTCCCGGGACTTCTCTTTGGTGAATATCAGAGGCAGGTCTACATGCATAGATCTACGGATAAAAGACCAGAGCAGGAAGTGTGGTACCTGGGTCATCCCCCATACGCCTCCCTTCTTCATCCTACCAAGGTGACTTTGGACTGTGTATTGACCTCCTCTAATCTCAGTTTCTCCTCCCTATCTGAGATAACAATACTACCCGGAAAGATTCCTACGACACTTAAAAGACATATTTTAAAGCACAGGGCCTGACTCATATTAGATGCTTAATAAATGACAGATTTATTCATTCAAAAAAATTCCTTACAAACACAGCTCTTGACTATTTTATGCAATTCTGAGTTATATATATTTCTTTCAGGGCAAAAATAAAACATCTCAGAATGCAAAAAGTATTCATTTCTCCATTTGCATTTTTTATTCACTTATGCATCTAACAAATAGGTTAATTCATGGCTGCTATATGAACAGGCTCTCCAAAAAGGGGTGCGAATGGGGGGGGAAACATAATCTCTGCTCTTTTTTAATTTATAACATAGTAGAAGTAATAAACCAAAAATAAATAAATAGACAAGTCAATAATCACAAATTGACAATTTCTTTGAAGGAAGAGTGCAGGGATACACTAATATCTATGGATATGTGTGCACATATATACGTGTGTATGTGTATGTGTGTGTGTGTGTGCATCTGTACTACACAGCCTATGTAACCACACCCAGATCAAGACGGAGGATATTTCCATCACTCCCAGAAGACATCTGCATGCCCCAGGTGTAGGATATCTCCATCACCCCCAGAAGATTCCTTCATACCGCACCAGATGTCACCATGATTCTGAATTCTATAACCATCCATTAGTTTTGCCTGTGACTGAACCTGAGGTTCAGAGAATCATACTATATGCAGTCTTAGGAACCTAATTTCTTTCGTTCAGCCTAAGGCTTATGAAATTCATCCATTATGTTACATGTAACAGTTGTTCATTCTTTTTTATCACTGTATATGAACCACAATTTATTTATCTATTCTCCTGTTGATGGGCATTTGGTTTGTTTCTACTTTTTGGTTAATAGTGATTTCTTAGCAAAGACTGACAGTTCCCAAACTGGCTATACCAGTGTACTTCCCATCAGCAATGTGTGAGAGTCCAGGTGTTCCTTTATCTTCATAAACAACACTTAGCATTGTCGGTATTTTCAACTTCTGCCGGATGAATAGTGGTCTCTCATTTCATTTGATTTGCATTTCTTTAATAAACACAATATAAGCATCTTCTCGCATGCTTGTTGGCCATCTGGAGAGCCTCAATTGTGAAGCGCCTGTTCAAACCTTCTGCCAATTTTTCATTGGGCTGTTTGTCATTTTATTGCTGACTTGTAGGACTTTGAATACATTTGAGTTTACAAATACATCGGTGGTAATGAAATGACGGTCCACTTTAACATCAAACTTCCACAGGGCTCCCTAGTGGCTCAGCTGGTTAAGCATCCAACTCTTGATTTTGGCTCAGGTCCTGATCTCAGGGTCATGAGATGGAGCCTGGAGTTGAATCACACGCTGGGCATGGAGACTGCTTAATATTCTCTCTCTATCTGCCTTTCCCTCTTCCTCTGCCCCTCCCCATTTGTGTTCTTTCTCTCTCAAAAAAAAAAAAATAATAATAATAATAACAATAATTCATAAATCAAAAATAAAATAAAATCAAGCTTCCACAGCCCTAGTGACGTAATGAAGCCATAGCCTATCACTAAGTTAGTGACGGAGCCCAAACAAGAACGTGGGTCTCTTGCCAGCTACCCCACACTTTTCCTACTCTCCTACACATTGTGATGTGTGTATACTCACATTTGACGTTGTGATGTGTGTATACTCACATTTGACAAGGAGAGGGCAGGTAAGAACAAGTAAGTGCCACAAAATGTTATTATATTGCTTGTCTTTCCAAACAGTGAACCGTTGTGTTGTGACCCTGTGCCAGGTCCTGGAGGATGTGCCTTAGCCTTTATTATATCGCATAATTATTCAATGAATAAATAACCTTGACCTCTCATTGAGACCAAGTTTAAATCGATTACAAGGCAGAAAGAAATAAGTCCATACAAAGGCTAAACAACTTTCATTTAAAATCCACTCGTTCCTACTGTTTCTGTGTGTCAGACACTAAAATTTAGCCAGCTCTTCTGTCCCTTTTCCCTGTTTCTTGGGGCCGGCAGTGCCGGAAGCTTCTCTTATGGAATATGACTCTTTCCCGCCACCAGATGGCAGGCTCGGTCTATCTTGCTCCTACACAGCCTTCCACTTGCGCAGTCTGCAAAGAGCACCAGTGGACAGTGCCCCAGTGTCTACTCCAAAGGCATGCTTGACCATCGGTTACCTACTGCCACTGGAATTGCTCATGGTCAGAGCACTGCTGGGCACAGAGTCAATATTGAATTTAAAAAGAAAGTAAATTAATAAAGGCAGAGCCTTCTCTGCTGTGATTTCTCCTCAACACTGTCCATTCTCCAGACTGCTCTGTAACCTGAATTACAGAGCATGACAGTTTACAGAAAAAAAGGCTGTGGCCTCAGCCCCACAGCAAACAGAAGTCAGCAGCCACATGAAAATTCAAGCCAAGGAGCACAGCAATGAGTGTCCTAACCCCAGATAGGAGGAGGGGTCGCAGAGCTGGGTGAGGCTACACTAAGGGGACCCTGCAGCCCTGCTGGGACTGACCCAAGGAAGCAGCCCCACCGGTGGTCCAGTAGGGCAGCACACAGAAGGATCTGCTGCTCAAGGCAGCTCATTTATCTGAAAATACATGCACATCAATGCCTGGATCTGGAAACGTCCTCAGAAATCGTCTCTACAGATGAGAAAACTGACACCCGGAGAGCAAAAGGGACTTGCCCCAAATCCCACCACTGCAGAGGCCAGAAACCGGAAAAGGCACCAGGTCTTCATGCTCCACACCACGTGTATTTAGGGAAGAGATTCAGCCAAAACGGTGAGCCACAGTTATTATTTTTTTAAAATCGTTTTCAACCTCCTTATTTTGCAAAATGGACACACAACTTGTATAGGACCAGAAAGAAAAGAAGAAGAAAAAAAGGACCAAAATTAAATGCAATCTGATGAGGGTACAAAGGGGACTTAAGGCATTGAATCACTTCCAGGAGCCTTTGGAAGCTCTCGGATCTAGTTCCCTCTCGCTGGTCGACACTGCACGAAGCAGTGTCTGAATCTGCACTTGAGAATGACAGAATCTGCACTTGAGAATGACAACGGCTGACGGAAGGCCAAATAGAGCTCCAGGGGCTACTGGTTACAGTTCCTATTTTCACCACCAGAGGGGGCTACCTGCCTATATTTTTCTTCCCCTGCTCCAGCTGTCAGAAAAATTGTCCACTGTTCTCCCATCATGTGGCTTTCCCCCCCCACCCCCGGCCAAGAAGAGCACTCTTCCCAGTTTTCCATTTATAGGAGGCAATTTTCAACAACGTTTGGAAGAGTGAGACAGAAACCTGGAAAAATGTGAATTTGGATATAAATCTCACGTCATACAGCAGATGAAACTGTACATAGTTTGGGAGTAGGGAGGGTTAGAACGGTAAAAGGAACATATTTACCCAGTTTTGTAAAGGAGTTCAATCTCTGTTTAAGAGATGGAAATATTAGCAAAGATAAGTTGCTAAGTTGTATCCATTGGAGGTGAAGGATTTTCTTACGAATTTATCTATTTGAGCCAGAAAGCCTGCCAGCCCATGAAAGTAGGGGTATGGGGGAGGGGCAGAAGGAGAGGGAGAAGCCGGCTCCCCTTCTGAGCCTGGGAGCCCCAGGCGGTGCTCCATCCCAGGACGCCGAGACCATGAGCTGAGCTGAAGGTAGACACTGAACTCCACTGAGCAGCTCAGGCACTCGGAGGTTTTTTTAATTGTACATAAAATGTATATAAAAGGAAAGAAACTAATTTGGAAAACAAGGGACAGGCAAAACAAATATAATGGGGAATCTGTGAATTGAGCAGCCCTGAAAAGTCCCAGACCTGGACATAACTTACTAGCTAATGTGTCGCTTACTAGAGGAATGATAATAGGAAAAGCTCTCGACTTCAGTTACTCCTCTGTAAATGAGAAAATAATAATCACACAAGAGGCCAGAAATCAGGTGACGTGGTTGGCACAATGTCTGACACATCACCTGAGTTTAAGAGATGTTGGGCATATTTGAATCTTTTAGTTAACAGTAAGAGTCAAGGGCAGGTATCAGGTCTGTACCCAGATTCTGTTTGACAAGGGGTCAGAAGACACATGTTCCAAAGTACATGCTGAGTGTTTTCTTCCATAATATTTGTAACCTCCAAAACAATCCAGTCTTTAAAAAAAAAAAAAAAGTTATATGTTTTTTTAAGTCTGCCAGTAGCAACAACTAACTAGAAGATACAACGAAAGAAAAGACCCAACAAGAAAATACCCTATAATAGCAAACAAAAAGTAAAATACAAACTTAAGGAATGGACAAACACATGAAGCTACAATTAACGTTGAGCAAGAGGGGGAGGCGTGAGGGGGAGGTAGGGGTGTCCTCCCCCATGGCAGTCAAAAATCCCAGTAGAGTTTTTGACTTCCCAAAAACTTAACTGCTAATAGCCTACTGTTGACCTAAAGCCCCACCAATTACATAAATGGCTGATTAACACACACCTTGTATGTTGTATGTTCCATGTACTATATTCTTACAATAAAGTAAGATAGAGAAAAGAAGATATTATTAAGAAAATGATAAGGAAAATGCATTCACAGTTCTGTATTATCACAACAAAATCCACAAATTGGTGGATTTGAACCAGCCTGGTTCAAATCTGTGTTGTTCAAAGGTCAACTGAACTTTAAATCTTTGTTGAGGGACCCACAAGACTTGAACAAATGGGAAGATTCGCTATGTTCTTAGATGAGAAGTTTTTATATGATGAACATGGCAACTCTCCCTAAGTTAACCTACACATTGAATGCGACCTTTCTAAAAGTCTCAAAAAGTTAGGAATCAGACAAGCTAATTTTAAATCTCATAAGAAAACATTTGGAAGTAAGATTCTTATCAGAAATTCTGAAGATGAAGGGTATGGACAAATAGCTTTTCTGGGTGTTGAACACTATTACTTGGTCTCAGTAATTAAAGCAGTGTGATCACGGCACATGACCAGACACATCACTGAAGATACAGACCCAATTAAAATGAGCATTTAGAAACGAAGAAGAAGCCATCTAATGAAAGATTATCCAACGGTGTGGGGAAAACTAAAGATCCGTCAAAAAATGGATAAGGTTGAGGGTGCCTGCGTGGCTTAGTGGGTTAAAGCCTCTGCCTTTGGCTCAGGTCATGATCCCAGCGTCCTGGGATCAAGCCCTGCATGGGACTGTCTGCTCAGCGAGGAGCCTGCTTCCCTTCCTCTCTCTCTGCCTGCCTCTCTGCCTACTTGTGATCTCTGTCTGTGAAATAAATAAATGAAATCTTATTAAAAAATTTATAAGGTTGGATCCTTATTTCACACACCACACTAGGATAAATTCCAAATAGATCAAACCTTTTAAGTTCATCAGAGGAACCCCTAACAGTACTAAAGAGTGCATAGAATAATTATTTTATAACCCGTGTACCTGTAACAAAGTTCCAGTATTACAATGGACTGAATGTTTGTGTGTCCCCAAAATGTATATGCTGAAAACCTAACCCCCAATCTGACGGTATCTGGAGGTAGGGCCCTTGGAGGTGAACAGGTCATAAGGGTGGAGCCCTTGTGAAGGGATCAGTGCTTTTGTGAACGTCAGGAGAGAGCTTGCTTCTCTCCCTTCTGCCATGTGAGGTTACAACCAGAAGACAGCTCTCTACAAGCCAGGAAGCAGTCTCACCAGACGCCGCGTCTGCCCGTCTGCCAGCATCTTGACCCTGAGCTTGCCAGTCTCCAGGACTGTGAGAAATAAATGTTGTTTAAGCAGGCAGGTCTCTAGAATCTCGTTATAGCAGCCCAAACGAAGACAGACACTTTTTAAAAAATAATTAACAGACTGCACAAATCAAGAGTTTCTGCATGGAGAAGTCAAGATACTTCAGTGTTATGAACCAGCCACATGATAGGAAACATAGATAGGAAATTTTTAGAAGCTGGAGTAAAACTTCCAATTAAAATCTTTTAAAATTTTAATGAGACCTTTGAAATGACTTCTCTGAATATATATTTTTCATCTCCGTTTTTATATTTCAGACAGTCCCAGACATTCCCTGACAGGCTATTCGTAGTGAGATCCTCATATTTTTTAAAAAGTCATCAACTACGAGAAACCCTGTCCACACCAGTGGGTGATAAAAATCAACATAAACCACGTCTGCAGTTCCTCGGAGATTTGCAATGATCAAAATTTTACGTGGAGACTCTAACAGCCCTTCTTTTCTTTTCTTTTCTTTTTTTTTTTTTTTGAAGATTTTATTTATTTATTTGACAGAGAGAGATCACAAGTAGACTGAGAGGCAGGCAGAGAGAGAGAGAGAGAAGCAGGCTTTCTGCTGAGCAGAGAGCCCGATGCAGGGCTTGATCCCAGGACCCTGAGACTATGACCTGAGCCGAAGGCAGAGGCTTAACCCACTGAGCCACCCAGGCGCCCAGCCCTTCTTTTCTTGAGTCGACCAATACAACATTCAACTTGTCTGAAACAGTGAGAATAGATTCTGAACCCATAGGAAACATGCCAAAATCACAATGCTCGGACTTGTTGAACATGTATTTCAAAATAACGAGGAAGCTCTGTTGTGAGAACAGTTAGCATCCCCGGCAGGGATGCCACTTAGAGAGCGAGTCAGCAGCTAGAAAAGGTGGACACACATCCAGATCCAGTTCCCTGCCGGCAACTCTCACTTAAAGCCTTGCACTCCCACCCCCTTTCCAGCCCTCCTTGGCAAGACACCCGGCGATTGGGCCCGGAGGAACACGACCTCCTCCGGTGGCCCCTGGGCCCTCGGCTATAAAGGACAGGCGGGGGTCTGCAGCGGCCTGGGTGGGTGTCAGAGGCAGAGTCCCTCTCCTGCGGTGCTCTGCACAGGATCCCAGAGCAGCCGGCCCCGAATCAGAGCCGTCCACAGAGTGCTCTGGACCTGCTCTCTGGGCAGCCCCTGCCCCACCTTGCCCTGAGGAAGTCGTGGCCAGCAAGGAGGCACCTGGCTGGGCTCCCACTGTCCCAGGCTCAGCTCAGGCCCGAAGGGATCACACATCATAGCATCCGTGTGGGCTGGTGTCCTAGGCCGTCCCAGCTACTGTTAACAAAATACCAAGGACTGGGGAGCGGAATTATTGCTCCCAGTTCTGGAGGCTGGGAAGTCCGCCATCCAGGAGATGGTAGATCGGGCTTGTTTGTGCTTTCTTTACATTTGCCCTACTTCCAACCCCTTCACTTCACACATTCACACGTCACATCCTACTTCTTGGGCAAGGAGGAGGTTTTCATTTGCCTGGTCAAGAAGCCCAAGATGGACATTCAACACAGTCCCAGAGACTTAGCCAGTGCTGCGCTGTTTCCCTTTTGCTTCTCGATGCACAAACTGCGGCGAAGCCAACCACGATTCCTCTGCTGTTTGCTTCTACTTCCCAGGGCCCCACCTGCTCTTATCGACCTGCCATGAAGAGCTCATCGCCAGCCCTTCCGTTCCGTAAGAGACCCGTGTTTAATGGTGCCATGGGTCCCAGGACCCTGGGGTTCAGAAGGTCCTTCTGATCTGGACTACCCTGATGCCCAGTCCGTCAGGTCTTACACCCATGGGTGCCCTCACCCAGAACGGGGTCACACTTCTATGCCCCTCTGATCTTACCTTGCAACACTTTCTGCTGTTAAATTTGTGTGGAAAGGGGTGACTTCTGGCGCAGTTCCTCCAGGACCGCCCCTTACTTCTAGGAGAGCAGGTGGGATTGGTCCAGACCCACCAGCAGCTGCCTTGCCCCTTCTTTTTCCTTCCCCCCACGATCATGCTGCTGTTCCTGTTTGGGGCACTATCTCTACAGAAACTGGGTTTCAAAAAATTAAAAACATTAAATAGAAAATGGATACCGGTGTGAATCCGCCCAGCTCATAATGCCAACTCCAGACTGGCCTTCTGGATACAAACCAATTCTGTCCCCTCTAGGGAAGACCTTTGCCATTTGTGTCAAAACTATTGCCTATCTCTGGCTTTGGAAATTTTCTTCACTCAAAAGCACTGAGCTGGGGCACTTGGGTGGCTCAGTCAGTCAAGCATCTGCCTTCGGCTTGGGTTATTATCCCAGAGTCCTGGATGGAGCCCCAGGTCCATCTCCCTGCTCAGCAGGGGAATCTAATTTGTCCCTCTCCCTCTGGCCCTCCTCGCTGCTTATGAGTGCCCCCCCCCCTCTCTCTCAAACAAATATATTTTAAGAAGAAAAAAGAAAAGAATGTTCATAGTTCACCCCAAGAGTGAACTATGGCATAGAGTAGGAACTCCGGATGATAATAGCTTCTCAGTGTGGGCATCAACTGTGACATGTATCAGGCTGCTGGGGGAATGTGCTGATCACCAGGGAGGCTGTCCTTGTGGCGGCAGAGCACCTGGGAACTCTCTGTACCTTCCATTCAATTCTGCTGTTCAGATGAAACGCTCTAAAGTATGTTTTTAGAAAAAGAGGCAGAGTGAACTATCACTACTTACCACAATATGAAAGTAGAGGGAGCCTCTGTGACAATGATGGGGAAGGGAACCAGACAAGAAAGGGAAGTGCTTCACGTCTCCATTTACATGAATTTCAAGGACACACAAAACCAGCTGAGGTCCTAGTGGCAGTGGGGTGGGCGATGACAGGGAAGGAGCACAGAGACAGGTCTATGTCTGGACCTGGGCATCATCTACAAGGGTATATCCCTTAGGAAAAGTGCAGCCATCTGTACACATCAGATTTGTTCCCTCGGGTCTCCTGGGTTGCTCAGTGGGTTAAGCCTCTGCCTTCAGTTCAGGTCATGAGCTCAGGGTCCTGGGATCGAGCCCCGCATCGGGCTCTCTGCTAAGCAGGAAGCCTGCTTCTCCCTCTCTGTCGGCCTGCCTCTCTGCCCACTTGTGATCTCTCTCTCTGTCAAATAAATAAAATCTTTTAAAAACATTAAAATTAAAAAATAAAAAGATGTGTTCCCTCACTGCTAAACTTTAATTTTAAGAAAAGGATGTGACACTAGCAAGCATTCCCACATCTCCCTTCAGAAAAATGAGTCAAGCCCAAGCTCCGCTGAGGTCTGGAGAGAAATCCTGCAAAGACAGTGACAAATAACAGAAGTGCCTGTAGAGCAGGCAAAGAGTTTACAGCTTGGAATGATCCGTAGGTCACTTTTTTCTTCTGCAGAATGGCCTCTGGTCAAAAGGAGTGCTCCCATCAGATCACAGACTAAATCATTCACGGTATCAGCCGGACGAAATTTGCGAGAGACTCACAAATTCCCCCATCTCTGACATTTCGACCAAACTCCCATTTTCTCTTCCGGATTTGCTAACAATGCACAGACACTCCTCACCAGTCCCCTGCCCTCCCAGGAGCCCATTCCCACCCACAACCACCCCCCGCCCCACAATGGGCACTCCCAGATAAGACCCAGGCTTTCCAACCTGTGGCGCCAGCCTGGGAAAGGCAGACAGAGCGCGGGGCCCCGTGGCCCCTCCACCCGCTCCCCTCAGCCCTTCCCTTCCCTGGCACCAAAACAGATGACTTCATCTTCGGGACGGAGCTCCTATCTGCTGCTCAGCCTCCCTGGGACCAGAGGGGGAAGGGAGCCTGGAGGCAGAGGACCAGGACCGCGGGAGCTCTGGTTACTTTGGCACAGGCTGGAGCTCTGTGGAGTGTCAGCCGCAGCCTCCAAATGGGAAGAGCCCTGACCTCCTTCTGGGGGTTCCTGCAGCCTGGCCAGCCATGCCCCCACAAGGGGCCCCCTCTCCCGATGGGCCTCCATCCACCCTCTTTCGTGCTACATTTGGGTACAAGGCAGCTGTAACTGGCAGCCACCGCTTAGCCAGGCGCAGAAGGGCAGAAGGAGTCCCCCTGTGTCCCCCGATATGAAAGCTCCGTGCCTGGTCCTGAAGGTCCTGGTCCTGGTTCCATGCCTGGTCCCCATGCCAAGGAGGACCATTTATTTTTGGCCCAGCTCAGTGTGTGATGAATGCTGCTCTGGAATTGAAGTCTCGGTCACTGTCCAGGGTCAGTGTGTCCTCTCCTGCCCCAGGGACCTGTGAGCCCATGGAGAGACCCACAGGGAACTCAGGGGAGACCGGCCAGGTCCCAGGGAAATGGCTGTGTCTTGCCCGGTCATGTCATCACACTGGTGATATCACTCCCCAGTCTGGTCCAGTGCTTCAGGGATACTGGTTCCTTCCCCTGCCAGGGTGAGCTTCATGTTGTCACCCACAGAGGACCAGCTCGGGAGCTGGGCTCCTGCCCTCCCACAGCCACGTGATCTTAAGCAAAGTAAATTAGCTCTCTGGCTACAGCTGCCTCATCTGTAAAATGGGGATAGAATTGCTACTGTAACCACCAAATTGATTAATAAATTAGAACTTTGTGCATGGCACAAATAAACACTCAGTAAAAGGGGAGCTATTACTAGAGTCTGTCTGGTGTCTGCGGTCTCGTATGGCTGTCAGCTTCTGCCTTCCTCCCGCTGCCCCCTACAGCCTGTGCCATCTTTTGGGTGTGCAGATGGGGACTCTATGACTCCCCCGTTAGGGAGCCCCTGGGCTCCCTCTTGCTGGATCACAGGACGGATGCGGACCTCATGCTCCCCTAGACTCCATCCTCTCCTTCCAGGCCAGGACACACTCTGATTTCTGATATCTCGACCTCCTCTTGATTTCAGAAATTGCTAGATGGAGAAGTGGGCTTGATCAGGGAGACGTTTGTCAAACATCAGGGGATGATTGCTTCCTACCTCTTCCCCGCCAGGAGGAAGGGGGCCAATAGGTGTGGAACATGCTGTCCTGGCAGCTCCCAGCTAGCTGCTGTCCTCCAGGCGCTCTCTCTCGGTTTCCGTTCACTTCCTGTGCTTTTCTGGAAGCACCAGCTCAGCTTACTCTCTGGACCCTTCCGGCAGCCCCTGAGTGTCCCTTCTGGGCCAGGAGTCATGTCCAGGTTAAAGCCACACGTCCCTCCTCGAGGCTGGACGTGGGGCAGGTGAGCAGGGGGCAGGGAGGCCCCAGGACGGTATTCCCCTCTCAGATTTCACATTGTTACCCTCCCTTAATTAGTTCTAATAGCTTCCTGCATTTTTACTGGGCTTTCATTTTTCCACTTCCTGACTCTAACAGACCTTATCTCCCCCATGACAGCTCCATCTGGACCTTCTGGTTCTGTGTCCATCTGGCTGCTCTAAGACAGGAGGCTTGATCCTTCCTTTAGGGACAGAGGGTCAGGGCCATCTGGGACTGGCCTCTAGAGGCCCGACAGCCCACCTGTTGGGATGGAGACTGTGCAGAGCCTCCTGCTATTCCCTTCGAGGATTAGGTCTGCCACGAGGTCTGCCATGTGCTGGGCACTGTGCGAGCACTGGGAACACCCAGACACTTAAACTTCCCTCCCCGCCAAGACAGTAAGACCCTCCAGGACCACAGTCTTCAGGGACCTACCATTTTCTTGTTATAATAATAAGTATCCTCGAGAGTGCTGGTCAACAGGAAGTATCGCTTTGCTGGGAGCCATGAAAACTGGAACGATATTTTATGGGCCGTTTGGACTCCAGGGCTCAAAACACGTTAAAACCAGGACCCAGAACATTCCAGCTCTTCTCCTTGAACCTCGCCTCTCATTTCAAACCTCACAACCTCTTCTTGATCCAACTGCAAATCCTGGGCTCCGGACTTTGGTTCCCTCCTGCTGTTGGCTCCATGGTTGGCATTCGGTTTTCCCAGCGTTTGAGATTTAACCCTAAATTCCTTCACAGAATTCTGCCTCGGACCCACCTCTCTGAATCTCCCCAGTGTGGACAGATGCCTATGGGACACTCCCAAGTTGCAGCCCCTCACATCAGAGCCCAAGGGCCCAGTTACGTGGCTGTGACTGTGGTTAGGATGTCAATGTTCAGTAAGAAAGGAAAAAGTTGAGGGTTTGGGATCTCAACATGACTAGAGAGCAAAAGACTCAAACTGTTTCAGTGAAAAATTCTAGTAGCTTCATCAACCAGTGCTGGAAATATTAGGCCTGTATCCACACACCCAAACTCTAAACCCACCTTCCACACAAGTTCGCCCTCAAGTCCACCTTTAATGTTCCTTTTCCTCTTTTTAACCACCTGGCACCCAGATGCTCACATTGGGGGCATAAATGCGACTTGCTCTGCTTCCCTCTCCCTAAGGATGCACATAGGGTCATAAGCCCCATGAGAATGACCTGGAGAGCATCCAGCTTCCTCTACCCAGAAGGTACTGTCATGTGACACCAGCTTGCCAAGCTCCCACTGACATGGTCCTTGCCTGGGCCCAGAGTTCTCAAGTCCAAAGACCTGGCTTCCTCACTTCCTGGCTGTGCAACCTGGACTGAGTCACTGAATTTCTTCCCTTGCTAGGGATACAAGAAGCCCTGCTCCACTTCCCTCCCACGTCGTGAGGACCAGCAGAGGTCACTGGTATGAGACACCTTTACACTCTGTATGGCCCGACAAGGCCGCCAGTTACCCAAACAGAGTCTCAGAGGGTCTGTCAGCCTCTCCTTCCCAGCCCTGAATGTGAGGGCATGAAGAAGTCTATTCTCCGGCCTCAGGCCAGTATGGAGCTGCCACCATCTTGAAGGAGCATCCTGCCCCTCTTCCCCCCAGTCACTGCTGGTCTCCTATGTGCCCTTTCTCATGCCTTTACATGACATATAGAAGAAGGGACTCAAAACAAGTCCCAAGAGCAGCCTAGACCAGCAGCACCAAAATCATAAATATCAGACACAACAGAGAGGAACACAAGGAACGTACTATACTATCTTCAGGACTCCCAATGGGGAGACATTGTCTAGAATTATAATTACAATGCCAAAGGGATCCGGGACACGCCACCAGGGGTCCTTCCAAGGGCAGAAATGGGAATTTACCATTTTTTTGTGTTCTTTAGGACTAGCCAAGTACCCGTCACTTATTAAACTATGGCAGAAGGATGTCACAGGGTAAACCTGAGAGGTGTGGGACAGGAGGGGACACTGGCAGGAGAGAGAAGCCTTGTTATCGAGACATCCCACCCAGAGCACGTGGGTAGAAGAGGAGGAAGGAGGTTTACAAACTTGGTGTACGTCCACTACAAGCTCGGCCACATCATCGTCCTCCCTTCCAGGCCACAGTGATTATGTGCGCCCCTGTGGTTACACCAATTACTCTGATTTGCTATGCCCATCCCCCATGACTCTGCCCACCAGCGTATCCCCAGCAACTCTGCAATCATGGGCTTGACCCTGCTTCCTAGGTCACTGTCACCATCTACCCTTCCAATCAGCCCAGAGCTGTTCCCCCATCCCTGTCCTGGGCTCGGCCGTAGGCATGGCCATGGGGGCTGAGGCTTCTCAGGAGGGGCGGAGGAGGCTTGTGGAGAAGCTGTCAGAAGCTGGATTTTATTGTCCAGATCTGGGAGGCCACTTATCTGGGACACCCACACCGGGAAGTGAGATAGTCCGGCAGCACTTTTCCCACCAATATTCTTATCTTGACTGGAAAGAAGACTGTTTGTATGTGAAGACATGTGTTTTTGCAAACTCCCGTGTATGTCTTTTAGTGTTTTTCCCTCCATGACTTCTGACCATATGGATTATGTTTGTGTAATTTTATGACTTGAGTACAAAGTAGGAGTCTGGGAAGCATGTCTGTATTTGCTATGTTAGGGAAGAAGATGCCCCAAAGGAAGACGAGAGGTGGGAGATACTAGAGGAGTAAAATGACAGCAGGGGGAAACATTTAAGAGATTGAAAGCAACCTATTTTGGTTAAAGGCTGAAAAACTTAATGGGTATTTTCACACATTAATTAGGTAGCTTGTATAGTGGTGTAGCACTTTCAGAGAGCAATCTCCCAATGTTAAAATGTTGAAATGTTAAGTGTGTCTTCTAGTCACTGGTAAGTCTGATTTCTGTATCTATGAAAGGGAAATACGTGCATATGTGTACAAAGAGAGGTACAAAAATGTTCATTGCTGAATGATCGGAGTAGCAAAAATTATAAACAACCTAAACGTCAGTTGACAGGGGAGTCATTAAAGATATTATAGTTGGTATGTCAACACTCTGGAATGTTAAGTATCAGAAAGAACAAGAAAAATCTTTATACCAAAAGATTCCCCCAAATATTAAGTTTAGCAAAAGAACAAATTGCAGAATTTATATGGGTTATACTGTATAAAGAACAAAAAAAGAAATATGTATATTTCTAGAAAAAGAGAGATGTCTATCTTACCTATATCCATATATATATATATATCCATTATATGTGTTTATCTTATATAACCATTATTCATATTCATATATGCTCATATATATCCATATATGTTAGAGAGAGAGAATGGAAGGAAAGAGAGAAAGTTCCGGAAGGTGAACACAGCACATGACCACAGTAGTTCTTCTAAAGACAGCTGGGATTAAAGGCAGGGAAATGATATGCTTTAGGTCATTATCTGAATTCTCCTATAATAGAAGCTTGTTTCCGTACAATTTGTGTGATGATAAATACTTTTTAATTTTTTTAAAGATATTAGCTACACCAGGTTCCTCCAGCCATAGACCCTATGATCTAAACAAAAACAGGAAAGAAAGTAAACATCTTGCTTTCTGTGGCAAACCTGTGATTTCACCTGGTTCTCATCCTCCTTGTGAGGTGGAGGAAGGAGCAGGAACAGGAGGAACAAGCCAGAGGAGAGGCTGCTCAGTCACCACACACCCTGGTCTACCTAGGCAATGCTGTGAAGGAGGAAGTTAGTTTCACCTGTGTTGTTCTGGAAAGTAGCTATCACTGCAGAGAACCCAGGGAAGGTGGATTAAAGTTTTTTTCCATAGAATCAGAAAACAGTTCAATGTGGGCCAGTCTTTTTTTTTTTTTTTTCCCCTTATTTTATCAATACAGAAACTGAGACCGGAGAGGTAGAGCACACACCCCTGCAGTGTTAGGGTTATCTCTCCTCCTCTCTCTTGGTTGTGGGGCAGATGAGGGGAATTCAGTCTGTAGGCAACTGTACAGATGTTCCCTCCCCCACCCAAGAAGTCAAGGCAAAGCTCTCAAACAAGCACACTCACAGATACTGCTAACGCAATCCAAAATCTCATGACCTGGGGAGATGGGAGCCAGGGAGCCAAGGACCGAAGGGTGAAGACTAAAATTCTCAGGCTCTACTGACCTGCTCCCCAGATCTCTTTGCCCAAGATGGAACCTCTACACACGAGGGAGGCACCAAGGCATAGCAAAGAAAGGAAAGAAAAAATCATCCCAATTCCTCCCTACTCAGGTCCAAAGCAGTTTTCTCAAATCACAGTCGGCTGGGTACAAAATTCTAGGTCACCAGTCATTTTCCTTCAGCACCTAAATCCATGGTCTTCTAGCTTTTGTAGCCGTTGAAAACTCTGCTCTCAGTCTAATTGCCATACATTGGTACATTACTCCATCTTTTCTCTCTGATTTCTTTAGAAATTGTTCTTCTTATCTTTGATGTTTTATAGTGTGTCTTGAATGAATTATTTTTAATCCTGTTTAGAACTGTGTTTATGGAGTCTACAAATACTTGTCTTTCATTAATTCTGGAAAATTCCCAGATATTATCCCTTCAAGCAGTGCCCCTTCAAATGAAGCACCCTTTATATTTCCTCCTTTTGTCTTAGTTTGAATTCCCTGACAGCAGAGCATGGGTGAAGAACTTAAATGCAAGTTGTAGATCCCAGTGACCAGCATTAGTGAGCTATGTAAAGTAAAATAGGTCTTGCCATTTGCAGCAACATGGATGGAACTAAATGGTATTATGATGAGCGAAGTAAGTCAGTCAGAGAGAAAAACATCACATGATCTCACTGATATGAGGAAGTTGAGAAACAAGACAGAGGATCATAGGAGAAGAGAGGAGATAAAAAGGAAACAAGAAGAAACGGACAGAGAGACCATAAGAGACTCTTAATCTCAGGAAACAAACTGAGGGTTGCTGGAGTGGAGGAGGGTGCAAGAGATGGGGTGTCTGGGTGATGGACATTGGGGAGGGTATGTGCTATGGTGAGTGCTGTGAATTGTGTAACAATGATGAATCACAGACCTGTACCCCTGAAACAAATACATTATATGTTAATTTTTAAAAAATAAAATTAAGTAAATTTAAAAAATAAAAGTGCTCAACGAAAAAAATTTTTAAAGGGAAGTAAAATAGGAAATTCAATAAAGTTTGCCAAGTGGAGCTGATTATCACTGTGACTAACTAGGTTTCTCAATCCTGCAGAGACTTCTTTGCAGAACTTTACAGTGTATGTCTCAGAGTGTTTCAATTGAATTGAGAAATTTATTTACTTACTTCTATCCTCCATTGGTTGAAGGCACATGGAGTTAGCCACAGCAACAGTACTAAGTTAGGTGGGTCAAAAGGATTAGCACAAGGCACCACCAACATCAGCTTCCGATTTATGGTGAAACTTCTCATTCCATCTTGCCCATCTCATAACCTCATTCTTGGGTTCTCCATCTCTTTTGTGGTCTGGGCTTCACTGATGGCAGTTTTCGCAGATCTGTATTCTCATTTGCTAATCTTCTCTTTAGCCGTATCTAAACTGCTATTCTTTTGTGCAACAAGATGTTATGTTCTTATGGTTTCTCATTCCTTCATCTCTAACATATCTGTTTGTTTTCTTTCAGATTGCTTCATTTTCTCAACTCTTAGGGTCCTAATCCTGCTGCTCATCATGTCTGCTGACTCTCTTGTCTGCCGCTCGTCTCATCTGCTGACAAGCTATTTTCCTATGTTTGGTAATTTATGACTATGAACCCATCTTCAATGGACACAGACCCTCCCCCCTCCAACCCTCCTCGAAGCTCTACTGTGGGAACCACATACACTTGGGAAAGAGGATTGCTCCTCCATGCAGTATTTTTTTTTAAGATTTCTATTTATTTATTTGACAGACAGAGATCACAAGGAGGCAGAGAAACAGGCAGAAAGAGAGGGTGAAGCAGGCTCCCTGCTGAGCAGAGAGCCCGATGTGGGGCTCGATCCCAGACCCTGAGATCATGACCTGAACCGAAGGCAGCGGCTTAACCCACTGAGCCACCCAGGCGCCCCCTCCACGCAGTATTTTATTGGATTCTGCCAAACACTCCAGGGGCATCAAAAACTTGGGACTGATTTTGTTTTTATTATGGCAAAATTTACCATTTTAACCACTCTTAAGTGTACAGTTTAGTGGCATTAAGTACATTCAACTTTGCTGTGCAACCATCACCTCCATCCATCTCCAGAACTTCTTCATACCAAACAGAAACTCTACAGCCATTACATCTTAACTCCCAGCTCTCTCCTCCCTCAATCCCTGATAACATCCATTCTATGAATTCGGCCATGTCTCTGTGCATTTGACTATTCTTGGTACCTAATGTAAGTGGAATCATACAACATCTGTCCTTTTGTGACTGGCTTATTTCACAGCCTAATGTCTTCAAGTTTTATCCATGTTGTATCATGTATCTAAATGTCATTCCTTGTACACCTAAAATGAATGCAATGTTACATGTCAATTATATCACAATTTTGAAAATGAAAAAAAGAAACGCATTCCTTCTTAAGGCCGAATAATATTCCATTACATGTATGTGCCATATTTTGTATATCCATTCATCCGTGGTGGGACATTTGGGTGGTTTTGGACCAATTTTAAAGTGAATTTCTCAGCTGGAGTTTTGGATTATCCTGGGAGATGTTTTCCACCTAGGGCCGCAGGCTTACAAAGTCTCCCTCATCAGTGGGAAGGGGTTATCTAGCCCCCTTGCACTGAGTTGAGCATGCAGCTTTTCAAGGGCCCTGACTTAATGCAGAGATCTCAAGTCCAGCTTCCCTTCTTTCTAGGCCCAAGGCCTCATCATATGTCCCTATGAGAGTGTAAAACCAAGCCTCTAGCCAAAAGGACCCATTTCCTTCTTAGAACCCAGCCCATTCAGACTCCAGAGTCCATGGTATCAGTTTTCATACTAACTGTCCTCATTTTCAATTCCCTCTTCATCCCCACAACCCCAGGATTGCCCCTTTCTTACTTCGAAGAAGTGGTTTTCCCCCTTGGTTTATCTCAGAATCAAGTGAAGACATTTTTTTTTTTTAATCCCAGTACACCACCCAGACCAGTCACACTCAAATCTCTAGTAACCAAAAACAAGTTTATTTAAATAAAAATATATTATGTAAATAATCATATATGAGGTACCTGGATATGTAAAAAATTATCAAGGTAAGTAAACCTGAATGGTCAGCAAAGGGTGAGCCCTGCTTTAGCCCTGCTGCTGTTAATAGGCAGATTTGGGGTTATGGTCCTAATTAGGTTAATTTCCTAACAGGAAGTTGTGGTCTGTGATCATTCCAAGGTTGTAACCTTAATCTGGAAATAATACTGGTTGTCAATTTCAACTATCAGCCTCCTATTTGAGATCTTCCCTGAAAAGCCTAGATTCAGTGCCATTGACATTCTGATGTCCCAGGACACATCTTCTTATGGGGAATAAACCATTTTTCAGCAACAGCGAAGAAGTGAGTCTGTCCAGTATCATGCCAGCAAGTACACATGTCATCTTCATCTTGTCACCTCTGCCAAAGAGCGCCATTCCTCTTTAGCCCATATGTGTCTTCGGATGTTATTCAGTTACTTGCATTGACTCCAGTAAACCTATTAATGATGATTATTGTAGCCAGCAAGTATGAATAACTTAGCTACAAATAACTGTTGCCTGATTACCAGGGATGAGAACCTGAACCCCAAGTTTTACATTCTTATTTTTTACTGTCCTTACATAAATATAATTATACAATGTATAATGAACATACAATTTATAGTATCTAACTAATTTATAGTAACTAACATATAGAATAATAAACATATACTATATAATGAATATTACATAATAAATACAATCATTGTTTCCGTCATTATGAATTATTTTAAACAGAGAGATAGGTGCAGAAAATCAGACTTCAATATTAGCACCCCCAAGATTTAATAGGTGTGAATTCTTCATCATATTGGCTTCAGATCTCTTTAAGAGAAAAAGACAATCATTACAGACAGAGCTAAAACCTTTACCATGCACTCCATCCTACCGTCCCCAGAGGTAACTACTAACTTGAAGTTATATTTATCATTTGCAAGTATATTTCGTACTTTTTCTGCATGTATATAGAACTGCATACATTTAAAATGTTTATGTAAATTACATCGTATTGAAACAAAAGGTTGATGGATTACCCCGGGCACGGGCCACATGTGCACATTCCAGTAGATGTCACCAGTGTTCCAGTCAGGGAGGGATACTGGGCTTTGGGGCTGGATCTGTTGCTGTTGTTTTGGTGTTTTGTTTTGTTTTGTTTTTCTGCTCTCAGTGACAGGTTTGGAATTTCCTTCTGTGGAAAGCCTAGCTCTCATCTGCAGCTTGTCTACATGCAGGATACTGGAGTTTTCTTTTGCAAAACTGAGGAGCTGTCTGGTAAGCAGTGATGTTTCAGAGGATTGCTTTCAGTCCTCTCCCTAGAGGGAAGTCTCCCCAAAGCAGAGAGTCAAAGGCATGAGCAGGGAGGGGAAGATCTGCCTTCTAGTCCCAGCACCTCAACTAAGCAGTTGTGCCAGCCTCCCGGGGCCTCAGGGCAAACCCCCTCCCCCCAATAGAATACAGGAGTTGGACTCCTTCAGAGACAGCAAATCCTAGCCTCTCACATGCCGACCCTGGTCCTTTGATAGCCGCTCTCTGAGGACTGCTCTGGGCAGAAAAAGAAAGGTTCCATAATCTACAAGCGATAGAGGGGAGCTGGCAGTGCGTATGCCCCGTGTTTGCCAAACTTGGAGGACAATCTCTAAATGGAAGTCCCTCCCCACCCCACCCCCTCCACCCCAGGGCTAAATCAGCCTCCTACCCTCCCCACATGGCTGGGTAGCAGCCCCCAGAGATTGGCAGGCCTGGGGCCCCAACCATCATCCTGCCTGGGTGACACACAGATTTCAATTTATTTTCTTTTTAAGTGGGCGTGGCTTGTTTTAAGTCCCAGGAAGTCTTAATGGCCACCAGTCACTAAATCATAGGTGGCCAATTAAGGGTCAAAGAGCACAGAGGTTGAGAAACTGGACTAGGATCAGGCTTCGGCTTTTCCTGAGAACATGGGGCAGATTAACCCTGGATGTCCCAGATCCACAGCAGAGCCCTGAAAGCAAACATCTCTTATTTCACCGCTCACTAAAATATGCCAACAGATACTCTAAATCAGATGACATCAGAAAGAGTCCAGGGAAGGAAGTGCTACCAGTTTGATATTTTTCCAGGAGTTAAGAGTGGTCAGTGTCCCCCCCATTAGATATCTGTTGTTCTAACAACTCAGGTCTGGAGGCCAGGACGTGGACCAACAGTGTGGGCCAGGAGCCCAGGGAGGCCTGGGTCCCTCTCTGGCTGCCCCAGGGGGCACAGAGCAGGCTCCCAGTCAATGTTCCTCCCACTGGCCCCTCCCTGACCTGCCCTCTCCCCGGCCTCTGGGGGGAGGCCCAAAGAGGCCGTGGGAGTTTGGCTACCATTATCCGGCCCTTATCTGAGCCCACTTAGTTCAATGACTAGGAGCCGACCTGAGGGTCACGCCTGTCTCCAGAGAGCCAGTGCTATCTTGGTGACCTGTGGAAACCTTGGCATGAGCTCATGTTTTCTGACGAAAGAGAGGACCCCTGCCATATCAGAGCCCTGTGCCCCCACCCCCAGCGTCTGGCATGAGCCCGGTGAAGGCTCCACCATTACTCACTGAAATAGCAACACTGATAACTCCTGTAGACAGAAATACATTGATGAATTCCCATTCAGAAAAGCACCTCCTCCCTCCCTCCCTCCCCTCTGCCTTCATGTGGTGCTGTTAGAACGGACACTCGGGCACACAGGCAAGGCCTGTCTCAGATGCAGCCTCAAAACTATCACTACCCCCATCACTCCCACCATGCAGATATGGTGTCACCATGAATCCCTAGACAAGTCTGTATCCTAGGATTCATGCTAAAACCTACTTTCTCTTTGTTTCAGGAAAATGCTGTGAAGACAGCAACTTTGTTCCAATCATCCATATGTTGAGCATCTGACACCTCCTGACAAACAGTTGGCTGCTCGGTGTAAATGGACTCAGTTGAATAGGTTGCGTAGACTTGACAGAATTCACGCTTAGGAAGCAGGTCACCAAGTTGCCGGCCCAGACTTGACTCCTCCAGGGACCTTGGGCAGGTTAGTGCTCCCTCTCTGGTCCACATAGAGTAACTTTATACAGTCTTAAAATCTTTGTCTGTTAACAGGAGCATTTAGTGCATTTATATTTAATATAATTACTGACATATTTAAGTCTACCACTTTGGAATAAGCAAAGTGGTATTTTGTCCTGGTTGCCCTACACTGGCTTTTCCTCTTTCTTCTTGACATCACTTAACTTGACTAATTCCATCATGCTTTTTTCCCCTTCTGTTACCTTGGAAGTCATAAGACCTATTTCTATCATAATAACCCAGAAACCACAACATGTAAAGTTAACTTCTTATTGAAGTCTATAGTTGAATAAATGTTTATCCTATTCCCAGACAATATAATGGCCTACAGTGTTTTAATTCCATTTACCCCTTCAGCTATTGCTATATATATCAGTCTTTCCATTCTTTCTTTTAAATCCTGCAAATTATTATTATTGTTGTTTCATACCATGTATGATACAAAATTTAAATGTACCCATACATTTATTTATTTTCACTGATCTCTATTCCTGTATCTCAGTCTTGCCATCTGGGATTGTTTTACTGTCTGCTTGGAGCATATCCTATATAATTCCTTTACATGGCTACTAATATAGGAAAAGTCCTCTGGTTTTACCTGAAAATAAAGATACCTGTCTTATGCCTTTAAAAAAAATTTTTTTTTCACTATAGAATTCTAGATTAACAGTTATTTTCTTTCAGCACATTGAAAATATTTGATTACCTTCTAAATTCCATTATTATTGGTTTTGTCATCCCCCCTCCAGCTACTTTTGATTCTTTCCTTTGTCTTTGGTTTTCTGCAGTTTTACTAAGATATGGCTAGTGTTCCTTTATTCCCCTAGGGATTTATTCTATTACACTTGAACTTGTGGATTGAGTTCTTTCATAAATTCTGGAAAATCTGTAGCTATTAATTCTCAAGTATAAACTCTATTCTATTCTCTCATGTCCTCTAGGATCCTAACTAAACATATGTTAGACTCTCTTACTCTACCTTCTATATCTCATATCCTTTCTTCTCCATTTTCTATAGCTTTTGTCTCTCTGTGTTGCAATCCAAGAGATATTTTTCTGGCTAATTTCCTATTCACTAATTCTCTCTTTACTTGTGTCTCACCTGCTATTAAAGCCAGCCAGCCATTGAACTTTTTGTTTTGGTTAGTGCACATTTTATTTCTAAAAGTTTTACTTGGTTTCTTTCAAGACCTCTTATGTCACTTTGGAGAGTTACCTACATATATTTTCAAGCTTCCCTTTTATGTCTTTAAGCATACTAGCTACATTTTTGGTAGGGATAGGTTTAAACTAATCAGACAGAGAGGGGCTCTCTTTCTACTTATTCCAATAATCAAAGTACTTGTAGATCTACTTCTATTGTCCATTCTTTCTGCTTGTTCTTCTCATGGTAACTTTCTTTCTTTTGGTGCCAGGTTATCTTTTATTGTGAGCTACTCATTATACTTGGAAAAATATTTATGGTAATGATATCAGATCTAGGATAAAGATACCTTTCTCTAAAGAGGATTTTTCTGCCTTTATGAGATGCCTATATGCACCTCCAGAGCTGCCTGGATGGAATCCCCGATCTGCTACTTCACTGCTATGGCCTTAGGTGGTTTGTTGACCCTCTCCTGGCCCCCATTTACTCATCTGGGCTACCTGTCAAGGGTTTTCATTGAGATAAGATGATTTCATGTATGTACAGAGCTTAGAACAGTATCAGCACATACAAAATATTCAATAAATAGAAGCCACTACTATTAAATAAATAATTCAAATAAAGTACTGGGTACTTCCTAAGTGTCTAATTATAATTATTAATCATGCCTCAATTGACTCACCTGCAAAGTGGGAATAACAATATCTACCTCAAAATGTACAAGAAAATGCTGAAGGAAACGCTACATGCAAGCTAGTCAATTTCATTTAAATGCCCCATTTTATAAACCTCTTTTATCCCTCCCCCAAGTGATGATGAAACTGGAAATATGAGGGCAGTTATAAAACCAGAGAACCTGTCACAAATGGGGCCCAGGAACTGGAGGAACAATGGAGGACAGGAGCTGAGCCCACTGCTTTCCAACACTGCCTCCTGATAGCCACCAGCAAGCTCTATCACACAAACCCCTTCAACAGGGATCTTTCAAGGGCAGATGTGGAAAGAGTGCTTTTTATAAGTCCCCTGAAGGGGCCAGAAGCTTTGACCACAGAGCTGCTAGAGGCCAGAGAGAGCACCTGCTCCAAACCCAGCAGGCCCATGCACTGTGGAAGGTACCAGCTGACACACACCCTGGGTCCTCTCTGCACTAGCTGTATCAATATTTGTCACTGGAAGAAGGCTGTACAGAGGGATAGGATTCTGTGAGAAGGCACAGACAGATCCCAGAAAAACCTAAGACTGGACTCAGATCTGGCGCTGCCTTTAGAGGCAAGTCAAGTGGCCTCTCTGGGCTTCAGTTTCTCTATCTGTAATGAGCATACTGTCCTTGCTCTGCCTACTAGATGATAACCTTGAACTCTTTGTATCTAAAGCATTTTACAAACAGGGGTCAGGCACTCCCCCAGCTCCCCTACCCACCCAACCTCTGCAGACACAGGCAGCAGGCACTGCCTTCCTTGGCCTCCAGAGCCTGCATGAAAAATCATGGCCAAATCCAAGTACTGCCCCCATGTTCACCCCAGCATATGTGCCCTCTCCTGGCACTCTCCTTCACCATAGCGATCCCCTTGGACGTACTAAATTTCCGGTGAGCATATTCCGGGGTTCACTTTCTACCCATTCATTCACTAAACTAACAGTCCAAACAGGTATTGCACATGTCCAGTCCGTGCTGGCTCTCGGGACATAGAATAAGAATGGCCTCTGACACCAAGGGAAGCAAATGAGGTCATTGAGGCTGGGACAGATCAAGGAAAAAAACAAAAAATTGGGGGCTTCTGGGGTAGGGGGAGTACATACCCACGCAGCCTCGCTGGCCAGGACAGGCTGCCCAGAGGAGGAAGGCCTGAGCAGAGTGTTCCATGAGTAGGTGGTGCCTGGACACAAGAGGGTGGGAAGGGCATACCCAGAGGAACAGCCTGTGCAAAGGGAAATGGGAAAAAGGCAGCCCTGGGGTGGGGAAGTGGCATCTACACGTCCTTGAAAGGGGAGGGCACAACTCTTCCCCCAACAAGGACCATATCCATATCCAAGGACTGAGGAGAAAGGCTCAAAGCAGTAGCAGCAAAGCTAGAAGCCACCAGATGAAAATCTGAGACCCAGACTCCATGTTAGGTCAAAACTTCAGGACCTATCCCTAAAAATAAGGTGTTTTGGGGGGGTGGTTTTTTTTTTAAGGTGTTTTTGGGGGATGTTTTTGTTTTTTGGTTTTTTTGTTTGTTTTGGGGTTGTTTTTTTTTTTCCTCTTACCATCTGAATACCTGTACATGTTCCCCTGGGCTGAGACCAGGTCAAGTCTCCAGTTTCTGAGTCTTTCCTTCCTCAGGCCCTAACCTTTTCCCCTCAGCCCAGAGTGGAGGCCACAGCTCCACACCCCCGCCAACACTGCCCCCTCTCAGTTCTGTGTCTGCAGCCACATCCTAAACGCTGGTGTCCCTGAGGACAAGCAGACATATGGGGACACCATGGGGAGATCAAGGGTGCTGACTGGGAGAGGAAAACAGGAAGGTGGAGGTGATAAGGAAAGCATCTTGAAGGAACTGGGAAAAACTTTTAAGAACAACAGGTTTGGGAAAATCCTGGCCTAAAGAGTAGTAGTCCCTGGCCATCAGGATATCAGAGCTGGCCAAGAAATACCCTTTGGCACAGAACAGGAAAGGGAGATGCATCTGTGTGCTGTGGGAGTGAATCCTCAAAGAGAATGGCCCATTCATTCATTCATTAGAACTTTAATGGAGGGCCTATTTCTGTTATGTTTTGCACAAACACAAATCTGGCAGGTCCCCATAGGCTGAGGTGCCTGGGGAGTAGCTACATTTACTTTTCCTGAACATGCCAGGCACATTCCTGCCACAGGGCCTTTGCACTTACCTTTTCCTCTGCCTAGAATACTCTTCCACAGAGATTCACATCATTCCTTTCCCCATCTTTCTCTGGTCTTTAGTAAAATGTCACCTTCTCCATGATGCCTTCCTTGACCAACCTGTTGAAAGTTGCAGTGACATTCCCTACCCCAGGAAAAAGTCCCTATCCTTATTCTCCCATGCCTTTCCTGAATATTTGTAGAGCCTGAAGCAAAAGCAAAAGTGATGGTCCCCAAAATATGACCTGTCCCCTTTCTCCTCCCACTCCCCATTTTTGACCCAATACCTCAAGGAGCTTCACACATTATTGTCCCTCAGGCATGGAGAGACATTCCACTCTTCAAGGTCAGACCCATGGCAAATCCATGCAAGCCTAGGACATGGACTCGGTGTCATTTGAGCAGAAATTTTGAGGTCCTAAGTAACCAGGTGGTCCAGAAAGGGGGTTTAGGCTCTCAGGGGCAGATCCCCTTGGCCTTCATTACCCTGAAGGAGGGCCAGGGCAGGCCTTTAGATTGTGGAGCTTAAGGTAGGGGTCCCGCTTGCCAGGTCTAAGGATGGGATTGACTGTTTCCAAATTTATTTTCCTTCCTCTGATATACTATCTATTTTACTTCTTTAACTTGTTGTCTCATTCCCTTCAGAAAACTGCAAGCCCCAGGAAAGGCCAGGATCTGTTTTGATTACTACTGTTCTCCGCACATTGTTGGTCACATAGTTGGTGCTCAGTAAAAATCTGCTGAACAAATAATGGATTTGGGGGGTTCAACATACCAGAATAGAAGGCAGTCTGAGGGATCCCTTATCTTTATAAAGCTTCCTTGTTCTCTGGAAGTCTTCTGGCACCAAGAGTGACATGGTGCATGGTGCCAGACTCCTTCTTTTCAAACCAATAAACCCTAGAGAGGAAACTGAATTTCATTTTTTAGTAGATAGTAAAAAGATACAGTGGTATATTTTAGTTACATGCTTGATACTTATTTCAACACTCAGTGAATATGTAGTATGACAAAAACGCTCTTTGAAATAATGCAGCTCATCTGAGTCCCCCTCTCCACGAGGCCTTGACCTTGGCCCCATCCTGTCTTCAGGATTTAGCAAGAATCCTGCTAAGTCAGTTTACAAGTGTTCCCTACCCTTGATATCTGATCATCCTGAATACCTACCTGATCAAGTGCTTCACACAGCATCCCTGATGCCT
This sequence comes from Mustela erminea, assembly GCF_009829155.1. NCBI lineage: Eukaryota > Metazoa > Chordata > Mammalia > Carnivora > Mustelidae > Mustela > Mustela erminea. The sequence continues at coordinate 12,264,513 of NC_045615.1, forward strand.
AAGCCTTCAGTAAGAATCCAGGGACATCATTTCAGCAAGAATGCCCCATCTGATGTTTCTTCTTAGTAATTTCCATCTACTGACCCCACCCTACTCCTCGGCTGTGAATTCCCTCTTGTCCTGGTCGTTTTCGAAGTGTAATCCCAGTTCCGTCCCCTCCTGCCAGAGTCCTGGCCCCTACTCCAATACACTGAACCGAATCTTTCTTACCATTTTAACAAGTGTCAGAATAATTTCCCCTTAACAGTTAGGAATATAAAAATCTATCAGAAGGGTCCCCAGCCTCAGAGATTTCTGGTCAAGTGGGGGAAGTCAGATGCATAAACCAAATACAAAACAGTATGTACTGATATAAAAGTATGGTCACTAGGTCATCAATACCCAGATAAGAGGGCAGTTACTATTCTGCAGGCCAGTCAGATTCCTGTAGGGAAAAGAAACATGGGCTGGGCTTTGAAGGGTGCATAGTAGTTCCTGCTTTCTCCACACTCAATGAACTAGTTGCAGAAACATCGCTTTTGCACATTAAAAGATGTTTAATATATATGATCTTATATCTGTAAAATGAATGTGTTTGCAGACAAAAAAATTTATGTCTAGAGGGTTATATTAATTCAAATGAGTTTTAAATTAATAGTAATTATGTAGGAAAATGGATGATTCCTTTTCTTCAAACCTTTTTTGTGTAAAACAGCAACTATATTTCCCTTCTGGTTAGAAGACATTAAGATAAGGGTGCCTGGGTGGCTCAGTGGGTTAAAGCCTCTGCTTTGGCTGGGGTCATGATCCCAGGGTCCTGAGATCAAGCCCCGCTGTGGGCTCTCTGCTCAGTGGGGAGTCCAATTCCTCCTCTCTCTCTCTGCCTGCCTCTCTGCCTACTTGTGATCTCTGTCAAATATAAATAAAATCTTAAAAAAAAAAAAAAAGAAGAAGAAGAAGAAGAAGACATTAAGATAACAGACACGTCCACAACTCAACCTGTGCTTTTGGTCTTGGAGCTCTGGGAGCAGACTGTCTCTGGATGCCCTGGGAGGTTTGTAGGAAGCTCAAGCTTATAGGAATGTGCCAGTTTCAGGCAGCGTGCGAGGGGGTGGATGCCTTCCAGACCAAGGAATGAAACACCAATGGTGTGGAGGTAGGAAATCATGGAGATCCTGTGTGACCACCGCGAGCCCATCTTCCCCCGGGGGAGAGAGAATGGTGGCAGTGAGGCTGGAAGAATAGGCTGGGGTCTGTAATTGCAGGCAGGGTCTTTTGTCCTCTAACCTCCAGGCTCTGGAGTCTCCAGGGCAGGGCCAGGAGGGCGCAAGCCAATCGCGGAGGCTCTGTTTTTAATGGTGAGAAGGCGCGGCACAGGTGCATCAGAATCCCAAGTCTCTTGACGCCACGCTTTGGTCATTCAGCCCGAGACACCAGGGTGGCCAAATCCCTAAGGAGTTTAAAGATGAAGGGGAAGGACGAAGTTGCGGAGCGGGAGGAGGGAGGAGGGATGAATTCCCAGCGAGACACGAGGGGAGAGAGGAGATGGAAACCTGTAGGCACCACGCAGTCTGTGAACGTGCTGTGGACCCACGCGGGGGGCTTCCCCCCTGCGCAGCCGGGTGCACCTGGGGCGCAGGAAAGGGGGGAAAGCTCCAATCACAACAGCAGAAGCCACGGACGTGGCTCCAACTAGCCTGTGTGTCGCCACCCAGCCTCCGTGGGGAGAAGGCCCCGCCCTGCCCGGAATGGTTTCCGCGGGATCGGATCCGCATCCGGACCGACCCGGGACTGTGGCCACCCGCTTGGAGACGCGAGCCTGCGTCCCCCGACTTCTGGCGATGGCGAGTTGTTCTCCAGAATGGCCGCTGGGTGGCGCTGTCGGCAAGAACAGAGGGTGCCCCGGGCTCCGCGGCGGCTGGCGCGACTTCGGACCTGAGACTTGACCGCCCCCAGCCCCGACGTCCCCACCCCCTGCCCAGCTCCGCCTGGCCTGGGTCGGCGAAAACCGAGGTTCCGTGACTTCAAGGGGCCACCTGCGCGCCTGAGTTAGGAACAAGCGCAAACCTGGGCCGCCAGCTCTTGGCTGGTTTTGCAATGGGGCTCCAGGAGAGGGTCCGTGGAACCTACTCCGATGACAGGACAGGGGTGCTGGCTGGCCATTTTACCGTGGTGGAGGCTGGCCTCCGGAGGTTACAGGACTTGCTCGAGTTTCTTTGCTTCCCCAGTCCAGTAGGCACCGTTGTTTCTCTTTCTGTTGTTTTGTGAACAGTGCTTGATTGTGCAATAAATCAACAGGGAACACAGCGAAGGGAAGATCGGTTTGTTAAAAACAAACCACAGGCTCCAAATGGTATCACTTAAACCAAGTTCCCAAACCGGGGCTTGATACCTAATCTAATTGCAGCGTCAGCCTACCCCGGAAATGCTGTCTCAACCAGCCCGGGAGGAACTTTTCCAACAGCGCCAATGAGTCCACCACACGAGCCCTCTGTCCCCTAAAGAAAGATGAGCTAATCTGCATGAAGAGACCCTGGCTTTTCCCCCTCCGGGAATGCAGCCTTGCCTGAAACAATCCTTTTCTTTCGCTGATAACTTTCTTGCCCTGCCCTCCTACAAAAACCTTCCATTTTGTACACCTCCACGGAGCCCTTCTACTTGCTAGATGGGATGCTGCCCCGTTCATGAATTGTTTCATAAAACCAATTACATCGTTGAAGTGTTCTCAGTTGAGTTTTTGGTATGAAGTAGGCCAGATAGGGATGCCTTGGTGGCTCAGTGGGTTAAAGCGTCTGCCTTCGGCTCAGGTCATGATCCTGGGGTCCTGGGATCCAGTGGCACATCTGGCTCCCTGCTCAGCAGGGAGGGAGTCTGCTTCTCCCTCTGCCTACAGCTTCCCCTGCCTGTACTCACTCTCTCTCTCTCTCTCTAACAAATAAAGAAAATCTTAAAGAAAGAGAGAGAAAAAAAGAAACAGGCTAGATCTATGATTCTAGAGCTGGCAAACATGTGGGAGGTCACAAGAAGGTGATGCTATCCTGGAAATGACTTCCATCCAGTTCCTGGACTAGAGAAGGAGTCCTGGCCTCAGTATTCCCAAATTAGCAGAACCTCAGTTTCACTGTAAAATGGCCACACTGACCAAGGCCCTTCCCATCACAAAGGGAAGAAGTAGACTAAGCCAGGACTTACTTTCAAAACTGTTACATCCACAAAAAAATATAGAATTTCCCAATTCTAATCATCACTATTGGCAAAGTCATTGGCCAGTGATCTACAAAACCTCTCTGAGGCAGCAGAGCAAAGATCACCAGACCCGGATTCCTGGCTGTTTTTACTTCACACAAATAGCAGTCTGGAGATGGGATTAATCTACAGTGTTCACGCTTGGTGGCCAAATTCCCTGGCCATTTAGGCCTGTACTCTGAAGGATTTTTGGCTAGGAGCCATGAGCTAGGACTGAAAAGTGGAAAGAGGTGCGCAGACAGAATGATCCTCCCAGTCACGTGGGCCCCATTTTAGAGGTTCTAGAGCCATAAAATGCCTGCCAACCTCCTCCTTCCCTCTCTTCCACCTGCCTCCTCCCCTGCTGTGTGACCCTCTTTGCTGCATTTGCCTGGGGAACTTACAGTTCTCTTCTACCACCGCCAACAGCGTTCTGGTTACTCTGGTCATGATGGGAGCAGCAAGCTACAGGCAGAACCCACTGTCCCCACGCAAATAGCTTTCGTGTTAATAACTCTATATACTTGGCGTTCTAGACACTCAGAAGATGAACAGCCCCATTTCAAAAAATGGGCCAAAGGCCTGGATAAACACTTGACAAAAGAAGATACATGAATGGCCAATAAGCACATGAAAAAATGCTCAAGGTCATTAGTCATCAAGGAAATGTGATGTAAAAACTTAATGAGACACCACTGCCCACCCACTGGAATAATTATTCTAAAAGACTGCCCACCCCAAGCGTTTGTGAGGATGGGGAACATTTGGAACATTCATATACCGCCAGTGGGAAAGTAACAGGGTTTGACCACTTCCAAAACCAGTTTTGACTGTTTTCTTAAAAAGTTACTGACAGGGGCACCTGGGTGGCTCAGTGGATTAAGCCTCTGCCTTCGGCTCAGGTCATGATCTCAGGGTCCTGGGATCGAGCCCCGCATCGGGCTCTCTGCTCAGTGGGGAGCCTGCTTCCCTCCCTCTCTCTGCCTGTCTCTCTGCCTACTTGTGATCTCTCTGTCAAATAAATAAATAAAATCTTTTAAAAAAAAAAAAAAAGTTACTGACAGGTGTGCCTGGGTGGCTCAGTCCTTTAAGCATCCAACTCTTGATCTTAGCTCCAGTCTTGACTCAGGGCTGTGAGTTCAGGCCCTGTGCTGGGCTCCACACTGGGTGTGGGACCTAACTTAAAAAAAAAAAAAAAAAGTCACCTACCTATGACTTAGCCATTCCACTTCAAGGCATTTACCCAAAATAAATGAAAATATACATCCACACACAGACTGTACTCTAATATTCATAGCAGTTTCTTTATAATAGTTCCAAAATGGAAACAACCTGAACTGTCATTGACAGATGAACAGATGAACAAACTGTGGTCTATCCATTCAATGAAGTACTACTCAGCAATTTAAAAAAAAAAAAAAATGAAGTATTGATACCTGAACCTGCATAGATGAATCTCAAAAAAAGAAAGAAAGAAAGAAAGAAAGCACATACTATATGATTCCATTCTGGAAAATGCAGTCAAATCTGTGGAGAGAGCAAGATCAGTGGTTACTTAGGGATGGAGATGGAGAGAAAATCAGAAGGGAGGGATGACCAAGGGTCTCAGGAAAATTTGGGGCAGCATTGTATGATTTCATCATCTTGATTATAGTGATGTTTTATGGCGTATATTCATGGATCAGAACTTACCCACGTGTACATGCTTAATACATAGCTGATTGTATGTCAATTACGCCTCAATAATGCTGCTTAAATTTTTTAAATTTTTAAAAGGGAACAAAGTACTGATAAACATAACAGCAGGGGGGATTGTCAGAATCATTACACTGAATAAAAAAAAAAAGACATAAACTAGAAGACACTGTGTGGTTCCATTTATTTAAAATTCTTGGAAATGAGGGGCACCTGGGTGGGTCAGTGGGTTAAAGCCTCTGCCTTCAGCTCAGATCATGATCCCAGGGTCCTGGGATCGAGCCCCGCATCGGGCTCTCTGCTCAGCAGGAAGCCTGCTTCCTTCTCTCTCTCTCTCTCTCTCTCTCTGCCTGCCTCTCTGCCTACTTGTGATCTCTGTCTGTCAAATAAATAAATAAAATCTTTTAAAAAATAATAAAATTAAGTTAAATTAAATTCTTGGAAATGAAAACAAGTAGTAACAGACAGTATATCGATGATTGCCTGGGAACAAGGGTAGAAGTAGGGATGAATTACAAAGGGCAGAGTAAAACTTTTGGGGGAGATGGAAGCATCCATTATCTTCATTCGGTGATGGTTCCATTGATATAGGCATATGTCAAAACTCATCAAATTGTATATTACATATGTGTGTGTGTAGTTTACCATTAGTCAATTATACCTCAAAAAAGTTGTTAAAAATTACATTAAAGCATCAAAACATTATGAACACAGTTGCTTGAAACACATGAATCAATAAAAATCCACAAATCCAGGATGATAATCAAAGAAGAGAAAACCAAGACAATAGGGAAAAAAACATTCATTTGTTATTTGGGGGGTGACTATAAAACCAATCCCTTACTTTGAAAATCAGTCATGTAAAAGAAAGGCCTTCACACTGATTCTACTTTTCCAGCAGGAACTGTATTTCAGTTGATGAAAGAAAGCCCTGCCTTATAGAAGAACACCAGTTTACAAACCTAAAAGGGTTGGCAGCATTGGAGAATCATTATTTTTCAAGCCTGATGGAATTATTGATTCCATCGAAGATTATTCCTTAATGTTGAAACTGTGAAGTGAATTGTAAGTGGGGAGCTGAATTTTGTGTAATGCCAAAGCACCACCCTGTCACTACGGTCTAGCCACAAGGGGTCCCCCCACGAAGGCACCAGGCTGCCAACCCCAACCCCGGAGTTATCCTATACACTAAGGGAAAGCAGTTTCTCTGCTCACAGCACCTCTGACACCAGACGTGTGAAGCTGTTTTTCCCATATCAACCAGTTCTCCAGTTCTCTGCAAGCACCTACTGGGTGTCCTACGATTTCAGATGTGACCCTAACTCCCCGGAGTTAGCCCAGACGCCACAGGTTGTAGTACCCCGACTCCAGATGCCAATCGCAAATCCAGGTCTCCGATACTTCTGACCAAGGAGCTGTACATACACCAGGAGTGCCCCCAAACCCCCTTCTTGGGATTAGTAATTTGCTGGAATGGTTCACAAAACTCAGGGCAAGATACACTCATGCTTACTGGTCTAGTATACAGGACGTTACAAAGAACTGAGATGAAAAGCCAGGTGAAGAGGTATGTAGGGTTAGGACCAGAAGGATCTCTAGTACCGGAGTCTCTGTCCAGTGGGGCTGGGGTGCATCTCTTTCCCAGCACCAGCATACGTTCACCAACTTGGAGGCTCTTCACAGCCCTGGAGGCCTGGGGATGGAGCTCAGAGTTCCAAGCCTCTATTCCCACGGTCGACTCCACCGGCAAACAGTCCCCATCCTGAAGCCATGTAGGGATCCACCAAGAGGCACTTCATTTGTATAAACCCAGGTACAGTGAAAAGGGGTTTGTTTTTTTTTTAAAGATTTTATGTGTTTATTTGACAGAGATCACAAGTAGATGGAGAGGCAGGCAGAGAGAGAGAGGGAAGCAGGCTCCCTGCTGAGCAGAGATCCCGATGCGGGGCTCGATCCCAGGACCCTGAGATCATGACCTGAGCCGAAGGCAGTGGCTTAACCCACTGAGCCACCCAGGCGCCCAGAAAAGGGGCTTTTTTTTAATGAATAAAAAAAGACATTCCTCTCTCCCCTACCAGTCAGGAAACTCCAAGGGTTTGGGAAGCTCTTGTGCCAGGAACCAGGGATGAAAACCAAACATATATATCTTATTTTATCACATACCATATATATATTTCTTATTTTATTACAATATCACAAACACTAGAGTTAATGTGTCTCTTAATACACAGAAACATGAAATCTGTGTCCTTTGATTTCTTCTAGTATAGAGAGTTAACTTAAACCTATCAAAACTTTAGACCTAACTTTCAATTACAGGAAATTCAAGGAATAAAGAAACGGGCTAAGCTTCCCAGCAAGGATGCAATTAGAAGGCCAGAAAGTGGGACATTCTGCAGAACCACTGGCTCAGGTACTTCCCAAGTCAAGGTCATGATAAAAGGGCCTGCTTTCGAATAAAAGAAACTTAAGGGACATAACGACCAAATGCAATGTATAACCAACGAAAAAGGATATTTGGCAGACTCCTTGGATTGGTATTAAAAAACTACTCTTTTTTTAAAAAAAAAAATGTTTTGTTTATTTATTTGACAGGCAGAAATCACAAGTAGGCAGAGAGGCAGGCAGAGAGAAGGAAGCAGACTCCCTGAGGGGGGCTCGTTCCCAGCACCCTGGGATCATGACAAGCTGAAGGCAGAGGCTTTAACCCGCTGAGCCACCCAGGCACCCCTAGAACTACCCTTTTTTAAAGTACAATGTTACTTTGTACTTTATACTATACTATACTAAATACTCAATGTTAACTAGAGTATATTGGGAGATAATCTTTTTTTTTTTTTTTTTTTTTTTTTTTTTTTAAAGATTTTATTTATTTATTTGACAGAGAGAAATCATAAGTAGATGGAGAGGCAGGCAGAGAGAGAGAGAGAGGGAAGCAGGCTCCCTGCCAAGCAGAGAGCCCGATGCGGGACTCGATCCCAGGACCCTGAGATCATGACCTGAGCCGAAGGCAGCGGCTTAACCCACTGAGCCACCCAGGCGCCCAATCTTTTTTTTTTTTTTTTTTTTTTTTTTTTTTTTTTAACCTATACCCTATGTTTGAGACTTTAAAGTCAAATACCTCAAAATACTATCTATATTTTGTTAATCCTTTCTAATGTTTACATTATTGGCAAACAAAATCCCTTAAGTCCATTTTTTATTATAAAACCATAGAAACCTAAAAAAATAAATAAATAAAAATCATGGAAACCTGAAAGCTTCATGCTGTCAGCTTCTGAAACCCCATTAACACTAGGAAGATGCTATCTCTGTGTTGGATTTTAACCAACACCAGCATTCTACATTGCTAGGCAACATAGATAGTATTGTACCCAGACTCTAAGATGGCCCCCAATAATGCCATCCCCCAATATCCACGCCCTTGTGTAGTACCCTCCCATATCAAACAGAGCTGGCCTTTGCAACCAATAGGATATTACAGAAATGATAGTTGTGGTTTCTAAGGCAAAGTCATAAAAGACACCAAGGCTCGGTCTTGGCTCTCTCATGGGTCTCCCACTCTGGGAAGCCAGGTTCTACATTGTGAAGATATTCAAGCACCACAGAATGCAGAGAAACTAGGCCACCTGCCAGTAACCAGCATCAACTGGCCAGCCATGTGAGTCAGCCAGGAAGGCTGGATATCCTCCAAAAAGAAGATCTTCCAGGTCTAGTCAAGTCCTCAGGTAGACAACAGCCCCAGGCACCATCTTGGCTGGGATTCCATGATGGACACTGAGTCAGAGCAGCCCAGCTACAACATCTCCCAAAGTCCTAATCTATAGAAAACGTGAGATCACAAATGACTGCCATTGTTTTAAACTACTAAGATTTAGGGTACTCAGTTGCTCAGCAAAGGATAACATGAATAGTGATACGCAAAAGCACTGAACAGGAGACAGAGCTGAGCTGCAGATTCTAGTCTTCTCCTATCACTGTGCCACTTTTTTCTTTGAACCTACTTATTGTACTAGTCTGTTCAGGCTCTTATAACGAGAATTCCACTGACTGAGCGGCATAAGTAATAAACATTAATTTCTCCCAGTTCTGGAGGCTGGAAGTCCAAGATCTAGGTCCCAGCACACCCCGTGTCTGGTCTTCACATGGTGGAGAGACTAATCCCAGCATGGGGGCCTTGTTCCCATAACCTCATCTAAACCCCATTACCTCCCACAGCCCCACCTCCTAATAATATCCTCCTTGGGGGTTAGAGCTTCAACATATGAATGGGAGGGAGTGAGCCAACATGCCCTCATCCATAACAGTTATTTTATCTTTAAAAGACAATGGCATGAAAATACTATTTGCCTCGTAAGTTTGTTCAAAGGATGGATGAGGCATAAAATCCCTAGTACAGTCCCTAGGCCCCAGGGGAGACACTTAATACATGCTGGTTGTCTTCTTAACCACACTGTGCCCCAAGCCCTCACTTAACAATGGCCTTCTAGGGGCACCTGGGTGGCTCAGTGGGTTAAGCCGCTGCCTTCGGCTCAGGTCATGATCTCGGGGTCCTGGGATCGAGTCCCGCATCGGGCTCTCTGCTCGGCAGAGAGCCTGCTTCCTCCTCCTCTCTCTCTCTCTGCCTGCCTCTCTGCCTACTTGTGATTTCTCTCTGTCAAATAAATAAATAAAATCTTTTTAAAAAAAAAAAAAAAAAAAACAATGGCCTTCTACTCTGTCAGATGGGACTTGAACTGCTCACCAGTGGAGTTATTCCCAAGTCAAATGGACCATGTATTTGGAGAAGCTTGGTAAAACTCTCCAGTCCTTCACAGATGCTGTTATTAGCCTTTAAGACCCTGACTCAGGAGAATCTGCAGAGTGTGGCCTCTTCTATTAGTGGGTCAGATCAGGGGTCCACCAGGAGTCATTGGTGTCATGTGGATGTTGACGGAAAGCCATACAAAGACATTTCCCTGCTGCTGACATCAGGCCCACATGCTGTCTATTGCCAAAGAGTTGGAGATTTAGAAAGCTCAAACTCCAAAGTAGAAAAAGACATGTGACTCCACAGTCAGGAGACACTGAGGTCACTGCATGGACCAAAGATCCAGAGAGGAAGCAGAAACGTCAAAAATGAAAGATCCTTCCTAACGACTTCCAAGAAACCAGCAGAGTTTTGCTGCGCTGTGAAGTCTGGGCCTTGTGCCCATATGTCAGGTGTCCCTCATTCATGGACGGCGCCCTCCCCCACTGTCATCCAGCCCTCACTGCCTCCCAGAAGGGGAACTGGCCTGGGGGTGCCTGAGATAAATCACGCCTGACAGGAAATACGAAATACACAAAGTGGTGAAGAGAGAGAGACAAGAAAACAACCACCATGACTTGGTCCTGTGGTGTCTGCAAAGATCCAGACAAAGCTACGAATGCATACATTTTAAGACCAGGCTTACCTCGATGAAGCATAACTATATATAAATCAACACGTATGGTTGTTAGGTGTGTAACACTGGATGAAAAGAGCACATCACAATACTAGGACACACAACTGTTCTCATAACCTCAAAATAAGGAGAACCAAACAGTGATCATTTACAGATGCATAATCTATAATAATGCTACCTTTTAAAAGGCAAAATAGGGGTGCCTGCCTGGCTCAGTCAGTGGAGCAGGAGACTCTTGATCTCAAGGTTGTGAGTTCCAGCCTCACACTGGGTTAAAGATTACCTAAAAATAATTTTAAAAATCTTTTTTTTAAAAAGGCAAAATAGTGATATGTACTCAATTTTGAACAGCTGTAAGCTCTGGAAGGGAGGGGATAGATAGGGAAGGATATAGGTCAGGCATTTTCATCGGTAATGGTGTTATTCTTTTTTTTTTTCTCTAAAGATTTATTTCTTTATTTTGAGAGAGAGAGAGAGAGAGAGAGCACAGTGGGGGGAAGGGGCAGCGGGAGAGGGAAAGCATCTTAAGCAGATTCCCCCCTGAGTGTGGAACCCAACACAGGGCTGGATCCCACAACCCCAAGATCACGACATGAATGGAAATCAAGAGTCAGTTGCTTAACCGAATCAGCCACCCAGGTGTCTTAATGTTGTTCATCTTATGTCAGGTACCTGGGTCACTTCGTTTCAGTCTAACAGTCCATAACCTGCATGTTTCTCAGATTCTCTCTCAAACTCGGTATTTCTTTTATTCAATTTTCCTATAATATTATCCACAGAAGTGAATATGGACACATTAAAGAATTTTGGAAAAATTAGAAGGGAGAAAATCCTCCCCCATCCTACCATCTTCTTTCTTTCTTTTTTTTTTTTTAAGATTTTATTTATTTACTTGACAGAGAGAGATCACAAGTAGGCAGAGAGGCAGGCAGAGAGAGAGGGGGAAGCAGGCTCCCTGCTGAGCAGAGAGCCCGATGTGGGGCTCCATCCCAGGACCCTAGAATCATGACCTGAGCCGAAGGCAGAGGCTTAACCCACTGAGCCACCCAGGTGCCCCTACCATCTTATTTCTATTTCACCTCACAGCCTCCTCTTTTTCCCTATGCAGGAGGTTTCTTTTTAAACAAGTTATAATCATACTGTATACACTTCTGCTTTCGGCTCGTAACACTGAATCTTAAGCATCTTTCCAAATTACCTAAAATCTTCAAAATCGTCCTTCTTCATGGCCACATAATGGGAAACCTATAATCCTTCATGAAAATTCCAAGAATCCTAGTGATTCTGTATAGTGTATGTGAGTTTAAAGGAATATAAAGTAACGTTGTTTGGTTTGTCTCCTAATGCTGCCATGACAAATTGCCACACACCAGGTGGCTTAAAACAGGAGAAATTGACTCTCTCACAGTCATGAAGCCTGAAATCAAGGTGTCAGCAGGACCACACTCCTTTCAAAGTATCTAGGGAAAATTCCTTCTTTGCCTCTCTCCTAGCTTCCGGTGACTTCTGGCAATTCAAGGATTCATCAGCTTATAGCTGATGACTCTAACCTCACCTCTGTCTTCACATCTCCTTCTTCTCTGCCTCTCTGTGGCCTCTCCTATTCTCACAACAACATCAGTTGTTGGGTGTAGGGTCCATCCTAATCCAGTATGATCTCAACCTAATTATATGTGCAAATATCCTACTTCCAAAAAAGGTTATACTCTGAGGTTCTAGATGGACTTAAATTTTGGAGACAATATTTGATCCACTCTAGCTGCCTTCTGCAAAAATCTGAAATACCAATAACTGGCTTTTAAAGAAGTCAAAAATGGGTTGTCCCAAGCTAACCCATCCAGGTGCACCAGCTGTGGGCTCTCAATCCATGTTGTAGAAAGTTTACATGCAGAGAGATCTTGGAGATCTGTGCAAACTTCTCATTTCATCATAAGGAATTTGAGGAGGTCAGTCATGTGATTTATTCCAGGAGACTCAAATTTCTGGTTACATTCAAGGAGGCCACCTCAGACCAATGCTAATTGGGCCCAAAAGAAACCTCAGTCTACATCTCAAGGATCATTCTAACATTGTATTGTTTATCTATCACCAAGTAACGAATTAGCATACACTTAGCACTTAAACCAGCACACAGCTATTATCCCACGATTTCTGTGGACCAGGAATCTGAACTCAGCTTTGCTGTCTTCTGCTTCAAGGTCTCTCACAAAGTGGCACGTGAGGTGTTGGTCAAAACTGTGTTCTTATCAGAAGGCTCAGCTGGGGAAGAATCCACTTCTAGGCCCATTGATGTGGTTGTCAGCAGGATTCAGCTCCTTTTAGGCTATTGGACTCAGGGCCTCACTTCCTAGCTGGTTTCTGGTCAGAAGTGACCCTCAGTTTCTTGCCTTATGGGCTTCTCTAAAGATCGGATGACTTAAACAAGGAAATTTATTTTCTCATGGTTCTGGAGGCTGGAAGTCCAAGTTCAAGGTGTTGGAAATGTTCATTTCTTCTGAGACTTCTCCTTGGTTTGCAGGTTGTCACCTTCTCACTGCATCCTCATATGGTCCCCCTTGTGTGTGCTTGTCTGGTATCTACATTTCTTCTTACAAGGACATCAGTCAGACTGGATTAGGGCCCACCTTTAAAGGATTCATTTTAAGTTAATCACCTCTTTAAAGAACTTTTCTCCAAATACAGTCACACTCTGAGATACTATAGGTTGGGGCTTCAATATATGAAATTGGGATTGACAGGGATTCAGTTAAGGCCATAACATAGACCCAATCTATCTGCCCCACTATCCTTGCCCCTCACCATCAGACTGGTAGCCTCGGGGTGCATCTGACTGAGGACAATTCTATGAGCAGCCTCAAAACTCACTGGAGATCCTTCTTATGGGGGAGGGCCCAGGGACCTGGGGGATTGCTGCATTCCCCTATCTTGCCACTGCCTTAGTCTCCTTTACTCTGGGACTCAATCCCATTACCTGGATCTCACAATGGACACTTCTGGGCAGCTGTTTTCCCTAAGCCACAAATTCCACTCACTCCTTAGGGCCCTCTTCCTCCATACCCTGGCCTTCCCCTGAACTGCTCTTCAATCCCCTTTCCTAAATGCTGGCTCACTCCTTGACTTACCAGTGACCCCCACCCTCAGCAGGTGCATGGACAAATCCCATGAAGCACAAACCACCCCTGATTGTGTAGAGCTCCATGGAGCACATTCTTTACTGGTACTCCATGAAGACAGACCCTTCTGGTTGTCCTTCCCTAGCTGCTTCTCTCCATGTTTCCTTCTGATTCCTCCTTGTATCCTTGACCTCTTAATCTTAGAGAGTCTTCAAGCTCACTCCCAGGACTTGTTTTTTTGGCATTCTCTCTATGTTGGTAAACTCAATCCGTCTATGGCATTAGACACATTACAATTATTGCTTGCAAATCTTGATCCTCAATTTGCTGTCTGTGAACTCCAGACTCAGCTCTCTATTCAACATCTCAGCTTAAAATGAGGTATGTCATCCTGGATATGACCAAAACGGAGCTCCTGATCCTCCCCAAAAAAGTTCTTCTTCTGAAGTCTTCCCCACCTAACTTTACAGCAACTCTATTCTTCCCGTTGCTTAGGCCAAAAAATCCTTGATTTCCCTTTCTCCTCTCATAGCTCATATCATATCCATCCGAAAGTCTTGTTTGCCCTGCCTTAAGAATATCACCACTTCCCACCACCTCTCCTGCAACCACCCTGGTCCGAGGTTCCACCTTCTCCCACCAAACTAGCCATCCTGCCTCTGCCCCTCTTCCTCTTTACATCATTCTAAACACAGTCATATGTGTCTGTTGAAACCTAAGTCAAATCATAGCACTTCTCTGTTCAAAACCCACCAGCAGTTCCCATAACACTCAACGTAGAAGCCAGAGCACAGGGAATAGAATGGGAGCTGCCAGGAGCTGGGAGGAAGAGGCGAGGTGGTAGTATCTCATAGGTACAGAGTTTCAGTTTGGGACTTCCAAAAGTTCTGGAAATGGATGCATGCATAGCTATTTATCTAACAAAAGATAGATAGATTTAAAAAGAAAAAAAGCTAAGGCCATACACATTCTGACTCCCTTTTATTTTCCTGACTTTATCTCTTACCATTTTCCAACTCACGCATTCCTCTTTACTCGCATAAGCCTCCTAACTACTCTTCAAACACATAGAGCATTCAGGGCATTTGCCCTCACTAATCTCTATCAAAAATGTTCTTCCCTGGGGCGCCTGTCTGGCTCAGTTGGTAGAGCATGAGACTCTTGATCACGAGGTTGTAAATTGGAGCCCCGGGTTGGGAATAAAGATTCCTTAAATATAAAATCTTAAAAAAAAAAAAAAAAAAAAAGCTCTCCCACGAATATCTGAATGGCTTAACTGCTTACCTCCTGTACTCTCTGGTGAGATAGAGGATATTCCCACAGCATCCTACGTAAAATTGCAAACCACACCTTGATCTGCACTGGTACTTCCCATCCACCTTTTCTACTTTACTTTTCCCCACAGCTTATCATCAATGGCACAATATATTTATTTGGTTGGTTCTGATTGGCCATTCCACTGCCACAGTGTGAGTTCTGAGGAGCTGAGATTTTTGTCTGCTTTTATTTACTCCTGCGTCCCTAGCTCCTAGCACAGTGTCTGGCATATACCCGATGCCCAATAAAATGTTTGAATTAGTACTTATTGTGGCATTGGCAACATTTTTTAAACTAGAACTATTATAAATTCATGAAAAAATTGTGTTCTTTCACTACAACTCTTCTATACACAGTAAAAATGTGAGCTCATGAAAGCTATGCAGAAACAGAGGGAAATATTTCTGAACAAATTGGAGATGGCTATGTCCGTTATGATTGCAAGGATCTAAAATACGTTTTCACGTGGGCAAGAATGGAAAGAAATATGCAAAATGAGAATAGTTGTTAGGTTAATGGGAGTGCATTTCTCCTCAAATAACCAATTGACATTATTATGAATTAGAATATTCACAAGACACTGTGTGCCAGATAATATTCTAAACAAATTACACACAGATAGTATCATTTAATGTTCACACGAATAAGCTCCAGGCTCTGGTAGTAAGAAGTTAAATAACTTGGTCAGGATCATACAGGTGATAACAGAAGCCAAGCCAAACTTATGTCTGACTCACATCAAAATACTAACCAACTTCTATATGAGTCAGCTACAGCCACAATGATGCTACATAACAAACCATCCCAAACCCTGGTGACGGACAACAACAAACATTTGGTCTCTTGCTCACTGGTTTTCAAGTTGACTCATTTGGCAGATCTAGACTGTGCTTAGCTCAGTGACTTGCTCCAAGCTACAGTCTGCACCGGTGGTTCAGGTCAGCTCCGTTCATTCTGAGACCCATTCTGAAAAGGCAGAGACTCTTAGGGGCATGTCCGTTCTTTACCGGTGTCTTACAAAAGGAGGGCCACCACCTTGTGTATACACCAGGCTCTTCCCTACCTGCATCCTTTGACCCAGAGCATTGTTTCTTTACCTTTTGTGAAGACCTGGGGACTACATTGGTCTTTAAAACTTCATATGCAAAGGTGTTAAATATCTGAAAATCATGTGCTCTCATGAAGAGAGAGCCCAGGTAAGACCTGAGTTGATGGACGCCTTGGGTGGCTCAGTCAGTTAAGCGTCTGCCGTCAGCTTGGGCCATGATCCCAGGGTCCTGGAATCAAGTCCCACATCAGGCTCCTTGCTCAGTGGAGAGCCTGCTTCTCCCTCTGCCTGCTGCTTCTCCACTTGTGCTCGAGTGTACGCCCTCTCTCTCTCTCTCTCTCTCGCTCTCTCTCTTGAAAATAAATAAATAAAATCTTCTTTAAAAAGAGCTGAGTTGATGATCTACCAGTCACCAGGCAGAAGGCTGGTCATGGGCAAAACTGAGAAAACCTCTAGGTTTCCTTTCTCAATATGAAAATAGAAACCATGTGGATAATATTCAAAGTACTTAGTGACCAATTTGATGCCTGAAGGTAGATAGGAAGCCTGGAGGCTTCCTGCTGTGCTAAATAGTAACTCTTTAGTACTCTTTAGTTTAAAGGGTTCCAAAGAGGTCTTGAATAATGGGGAGAGTCCTCAGGGGCTCTTTACCACTACTAACTATGTCCATTTTATGACAGGTAAGGGCACACCACTGTATCCAAACTGTTATCCCAGAAATCAAATGTTGCTGCCTTGCCATAAGGACAAAGACACACTCACCAGAAAATTTGGAACCACAGTGGGGGAAGTGCCATCATAATAGGAAAATCCCACTCATCCCATCGGTGGGATGATGGCATTAGACACATTACATTTATTGCTTGCAAATCTTGATCCTCAATTTGCTGCCTGTGAACTCCAAACTCAGCTCTCTATTCAACATCTCAGCTTGAAATGAGATATGTCATCCCTGGTTAGATAGCTTTCAAAGCTGCAAGATGCTGCCCAAAAAAAGTCTCCATCCCCTACGGCAGAACGTCTGGTGACAGTTTTCTTTCTCTGTGACAATCTTCCTTTTTGGGATTTAGAGCAGAAATCACTACTCCTGAAGCCTGTAGGACAAAAACAGTTCACAATCATTCTTCTTTGGTTCCATCTGTTATTTGTTTCTCATTTGAGCCAACTTCTTTTTTTTTTTTTTTTTAAGATTTTATTTATTTATTTGAGAGAGTGAGCGAGAAATAGAACACAGTCAGGGGATCCACGAAGACAGAAGGAGAAGCAGGATCCCAGCTGAGCAAAGAGCCCAAGGCATGGGTTTGGGAGCTTGTTACTAGGACCCTGAGATCAAGACGTGAGCCCAAGGCAGACACTTAACCAACTGAGCCACCCAGGTGCCCTTGAGCCAACATTTAAAAGCTGGAGGCTTCATTTAAAAATCCAGATTTCCCTCACTCCCCAGAACCAGTCAGCCACACAGTCTACGCTTCATTTTTGAGCACCACCTTCTGGGTAAACTGTGTCTTCTCCCTGCCCCCCCAAAATTTGAAGAACACGTGCATTTGGGATCTCTTCTCTTTTTGCTTCATTGCATCTGAGAAAGTTAAAGTGGGTCACCAGCTGCTCTGCTGGAGCTATGCAAGAAAATTCCACCAGAGTTGGCATTCTTGCCACGTCTGCTCAGACCTTAGGGGTCTGATCCAGAAATATGGCCTCAATATGTGCCACCAGTGTTTCTGTCAGGACGTGAAGAAGATCGGCTTCATTACTTTGGATTAAATGAACCACCTTGAATGGGTCATCCAAGATTTCCACCCCAACGCTAGCTCTTTGTACTTAAAATAAAAATTCAACAACTTAAAAAATAAACAAATAAAACGGGAAAAATAGAAGATCCATTTTCATTTTCTTTAATTCTATTTATTTATTTTAAGTAATCTCTACACCCACTATGGAGCTCAAACTCACGGCCCCAGGATCAAGAGTCTCAGGCTCCACTCTACCCTACAACCTAGGAATTGAACTACTAGGTATTTACCCAAAGGAGGCAAGCATGGTGATTCAAAGGGGCACATGAACCACAATGTCTATAGGAGCAACGTCTACAATAGCCAAACTATGGAAAGAGCCCAGATGTCCATCAACTATTGAATGGATAAAGAAGATGGGGTCTATATACACAATGGAATATTTCTCAGGCATCATAAAGTCAGAAAGAATGAACTCTTGCCATTTACAAGAAAGTGGATGGAACTAGAGGGTAGTATGCTAAGCGAAATAAATCAGAAAAAGACAAATATCATATGATTTCACTCATGTGTGTAATTTATGAAACAAAACAGATGAACATAGGTGATAAGACAAAATCAGAGGGAAAGACAAGCCATAAGAGACTCTATCTCTAGGAAACCAGCAGAGGGCTGCTGGAGGGGAGGTGGGTGGGAGATAGGGTAAGTGGGTGATGGGCTTTAAGGAGGGCATGATGTGATAAGCACTGGGTGTTACATGCAACTGATGAGTCACTAAACTCTACCTCTGAAATTCATAGTACGCTATTGGTTGATAATTGACTTTAAATTAAAAAAAAAAAAAAACTTAAGGAAGGTAAGAAAAAGTCCTCAGCTCCACTGACTGAGCCTGCCAGATGCCCCTAAAAATCCAGATTTCTACTTCCATCTGGTAAACCAGAAGATATGGCAACATTCCTTTGCCATCCTTTGCATGGCAAGAATCTGCCTGTGTGTTCCATGGCTCCCCTCTCCTCACCATTCCCCAAGCTTCTCCCTAATACTGAGACATGCATTAATTACCACTTGTCATAATGAACTTTTTTTCTTATAATTGAGAAATATATCTCTGTGCAAGACTCTCTCAAAAATGGGGAATGGAACCCAGAGCTGCCAACTCTCTGAGAAGTCTCTGAGGGACTCTGACGTGACAAAGAAAGTGTATGAAATACGGAAGGGGCCCACTGAGCCATTGCCCTGTGAATGGTGCCCCTCCAGGGTTGTGCAGTGAGCAATCTGCACAGATGTTCAGTGCATTCTGGAGGCATGAGAAAGATATGGGTGTGACACAGACCTGTGAGAATAGAGCAGGCAGGGTAGGGGTAGGGTAGGGGGGGCAACAAAAGGAACCCTTTCAGCTTTATAGCTTTTTTAGAAGAAAGAACAGAAATGAGGAAGGCGTGGGGTTGATTATGACAGCAGACTGCTGAAGCAAATGCACGCATTTAATTCTTTCTGCTTTCACCTTCAGGAAAGCACCTAATCCTCAAAGGGAAGAGGGCAGAGCAAACATCAGGAGGCCTCTGAAATCCAAGGTGAGCAACGTGTACCTTGCCCTTGTCAGAGGGGCTGGAGGCTGGAGTTTGCAGAGGACTCCAGACTCAGGAGCAAACGAGGCATAACTGATCTCCCTAGATTAGGCCCCAACTTAATGCTGTTTAGGTGGAAAAGAAGGTTCTAGACACTAAGAGACAGAAACTAGTTCAAATATTTAGCATTCCCTTTATTTCCTTACCACTGGGCAGCCCTCCCTTGGCCACAAGGTGACTTTGTTGGGTCTGGGGAAGCCACTGGGTAGTAACTTTCAAGGCCCTTTTTCCCAAACCCTAGGGCCGAATGGGGGCTCACCCAGACACGCTATCATAATTCACTTACGTCATTTATAATAACTAGAGGCAAGTGCTTTGATTTTTTAAATGCAAATTGAAACATTAAAAAGCAAGCCTACTGTATAGACCCAGAGGGGCTCTTCCAGAGATTTTGCAGGTACAGCCCCTGCTCCTTTCTCTGTCCGACCTATGTCCTGAGAGAGGGAAGCACAAACCTTGGTGAGGGGTTTGGCCCCAGCTTAGTTTCACCTGAATGTCAGAGTATAATGAACTCGTTGCCCAGTGAGTGCCAAGGCCTCTTGGGACTGGCCAAGGGGCAGACCGTGGATACTTCCGCCTGAGGGATCTGGGGAGGCAAGGATTAAGGAAGGAGGCCGCCATGGGTGCTGAGATGTGCATGGGCAGGGTCAGAAATAGGATCCTGAGAAGGGACAGAGATGAGCAGGGCACCATCTGTCTGTCCTGGGGCTCCCCAGGGTGCTCACCGCCAGATAACCACAGGCTGCCAGCAAGGGACCACAGAGAACCGAGAACTGACTCCAGCAGCCTCAGGAAAGGGAGAGAAGAGCACTTCCCGCCCGCGGCAGGGATCGATAAACACTTGAGCAGAAAGATGCGTTTATTCTTAGCCTGGAAGTCCAGGCGGAGATGGAGAGAGGGAGAGCGTCTGAAGCAAAGGGCACCCTGAAAACAAACTTCACAAGGCTGCCGAGTCTATCATTCCTCCTTCCCGGTGCTTCACCCCCACCCCCAGGTCCAATATTCTCGCCACAGCCCGCCCTCTTCAGGGGTGTGCTGCGCCACGTCTCTCTTCCCTAAACTTTGTTCATGCTGATCCTGGAAGGCTGTGAGGCATTTGCTGTCCCACAGGGGGCTCCTTGCTCAGCAGGGAGCCTGCTTCTCCTTCTGACTGCTGCTCCCCTGGCTTGTGCTCTCTCTCTCTCTCTCTGACAAATGAATAAAATCTTAAAAAAAAAAAAAGAAAGAAAGAAATCCATGCAATGTTCAGGACAGGGCTTTTGCAACACCACACTTTCCCTAGCTGGTCAACATTTTTATAAATAAATGAATATTATTATTCATAATAATAAAGAAGATGAGAGACCCGTGGCTTCATTATGCCACCCTAATGTGGAGGACAGAGAAGTCAGGTGACTTAATAAAGAGTATGAACATTAGAAATTTCCGAAAAAGGCTTGCCATTAGAAAAACCATCTGTGACTTCACTGTCCCTGGAGGAAATGGTACTTGGATTTTTTGGAGAGTGCAGTCTCCATCCTGTTCTATCCTCCAAATGCTACACTACCGCATAGTTGGGGCCATTCTGGAGGCTCTGTGTTTAGGAAGATGATGGCAAATGATAAGAGGCCCGCCCAGGATGATGTCAGATCTGGGAACTGTATCCCAAGGGCATGGGCTGATGGATTAGAGGCCATTTGGCTCTTCACCAAAGGACATGGCAGCCTCGCCTGAGCACAAAGCGATATTCAAACCAGAGAAGTGGCAGGTAGGGCAGAAATCCAAGAGATTCAGAAAATGGAGAGGCCTTGTAAGGTAGCAAGGATCCTGGCAGCCCAAATGAGCAGGCACTGGGCCAGCGATCCCTGGTTCAGCTTATGTGTCTAAGTGCTATGGCCTTATAAACTTTTGACAACGTGTGTGTGGTGTGTTGTAGAAAGCTGACCCCTTGGGATGCCTGGGGGGCTAAGCCATTAAGCGTCTGCCTTCGGTTCAGGTCATGATCCCAGAGTCCTAAAATCGAGTCCTGAATTGAGCTCTCTGCTCAGCGGGGAGTTTGCTTCTTTCTCTCCCTCTTCCTCTGTGTTCTCTCTCTCTCTCTCTCTCTCATTAATTAATTAATTAAAATAAATAAATACATAAATAAAATATAATTAATTGATTAAAATCTCGGAAAAAGAAAGAAAGAAATTTGACCTCTTGGAGAGCAGAGAGCCTGTCAAGAGCCAGTCTTATTCCCAATATCTGCTGTGGTACCTGGTATAGGCAATCGTGTTTGAAGTGCCTTTCCATTTTAAGATTACTTAGACTCTGTCAAGAATTATATGTGTGAATAATAATGCTACTAAGAGAGACCTTCTCGCCAAAGAGCCTCCACTTATGTAGGTATATAAATATCCACAAAACCACCCCTTCTTCAGTCATGCAGCAAACGGCCCATCACAAAAGGCACAAGACATGTGGGGTGACCACAGCATGTTTTCGACCCAGTCTCGACACATTTTCTGCATATTCCTGAGCTAGCAAATAATTCCTCAGTAATACTAGCCCTGGAAAAGTACCTGAGGGTAGACACTTTGCTTAGAGAGCAATGCTGAGCAAGCTTTTCATGTTTTTCTTCCTGCCATTAATCGGCTTTTACTACTGAACTCTGAAAAATATCTCTATCACCCCCTGCGCAATCACCAACTCGCAAACCACAGAAACATTCCAGAACAGAGGCAGGGAGAAAGAGGCTGGGGAAAGAAATGGCTGGGTCTCATCAAAGGGAGCCTCTACTTGGCTAGAATCCTCACCTGGTATCATGGGCTGAATTGTGTCCCCGCAAAATTCGTATGTGGAAGCCCTATTCTTCAG
The DNA here is from genome assembly GCF_009829155.1 of Mustela erminea. NCBI lineage: Eukaryota > Metazoa > Chordata > Mammalia > Carnivora > Mustelidae > Mustela > Mustela erminea. The sequence goes on from NC_045615.1 coordinate 12,286,509, forward strand.
TACCTCAGACTGTGACTATATTTGGAGATAGGGCCTCTGTTTACTTAAATTTTTCTGTATTTATTTGAAAGAGAGAGTACGTGTGCACATGAGTGGAGAGGAAAGATGGGAAAAAGGAGAAGCAGACTCCTGGCTGAGCAGGGACCCCCACACCAACACACACACACACACATGCGGAACTCCATCCCAGGAACCCAAGCTGAGTGTAGATTCTTAATGACTGAGCTACCCAGGTGCTCCTTGAAATAGGGCCTTTAAAGAGGTGATTTAGTTCAAACGAGGTCATTAGAGTAAGTCCTAACCCAAGATGACCAGTGTCATAAGCCCAGGAAGATGGACAATCGGGGGACGTGATGCTCAAGCACAGAAGAAAGACCACATGAAGACAGAGAGAGAAGGTGGCCATTGCAAGCCAAGGAGAGAGACCTCAGGAGAAACCAAACTTATGGACACCTTCATCTCAGACATGTAGCTCTCGGAACTTAGACCTGTCTTCTATCAGGCTTGTGCATTACAATCCATTGTATTGTAGTCTTTCTACCACATCAAGTCGCCCAGTAAAACTAACGTTTCACGGAAAATACTCTAAAACTGATCCTGCACCAGAGCAATCAACGTATTGGGAGAGATATCATATCGTATTGTATCGTATCGGATGGGAGGGATTTCTTGCCGGGACGTAAGGGGAAGGGGCTCTACTCCGTTTAATCTCCTGAACATGCTCTACCTCCACCCACAGCAAGGTCATCTGGACCAGGAGAGCTGATGACAGACTGACAGGGAGTGTTCCATCCGGGCCTCTCATGGTCTCAGAGTCGCACGGCGTCCAACAGGACTGAATAATCAATCAAATCAAATCAGATCAGACGAGGAATAGGCATTCTTCATACTCTCCCAGAGAGACGCTATTCCACAAACACTGATCTCAACCCCCTCTCTGATGGACAGCAGAGAGTCAGGCTCCTTCTCCAAGAATTATGATGATGACCACCACCTACAACCTCCATCGACCAAGCACAATGCTAGTCACTTGACATCCATATTCGGAGGTGAATACCATCTCCTATCATGGAGGACACAGAACGTGATAGGGAGACTTAGAAAGCTGAGTGACTTGCTCAAGGCACAGAGCCCAAGGGCCATCTCCCCGAAGCCTGTCCTTCCTCTCCTCCCTGCTGCACGCTGAGGGAAACCAAATGACACAAAGGGACCCAGCTGGGCAGCCCACTAGTGCTGCTCCCAAGACCCCTCGGAAGACATCCCCAAGAGCCCACTGAAGTCTCTTTTTGTAGCCTCACCACAAGAGACAGGAGACCTCCAGGGATGGCAACCTCATAACCTTTATTATGGCCTAATAAAATGGGAACCCAGCCAGGAGACATCCAAAGATGGTTTACAGAGAGCATGTTCCTGCCAAGCCGTTTCCCTTATTCCTAGCACCCCACCTCTCTCCACCCCACACCCTCGACCCGCACTGCCGCGGGCAGCCCGGAGCTTGGGGGAGTAGCCAGGCTGCACACTAGAACCTTGGTGTTGCTTAACTCTGGCTCTAGAAACACCAGCACAATGATGATCTGTATCAGGTGAATGCCTGTGTCACGTTTGTTGACAACTACGTCAAGGGTGATGCCAGTCATCCGCGTGTGCTTGAAAGGATGGACAGCTGGGGTAGTGGATTTGGAGCCACAGTGCCTCCCAAGATCTTGGGTTATTGTCTCATCCATGTTATTTCTCTAGGCCTCATCCTCCTCAAGACCCAATCAAGAGGTTAAGTGGAATCATCTCCGAAGATCATTTCAGATTTTATTCCCTGGATTTCATCTCTATTCCAGACTGGCTGTACCACCAAGCTCCTTATATTAGGCAAGGTTCTGCAGAGAAACAGACCAGCAGGATAGATCTATAGAGAGAGAAGGAGAGCTAGATAAGAGGAGATTTATTCTAGGAGTTGGTTCATGCGGTTATGGGCGTGGGGGGCAGAAAGTCTCACAGTGTGCTGTAGTCGGACAACCAGGAAATCCTGTGGTAGAATTCGGCCCAAGAGCAACAGCCTGAGAACCAGGGGAGCCTGATATAACTCTCAGTCTAAGGTCAAAAACCCAAGAATCAGGAAGCTGCTGGTGCAAGTCCAGGAGTCCAAAGGATAAGAACCAGTAGCTCTGATGTCTGAGGACAGGAGAACATGGTTGTCCCAGGTCAAGAGAGGGCACCCTTCCTCTGCCATTTTGTTCCATTGAGGCCCCGGTGGACTGTATGACGCCCGCTTGCACTGGTGAGGGCTGATCTCTTCACTCAGCCACCTAAATCAAGTGGCAACCTTTCCCAGAAACACTCTCATAGATATACCCAGAAACAATATTTTACCAGCCACCTGGACATCCCTCAGGAGAGACAAGTTTACACATAAAATTAATTGTCACACTCCTAAATGAGAATCAGAGTCAAACTTTATAATCCATACATTTATCCCTTTATTCGCTCATTCAGCCAACATGGACTAAGTGCCCCCTGGGAGCCACGCGGTGGAATAGCTACAGAAAAACTTGGGGAAAGAGTGAAATAGCACTTGCTAACCTAGTTTACCAGACCCCTCGAGGCAGGCAGCCTCTAGATAAAAGCCAGAGTGCTGGTGTTTTCTGTTGGAGGGCTGACTGATTAACATCCGTCTCTCCACTTAGATCCTAAGTTCCTCCTGAGTCAGGCTTGCCCCTCAATTCCCAGTGCCCGGTACAGTGCCTGGCACACAGTGAGCAGAATCAGTATACGATAAACACTGCAAATCCGAAGATTGGGTTATTTTCACATTAACACAAACATGAATATGAAATTATGAACGAAGGTCAAACTTGACCTGCATTTGTAAGATGAAAACTCTGGGGCAAAAGTGAGGGGGGCATGAAGAGGTGGCGCGGAGGATACTCAGGGCAGCGAAGCTACTGGGTGTACTGGTGGATATAAGGATGTATCAGAACGTACACCACCCAGAGTGAACCCCAACGTAAACTGTTGGAGTCTGGGCGCTAATGGTGTGTCGATGTCCATCACTGTAACAAATGTTCCACTCTGTGGGGGATGTTGATAGTAGGAGAAGCTGTGGCGGGAGAAGGGGGACAGGGGTGATATAGGAAACATCTGTCCCTTCCTCTCAATTTTGCTGTGAACTGAAAATGGCTGTAAAAAAAAATTAAAGTCTATTATAAAAATTAAAAAAAAAAAAAAACACTTCAGGGCAAGTTTGTTGTCTGGGGAGGTGGGTCTAGATATGTCAGGTGTGTTCCCTCTCCCAGGAAGGCTTCAGCAGCACCAGCAAAGCCATTGTACCAACTGGGAAGGAGCTGTGCCCCCGACTCCCCACTCCCGACCCAACAGCTGGATGCCCTGTTAACCAGCATGTCCTCTCTCCAGGCACACCCCAGCACAATGCTGGCTCTCTAAGCACGCACAATCCCACCAGCAATCCTGCCCTGACCTGCTTACTTCGACTGAGCAAGGTTGGAATTTCCAAAAAGAACTTTCCCAGAGAAGTCAAATTGAAAGGCAAATGTAGAGTGGCTGGTCCTGGAGCTCTGACTGATATAAGCAGGTTGGGGTAGATGAGGCTTGTGGGACTGCACAGAATGGGGAAGCCACTGTGCAGGACACAGGAATGGGATGGGTTGTTTGGGCCCTGAAAGGAAGGTGGAGAGATTCGGGAAGGAGCAAGGGAGCCAGAAAGATGGAGAGCGTGGGAGTGAATGGAATCCAGCAGAGCTGGGGGTCACGAAAGAACATTTTCTCAAAGGAGATGCCTCAGGTTCTAGAAGCATTTCTGCAAGATAAAACCCTTCTCCACCTCTCGGCAACCTCCTGCTCATCCTCGCTGCCTACTCAGGAATTTCCCAGAGGGTCTGCTAAACTCGCCAGGATTTGTGCAGATGTGTATAGAAATCAAGCATGGGGAGGAATTTTCCGTCCTCAGAAAGCAAACACTCTCTCGTCCCCCGTAGACATCCAACATTAAAGGGAGGGTTTTAAACAGCCAAAGGGCCGTGAAAACAGAAGGGTTCCATCCATTTTACCTGGATCTAAAGAAGGGGGAAGCCCCAGTTGAAAACCTAAAGCAAAAGCAAAAAATAGAAAACCATAGAAGGAACAGCTAGCTTCCCAGAGCACAGCTATCTTTGCTTTGACTAACTCAGGTTAATCTCAGATACTCAGTCCACGGGTCCCCTCCTGTCCCATGGTCTTGAGCTAATGTGCTGGTTCACCAGGAAGGCTGGTTCAGGCTTGAGCAAAGATTGTCCTCTTGCCGTAGGCCACCTGACCTACATCTGGCTCAGTGCTTGCTCTGATGACTCACTCTGTCACACTACAACCCTTCCTCCTACCTGTCAGCTCCCCAATGGTGGCAGAAGACTCTGTTCTTTTATAGGTTTTGGAGTCCACAATCCTGGCTAACCGTGCAGGAAGCTCCTGTTCCTGGACCAAAGACCATGTCTGCCTGAATGAAAGGCAGCAAACTGAGGTGAAATTAACGCTGCACTCTGCCCCCCACCAAATGTCCAACGCATTCTTAGCTCTCGGTACAAAATTCACCAACTTCCCCCTCCTGATCCCCTGATGACTGAGCCATGACTTCCCTTGGCACACACAAATGAGATGATTAGCATGCGAAGCATGCTTTATACGTTTACTCACGAACACACACATCAATTAGAGGAGGTCTCGTATACGCATAAGCCTAAATAAACAAACAAGGATGGGAAGCTCACACAGGTAAATGTCTGGAGGAAACAAAGGATTTCATGTCTTACCATGCCCAAGACCTTCTTGGGCATCTGGGCGGTTCAGTCAGTTGAGCGCCTGTTTTCGGCTCAGGTTATAGTCCCGGGGTCTGGAATGGAGTCCTCCATCCGGCTCCCTGCTCAATGGGGAGCCTGCTTCCCCCCTTCTCCCCACTAGGGCTCTCTCTCACTATCTCTGTCTGTCTCTCAAACAAATAAGTAAAATAAATATTAAATTAAATTAAATTAAAAAGTCTGAAGACATTCTCAAACAAAAGTAGAATTTACAAAAAATAAAAACGCTTCTTCAACGATCACTTAATTTTTTAAAAGTACTTATTGGCTCTCTATAGCAAATGAGTCCATGTTTCTAAAATGATGGAGAGGGACTCCTGAGGGGCTCAGTTGGTTAAGCAGCTGCCTTTGGCTCAGTTCATGATCCCAGAGTCCTGGGATCGAGCCCCACATCGGATTCCTTGCTCAGCAGAGAGCCTCCTTCTCCCTCTCCCTCTGCCTGCTGCTCTGCCCATGTGTGTGCTCCCTCTCTCTCTGTCAAATAAATAAATAAAATCTTTAAAAAAAAAATAAAAAATTATAAAATTATAGAGAAATTAGTTCATTCTCTATGGCCCATCTCATCGATATCTAAAATGAGCCTGAGCCATGATTATGCATCTAAATGGAAACAGCTCACTGTTAACATTCCCTTTGGATCATGGGCTGGGCCACAAATGATGGGGAAACCTTAAGTTGGGGTACCTCCTTACTGTAACCCCTCCTGGTAACTTCAGGAGTTGGACACTCAGTATTCACTGCTGGAGGGCATGGAGCTGCGTTTTCACAGAGAGCTAAGTCACTAGGTCTGTCCCTAGGGGGAAATTTAGCACCTAGGGAAAAAAATACTCTGAAACATTCCATGAGAGCCCAAAGTAGGAGACCCAAAGTAGACTCATCCATTCTCTTAGTTCAGACCCTCTTGTCAAGCTTCTCAGCAGCCTTGGATTGGGTCCAGGGGACCTCATGGCGCTGAAGGTAGTGACTATGACGTCAGAAAGCGAGACAGGAAGAACACTGCTCTGAGTCAGGAGGCTTAGCTGCTTAAGTGCATGTGACTTTGGAAAATCGCCCAGCCTTTCCTTGGTTTTGTCATCTGGAACAAGTCTGCATCACAGGGCTGCTAAGAGGCTCCAAGCAGAAAAGGTTGAGGGTAAGAACGTGTTGTAAACTGTAAGAAGCCTTAAGAGTATAAATTATTGTCACTGCTTCTGAATTGGAGCAGGCTCTTTTCTGAGCTTGCTCTGTGCTGGGTACTAGGGCCTGGACGTGTACTGACTCTGCCACAGATGGAGTTGTGTCAAAACCTTAATCCCCAGTGGAGCAGTATTTGGAGACGGCGCTTTTGGGAAGTAAGTTGGTCTAGATGAGGTTATGGGAATAAGAAGAGACCCTAAAAAGGCTGCCTCCTCTCTCTTCTCACCTGTCCACAGGGAGGAAAGGCCATGTGAGGACACATTAAGAAGGCAGCCACTTGCAAGCCAAAGAGACAGCCCTCACCAGACAGCAACTCTGCAGGCACCTTGAGCTTGGACTTTCAGCCTTCAGAACTGTGAGAAAGAAAGTCCTGTTCTTTAAACCCTGTCTATGCTATTTTGTTAGAGCAGCCCAAGCTGAGTCAGACGTTCTCTTACTCTGGTAACAACCCTGAGATTGCCCCTGTCCTCATGGCCATTCTGTGGATGAGGAAAAAGGAACCCAGAGAGTTTAATGAACTTGTCCAAGGCCAAGGCCACCAACCAGGATTATGAATTCATGGCAGACACCCGGCAGAACTCACCTAAATTATTTCTTCTTCCTGGGCACACAATTAAACCATGTTTCTCAGCCCTGTTACCTGGAGAGTTTTCTTCAGTGGAATATATGTGAAGGCACTGTATATGGCCCATAAGCCAGGATGGTGAAGAGGACAGGGACATTTTCCCCACTGTCTCCCTTTCCTGTGGCAGGGACCTCAGAATCCATGTGTAGGAGATAGCCCTGCAACAAGAAGGGAGCAGCCTGGGTCCCTCAGTGACATCAGGAGGCAGAGCGCCTCCCCCCAGCCAACCCTCACTGGTCTCCAACTTCTGTAGGAAATGAACTGTTGGTGCCTGGGTGGCTCAGTCATTAAGCATCTGCCTTCAGGTTGGGTCATGATCCTAGGATTCTAGGATCGAGCCCCACATCAGGATCCCTGCTCAATAACGAGCCTGCTTCTCCCACTCCCCCTGCTTGTGTTCCCTCTCTTACTGTCTCTCTCTCTCTGTCAAACAGGTAAATTAAATCTTAAAAAAAAAAAAAAAGAAAGAAAGAAAAGAAATGAAGAGGGGCATCTGGGTGGCTCAGTGGGTTAAGTCTCTGTCTTCGGCTCAGGTCGTGGTCTCAGGGTCCTGGGATCAAGCCCTACATCAGGCTCTCTGCTCAGCAAGGAGCCGCCTTCTCCTCTCTCTTCCCCCTCTCTCTCTGCCGGCCTCTCTGCCTACTTGTGATCTCTCTCTCTGTCAAAGAAACAAATAAAATCTTAAAAAAAAAAAAAAAAAAGGAAATGAACTGTTGTTGGGATAGGTCTATTTTTTATAGAACCTGGCATTCCTTACCCTGACTAATGCATCTCCAAGAGTCCTTCTTAACAGGGACTACTGAGCTCTCACTTGACCAGAGCCACAGGCAGCAAGTGGGTTCTACCATTTAGGATGGTTGAATAATCGAAGGTCAGCTCTAAACATAAGACAACCAAACCAGTATCTTATGTGAAAATGATAAAGCTATCTGTTGGTAGTGTAAAAACCTGAATACTATCTCTGATTATAAACCAGGAAACAACACAAAGATACTCTTTAAAAAAAAAAAAAAAAAAGATTTTATTTATTTGTCAAAGACTGCACAAGTAGGGGGAGCAGTAGGCTCCCTGCTGAGCAAGGACCCACCCCCACCCCTCACCCAATGCAGGGCTCCATCCCAGGATGATGGCGCCATGACCTGAGCCAAAGGCAGAGGCTTGACCAACAGAGCTACCCAGATGTCCCAACACAAAGATACTTTTAAAAGTAATAGAGGAAAGCTCATTTGCTGTTGCATTTGTCTTCAAGGACATGTATTTTGATTACCAACATGTGTACAACCTAACCCAATTTGTTTTGTAGCAAAGTATCCTTTAATTTCCAGTACCTGTCAGGGCACTTGTCCCATAATAGACTGTCCATTAACATTTGCTGAGAAGGACTAGCCTTCGCTGCCTCATTGTTTTCTGCTTGCTTCTTGGTTCAAAAACATATAGTCAGGAATGTCCCCGGTCAGTTTTTCCTCTGGAGTTGCCAATAAGCCTGCCTCTTCCGGGAAAGTCCAAAATAGCCCTGTCCTCTAAGACAGTGTTAGAGGCTGAACTGCCTTTCCCCAAAATTCATATGTTGAAGCCCTAAACCCCAGGACCTCAGAATGTGACTGCATTTGGAGACAGGGCCTTTAAAGGCAGTCCTGATTATGTTAAATGATTCTATTGGTCCTGGGAGATCCTTAATCCAATATGACTCTTGTCCTTATAAGAAAAGGATATTAGGACACAAAAAGAGACACCAGGGATTGTGTGTGCACAGTGAAAAAAAGAGACATGAGCCTACCTTTTAAATATAGTTTTGGTGGAGTTATTTCCAACTTATATTACGCTTTGTTACCTATGGCTCTAAGACCAGAACTTTTATTCCAAGGTGATATTAAGAAAAATTTCAAAGACAACAAAACTGGAAGAATTTTACAGTGAATGTTATGATGAACGCTGGTACATGGACCCGATATTCTACCATTAATATTTCACACTGTGTTTGCTTTATTGCACACCTGTCAATTTTCCCATCCCTTCCTCATTTTCTCCATCCCATCCATCATCTTAATGCGTTTCAAAGTACGTTGCAGATGTCTCTAACTTCCCTTTCAGCATCCATATCGTTAACCAGAATCCAGTATTTGTTTACAGTGGTTTCTTTGCATGTAAAGTGTATCTACAATGATGAAATTCACAACCCTGAGCATTGACAGTGATATACATCTATTGTTCTGGGAAAGGGAGGTATTTGCAGAAAGACCTCGAAAGGCCAAAAGAGCCCTATAACGGAAGAAAAAGTTTGATAAGTTCATCTAGATGAGAAATGATTTATTTGGGGAACTAAGGAAAGAATTGAGTCTTGTGTGGATACAAGACCAGATCTCTCTGAAATCACATCTCCCTTAAGACTTTTATAGTCCTTAGAGACTGGGAGTACTTGCTGGGGCATCACCCAAAAGGAAAATGTTTGTTTTGTTTTTTAAACTAGGCTCCATGCCCAGCATGGAACCCAACACAGGGTTTGAACTCATAACCCTGAGATCAAGACCTGAGCTGAGATCAAGAGTTGGATGCTCAACTGACTGAGCCATCCAGATGCCCCCAAAAGGAGAATGTTTAAAAATGGGTTTGTGTCACGGTCATATCTCCGGGGTAGATCAAGGACATTATGCTCTGAGGGTGTGTTTAAGGATGTGGTTAAACAAAAGGAAAGAATGAGGGAGAGAGAGTTGTGCTCAAGGAGGTTTCAGGTCACAGACCAGTCAACATGGCGGATTTTTTCCAAGATGGCGTCAGTCTCATTCACACCCCTGTGGACCCAAACCCCTGTCAAGATGTACAACATGAGCAACGCTTTGAAAAAGTGGCCATGCCTCTTCTTGGTCAATTCCACCCTCACCGTGCCCGGAGGCAACCTCTATTATAACATTTGTTCCACTACAGATTAGTTGTGTTTGCTTTAGAACTTTATTTAAAAGGTATCATAGAGTATGCTTTCTTTTTTTTACAGTTTCTTTCACTCCGAATAATGTGTTTGAGACAGATCCTGTGGCTGTGCACAGCAAGTCATTTGACCTCTTTTTCAGTTTGGGAAGAATTGTTAAATACCAATGGGGCTGGTGATCCATCTTCCTACAGATGAACACTTGGGCTGTTTCCAGTTTTTGGCTATTCTGAAGGAAGGCACTATAAACACTCTTGTACACGTCCTTTTGTGGCCTTCTGTCTTCACCTGTTTTGGGTAAACACATAAAAATGGAATTGCTGAGTCATGGAGCAAGGGTATGTTTAGTTTGTTATTTAAAAAAAAAAGAAAAACCTGCCAGAGTGTTTCTTAAACCAAGGTGCCTGTGCCCTTTTATTCTCCCACTAATGATGTACAGTTACCCCCATTGTTCCACATCTTCGCCAACATCTGGCGTCGTCAGTGTTTTTAATAAAACCAGACCCTTCTACATGTCTGGCTCCGGACAGTAGGAAATGAGAGGGGCTTTCCATTACTAAGCATGTACAGTGGGCACTGTGGTTAGTATCCCGTACAGAATCTAATTTAAATTTATTCCTCTAACAACTTGCTCAGAGGCTGGGGGAAATAAGGTAATTGTGGGACTGGGCTTCAAACCCAGGTTCTTCTGGTCCCATTTTTTTTTTTTTTTCACATTGATTAAAAACAATGTGTTGAGAAGGGAGATCCCTGTGCAAAGGAGTGTTGTCAACTGTTTCCCATTAGGGCACTAGGAAGCTTAGAAGATTCTGGTCCATGTTAGAAGCTGACCCTGTAGGTTTGGGGGACTTGGGGATAGAGGATAAGAAAGGAGAGAAATCCTTCTCCAAACACTTGCCTCTTTGCACCTGCTAGAGGTCTTAGGAAATGAAGCTCTCAGGACCATGAAAGGTTTGAAGGAAGAATGAAGGGCCCAGAGAAACTTTCCAAAGGTCTTTTCTGCCACTGGGGATAAGGAGTTCTGGGTGCAGCTCTAATCTCAGTTACAGCTCTGCCTTGCTGAAATAATAACCTCGAATGGGCTGTTTGACCCAGTGAGAGCCAATTATGTCCCTGGGGAGCTCCCAGATTTGAAAGAATATGTCATTGCTGGGGTTTGGGATATAAACGGAGAGGAAACAGCACACATGGCACTCCAACCATCACAATCATATGAGGCAAACTCAAGTGTCTTTGTTAGCCAGATGAAGCATCTGAAGATCAGAGGGTCATACAGTTCTGCGTGGGAGACTGCAAACTCTGTCCACCTCCTGGTGCGAAGGACTGAGGCAAGGGCTTCGGAATCACAGGCTTGGGGCTGGGGGCTGAGAGAAGACTCTTTGTGACCTACCAGACTACATGGGAGAATTCACACCAAGGGGACATTCTCAACAAGGCAGCTTCAGCTTCAACTGCACCCGCTCTGTGTTGAGACCCCACCTCTGAGACAGAATGCTGAATGAAGCCTGTGGATCCTGAGGCAAGACAGTGCCTCCCATGCCATCTTAGGAGGGACCAGAGCCCGAAGAAGGCAGGGAAGGAAACCACCTTCCCTTCCTACCCCCAACCCCCTGGCAGAGGGACACTTGGCCCACAGCGGAGCCCCAGCAAAAGGAGAGCAATTCTTAGTCCAAAATGCTCCAGGGGACCCTGGGCACTTACTTCTCCAGGTTACCTGTGTGCATTTCAGCAGCAATCTCCTGAGGACACAAGACCTTGGTCGGGGGGAGTGGGGGGAACCCTCTGTCCCTTCCTGAAATCCCATCACTGATGATGCTCTGACCCGCAGGTGTGTGAGTGGTGGCCACTCCTCTCACCTGATGAAGCTGGAGAAAGCCTGAGGCTGTGTTATGAGCTGCTCTACCCCTAATATATTGCCCCAATATGTCTTTTGAGTTCCTTTTCCTTCATCTGTAGAATGGAGGGAATTTTCCCATGTCCCAGGTCAAGAATATCCTTTACAAGGTACATATTATATAATAGATGATCAATTATTGTTTTTTATTTCCCCTTCTGGTCTTTGGCCAAACAGATTGTCAAAAAGAAACAAAGTTAACTTGTTCTGTTGTGTTAAATACTATCCTATTCCTTTGGGGATGGTGAATACAGCTCCGTGTTGCCCCAGTTTGCCTTGGATCTAGGACCTTCTTGTCCTGCTGCTGTCGTTTTAAATCAGTTTGGATAGGACAGTTGGTCTGACCTTGTAAGGTCCTTGCAACCCGAAGCCTGAAGGTAAAATTGAACTTCCAGGTTCCAGCGCTAATCAGGAGGAAAGAGAAGGTCGAGAGGGGATTCCCTCGTCAGATGTCACTGTTGGGTCCACACCTGGGAGAAAGAACTGACTGCTGCTAAAACGCTTACCTGAAACTGGGCTCACCTCTTGGTGGATGTTGAGCCGAAAGATAAAACAAGCCAAAGACTAGGAAAAGGAAGGGTTTTGCTTGCACCAAGTGCAGAAGAACAACTGGGATCCTTCCTGAAGCAGTGTCTTCCTGAACCACAGTGGAACCAGGCAGTTTTAAGCTAAGGGTGCATACATATTCATGAAGGGCCTGGTGCAATGCGAATACAGCTTGGGGTTGGGGCAAAGTCATCGTAAGGTGCCTGAGTCTAGGTCAAAGTCACTAGGGCCAGCAAGGGTCAGTATCATCGATTCCCTGGCTTCAGCTGGTCAGATATCTGAGTGCTGGTTTCTTTCACTTAGCATAAATGTTTTCAAAGTTTATCCATGTTGGAGCATGCCCAAGTATTTCATTCCTTTTTATGAATGAAAAATGTTCCATTGCATGGGTATGACGTTTTGTTCATCAGTGGTGGACATTGGGTTTTTCCATCTTTTTGATGAAAGATAATTGGAAGACAGGCAGGAGGGACAAACACCTCTTCCCTTAAAAGGATTTTTATATCCACCCTGGAGGGAGCCTTCCACCGTTTTCTACGGGATAGATAGATTACAAAAGCCTGACTGGACAACTGGTGCAGGGAGGGTAAATCAGACTGAAATGGCCCTCCCACAAACCCATAAAAACCCCTAGACTCAGAGAAGGTGGAGGCAACCTTCTCGGGTCCCCTCTCATTCTGGGAGCTTCCTGATAGGGCTCAATAAACCTTGTTTTGCTGCCTACCACTCTGGTCTAACTTCTTCATTCTTCAAAGTGGCGTGACCAAGAACCACGGACACAAAAGGAGAAGTAAATCCTTTAACAGTTGATGATCCTGTGAAGGCTGCAATGAGCATCTCAGTACAAGTTTTTGTGAAGACAGAGGTTTTCCTCTCTTTTGAGTATATACCTAGGCCTCTTTTCCAGAAGCTCAGCAGGCAAATGGCTTCAGCATATACAGGCTCAGGTCCTTCCATAAGCTCTGAGGGGTATTCCCTGAGCCTCTGACCTCAGACCTGGCAGGTTAAGCTGAAATTCTACTCAACCATCAAGGCCCACTTCATGCACGGGACACATTCACTCAGTAAATGTTTATTCGTTCTATACAAGGTGCCACGCTCTCTGCTACATGCTGGGGATGTGGAAATAACAGCATAGCATTTGAAAGCAAAATTCAGCCAAGTTAATGTGAAGATCTAATGAGCTTTATTAAGCAATTTATGAACTGACTAGCATCCCACATCTGGCAAATAAGGGGAAGTCTGAGGAGTTGTACAAAATGGAAGGTTTTTAATGGGAGAGAGTTTGGGGCAAAAAGTTACTAGCCAAAGAAAGGACTGGTCAGGTGAGGTTACCTTCCCTTAGCCAGAAGGGTAGAGGGTCATGCCATTTTCCTTGGGGAGTGGGTGGATGGAAACCCATGTGACGGATTACCTCATTGGTGCTGACCAGAAATTCTGGATTCATTCGCTTAAAATTCCATTCTTGGGAAGACAGAAACTGCAGGTTAGTCTTGGTTTGCTGTCCTGGGGGCAAGTGACTCTGAGGAAAAGAGGGTATAGGCAGGGAAAGACAGGAGGCCCATGACTCCCCTGACTAGGCTCACACAGGGGGCTACGTGACCAGGCTCACAGAAATCCCAAATAGGCTCATAGAACCCCCAGATGCAGAGAAATGCTGAGGTGGACAAAACCAGAGATAAGGGAACAAATCAGACCACCTGGCCTTGAATGTCAGGAAGTTTGGGGGGATTTTTTTGGTGTTTTCTTGTTCTTGTTTTTGTTTTTTTTGACAGCTATACTGTAATCGCAGAAAATGACCAGACCTCAAAGAAGTGAGCCATTAAGGGTATTATCATTAGTCCTTGCTCAAACCAAGCCAGTATAAGAATTTCAAGGCTACAAGCTTCCTGTCAGTTCTCAATAAAAGACTGCCAGTAAAAGCGCCCAGTGGTAACCCATTCGGGACCCCTGTCGCTGTAGAGAGATTTTTTTCTTTCCTTTTTGCTCTCTCCTTCATTTATAAACTTTCACTTCACTTCACCCTTTTGTGTCCACAAGATTCATTCTTTAACTCTGAGAGACGAGTATCCCCACAATCCTATACCAACTCTTCCCTGGGCCTGTGGCTTTCTTTTTAACTACAGGCAAAAATGCTTATCCTCATGGAATTTAAGATCTAGTGAGGGCACTGAGGAGAATAAACAAGTCAGTTATACAGTGTGTTCCTTTCTCCGTGAAGCCGTCCTAGATGCAGCAGGAAGGGTTAAATTCTACTCAAACAGTACTTGCTTATTTCTTTTATTTCAAAAACATGACTTCTCACTCTCCAATGGCACTCATTCAAAATTTCATAAAAAGGAGATAAATGTAAAGTACTTAGCCCTCCTGTTATGATGAGGAGATTTTGACCATGGTCCTCTGTGTGTCTTCCCCACTGGGGTTTCCTTTTATGAGCACCATTACGGGGTCTGTAAATGACTGACACCATGTGGGAGACGAAATGTCAAAACACTGATTTGCAGTCTAGAGTCCACGGTTCTCAAGATATGACTGGGTGAGCTTGCAGCTGGGACCATCGTGATAGCTAGCTCCTCAGCTAACCCTCTCAGTTGAGGGTTTAGTAACCATGGGCAGATTCTGAGACTTCCTTGCTTCCACTCCTTTCTTTAATTGGGACCGAACAGGTATAAGTATATGTGTCTAGCTAGCTCTCTGATGTGCCCTGGCAGGCACAGGGACTGTGCAACAGCTAGCTGCAAGACGCAGCAGATAGCAGCCTCTAATAGGGGAAACAAAGGCAGAAGGAAATGTAGAAAAAAATTAAATGCCCTTATAACCTGCAGCCCATATTGACAAATACTTGAGATCCGCAGACTATAACATTCCTCCAGGAAGCTCCCAACCGTCTTAATGCTTTGCTAGAGGGGAAAAACAACCTTTGTTTGGCAATAGCAAGGCCTCCAAGACCTTGTGAGTCTTTAGCCTATGAAAGTTTTTTGGAACTTCTCTTTTCTTTACTTCCCCCAACCCCAAAGTATATTGTCAGTTGCAACTAACAACCCTGGGGCAGCAGTTCTTTCTGCCCATGGGTCTTGTTCCCCTGCTTTAATAAAGTAATTTCTTTGCACTAAAGACTTATGAAAAATTCCTTCTTAGCTGGAGCACTACTCAAAAAATACATCACCTGGAACCTCTTGGAATCCACCAGACCTACAGCTTTCTTATTGCCAGGAGCACCTAGATAAAATCCGAGACTTTCCTGAGCCTCTCGAATAAAATTGGGATCATACCTAGATTGCAAAGTTGTCAGAAGGATCAGAAACCTGGGGATGCATCAAGGTCTAGAGCCACACCACCGTCTCCATCAGCCTGCCTAGCCACTCTCCGAACAAACTCCAGGGAAAACAGTGTACTTGCTGTGCGTGTTCCCTTTAGGACAGGTCTGGCACACCTCCTCCAACAGATTTCTGCCCCTAAGACCCTTCTCTATAGACATCCTGACACAGGTCCTGAAATTCATACCCATTTATTATTACAAAACTGGAGGACCTTATAGGCATGTTCTCAAAATATCAACGCTAATGGAACCTGTTCAGGTTCTTCTGGGAGACCTGCTATCATGATATCCCCAACTCAGTGGTTCCCGAATGAATGAAATAGGGACAGTCATCCCCTCCTCCAAGAAGGGATCCATCCGGCTTTGAACGGCTGCTTTCAGGTGGCGGCAGCCCCTGGGGAATTTCTCCTGGCTGGATGGAAGCCCTCAGGGCCACCTTCATCTCCCCTCCGCTTCTGGCCCCCATCGGTAAGGCAGGCTGCCCACAGGGCTCGGAGCCCCTCTTCCCGGGGCCGGGGGCCCACCCCCAGCGACGCACAGGCGGGCGCAGAGTCCGCAGCGGAGGCGGCGGCGGGGCGGCGGGGCGGCGGGCGGAGGGCGGAGGGGTGGAGGACGGCGGGCGGAGGGCGGGGGGCGGACCCCGGCTCGCAGCCGTCACGTGGCGAGTCAGCCGGGTGCGCAGGGCGGGGCCGGGCGCGGTAAATAGGCGCCGGGGCAGGCTCCGGGAAGCTACGGCGGCTGCTCTGGCATCGGCGGTGGCGGCGGCTCCTGCGCGCTCGCAGGCTGCAGGCCCAGGCTCTTGGCTGCGGGGCTCGGTGAGTGCGGACGGGCGGCCCGGGCGCGGTGGAAGTGACCTTGGAGGGGGACGGGCAGGCCGGGGCCCCTCTGCGCCCCCAGCCAGGCCCAGGCGCGGTCCCGAGGCATCCCCGGGGGTGGGGAGCGAGAAGGCGGGGGACCCTCGGGCTGCCCCAGCTGGGCGGGCAGGGGTGGCAGCTCACGAGCACCTAAAAGTCGCTGGGGAGAGAAAAGCCAAAAAACAACCCCAGGCGGGCAGCCCGGCACCCACCCCGACTCTGACCAGAAAGCAGGCGCCCGCCGGCCCCCTCTCCTAGGGCTGTGTTCTCCACCGCAGGTGGGCTCAGCCCGACCCCCACGGTCCGCCGGGCTCCGGGGTCGGGCCTGGGAAACAGCGGGGGAGGAGCTGGGGAGTTTGCGGGGGAGCTCCGGGGGAGGAGCTTGCGGGAAGCGCTTGGCTTGGATCCTGGTGACTTTCTCGTGGAATCCAGCTCCCCAGCCCCCTGTGAGCTTCTGGGCCTCAGTTTCCTCAGGAAATTGCTGAAATAATAGTGTCTCCCTACAGGTGTTTTCTTATTCCAGAGGGTTTGCTTGGGCCACTTTCTACACAGAACCACATGCACAATTCTGGGGGCCCCGGGAAATAGAAACCAGAAAATTGGAACCTGGAACTGGGTGGAGTAGGGTGGAGGCCACAGGATGAGTTAAACCCGCTGATGGGAGGACAAATTTAAGGGGGGGGGTAGGAAACTAGGTAAAGGGCTTGAGAGTCCCAGTTGCCTTCTCCCTGGGAGGCTGGCGTGGAAGGAGAAGATGCCACTCCCTACCTCTGGAGTGTCCTGGAAGGGAGACTGTGCCTTCCATAGGCCCAGGACTGTTTGGGAGAAGGGAAAGCAGGGCAGAGTCCCTGGGCCACCACCTCTTCCCTCGGTTGATGACCGTGGAGTCCTGGGAGAGGCAGCAGTGTGGAGGCTCAGCAGGCCACCCAGGTAGATGTGAATTGCATTTGCCTTAGTGGACCTAAGTCATTATCTTCCCCTGGCACTGAGGAAGCCAACAGGCTGTGCAAGGATAAGGACACTAACCCAGGCCCCACATCCTCTACCAGCCCCTCACACCCCGTGGTTCAAATGGAGATCTGGCCTCTTTAGTTTGCTTAGAAAAACTGATCTTCAGGTGCTTCCACTAGACACAGATGCAGCTGGAATGCATTCATCCCGTTGTTTCTGTAGATTGAGAATGATAAGGTGAATAGGTTTAGAAGGGTGTCTGGTTGGGTAAGGGCTGCTTTTCTTCCATAACATCCTTAAATAATGGAGAATTGTTTCGGTTTTTTGTTTTGTTTGTTTTTAAGTAGGCTCCATGCCCACCGTGGGGTTTGAACTCACAACTGTAAGATCAAGAGTCACATGCTCTACTGACTGACCCAGACAGGCACCCTGAGAATTGTTTCCTGATGGCACTGGTGATGGTGATTAGAGCCCTTGAACTTTATAGAGAAAGGGGCTGAGCTGTACCCCCTCCCCCATACACACACCCACACCCTGTGTGGCTTTCCCAGAGAGAGAGTTGAAGGTGCTCTGGAGAAAGCTTCTGCTCAGATCTTTTTGGGCATCTGTCCCGGAGCTGGGGTATTGCCATTCGGCAGTGGAAAGGTGTAGATCCCTTATCTGGGGGCTCCACAGGCCAGCCCAGCCCTGGCTCCAGTAACTCCCCTGCTGTTGGGTCAGGACATCTCTGTCTCTGGACTGGTCGGGTGGGCGGTGAGGGTGGAAGCTCTTTGGCCCCATGAACCTGTCCACGCGCTGCTGATTCAGCAGCTTGAATTGAGGCGTTCCTCCGAGACCGGTTGGTTCGTACCTCAATTATAGGACCTGGGCGTGGGGGTAGGAAGTTGAGCACATTTTAGGAGTAAGAGATATTTTGTATTCCTGTTGGGCAGTTGGATTGGGAAGCAAGGGAGAGCACATTCAGGGGAGTTGTGGGGCCTCCGCTGGGTGATTTTCTTTTCTTTTTTTTTTTTTTTTTAAAGATTTTATTTTATTTTTTTGACAGACAGAGATCACAAGTAGGCAGAGAGGCAGGCAGAGAGAGAGGAGGAAGCAGGCTCCCTGCTGAGCAGAGAGCCCGATGCGGGGCTCGATCCCAGGATTCTGGGATCATGACCTGCGCAGAAGGCAGAGGCTTAACCCACTGAGCCACCCAGGTGCCCCCGCTGGGTGATTTTCTTAAAGTTGTGGTTGTGTGGAATATCCCTGTCCTTGGGAGGATAGGACTAGGCTATTTCCAAGTAAGGGCTCATGGTGTCTGCTGCCTGTTTTAGATAGTTTGACATAAGGAAAATGTGAAAGATGGTAAGAGCTGGGAATTTTTCTAGATCAAGAAGGAAGGAATTCAGGCACTTTTCATATGGTTCAGCCTCACATGCAGAGAGGTGGTGGGGTTGACAAGTTGATGCATGTAGTTGGGCACATGCAGGTATGTATTGTACTCAGTGGATGTTGGGAGGCATTCATCAGTGTCTACACCTGGTCTCGTGTCCTTCATCACCTCTTGTTTTAAGCTCTGCGCACACTTCTAGAAGCTGCCTAAGGGTGGGTGGGCAGTAAATCCTGGGTCTTTCCATGGCTGTTCATGTTCATATCCCACCAAGGGATCAAATGCCCGTATATATTTAGACTTAACCTATCTCATTTTTACCCTCCAGCCTCATCCCCACCCCCCTCCCCCAATTTGGGGCTCACACAACCCAGGCTTCCTGGGATTCCCAGGAAGTACATTTCCTCTTGGACACAGCTCCTCTTAGCCAGAGGCCGGTGCTGGCTTGTTTGCTCTGCAAGACTCATGACCACCCCAGAGCCTGCTTCTGGTCTTCCTGAGGGACAGGTAGCTCCTATCTTGTCTCTTTGTAATTCTTTTGCACCTTTTGGGGGGTGCTTTTATTACTTTGTATCAGTCCCCGAACAATATTAGTAAAAGTGATGCAACTGTAATTATGCTGTTCATATTCTTTCCCGTTTCGGTTTATGAGGGTTATTCTTAATACATGGAGGTCTAGTGTCTACTGAGGGGCAGGTTGTTTTTACTTTCTCACTGTTTACGGCAGGCAGGGCAGGCAGGGCAGGCAGCGCTGGCAGTAAATCCTGGTATCTTTCTGGTACTCCTGAGTTTCTCTAGGGCAGAAGCAGGAAAAGTCCACTTAACTCCTGGGGCGTAAGCTGTGTGCGTCTTCTATTTTGCTGATAGAATGCTGTCCGAGTTTTACCATTGTGTACTGCTAGCAGTGGGTGAGGGTCCCTTTTCCTCATTTACCACCACCGGGTAGTATTAGACTTTAATTTTCACCCACCTGATGGGCTTGTAATGATGTTGCTCTTTTCTTTTCGATGACCAGGAATTCAAATAATTCTTTGCTCTCAGAAATCATTGGTGAGTGAGGATTTCTATTTTTGTTGTGAATCGCTGACTGTGTTTGTAGTTTTAATGTATTTGTTAACAGCTAGAACTCACCGAGCTTTCTTTAGATCCTTACAGGTATTAATGGACTTCATGCAATTAGATAACCTTTTCTAATTTTTTTTTTTTTTTTAACTTTCAGAATGCGTGTGAGTTTTGGGTAGTGCAGTTTGACTCTTCCATTTTGCAGATGAGAACACTGTGGCTCCTGTAAGCTTGTGACATGACAGAGGTCACTAAAATAATTGTGGAGGAGTTTTAGAGTTTGAACTCTTCATAATTGTCTGTCCCTCCCCAGGTACACTCCTCCGGGCTTGCTCATGTTGTTTTCTCAGGTACCACTTTCTCTCACCTATAAAACGAGTTCTATACAAGCCAGAGGTCCTTTCCCAGCATTACTGTTTTTGGACTGTGGGGTGCCCAGGAAGCTGCCTGCCAGTGTTATCTGTTTCTACCAGCCTCTTAACTCACTTCACTCTGGTCGTCAAGATAACCTAGTCACTAGCAAGGGTGAGGGGAGGAGGATGGGATGGGTACCACCAAAAGAGTAAACTGATCCAGTCTCAAACACTGAGAACAACCCAGTTATTCTGCCAAAGGACCCAGCAGGGGCTGGGCTTCTCCGTGACCCTCTGACCTGGGCTGGGGTGGGGTATGCTTATGCATACACCAGTCACTCGGCCTCTGGGCTTGCACAAGACCTGGGAAGGTGGTGCCAGCCCAGGCCTGTGGCCACTCCAGGGCTGAGGCATCGTCAGACATCATCTGGGAGCCATCTTTTCCACCCACCTCCACTGTGGGTGCTTGGAAGTGCTTTTTTCTGCTGGTCAAGGTAGCAGAATTAAATAACCACTATTTGAGGACGTGTTGCTAAAAGTAGGGTGGGGATGCCTGTGTGGCCCAGTCTGTTGAGCCACTGCCTTCTGCTCAGGTCCTGGAATCATTCCTGCATCAGGCTCCTTGCTCAGCGGGGAGCCTGCTTCTCTCTCTGCCTCTGCCTGCTGCTCCCCATGCTTGTGCGCTCGCTCTCTCTCTGACAAATAAAAAATGAAATCTTTTAAAAAAACTAGGGTGATCATAATTTTTCTGAGGCGGGGGAAGAAAACACTAGTCTGGGATGGTACAGCTTGAGCAGCCTGTGAGTAGAGCGCTGTGCGCTTCCCGCACCACTGAGGACACAGCCATTTCCTGGTGGCAGTTAGTTCATTGCTTTGGCTGTCTGCTCCAAACCAGACTGCATGGAAGGCACTTTGAAAAAGACCATCTCCTTCCGTCTCCCAGCAGCCTTGTGGGGTGTATACGTCTTCGTCTTCTTGGGGCCTCAAGAGGAACTAGAACCAAGCTGGGGAGGCAGCGTCTTTCAGTTGCTTGCTTTTGTCACTGCCAGTGTCTCCGCCCCTCTGAGCCCCCAGCCAGCCCGGAAATGGGATCTAGCCTGCAATCGAGTTAGAGCCGCAGTGCTCCTGTGAGCTGGGGAGGCCTGGAACATTGATCTCATTTCAATCTCCAAGGGTTTCCGCCAGCTTGTATAAAGTAGTCCTAAGGTCCTTCAGAATCCAGGCAATATGCCTGTTTTAGAAACCGAGACTTGAGAATGTAATGCCCCCTTTAGCATCCCAGTAAGTCAGTGTCTGAGTCCATGAGCGAAGCTTGTGAGCAAAAGCTTCTAGAACTTTGCCCAAATTCTTGTTTCTCAACAATACAAATATTTTCACCTGCCCAGGGCCTTCCCGGGGTCTATTGTTTGAAGACCAAAGTCATAATTTTCTTGTTTTCAGGATGTGGGCTGCTATGGCTGATCTGAAGCAGAGTTCCATTTGTGGGCACTGTAGCCAGAAGGTTTCCAGGCACTGTGGGAGAGGAGATTGACTGGCTTGGCCTGCTCAGCCTGGTGGGAATTAGTCTCTGGTTTTGGGACAGATGGTTGGCAGGTGTACCTGTGAGTGACCTAAACTGTTTAAGTGGGTGAGGCAGGTGAGGCTGCCTTTTTTTTTTTTTTTTAAAGATTTTATTTATTAGAGAGTGCACAAGGAGGGGGTGGGCAAAGAAGAGAAAGCAGACTCCCTGCTGGGCAACGAGCCCAAGGCAGGGTTCAGTCCCAGGACCCTGGGATCATGACTTGAGCCAAAGGCAGATGCTTAACCAACTGAGGCTCCCCACCCCAGCACCCCCAGCCGGGGCCCTCTCACTGCTTCCTCAGGTCCCCCTGGGGCTTGCAGGGCTGTGAGCCGCACAGCTTTGGCCCACTGCAGTGGGTGCCCTTTGTGGGTCACACAGCAGTCGCCCGGGGGCCATTCAGTTGCAGGGAGTTTGGCTCTAGACCACAGAGAGCCAGCTGGTGCCCGTTTATTCTCACAGCTCTAAGGAGGCAGATGGCGATGAGGAGCCCTTTTGGTTTTGTTATTTTTAATTTGAGGATTGTAAGCCATGAGGCAGTTAGACACGTTTCCATTACGAGCAGAAACAGGAAACATCAAGGCCGTGATTCAGACTCAAAGGCAAGGTCTCCTTTGGTGTGATCAGAGATGAAGGCACTGGTGTCAGCCCCCATGGCGCCGCCCCAGCACGGAGGCGTAGCTGGGCGAGTTGCCGTCGGAGGAAATGAAGAGCTGTGTAGTTTTGATGTGTAGGTGGTGCACCGAAGCAGCCGAAACTTCAGGAACATCTGCCTTGAATGTGAGAGAGAAAGTTGCAGCCGAATTCTCCAGACAGGTCCCACTCGATCTTCCCAGCGCTCCTGCCTGTCCACCTGCCCCCTGGTCTGCAGGCACTATCACTAATCTGATCTGCAGGGCATAGCCTTATTCCGCAGCTGTGGGCAGAATCGGGGCCCTCAGCCTGTGGTCCTTTAGAGCCAGCTGTGAAGGAGGTCCCACCATGCATGAACAGCAGCAGCGGGCAAGGCCGAGCAGAGAAGGGGATGAGAGCCGTGCCAGAGACCCATTCATCTGTGTCAGTATTGCCCAGAAGATCACTGCTGGGCTTACTTGGAAACCTCACATACCTGTGTCCCGTCTCCTTAGATTTGGGGCATATTGAGAATCCAGTCTCCCCGAGGATTCTACAGCCTTAAAAGGAAGCTTTGGTAAAAACCAAGCTCGGTGGCAGGTCCGTGTCCTTGGGGAATAACAGGACCGAAGTCTGCAACTCAGCATTGGCTCCTCTCCCGCATCCATTCCATCTTCTTCCAGAGCCCCAAGGTCCACCGTAGTCCCGGGAATGGCTTCAAAGTCATCTGGGGAATGATTATGCTGTAAGCGGGGTTCATAGGATCTGCTGGCCACAGGCCCCTTTCACACATGACAGCATTCTACAGAACTTCAGTGGCCTGTGCTTCCATAGAAACCATTGAGTGCTGTAGGGGTCTGGAAAGGGAAGAAGTACCAGAGCCTATTTTTTCATAGCCAGAGATTGGCTTGGCAAAGGGCCAGAGGGATGTAGTGGCACCCCAGGTCCCCCAAAGGCAGCCAGCTGCCTGAGGTTTGGAGGGACCAACCATCTGCCCACAGTTGTTCCCTCTGCCCATCCACGCCCTGCAAGCAAGTCTGGTGACTCCAAATGTTCTTACCAGTTTGGGCCCGTCTTTTCTCACAGAATAAGGACTTTCTGTTCATTCTGTCCTGTAATTTAAAAAAAAAAAAAAAAAAAAACCTACAAAACTGACAAAAGGGAAGTATTTGCCCCAAAGAGGGGAAGCGAAAGCTGCTTCTGTTTCAGGCTGTAGGACTGACCCATGGCCGGCTTGTTGAGCGCACAGCTCACATTAGCCAGCTGCTGTAGCTGGTCCGCTGTGCATGATTCTGCAGATGCAGAAAGATGCTGGGCACTCCCTGGGGTACAGTCACCACTGCTCATGGGACATCTGTGTCTGTCCCTTCTAGCAGGAGAAGTCTGACTTCACAGTCTTTGGGCTCAGCAGTCTCTCGGCCTCTAGAAAAAGAAGCCCAGTTGGAGGTTAACTGAGGTTAGAACCTCGTTTTTTAATTCAGACTGTGGTATAGAGGTACTCCGGGCACATCTGGAGTCAGTGGGAGTTAGCTGGCACAGGCTAGAAGTGGGGACGAAGGGGGCAGGGAGGGAAAAAAGGAGGGTGGCTGGTGGGACCTGGGAGTTGAGGGTGCCCAAGGGAGCAGCCCTTTGTTGCTTTCTTGCTATAGACCAGGTGCCATCATGGCACTCTTGACTTCCACCTGGAAAAAAGAAGAGTCATGAGCCCCCTTTTACAGCTGAGGCTCAGTGCAGGTTGGTACTCAAGAGTGCACAGTAAGGGAAAGATCTGAACCCAGGTCTCCTGACTCCAAGCCCAGTGCTCATCCTGGCCATCGGCCACAGCAGCCTATTCACTACTTGAAACGAATCCAGACTTTCTCCCAAAGCCACAGCCCCATGCCCAGTGCCCAGTGCTAGTGGAGCTTGGAGTCAGGGGTTCAAGCTGAGCTCCTGGCCTCCAGGCTAATGGCTCTGCAGTTTGCTGGGGTACCTGGTTCTCCCTGGTGAAGGGTTAAGATGGGGAGAATGACGTTGACAGGAAGTATGGAGGAGGACCTGTGGAACCAAGAGAAGAAGGGCAAGTGCGTGAAAGTCTCGCTTGCGGGGGCCTCACGGGCCTTGGGAGTTGACTTGGCTATGGCCATGGCGCAGCCCTCGGCACAGAAACAGACTGGGAAGTGGATGGTGCCTCTTTGTTCTCTGCCATGAGAAAAAACAGAGAAAGCTTGTTTCAAGTCCAAGTTACCATGAATTGCTCCCCTTCCCCACTTGCTCGTGACTTAACATCTCAGCAGATGGCAGAGCCCCCAGGGATCACTGTGGGATGCCCCTCTGTGACCTGTGGGGAGTATTTCCCTGAGGATGCCTCGGCACCCTGCCACATTCCCGGACCCCTAATGGGTCACGGTGGAAGCCAGGGAGGGCAGCCCTCTGACTGTGATTTGAATGGGCTAATCATCCAGGCCTGGCCCTGCTGGCGTAGGTCTGATGGCCCGTGTGCCCGGAGCCCACACTCCAGTGTTCATTCATGAGGTTCTCCTGTCGTGAGGAAACGTGAAGCTACCGAGCGAGTATAAGGGGTATCAGGATAAAGGAAGGGAACACGACTGCTTTGCTCCTTTGCTCAGAAGATGTTATGAGCGAGACCTCTGCTCCGTTGCTCCTTCCGAGGTGTGAGGACACAAGACATTTACCTACCATGAGAGAGGCCATGTGGATCCTGATATGGTCATGGGAGCCACAGCCTCCCTGTAAGGCACTGAAAACGAGAAGGTTAAGTGTTTTGAGCAGAAAGTCACTAGGAGAAGGCCTCACTGTTGCCCAGTAGTCCGTTGGAAGTACATTTGGGGCTCAGGGTTTTGGGTAGTCCTAGCTGCTTTTCTTCCTAAACGAGCCAAACTTTGAATATAGTATGTTCATTTAATTTTTTTAAAAGGATAGTGAAAAATAAGTCTGCCCGCCACACATACCACTTTTAACACTTTATTGATGTTTTACATGTGGTAACGGTAAAAGGCATGTACGTCGCTTCCTGGGCTCACACGCTTACCCTGACTCATCTGCTACTTGCTTTTTTCCACTTATGCGTGTGTTGGGCGTATTTTACTTTATCAGGACAATATGATTCACTTTACCTAGTTCATTTTTGATGGCTGCTCTGTCTTCTGTTAATCATTTACTGTAATTTAACAGTTATTTTTTTAATTAGACACCTGCTTTGTTTCTTTTGTCATACAGAGAATATTCAGTAAACATCTGTATACCTGTTCTGTATCTTCGAATTTGAGGCCAGTAGGGTTAATTTCTAAATATCAAATTGCTGAGTCAGAGGGCATGCAGATTGCAAAAGTAATAGAAATGTCCTGGCCGTCGTCTCCGTGATTGGGCCTGCCTCCGGGGTTCAGTAGCCCAGCATTGCTGCCTGCCCATGTCTGACCCTGCCAGGGACCGGCCAGCTGCGCAGCCTTTGCAAGCCCTTCATTTTATCTGTACTTCCCCGTGCTTGCGTATCGTTTGATATCTGATGGCTATTTGTTGTTTGTTTGTTTGTTTTTTTAAGATTTTATTTATTCATGAGAGAGGCAGACGGAAAAGCAGACTCCCCACTGAGCAGGGAGCCTCATGTGGGGCTCAATCCCAGGACCCTGAGCCAAAGGCAGACACTTAACAAACTCAGCCACCCAGGCGCCCTGTACTACTTTTTCTGTAATTTAATTGTGTGTCCTTTTGCCATTTCTCTATTCTGTTTTTATTCGGGTTGTTGAGCACTTTTTGCATATTGAGGAAATGAAGCTTTAAGCGCACGGAAGCACTGTTTTGTCAGTGTGCCACTTTTTATCTTATTTTGTTTTTCTCTTAGAAAGAGAGGCTTTACTTTCAGTAATCAAGCTCCGTCTCTTTAAGATTCTGTTTGTCGATCATAGGTGTTTCTCATTTGGATAGTACAGTTTTTAAAGTGCATTTATTTCCTTCATGTGTTTTTATTCAAGATCTTTGTTCCACATACCACGTGTGTGTGAGAAATCAGGTGTAAACATTTGGCCTTCCTATGTTTTTCGCAATGCAGAGCCAGTGGTGCGGGCACATACCCTGAGACAGGCCTTTCCTCTCCCACTGCCACAAAATCTAAGCTTCTGAATGGTTTTGTTGATCGGACTGTTCCTGGCCAGCATCTGGCAGGGTTGTATACTGTCTCCACTACCCCAGGGGGCAGGCAGGCATCTCTTCCTGCTCTTTTCCAGAGCTGTTTGCTGTTGTCACACCCCTGTCCTCCCGGGTGGGTTGTTGCTTAAGGAGCCCTCAGGTTTAAATCTTGCTTTAACTGTAATTCACTGTGGGAGGCAGCAGGCCCAGTTGTGACCTGGAAGGAGGTGGGTCCTTCTGGAAGCTCCAGAGGGCAGGGACAGGAAACCCTCCCGCTTCCAGCCCGAGAAACCACCCCCCCACCCCCCCAACCCCCTGTGCACGTGGGTCTCCCACAAGGCCCGGCAGGGGGGGAGGGGGAAGGACAGACTGTGACACCCGGAACATTCCTTGCTTTCCTTAGAGCTGCTTGCCTAAGAGCATGATTCAGAGGTGGAGCCAGTCTCCTGACTTGCTGGCCAGTCTAAGATCTAAGGACTGTGGTTATATTGTGATGGGTTCCCTTCCTGGAAGGACTGTCTTTGAAACAGAGCCCTTGGCTGACTGGAAAAACCAGAGAAAGTCCCAGACTTTTGCCACTGGCCAGACTAGCTCTCCCTCCCTGGTGCTGTTGGGCTTCATTGGCCTGTTTTTGCTTGTTTCCCTGTTTATGCTTGTTTTATATCCCAAATGTAGCTTGTGAAATAGATTTTGTTCTGCATTTTTCTAATCTTAGTGGTTCTCCCCTTGGGACCTAATCACCTAAGAATGTTCACTCACTCAGAGCACTAGCCTGGAAAAGGCTTGAACCCAGTTTGACAAACCCAGCAAGGGGCAATTTGGCAGTAGCAGGGAGGGCCCCGAACTCCTTATAGCCTGAAGATATGGGTCTGTTGACGGGGTTCAGATGTTGTCATAGGTACTGCCTGTGGCCTGGGCCTTCGGTTCTGATGGACAGGAGGGCTGGGCTGGTCCTGGGCCCACAGCTCCCCAGCTAGCCGCACATCAGTGGAACAGCCCTGTCTCAGAGCATGAGTCCAGCTTGAGATCGGCTCAGGGGACCCCAGGAGACCCAAGCAACACGCCGGTTACCAGGCTGCAGCGCAGAGGGACCTCTCTGCCCGCAGCTCGCTCTCTCCCAGCTCCTGGGCATCTGGAGAAGTGCACACGGCCTGTCTTCGCCCCCCTGGTTTGTTTCTCAGTTGGGGACACTGTGGGAGTGTGAGGTCTCACTGTCAGGTGAGGGTCCTTTTCCAGATGACCCCCTTCCTGCTGTGTGCTCCTGGCGCAGAGGGCGAGAGGGAGCTCTCTGGGGTCTCTTGTGAGAACTCTAGTCCCATCCTCATGAAAATCACCCCCAACAGCCCCATCTCCGAATCCCATCATGTTGGGGTTAGGATTTCAACATGAGTTTGGGTGGGGGTTGGGGTGGACGCGCATTCAGTCCACAGCATGGCCCGTTGTGCTACGGGCATAGCTGGGGACTGTGGTGAGACGGGGCCTGGGAGCTCATGGGCGCTGTGGGTCTTTGAGGTTTCTCTGCCCCCACACCCAGGCTTCACAGAGAAGGACGCTGAGGAACAGAAGGGGGCACATGGTGGAGCCGGAAAGAGAACACGGGTCTTTCGACCCCTGGGTTGTGTCTGGCCTCAGAGCCCTGCTGCCTGAGACAGCCCCCTCGTATACGTTACGTGCATGGAGCATCCTGATGTCTTTTCTTTTCTAGGTGAATCGAAGATCCAGCTTCCAAAATGTGGCAGCTCTTGGCCACCCTTAGCTGCCTGGTGGTGCTGACCAGTGCCCAGAGAAGGCCGCCTTTCCAGCCGCTGTCGGATGAGCTGGTCCACTATGTTAACATACAGAACACTACGTGGAAGGTGAGCTGTGGGGATCGCTTCTGTGCACGCCCCTCCCCCAGGGGTTCATTTGATGCATTCTGCCTCCCAAGGGTGGTGGCTGCAGCTGCAGCCGTGGGACGGTCTGTCCCAGAGTGGGGCTGATTGAGAGTCATAGCCACTCCAGACCATGCTAACCTTCTCCCTGCGCCTCCCCGCTGCCCCATGCTGTGTGTGCATGCACACGGTGGTGCATGGGACTAAACGAGCTTTGGAAGTGCTCACAGCTGGGAAGACCCTGGACACCTCCCCCCCCAATCCTGGTAGTTGTTAAGGCCCATCAGGTGGCTCCCTGCTTTTGCCCAGCCCTGGGGCGTGGGCCTACAGGAATAAAGAATGAGCCATGTTCAGGGCTATAGAGGGTCTCTGTGGACCTCAGCAAGTGTAGCAGATCCGATGAGATACCCAGTGGTCTGGGAGCTGCGTGCCCCTTGGGTGGCTCCCTTGGGGCAGGGCCTTGCTTGCTGTGCAGGGTGCCTGTCCGAGGCTGTCCACGCAGCTGTAACAGAATGCCACTGATAGGGTACTTCATAAATAGAAGTGCAATTGCTTGCCGTTCTGGAGGCTGGAAGTACATTTTCAGGGTGCCAGCATGGCTGGGTTCTAGGGGAGTGCCTCACTTAGTGGGTGGAGCCAGCTCTCACAGCTCCTATTGGGGCACTAACCCCATTCACCAAGTCTCCAGCTTCGTGACCTAATCACCTCCTGAAGGCCCTACCTCTAGGTACCATCACCTTGAGGTTTAGGTTTCAACATGAATTTGGGGAAACACATTTCTTTTGCAGTCCCCCAAACCCCCTTGCTCTCCTGAGCTAAACAGGACCCCTGGCCCTGTCAGGCTTTCATGCACCCCACCCCTGCACACTGCCTCTGTTGACTGCTGTGGCTGTCCTGCAGGCTGGACACAACTTCCACAATGTGGACCAGAGCTACCTGAAGAAGCTATGTGGCACCTTCCTGGGTGGGCCAAAGCCGCCCCAGAGGTGAGTGTCTGCTACCTGGGGATGGATATGCTGGCCATACCTGCCCCACTGCCCTAGGAACAGCAGGGGTTGGTTTGGGACTGCGAGAAAGAGGGAGTAAGAAGTCCTCCTTGGCATCTGGAGGTGTCCCTTCCCTCGGAGCTGCGAGACTGCCTGACTGGGCTCAGCCCCCAGTGCCGTGTTTCCCACTGTGCTTCTCCACATGTCTCAGAACCCAATGGGCAGGCCCCCAGGTCTGCCCTGTATGACCTAGCAGATCTAGTCTTTAGGAATTGAAGGAGAATCTGAGAAAAGCTATCTGATCTGCCGTCAGTGTTCCGTTTTTCCTAGAGAACTCTGTAGTAGGCATTTTCAAGTAGATACTACTCTCGTAGGAAGCATTAGAAATACCTAACAATATGGTTGGAATAGTTGCGGGACATCACGCAATGGCAAAGATGCTAAAAACGTTGTGGGGACCCTGGGCAGACCCAAGGGGGTAGTGAGGGAAGTAAGAAACACAGTTATGTAGATCCTGTGGCCGAACTCCTGAAAAATATCCCATAAATAAGACTAGCAAGAAACACAGGAAACGAGATGTGCTAAATGGTAAAGTTCCTGGTTTGGTTGTATAAAGTTCCCAGGGGACGTGCCCACAGATGTCACCTTTGGCTTCCCCGTGCCTTCCCTCCCAGGTGGCAGGCGCTAACGTCTGCCAGATGGGGGAGAGTTGTAAGATGCGAGTTTGTCATGGAGGTCTTCCTTTATCTAGACTTTGGTTTGCCGAGAACATGATTCTGCCTGAAAGCTTCGATTCCCGGGAGCAGTGGCCTAACTGCCCGACCATCAAAGAGATCCGGGACCAGGGCTCCTGCGGGTCCTGCTGGGTGAGGCCCTGTTGGCTGGGAGGGGCCCGAGCCATGGGGGGTGGGAGGGCAGGTGTCAGACCAGACCACCAGGTGACTAGGCAAGTTATAGAAACTTTCTGCATGTCTGTTTCTGTCGACATACAAATCATGATGATCCCTGTGGTCATGAGTTATTGCAAAGACGAGGTGGAAGAACCGGTGGCCCATGTGTCAGTGGGAAAGCTATTCTTACTTCTCTGACACGCTGTCCCAAGGCCGTCAGCAAATACCAGCAGTTTGGAGCCCTGCTCTGCTCCATGAAGTACCCCTCTGTGTCAGTGAGCTGTCTTAATTTTGTTTCAAACTGTGGTAAAGTGCACTTGGTGTACATTGAACCATCTGTTTTCCGTCTCTTACTGACCAGTTGAGCTGCCTCCTGTTCGTAAATCATATAGTAATCGTCCCGTGTGAGCTGCTTTATGTTAACAAAAACCACATCTTAGAAGTGAACTGAGTGCGCAGGTGGAGATTTGGGGCGGATTGGCCTCCCGCTTTAGAGACAAACTTGAGTGCCAGGACCCTCACTGACACTGGGGGAGACCAGCCACCAGGAAGGTCTGTGGGGTTCACTGTGGTCCTCCGACGTGGTGCCTGGCAGAGCCCACATCCCAGGACTGCAGCTCACCCGGGCGGGGCTCATTCCTGCAGGCGTTTGGGGCTGTGGAAGCCATTTCAGACCGAATCTGCATCCGCACCAATGGGCACGTCAGCGTGGAGGTGTCTGCTGAGGACATGCTCACCTGCTGTGGTGACCAATGTGGGGACGGGTGAGTCAGCTCCGGCCCCTCCCACCATGGGAGCCCCCAGGCTGTAGCCTCCGTGAGTGCAGGAGTGGTATTCCAAGTCCGATAACAGCCCTCTGCTTGGACAGCTTGGGGGCCGGGGGAGTCTGGAAGCAGGCCCCGGTGGGACTGCTGCCTTCCAGGAGCTGCCTACAGCCAGGCTGACCCTGCCCGGGGTGTGGGTGGTGCGTCCCGGCACAACAGACATGGTCTCAGGATATGTGGGGACATTTCTGATCTCCAGCCTGCTTGTTTTCCTTGTTGCCTCTCCTTGATCATGGAAATGTAATAACCCTGGCACCTGGTTTCTGTAATGAGGAATGATGGGCTCCCAGCTTGGTTGCAGAAACTGAATTCCCAGCATGGGTGCCTGTCTTTCTGCCGACTGGCTTTGGTTTTACAGCCGTGGTTCTCAGATATGACTGCGGATTAGGAATACCTGGGAGTAAAATAAGTGTCCAGCCTCCTCTCCTTCCAGTTAACCTGGTCTCTGGCATTAGCATTTTTTGTATTAAAACACCAGGGAATTGCAGTGTGCTTAGAATCTGTGTGACAGCCTGGTTCAGGGTAGACCTGAATGCGAGGGTCCTTCTGTCTCTTTGAGGATGGTGGTGGGTGGGCCTGTGAGCTGGGGAGATTCCCTGGAAGAAGTGACTCCCAGGGTGGGTGAAGTGGGCTTGGTTGGGACCCAGGAGAACTTTTAGGCCAGCTGCCGAAGGCATTGGTGGATCCGTAAGGGACCCTGGGGTCTTAGGCAGCAGGCAGTGTGGTCTGGAAACAGCTTAGAAGTTCTCACACAGTGAATTTAATAAGTGGCTCTTTCCTTAGCTGTAATGGGGGCTTTCCTGCTGAAGCTTGGAACTTCTGGACAAAAAAAGGCTTGGTTTCCGGTGGCCTCTATGACTCGCATGTCGGTGAGTGTCTGCCGTCAGCCCATACCTGGCCAATGGATTTTCTAAGCCATTGTCTCTGCTTGCATTATAAAGTGAGGATTGAGAGTTGAGGTCGGGAGGTGGAAAAATCCAGGAGAAATCGGAGGCAGTCCCTTCCAGGGCAGAATTAGCAACAGTGTCAGTGCTGCACATCTGACCCCGTTACCATTGCAGCAGTTTTGCCCTCAAGGGGCTTCTGAAGAGACTCTCAGCTGATCCTTCCTTTCCGCTGGGCCCCCGCAGGCTGCAGACCCTACTCCATCCCTCCCTGTGAGCACCACGTGAATGGCTCCCGGCCCCCATGCACAGGGGAGGGGGATACCCCCAAGTGCAGCAAGATCTGCGAGCCCGGCTACACCCCGTCCTACAAAGAAGACAAGCACTATGGTAAGGTGGGGCCCATGCTGCCCAGCACCCTGGGGCCAGGGACCCGCTG
The DNA here is from genome assembly GCF_009829155.1 of Mustela erminea. NCBI lineage: Eukaryota > Metazoa > Chordata > Mammalia > Carnivora > Mustelidae > Mustela > Mustela erminea. The sequence continues at coordinate 12,318,608 of NC_045615.1, forward strand.
ACACCCTTCCTGAGCCAGAGGAGGGGAGAGGCCTGGGCGGTTGACCCTTGGAGCCAGGAACACAGGAGGGAGAAGGAAAGGTCATGACGTTGTCAGAGGGAGCAGCACACTGTATTTTCTGCCTGTCTCCAGCCCCAGGATCTCTGTTGCGTCAGTCACAGACCCTTAGGGTTGGAGGGACCAGACCCCTTGTTTTACAGGGGAGTGATCAGGCCTAGAACCTTCAGGGCACCGCTCCGTCCTTCTCCCAGGGTCTCATGCTCACTGCCCCTCCCGCTGCGGAGCTGTGCTCTCCCACATCTCCCCTTCAGGGTCCAGGGCCATCGTTCATTCCTCCCCAGGGAAGCCTTCCATGAGGTCTGGGTGAGAGCCCAAATGCAGGCTTCACCTGGCGGCTCCCCGTAAGTCAGTGAAGAGCTGAAGACGGCACCGCGGGGGGCACGCCTCACACCCACTCGGCCGATTCATTTGCCAGGATGCAGTTCCTACAGCGTGTCCAGTAGCGAGAAGGAGATCATGGCGGAGATCTACAAGAACGGCCCGGTAGAGGCGGCCTTCTCCGTGTATTCTGACTTCCTGATGTACAAGTCTGGTGCGTGTTGGCCCCCCGATGGCAGCGGGGCAGGGGAGGTGTGGGTTCCAGGGAACCAACAGGACTAGATCAGGGAGGAAGAACTCGAATTGTGCTGGCGAAGTCCCAGACCATGCTCCACGTGGACGGCGGAACAGGAAGCACCTGGCTTTGCTTGAGGCTGTGGGGATTCACCCTGGAGATCCCGATGCCCCTGGCCTGAGGGCTGCCTTAGAAATACCCCTACTCTGGCACAGTGTGTGGCTGGCCCAGCTGTCTCCATTCTGCCTGCTCAAATATTTCAGCATTATCCACGGTTAGGGAACACCATTGGATAAAGGGAGATAATTCTGGAAGACAAGATGATAAAGCAGCTGTTTTTAAGAGTTGTCCCTCCCTATAATTTAAAAGGGTGCATTTCCAGTTTGACAGAGGGATTCACCAGTGTGGGGATCACCTGCTGCACAGGCCCTGTGAGCACCTTGGCCTGTAGCTTTCTCTGTCAGCACCGGCTGCCACCACCCTGGCCTCCCTCTCACTTCGCCTCTGCAGGATGCTGCCCAGGACAGAACCTTAAAACTTAAGTTACAGAACCCTTTTGACAAATAAATCCTCACCTGGAGACCTAGCACGTAGAATGGGTAACTGGAATTGGATGGTAACATTAAATTTACTACTCAAATTAAAATTTATAGCTTCAGTTTTCAAGGCAAGCAATGAGCACATTTTGTTGGACTCCACTTTGTTTACTCAACATATTTGGGCATTGGGCTTTCAAAAACCTATTGAGATCATTGCCCCACATCGTGCAAGCCACTGGAGCCTTCTGAGAGAACATCAGGGCATTCTCTATAACCTTGTTTGGGAGGGCGTGGTGGGCCAGCCGGGTTGGAGGGATGCTCTGGGAAGTGAGGCAGCAGCCCAGTCTCTGCCTGAACGGGCTGTCCTTTTCTCAGGCGTGTACCAGCACGTCACTGGAGAAATGATGGGAGGCCACGCTGTCCGCATCCTGGGCTGGGGAGTGGAGAATGGCACACCCTACTGGCTGGTGGGCAACTCCTGGAACACGGACTGGGGCGACAATGGTGAGTGGCGGCCCCCTGCCTGCTCATAGGATGTCTGGGCCAGGATGGGGTGGTCATCTTGTCCTACTCTGCTCCAAACACTGGGCCTGGGGCTCAGCAGTGACCTCCCAGGGGTTCCCTTGCCATGAGGGCAGACGCTGATGCCGAGAAGGGGTGGTAGGGGTCAGGCCATGGCTTTGAGGTGCTTGTCCCTCACAGTTCCCCATGCCCGGGATGCAGTGCTTGCTTATGTGGGGTCACATGGAAGTGGGGTTAGAGCTGGGCTGCTGGGTGAACAGAACATGTCGGGAGAACACCTTGGGGCTAGTTTGGTGACTGCTTTCTGGCTAGGCTGGTGTCTCTTGCTCCTGGGTCTTCCTGGAGTATGTTGGCAAGGCTCGTAACTTAGCACACTATTAAGGCATATCATTTTTGCTTTCCAGGCTTCTTTAAAATCCTCAGAGGACAGGATCACTGTGGAATTGAATCAGAAATTGTGGCTGGTATTCCATGCACTGACCAGTACTGGAAAAAGATCTAATGTGCTGTGGGATTAGTTCTGCCAGCCCTGGGGCACTGTTTCCCTAAATATAGCCAGTTGGGCTGGTGAGGAGATGGAGGGTAGGAATGTCTTTTATTCTTTTGAGTTCAGATATGATACAAGAGGTTTTAGACAGGGCCTGAGGGATTGGGCCAAACCTCGTGTCTACTGTCAGAGCCGTCTTCCAAGGAGACACATCCAAGGCCTGGCTACCTCCCAGCCCGTTGGGTGGACTGCAGTCCCCGTGCACACCTAGACCATGTGAGCTGCCACCGCAAGCGAAGTGAGTCCTTCTCCCCCTAGACTAGTGCTGCGCATAGTGCCTGCTGCCCCCGTGTCCTCCCCGGCCACACTCACCAAGAAGCCAGACCGAGACCCAGAGGTCTGTTAGGCGTTCCAGAGGAATGGAAAGTGGAGTCCCTAACAAGACCAGTCCCCTACCAGCAGGGGTACTTCTAAGCAAGTAGCTCGCTAGCTGTGGGCTGGGTTGAAAAGAAAACCAGTGGGCTAGCCCTGGGAGAAAGCCATTCTCCCAGGGCACCTGCATCTCATGAGCTTTGCGGTGCTGCTGCAAAGACCCTCTGGTCTTGTCCTTGGCATGATTCCTTTTTAAATAAACACTTTATTTTGTGTGCACCTCAGCTGAAAGAGGAACAGCTGGGAGAGCTGTCCTCGCTTCACAGACTGTGTCCCTCCAGTACCACCGGCGGGGCGTGAGCGAACTGGCCTCCCAGCCTAACAGGGACACTCACTGGGGACAAACCAGCTTTAACTGTAAAAATCACTGCTTCACTGTTAATTTAATCAGGAAAGGAATGACTGTGCCAATTAAACGTTTTCTCCCTTAACGCGAAGTCTGTGTTCTGGTGGGATGCCGCGGTCCATCCGTTCTTACCCTGCAGATTCCTGTCTTCCTGGATCAGGGTGTCCTTGAAACTCAAACCAGGGAACTCCTGCCTCAAACCAGTTTCTCTCTTTGTCGTTTCCTGTCACTTTCATCAGCCCTGCTCTACAATTCATCCCTTAAACTGTCTCAGGCTCCAATGATTTGTGCCCCTGCTTAATTTCAAGAGCTAAGAACATAGTTGTAGTCCGTTTTGTACCAGCCCCAAGCCAGCAGTAACCCATGTGGGGACTCACACAAGCATGGCGTGTGGGTGATGCCGGAAGCCAGCTGTCCTAGTGGAGAGCCAGGTTGCCCTGGGCCCTGCTGATGTTGGGACGGGGTGGAAGCAGAGCCTGTGTGTCCTGTTCTGAGTTCCCGTGTCTCTGGGTTCTGTTGCTGGTTAAGAATCCCAAGCAGTGAAGTATACTAGTGTTTGAGGGAACAGGAAACTAGAAGAAATTACTCCCATCCCGCTGGCATGTCAGTACCTAACTTCTTTCCCCACTGAGGACCGGACTAGTTCAGAAGCATGGGATGTTTGACTTCTGATTGAAATTAGAAGTTAGGGATCAGAAACTAAGCCAGAATTAAATGAAAAATTTAAAAATCTGTGAAACCTAGCATAATACAAAGGCCAAAGCCACAACTTTGCAATCACTTTATTCTTAAATTTTCAACTGGAAGACATTCATAACCTCAGTGTAGTTCTGACAGATTCAACCTGTGCCCGAACAGTTGGATGGCCCCATGTCCACCCTGCGCTCAGCCAGGAAGCCAGGGGACATGGACAGCAAGGACCCAGATGAACCGCAAGGCGTCTGCACGCTTGGCTTAGGAGCCTTTGTTAGAAAACAAAACCAGCAATGTTTGTTTAGGATTGGGATCAATGTCAATACTTAAATAAACCTCAAATTACCTCATTGACCAACCTGTCACCTCAGTTCATCAAGTGGTATGCTTTTCTCGGGTGCCTGTTGGAACGAGGTATTCAATCAGTGGAAGGCACCGTGCCTTTTTGTTCATGACCCAGAAGAGGGTGTGGGTATAGTTTAGACTTCGAAGCTTGGGCACATAGTTGCTTTTCCACTTTGAAAATGTGTCAGATAGCTGTGCTTCAGACCAAAAGCAGGGCCGACACCTAGCACCTTAGAATGTGGAATTTGGGCCAGAGCTCTGAATCTGCCCCTGCAATTTAACAAGACTCCTGCTGGTTCACATGTTCATTAAAGTTTGAAAAGTAAGGCCTTAGAGCAATGGTTCTCAAACTGGGCTCCTGACCAGCATTTGTATCACCTGAGAACTTGTTAAAAATGCTTCGGGGTTTGAGATACAAACTGTCCTAGCAATCTGGGACCTTCAGGTAGTTTGGATGCTTAAGTTGGAGAACCACAGCTTTAGAGCTCTGCTTCCCAAACTGCTAAGATTAATTAACAAAATGGCTAGCCTCCTCTCCTCCAACACACACGTGCATGCTAGCCCCACAGAAATGGTTCAGACAGAATCGGGCTTCCCAGTAATTGCTCCAGGCACTTCCCCAAACAGAGATGGGTGTGCATGTGTGCAGGTCTATCTGGAGCCTTAGAAGCTCCCAAAACAGGGCGCCTGGGTGGCTCAGTGAGTTAAAATCTCTGCCTTCGGCTCGGGTCATGATCCCAGGGTCCTGGGATTGAACCCCACATCGGGCTCTCTGCCTACTTGTGATCTCTGTCAAATAAAATCTTTAAAAAAAAAAAAAAAAAAAAAGGGCAGAGCAGGCTCCTACTCCTGTCCATTGTTAACGGAGTTTTTAAATTTAGAGCCCTGATTCAGATGTATCAGATACTCTGGGGAAAGCTAAAATATTCCTCTGTAAGTAAAAATCAAGTAGACTAGAGGCCAAAGATAAATATATCTGATTGATTTAAAGTGTGGAGTGGAGGATGGGGTTGCCAGATTCAACAAAAACAAAGGATGCTCAGTCAGATTTAAATTTCAGATCAAATAATTTTTTAGTAGAAATACATCCTGTGCAATAATTTTGCAACATAATTATACTAAAACAAAACAAAACAAAAACTAGGGTGTCAAACTCTAGTTGAACTGGTCATCCTGTATTTTACCCGGCAATTTTGATAGAGAACTCTAGAAGGAAAATGATCTTCCAAAGCACCCAGGAGCGGGCACAAAAGCTAAGACTTTGCACAAGTCAGTGATAGTAAAAGTCACATAACTCTGTAGCTGGGAGGGGCCTAGGTCTTCTAAACCATTTAGAAGCTCAGAAAGTCCCACAGGTCATCACTGAGCTGGGAGAGAAACCTTCCAGTACAACCACCTCAGACCATGACTCTACCAGGTTGTCCTCTGTCCTACACAGGCTGTAGAGAACTCATCCATCATTTCTGTGTAGAAATGATGTGTAGAAACCACCTACCTTGGAATCTGAAACCAAGTTCTGATGCTTAAATTGCTAGGAGCCCAGCTCAGAGCTGTACTCCGTGTCGCAAGTGCCTGACTTCAGCATGGTGACAAGTTTGTCCAGGACCTCAAGTGAACCAGTTCACTGCAGGTGCCATGTACTAAAACTAAGCCACTGTGTCTGGTGGCAGCCGAGGACAAGGAGGAAAATTGGTGTATGTGTATAATCACCAGAGGCCAGCATTCCTGCCAGGGAAAACCCCCAGCTTCCATGATTAAACAACCACACACAATGGACTGCATAAGAGCAGGCTACATACACCGAGAGCATCAATGGCTTCCAGAAAGTACTTTCATGCCCCACACCAGTGATTCCTCAGCTTGGGGGGCTTTTCCAAACACCCTTTGAAGGGACCGTGTCCTCCCTGGCCCAGGCCGAGATTCGCAGTAAGTCACTGGAGGAGCATGCCTCACACCCCGTTGGCCTGTGTGGGGCTAAAGGCAGACAGTGATGCTAGAAGAATGAGGCTAAATGCCCTTTGGCTTTCCAGCCCACCAAGTGAAAACCCATCTTGCCTATCTTGAGACCTCCGTGTATAAACTGGTGACTTTTTAAAAAAGAAACAAAAGACAAAAAAAAAAAACACATAAAACCTGGATATGGTTAAGATTTCTGCATGCAGCTAGCAGAGTTGGCCAAAGTGAGAGCAGGCCGGCAGAGGGAGTGCAGGTCACAAGCGGGCAGAGGAGGCGAGGCTGCCACATGCTCACTTCCAGTGGGCACAGCGTGCAGAGCCCAGGCAGTTGGATCTTTCTTCCTGGTCCTGCTCTGGCTGGCTTCATGGGGCCATGTCCCTCCATCACTAACTCCATTCTTGTGTTCTTATTTGCCACGTGCACCCAGGCTTTCAAATGAGCTGCCCTCAACAAATGCAAAGTAATTCAGTTGTTTATTACAAACACATCTTGAGATATGATGTCTACTTAAAAAGTCAGCCTTAACTGGAGGCCAGTCTTCTACGATGGTGCCCAAAGCAATCCTGCAGTTTCTTTCTGAAAGCTAACCTCCTTTTAAACCAGGAAGCGATTCCAGAACCCCCAGCAGTCAGTCCTTAGCCTTCATGAGCAGAAGACAGTCTGCATTCTTAGGAAACCTGGGGCCATTGCCTAGACCCACAAAGATGGATGTCTACTACATTCAAATCAACTGAAGGAAACAAAATGAGAAAAATGGGAACCCAACCAAGAAAAATCACTTCACTTTGTACAAGGACATATATTCCAAGGTTGCTTCAAATTAAATACATTTAATTATAATTCTAGCTAGGATTCACACTAAGTAAGATCTCTCAGCAGCCCCATAGGCCACCATGTCCCCTGACCTGCAGTGAGGGGCCCTCTGCTGCCGGCCACGGTGCGTAGAGGGGAGCACCGTGCACAAGGGCCTGCTTGCTGAGGGTGAGGTAGCCTTCCCTTTTATTCTTAGCTTCTTGACTGTACGTCACAGTTCCTAAAAGTCCCAAGTCCACAGAGTTCTTTCAGGGATTGAAGCAGGAGGGAAAAGGGGGAGGACAAGGGGTACCAATATCCTTCTCCTTGAAGAAAAGGCCAATCCATTTCATGGTGAACTTGAGCTTCCAGACTAAGACCCAATCAGTGTTCTCCAGTCTGCACATAGTCTTCTGTGACCTGGGACAGCGTGCTCAGGTACTGCCAGCTCAGGGCAGCCAACAGCATGACAAATGACAGGTAAAGAGGGGAGTAGTGACTTCGGGAGATCAGCTGACAATTAGGAAGATTCTGGGTCCTGATGGTGGAGATGATCTGCCTGGTTTTACCAGAAGATGGGTCTGAGCTGGGGATTCTATGATAAATCTGCCAAAGAAAGGAGAAAATTATAAGTGCCACTTCATGAGTCCTAGGAACTTTATAAACACCTTCTGTATTTACTTCTTATAATAACCCTACAAAGGGACATTTTATGTCCCTCTTACCAATGAGCAAACAGGCTCAGAGAACACGGAAGGAATAACTTAAAGTCACTCCACTAATAAGGCAGGACTGTCCATGGAGGCCTGTATTGTCCTGCAGCCTGTCCTCGAGAGCACCAGGAAGTCCCTGCCCCCGGGGAGCCACCGCATAGAGCTGCACCTCCCTGGGCCTCACACAGAGCCGGGCATGGGGGGGGAGGGGGGCGGGGCGGTGGAGCCTGGGAATGTCAGCAGGGTTTGACAGCTCCGCTCACACAGCAGCGAAAAGGCCACTGAAAAGACGGGGCAGACGCAGCCAGACAAGATGGAATCTGTGGTGTGGACCACAGGCTGGACAAGGAAAATTGAGAGCAGAAGCTGGGAGCCAGAGTAGTCCTCCCAGAACCCTCTCTCGGTGCCTCCTGGCCCTCCTACTCCCTCCGCAACTCTCCAGAGCATTTGATCCAGGCCTCATGTCCATGCTTCCAACTACAGCTTAAGCTGAGGCCTTGATGCCTCTCATCTGAGCTATGACCAGCCTCCAAACTGAGCTCTGACTCTACTGAATCCTGAAGTCCATTCACCTGCTTGCCACACCGTCACCAAAGAAATGGAAACCTCTGCTTGACACCCCCACTGGCTCCCCATGGGCTGCTGAGTGAGGTGTGAGCTCTGGGACATGGAGCACAAGGCCACCCATGACCTGGGCCCACTGAACCTCTTCAGCTTCATCTGCCGCTGCCCACGTGGAACTCACGTGATACTCTGCATGCTTCTGTTCCCCTCTTCGCTCACACCATCCCCCCACAACCCCCGGAATGCCCTTGTGATGCTCTGATACCTGGCCAACTCTTATCTGCTGCCCAAGTCTCAAATTAGGAGTTAAGTCTTCTAGAAACCTGCCCTGGGGCACCAGGAGGCTCATTTGGTTGAGCGTCTGCTCTATGGGCTCAGGTCATGATTCTGGAGTCCCAGGATCAAGTTCAGCATGGGACTCCCTGCTCAGCGGGGGACTCTGTTTCCTCCTCTGACCCTCCCCTATCTCATGCTCTCTCGCTCGCTCTCTCTCACATATATACACAAAATCTTTAAAAAAAAAAAAAAAAAAGAAAGAAAGAAAAAAAAACCTGCCTGAACCCCCAGGTTGGGTCACATGCCCCCTCCTGCACATACTCCTACCTTCTCAATTAACACTGAATTCAGCTATGAGTCTCCCTGATTGCAAGTCTCAAAGGAACCACATCTTACTGGTCTTTCTGCCTCCAGCCCAGCTCCGTGCCTGGCACACAGGAGGCCCTGCTCAAATGGCCACTGACTCAAACTGACAGAGCAGATAGAGACGATGCAGGTGGGAAGTAACAAGGATCTGAGCCGAGACGGAGGCAAAGAGAAGGAAGATGACAGAGCAGGCGTATTTTTAAATAAATTTTTCCCAAAATTCTCATTATATAATAGGTATTTTTTTCCTGGCAAGAATATATTCCATATATTATATTCTTGCCAGCCTCCTACCTCTCCACCAAAAGGGCATAGCTACAATCTAGAATAACAAGAAAATAAAAGAATACGTCCTACAGGGGCACCTGGCTAGCTAGTTGGGAGAGCATGTGACTCTTGATCTTGAGGTTATGAGTTTAGGCCCCATAATGGGCAGAGAGCTCACTTAATTTAAAAAAAAAAAGCCTACAGAAATATGCAAATAATATCTAATATCTAATACTATGCTACCAAGAACAGTTTTAGAGAAAAACAGAAACTGGGATGAAACTACAATTTCCTCTTTACTTTCTTTTTAAAAAAATTTATGTTTTAAAATTTTTAAAAAGATTTTTACTTATCTGAGAAACAGCACATATGCATGAGTCGGGGGGAGGGGCAGAAGGAGAGGGACAAGCACTCCCTGCTGAGCAGGCAGCGGCATATGAGACTGGATCCCAGGACCCATGGATCATGACCTGAGCTCAAGGCAGACACTTAACCAACTAAGCCACCCCAGCACCCCTCTTTCAATAAATATTTTAGATGATGGAGTTACAGTTGTAAAAAACAAGCAATACAGGGGCACCTGGGTGGCTCAGTTAGTTAAAATTTGACTCCAGAATTCAGTTCAGGTCATGATCTCAAGGGTCGTGAGATCCAGTCATTTACATTGGGTTTCAAACTCAGCAGGGAGTCTGCTTGGGATTCTCTCTCCCTCTGCTCCCTCCTCCTGCTTGCAGGCATGCTCACAGTCTCTCTCCAAATAAAATCTTCAGAGGCGCCTGGGTGGCTCAGTCGAATAAGCATCTGCCTTCAGCTCATGTCATGATCTCAGAGTCCCTGGGATCGAGTCCCACATCAGGCTCCTTGCTCAGCATGAAGTCTGCTTCTCCCTGCCAATCCCCCTGCTTGTGCTCTCTTTCTGACAAATAAATAAATAAAATCTTTAAAAATAAATAAATAATATAAATAAATAAACAAGTAAGATCTTCAAAACAAATAAACAATACAAAAATAAAATTAAAAAAACGGAATTCCCTTATACTACTCTCTCAGCCATAGGCTTTTATACCTTTTATAACCTTTCTTCACTATGCACTAAAACTCTATATAGAAATGTATAAATGTCCTCTATAATAATAACATCATAAATTGGTGTAGTTACTTTTATACCTGTTGCCATGCGCAAATATAACTATATACAAACACATAAAATGCATATATGTATTATATATTCTATATACTACATAGAATGACTATGATTTAGAAAATCATAGTGTCTGGGTGGCTCAATTGGTTAAGTGCCGGCCTTCAGCTCAGGTCATGATCCCAGGGTCCTGGGATCGAGCCCCACATTGGGCTCCCTGCTTGGCAGGGAGGTGCTTCTCCCTCTTCCGCTCCCCCTGCTGTGCTCTCTGTCAAATAAATTAAATAAAATCTTTTAAAAAATGATTATCATTCTATGTAACATATAAATACATGACTACATTGTGCATATAAAATTATACACAATTTTATTTTTAAAATAGATTATAAATAGATTATGTTGCAATTTTCCTTTTTTCACTCACGTAATTTTTTATGGACATTTCTTAATGCCAGAACCTAGAAAATGATGTCATTCTGTTTCTAAACACAAGCCACATAATGTGAATGTACTAAAATTTAATCAATTCCTTCCCAATAAGGACTGAGGACAAAATGTTACAACAAACACCTCTGGACATCTTCTAGCTAATTTTGTACATAAAGCCCTAGAATTGCTTGGTCAGAGGGTAATGCATGTAAAACTCTGATAAGTAAGAAAGCTTTTAAGTAGAAGGCAGGATGTGGAGTTTCATATGGATGAGGGTTAGAGGGAATAAAGAGGAGCCTGGGTTATCTGGATTCCGTGATTAGGTGAATGATAATATCATTAACCAAAAAAAGAAAAAGTTTATGACCAAGTCCTGAGCTGGACTAATTAAGTCAGGACTGACAAGTGTGTAGTGGAGAAAGAAGCCTGGCCATTGAAGAGAATACCAGAAAGCTTTTGTGCAGTGAGAAAAAATGCAAACAAAGACAGAACTCCAGGAAATACCAGTATAATAAGAAGCCAGAAAGGCAAAGGAGTCGACAGACAGGTAAGATGTTAAGCTGGGGGCCAGAGTCACAGAAGCCCAAAGAGGAAAGAGCTTTTAAGGTAAGAAAGATCCACAGGGTCAAAACAGTGGGACCGGGGAGAATGTTTTCAAAATTAGTCATTAGAGGGTCATCACATCACTTTAGTAAGAAAAGTCTCATGACAAGGCAGGAAAAAAAGCCAGCGAGCATGAGGTGGGTTAAAGAAAAAAATGGGAATAAATAACATGAAGTACATGTATCTTTTGAGAAGCTTAACTGTGAGGGGGAGTAAGTAGAGAGGAGCAAAGTCAAGCCAGAGCCATGACCTGTTCCCTTTTGGAAGCAGAGTGGCCTGAGTTGCACGTAACAACTAGAGGAGTGATTGGGGTAGGGGGGGCTTTGGATAACGAGGTGGTGGATCTAGGGGTGACAGAGGGGAGCAGGAGGGCTAAGGCTCACCCAGGAGAGGTGGACACAGAGGACACAGAGGAGTGGAGGGGGTTCATGCCACACAACACACAATCTCGCACTTCCTCCCACGGTGAAAGCAGTGCCAGCTGAGGAGGAGAGGACGGGGAGTACAACAGTGCATCTCAGACTTTCGGTTCACAGGTGATCACCTGGAGAGCTTGGTAAAGGCAGGGCAATGCTCTAGATGAACCACAGCGCAGGGTGAGTCGCGAAGCAGTGCCAGCTTGAAAAAGATCGCCCTTGCCAAGGAGTAAGCATTGGCAGAGAAAGAAGTAATAGTTTCTGGCTCTTTGCCTCAGCATTTGTTTCTGTCCCAAAATAGCTGGCGGAGCTTCTCGCCAGCTGACAGGTAATCAGAGTGGTTTGAAGCTGTGGCTGCTCCAGAGGACCCACGACATGAGGAGCAGAGCCCACCTACTCTGCAACGGTCGGCTGTCCCTCTGACTGTTCCTTTAAACACTAGAGCTGCGTGAGGAAAGCCTTCAAGTCCCCTGCAAGGACATTCTGGTTACCACCTGTTAGGCCCAGAAACCTGACAGAATAAATGTGTCTGCCTGTCTTCCTGCGAAGGACGGACTTGATCAGTGTTAGTATCTGGACAGCAGCAAAAAGCCAGGCAGCTGGGATGCCTGGGTAGCTCAATCATTCAAGTGTCTGCCTTCAGCTCAGGTCCTGATCCGGGGGCCCTGGGATGGAGTCCCATATTGCACTCCCTGCTAGACAGGGAGTCTGCTTCTCCCTCTGCCCTTCCCCCTCACTCATGTGCACTATCTTTTTCTCTCTCAACATAAACAAAATCCTAAAAATAAATAAATAAATAAATAAAAGCCAGACAACTTGTGGACTTGATAGGAAAAGTTGACTTGAAATTTCATTCATGCTGACATCAAAACCATTACTACATTTTATTCCTTCAGACTCAGAAGTCTTCAGAGATTTTTCTTAGTCAAATCAACTCAAGCGTTAATGTGTCCCCCAAATTACACTGAGTTTCACTGGAGTAGCTTTAAACAACTGACTCCCTGAATTGGGGGTCTGCAAATTTTCTTAAAGGGGCCAGGAGCTATTTTCAGCTGTGCGGACCACCCTCTGTTGCAGCCTCTGGACTCAAATAAATCTTCTCTGAACTACATATTACATAAAAGGTTTCTCATTTATATAAAATGAAGGAAAAGTAACTACTATGGCACTATTCATTCTCGAAAGCGTAACCCAAACCCCTTAGGATTGTGGCTTACAGCACAGGCTTGGAGTCAGCCAGATCTAGGCCCAAATTATGGCTCCAGCCTCAGGTTTCCTTGATATTAATAGTACCCACCTAGTCAGTTGCTATGCCAGGCGCGCAGCAAGCTCAGAGGAAGTGCTGGCGATACCGTCAACAAGACTGTCCCCAAGCCTCATTAGTAGCAATTTTTTTGATCAATGGCTAAACATTGTACCTAGTCACTAAAAGAATTTTAGGATTTTTTTTTTTTTAAATGTGGTCTTCTGTCTTCTTTTTTTTTTTTTTTTAAAGATTTTATTGATTTATTTGAGAGAGAGATGGTGGAGGGGCAAAGGAAGTGGGAGAAGCAGACTCCCCACTGAGCAGGCAGCCCAACCCAGAGCTCGATCCCAAGACCCCGGGATCATGATCTGAGCCAAAGGCAGATGATTAATCGACTAAGCCACCCAGGGTCCCTGCTCTTATGTCTTCTATTGGTGTCTTTGGTAGAAATGCAGAGGTCCAAATCTTGTCAGATAGAAGACAGGGAGGAACTCCAAGGAGAATGTGCACTATACAACAGAAATCCAAGGAAATCACTGTTTTTGCAGAATTCTGTTTAGGGGAGACCACTATTACACATCACATCCCTGTAAAGGTGTAACCAGAGGACAGGAAGGAGGGAGAAAATTATTGGCAGCAGTAGTTCTCTCTGGGAGAGAGGAAGGAGGAAGGTCTTTCATGTTTCATGTATTTCCATAGCAGTTCGATCTTTAGTAAGAACCCAAGATCTCAGGGCCTCCACTCACCAGAAGCTAGTGGCTACACCCCTCACCAGTGTGACCATCACAAAAAAATGTCTTCAGACATTGCAAAATGTCCCCTGGGGTGGGGGAGGGGGCGGGCGCAAAAGCCTTTTCAGTTAAAAACCACTGCTCTAGGGCCTAGTGATTAGTTTTACCCTCTAAGAAAAGGTTTTTAGAACCTAGTCATGTATTATATCCTCCACAGCAGGAGATCTGACTTGAACAAGTGTGTTTTGTCCTATAAGGTGGTTTTGGCATTTGAAATGAGATCCGCATTAGAAAATTGACAAATCACTGCCACTTGATGATTCTCCTTTGCTGCATTTCCCTACTCTAGTTTCTCAGTTGAGGCCTATCACGTAACGGAAAGTACTGGATTGGGTGTCAGGCAACCTGGCCTGGGGTTGGAGATGCACTCGGTCAGATCCTGCATCAGCATGCACAAGCCTCAGCTTCACTCAGCGCACCCATGAAGCCTGGTTCACCTCGAATCTGATCCCCTCCTCAAAAAATCCGATCCTCTGTAGGGGCTCCACCCTAAAGCCTTGCTCCATTTATAGCTTCCCAGCAGGGGGCCGTGCAGCTCCAATCAATCAGCAACCTGTGCACACACTTCCTAATAAAGGACACCAACTCCTGTCTCTATACCATAACACCGTGAGCTGTTACAATCATCTAGTAGTCAAATATGAACTCTTGAAAGAGTGACAGTATTTAAATCTTAAGAAGAGACACAAATTTTCCAGGTCGTTAAGTAAGAACCCACCTCTTCCATGTACTGGTAGATTATAGCCTTGACCGCTGGCATATTGGTGGCGTCCATCATTAGAGTTACTGCCTGCCCTTTTCGGATCTTCACTACACCTTTGAACACCTGCTGATTGTTGTAACAGGCAGCCAGAGTGGCAATGGCCATCACCTATAGATATGAGGAGAGAAAAGAAGAGAAAAAACACGAAAAAAGATCAAACCAAGATTCCAAATCAGTTAAATCCCATGAGTTTCATGTATTTGAGTTAAAAACTAAAATAATTGGCAAAGGCATTTAAAAAAGCCTAAGTGGGGCACCTGGGTGGCTCAGTGGGTTAAAGCCTCTGCCTCAGCTCAGATCATGATCTCGGGACCTGGGATTGAGCCCCTCACAGGGCTCTCTGCTCAGCAGGGAGCCTGCTTCCCCTCCTTCTCTGTCTGCCTCTCTGCCTAATTGTGATCTCTGTCTGTCAAATAAATAAATAAAATTCTTTTTAAAAAAATTAAAAAAATAAAAAAGCCTAAGTACCAGAGGACTGAGGGGCTAGGTCCATAGGATCAGGTTCTGTTATCCCATGTCTGGGAAAAGGACAGCAGAAACAAGGCCCTTAAGTAAGACTCTGTAATGATAAACCTTCACCTATATTCTACCCAGCATTCCCCCTAAACCTAAGCCAAAGCCTTAGATTTAATTGTGAGGCTAAGGATCTAAGGAGGCTGAGCTGGGTGTGGTGGTTGTGGGGCAGAGGGGAGGTGCCTGCCTTCCCACCCAGCAAAAGAAAACAGACTGGAGTCATCTTTTTAAAAGGAACCATATTCCTGAATACAGCAAACCAAAATAGTAAATGCATTCTGTCCACCCCCATCAGCACCACCATGCCAGTCCTTTTAGCTTCCGCCTCTCATACACAAGAATAGCTCCCTTACCTACCTGTGGAATAGCACAGAAGTTAAACACACTTTGGTTTCTAAGTCTTGAAAGATAAGTGATGACATCTGGGATGTGGTGAAGTGCGTTGGTTATAAGTTCGTTCAGGCACTGCACAGCTGAGTCAATGTTCTGTGGCTTAGCAAAATCGCCCAACTTCTTAACATACTTGCCCCAAACCTTAAAAAGTAAGTTAGCACGGGCATAAGTGAAGAACATACAAGCAACTGGAAAGAATCTTCATCAATAAGAACTATCTTATTAATAAGAATTATCTTATTAATAAGATCTACAGTAAAAAAAAAAAAAAAAAAGATCTACAGTGAAGTTTTTCTTAGCTGCATACTCCTCTTTCACCAAGATCAAGTCCGTTTCAAGCTCCACAAAGTGGCAACTTGTGATGACCAGTCAGGGTCTGATCACAACCTAGGAGTCAGTTAAGTATTTGGGAAACTGTCCCTTAGGGACAGTTGGTACATCATGTACTAAGCAATACTTTGATGACTTCAAATAAAGAGGACTCCTGTTGTTCCAGAAGGCATTAGTCTCCTTACAAAATCAGCTACAAGAGTACTATGCAAGCTGAATGTTAAATATTCTGAAGATGGTCAGGACTCAAAGTAATGAATGATTAACATGACGTTCCCAATTCCGATAAGAATGCTGCCGAACAAGTGTCTTGGGGGGAGAATGAGCTGAGTCTACACGAGAACATTACCTCCTTGGATCTTAGTAACTCAAAAGTGAAAATCTTCAACTCCAACAGTGTGATTGATTTAACAATTTTTAATGATATTTTTAAAGGAGTCTCTGAAGCTAGCAAAGAACTAATTTCATTTTTGGTCACTCTTAAGTTTCCCAAAGAATAATGGTTATTGTCACTTTATACTCTCCCCCAATAAATGACTGGCCACCACCACTACCATTTTTACAAAATCCAAAATTCCTGCTAAAAAATACAGAAAGGGTGACAGAATTTAGGACATCACCTTTTGGTATCTCCAGTGATAAGGGATCTAAGTAGTTATCACCAAGGAAAAGAAAAAGATCCCATAAATTACAAAGAAAAGAAAATTAAGTTATCCTTAGAATTTTAACAGTCTGTAAAGTGGAAGAAAATGGGATACTCAAAAATGTGAGCTAAAAATTTTTTATCTAGAAAAACTAACTTTCAAATATCAAAGTCACAAATTACCAATATGTATAAACGTGAGAAGTTATTATTCTCATGGGCCTTTCCAATCGGTAAGTGTGTGAGCTCCAGACAACCAAAATGACTACAGACATCAATATAAGCTCACCTTAATTTAAGATGAGCTTAAACTAAGACGAAGGGGGAAAGGGAGATAGTACAGTATATCAGTGGCCATCTAATCTGACAACTCAGAAATAAATACAATCATAAAAAATTGGAAATTATTATAGCATACGCAAAAATAGTCTTCAATTATTTTCAAGAATCATTTTGGTGGTAGGTGCATTTTTATCTCTACTGAGAGACTGCAGGATCTGTAATGCAGGGGGAGAAAAGCAAATGAGTAATCATGGCATATACTAATTCTAGCATCTCTGATTTCCCTGAGAATTATGAATCTCGATGAGGAAGAAATGAAGTAGAAATGTAATACAGAGGAGGTGGTTATGTAACAATCCCTGAACTGGAAATATTAACATGAACTTAGAAGGTATTTAAGCTTTAAAACTACATACACACACACAGTGACTGTCCCAAAAGCAGTGACTGTGCCTAGTGTCCAAGTACAGTGCTGGGTACTATTTCCCATTAGCCCAGGTGTCTTACCTGGGGTTCCTAAGAGCTGGATGAGTCCAGTACTCAAGCAAGAAATGTACAAAATGAGCTTAGAACATCTGTACATACCAAACGGCAAGGAAGCTATCAAAGTAATAAGAGTCCCCTTGTGAGGACTCAGGAGCCAACCTAAACCTGTTCCTGACCAAAGGAGGGAAATTTTGAGCTTTAATAGTGAGAATAATTACAACAGATTAAACCTAATCAGTGATTTTTTTTTAAAGATTTTATTTACTTACTTACTTGTCAGACAGAAAAGGGAGAAAGCGCACAAGCAGGGGGGAGTGGCAGATGAGGGAGAAGCAGCCTCCCTGCAGAGTAAGGAGCCCAATGTGGGACTTGATCCCCAATAAATGAACAGAACTAGACATGAAGCCTAAGGACTGCTAACATCAAAGTGGGCAAAGATCAGCCGTTGTGTGCCTCTCGATAAGAGAGCACCCCATCCTTCAGGAGGCAGATGCTCATTTCTCTTTAGATTTAAACACATTTGCTGTGTTTCAACCCACTGTAGTCTTCATTCTTTTCGATATTCAAATTGTTCCATATGTGGTCAGTAAAGGCACCTTTAAATTGGACCCTATACCTTTTTACCCTATACTTTGTACTTTGATAGCCACCTTACTTCCTGGCACGACAGTGTATTCTCAGTTCCTACTCCCCTATTCTGTGTGGTGGAAAACAGTATTAAAAGACCAAACTGGAACACCAGCGGTACTCATTATTACTGGTTTGTTTCTACACCTCTTTGTAGAGAGAGCGAGACATTTTTTTTTTTTAATAGAGAATCTGTATCAGGAATTCATGCTGACATTTTCAAGTCAGTTTAGGATTATGGGAATTTTGCTTAACTTTATTAATAGTTCTATATTTGTACCTTTTATTTTAGACTGAACATCTTGGTTCTCAGACTGATAAGAACACAACTGCCTATTTGCTGTATGTTGCAGTGTTTCTGTTAACAGTTTCAGTATTTCAATATTATTTCCAGTATAATTACATACATATTTGATTACATTCAGTATGTTTATGGTGCTGTGCACCTTGCTTTTTTTCACTTAATAATATGACCTGGAGATTACTCCATAGTAGTATAGTTATTTCTGTGCTCCACCAAGGGAATAGACCATAGTTCGTTCAGTCCGGTATAGATGGACATCTCAGTTGTTTATAAACTTTACCTATTAGAAACAAAGCTGCACGACTAAGCCCCCATATTATTCACTTGCCAAGCTGCCAGCGCTCAGGGCTGTTTGCACCAGGATACACTCTCCCCAGCCACAGAGTGCCTGCGTCCCCAGTTTTCTTAGTGAATACCAACCTTAACGACTTTTTGCCAGTCCGGCGCTGGATAGTCTCTCAGGGTTCTTCTCTCTTTTTTGATTAAGCTATTTGGACTGACATTTAGAAGCACCCTGGCCAAGGTTTATCTCACTTTATTCACACCACTACCCTGTGGTCTAACAGCTATTCAATATTACAGAAGAGGATGTAAACGGTATGCAGACCTGTAGAGCTAGTGCACATGACCCACCCTGGGGGGACATGCCTGGGTGACAGGCAGTGTGATGACAAGGGACAAGCCCCAGCTGGGACCCAGAGACTCAAGTGGCCCTTCCAGGTGGCCCCTGACTCACTGCGGGTCCTCACACAAACCCCTTCCCTTCGCTGAGCTGTGGCATCCCAGAAGGGTGGTCTAGAGCTCTTTGGCAACCCTGCCCACACAGGAGTCACCTGGGAAACTTGGCAAACTAGGATGTCTCAGCCCAGGGTCGTTTTAATGTGAATTTTTCTTATTAGGTGTGGGACTGATCATCTTTTCAGCTGTTTAAGGATCTTTCAAAAAAAAAAAAATTTGTTCTTTCTGTGAATAACCTGTTATCTCTTTGCCCAGTTTTCTATAAAGTAGCTGGTCTTAACTTTTAGCAGTTTTTATATTAGGAATAGCAGTCCCGTATTTGCTATATGAGTTGCAAATACTTTCCCTACTTTGTCACCTGCCTTTTTTTCACTTTAAAATCATTTGGTTGGGGTGCCTGGTGGCTCAGTCAGTTAAGTGACTGACTTCAGCTCAGGCCATGCACGATCTCAGGGTCCTGGGATGGAGGCGCTCCCTGCTCAGTGGGGAGTCTGCTTCTCCCTCTGCCTCTGCCTCTTCCCCTGTTCACATTCTGTCTCTCAAATAAATAAAATATTTAAATAATAAAAAAATTAAAAGCGCTTGCTTTTAGGAAATCATTTTACAGAAAGCAATAGACAAATACTGGAGTAAAATCAGGACATAGTCCTAATACTTTCTGGCTGTCCTTCTGAATAAAGCCAACATCCATGGCTTTCCTTGACTACTTGCTTTTTAAAAATTAAGTCAAAGATCAACTCTTCTCTTATAATGAACATTCAGTAGTTTTTGCCTTTCTCTATGGTCTTCTTCCTTCTTGCCACAGAATCCTTTTTTGACAGGGGTTAAGGGTGGGGTAGAATCCACTCTGTGTGTTGGGAAGATATAACCCAGGTCTGGCCAGAGTACTCAGCCCTCTGCTTACATGGTAACTGATTATGGGCTGGGCACAGGATCCATGTCTCATCAACTGGGCCTTCCTAAGAACTTCTTTATTAAGCTAGTAGATTGTGAGTCATGAGTTGTTAGATCCACCACTTGGAGAAAGCCTATTCAAGAGATAGAAAGAACAAGGATAGAGCCTCTGTGTGAGCGTCTGTGTGTGTGTGTGCATTACTATACATAGTCTGAACCCCGGGATTTAGCCAGTCTACTCTGAAGCAAACTAAATCCTAACCTGTTTCATATATTCTCTTACATTGTCTAAGGTAGTTTGTTCACATTTCTGTGATTTACAACTGAAAGATTTGTTTTGTTTTGTTCTCAGAAAGTACTTAAAATTATTTTTCTCAAATTTCCTACATCTGTTACCTCTTGAGGCCAAAACTCTCTTCCTTCTCGATGGTCTTCCAGATAATCACGAATGATGTTTGTTTTCTGCAGAAACAGGCCCATAGAATTGGCACATTCTGTGTCTTCACCAACTAAGGGGTCTTCTAACTCTGAGGCTGAGAACAGACGGGAAAGGCCAATTCCCACCAGCCCGGCGACATAGTGACAGTACTGTAAGAAACAATGAAGTACTTACTATAATGGAAACATCCGAGATAATTGCCTATAAAAAAGATCTCAAAAGCCAAAAAAACAAAATCCCAAAACAGGTTCCAAACAGAATGTACAAGATCTGATTTTGATTAAAAAACACAAATATGCACTATGTACATGTGAGGAATAAAAAACACGTGCACAAAAGATTTAACCAAAGTGACCTCTGATCTCTGGCTGGTGTGATGGTTTTATTTTTTCACCTGCTTTTCCGTATTTCTATTGTGGACATGCATTACTCCTAGAATAAAAGGTCACTGAAAAAATAAACTAGTACAGTAAGCTTTTTGGTATCTAAAATTGAGGGTGAAGGCAATGAGGGAATAAGGAATATTCTAATAGAAACTAGAATAGTAAGTGGAGCTTAGTTTTGAGGACACTTCAAGATCTTGCCGTGTCTCAAAATCTTCATTACATAGAAGGACAAAGTACCACAGCTCTGTTCTTGCCACATTTCACAGCACTCTGCATATTCACTCCTCACAAACACCTTTACGAGGCATGTATTATTACTACCACCATTTTACAGATGTGCAAACTGGGGCAGACAGAGTTTGGTCAATTAATTACCCAAGATCACTCATCTGGAAGTTAGAGGCGAGGGAATCAAAGCCAGGTGGTCTGGTTTACAAGGCAGGTTCTAACAACTTTACTGAAACTGCCTTTTCTCCAAAGAAATCTTGGCGTCATTCTTGATTGTCAAAGAAGTTCCTTCCTGTAGAAGTAGTTTGTCAAAGCTCTCCTCTCTTAAAAAGAGTATTCCAAGACAACTTAATGCAATACTCCTATGAAATGAATGTCCATTATACACTGTAAGAGGTGGAGAGCAGTTAAAGAAGGTACACTCTGGGGTGAACAACAGCAAGGGTAAACATTCAGGAAAGACCCAAGGAGGACCTCTGGATGAAAGAAATGTGCAAAGCCAGACTAATCAAAAGGCACAATGAAATGGCAAAGAGAAAGCACTCAAAATGTGGTCTAAGAATGGAAGATTCTGGAAAGAGTAAAGATATGCTAAAATAGAGAAATGAGCTGTGGACAGCTAAAAGAAACTTAAAAAGAATTACTAGAAAATTAAAAACATCCGTTTGTCCTTGCACTGCCCTAGGAAAAGGAGATTTTAAGATAACAGTTCTTTGGATAGAAATATTCCTAGACTGGAAGTAGTTTTCTTCCTCCAAAGTTGAAGGCGGGGAGAATCACTCAAAGTACTGAATTTCATCTAATCAGAAATTATACTCAACAAACTACCACTGGGTCTCCTGAATAGTTCTGCAGAGCGGAAAAGGGAGTCACCACGCAGCTAACCAGTGCTGATTCCTGGCCCGGAGGAGTTTCAGCTTTAACTTTAATTTCATAAATGGGTATTCCAGCAGCAGCATCACTCATGCTAACTTGGAGAGCATAACCCAGCAGATGCAAAGATGTTGCCAGCAAGTTTTGAGGACTGAAGGATTAAGAGGCCAGACTTTGAACCTATATTCAGTATGCATGTAGTCACCTCTCTTCTGAGATCCTAACTTAAACACTATTAAAGATACAAAATAGGGACCCCTGGGTGGCTCAGTTGGTTAAGCAGCTGCCTTCGGCTCAGGTCATGATCCCAGCGTCCTGGGATCGAGTTCCGCATCGGGCTCCTTGCTCTGCAGGAAGCCTGCTTCTCCCTCTGCCTCTGCCTGCCATTCTGTCTGCCTGTGCTTGCTCTCTCGCCCTCTCTCTCTGATAAATAAATAAAATCTTAAAAAAAATAAATAATAAATAAATAAAGATACAAAATACACACATAGTTCAGATGTTTAAAATGTGTTTGCTTCCACTGGGGAGATGAACAAGTCTCACAAACATCATTCCTACGGAAAATGGGCAACATCCTTCCTTCCTATCCAGTATTTTGATGCTTAGTTTAGTCCCCATGGTCAATTAGGTCACTTTGTCTAGACAGGCACTTTCTCCCTGTCCCCTAACTCCTACCCTGGCCATATCCTATGCAGCTGCTGCTCAGGAGTAAACTCAGGCCAAATAAAAGTCATCATAATTTTATCTGCCACATCATCTGCTCTCATTGCCCTTTCCAGCTACCCTGCCTCCCAAGGAAGACCACCTCACCCATGAGGGGTCTCCCATTGCTAATCCCCACACATATTCATTACTAACGGCCATATGAACTGGGGGAGGGAGGCTGAGAAACTTGGAACTTCTCCCATTGTGTTAATTCTGTAAGGAGATGACGGGAAAGGAAGAAGTACGGTATTGGAGAGTTACTCCTCAGCACAACACACCCACGATCCTAAGTCAGTACCTCTGGATGGATACTCAAAAAGTTGGAAAGGAAACACACATATAATTTAACAGTTTAAGTGGTACCTACTTCTCCTCAACAAATGGGGTCAGGCTGGCACAGAGTTTAAAAGTCATCTTATGCTAAGATGGAACTGGAAACTGATTCAGATGCTAAGGTGTGTCCACATACACACATACTCAGTGACGGAAGAAAGCAAATAACCAAAACCACATTTTTGAAGATTTGAAAACCTCGGCTATCTCTATATTACATTAATTTTAAGAAATCTAAAATTTCACAGCAAGTCAGTTAATGTTTGTATCTCTGGGACAGGTTATATTTACTTCGGCCTAACTTAATGGCAAACTCCCCAGGACATGGATTATTTCAAGTATTCAACTCTAAGCCCCTTTATTTAAAGTGTTTATGATGAGACATTCAAGCTACACAGGTGGGCTGTAAAACCAGAAAACCTGGAACTGGTATGACAACTTTCTTCCTCACTCTGAACTTCACAGCACATGCTGCCAGCTCTGTTCTATGCGCCACACACCAACACAGCTTGCAAACACTGACCTTGTCCCACTCTTGTTCAGAGGTTACGTGTTTATCCAAAAACTCCGCCATCCCAAATCCCATTTTCTGGCAAATGTCAACAATCACTGTTTGATATTTCTCAGCCAAATTTCTAAACTCGAGGGAGATCTGGAAATGGAAATCACAAAAAAAAAAAAAGAAAAGAAAATATGAAATATGTATTTACACTGGGAACATGGTACGTACAGATCGTAAGATAAAATAACAGTAGAACTCATTAAGACTCCCAGATGATTCATCTATAAGCCTAACACCTAGGTCATGCTAGTTTTCTACATATTGCGTAATAAGCTCAGAAATGTTATAACTGTTAAAATAGAAGAGTCTAAAAACTGCTAAAATTTCTGAAGAAAATCAAAGTCTCACTCTACACTCATCTTTCCAATAGATAATAAATGAGGTGTTTCAACATAAAGTGGACATAAACATAAGAATTTTAGGGAGAATGCCCCATTTTAGACAAACCTCATGATAGGGAAGACTCATTCCTTCAAACATGCACCAAGCACTTCCTATGTAACAAGCTTTGTTCTAGGCACTGGGGATACACAGCCTGGAAAGGAACAGAAACTTAAACCTGGTACAGTTTACATTCTACGGAGGAGATGAGCCACCATTTTTATCATCAATTTCCAAATTTCTATCAGGAAGTTATAGTGTCTCCCCTACTATAAGGCTAAATGTTAAAATTACATTACCATAAAATACAAACTTTGAATGAATATTTCATTAACTAATTCATAGCTCAATAAATATATGTTATTACCACTATTAGCATTTAAAAATAACCCTATGCTATTCTTTAAGTTGTGTTTGGGGTAGGTCTCAAAGACTACTAGTTTCCACTAGTACCAGGCGAAAAAGATAAGCTCTAATCCATAATATACAGCGAAAGTTCTAGAAAGCCTGGCTTCAAATGATACTAACTAATGACCACAAAGCATAAAACACCATGTTCAATCTTAATGCACACACACTGGGGAGAGGCTCACTTGGTGAGAAAACTCTGTCTAGGCTTATGCCTAAAGTCTGTGGGACCTGGGACAAGAGCACAAAAGGAGGCACACACACCATCCTGGCTCAAAATCTTGAAATTATCAGTCACACTAGTAATCTGTTAAACAGTATGTGTTATTCTCTTGCTTTTACAAAGACCTTCACCACAACCTGAAGGATTCAGGTGTGAGTTTAAATCTCCCTCAGGGCTCTGTTCCAAAAAGCAAGAGCAGAGACTGGCGATCCCCAGCTTCTGGTCTGCAGCCTGGCCCTCCCACTCCCAACTCTGTCTAGCACCCAGAAGACCTAGGGGCAGGGTCACTGGTGCACGGTTCACCCTGGAGAAGACAGGCCTGAGGAAACAGACTGCAAACCCAGGAAGCAGGCTCAGGGAGCTGAGGGCAAGGAATTCCACACACCTGGAATATAATCTAGAAGGTGAGCTGCATAAGATCTGGGTAGGCACACTCCCATGGCACTGGGGAACCCTCACCCCTTTGAGTGGGGCCCTCTAAAAGTGAGGGGCCAGGAGGTACAGGCCCTTCTTCCCTCGGTCTAAGAGCAGTACTGTGTGAGTGAGGCCAAGTTAACTGTTCTGCCCTAGGACCTCGCCCGAAACTGATGGTGCGCGTAACCCAAAGACACTGCTTTATCCTTCAAATTTTGCATCTTGTCTCAAGGAGATGCTGGGATAGATCAGCAGGTGTGCAAAACTTTCCCACTGAAAATAAGACACTACGATTTTCCATATATTCCTATCTCAATAGGAATGACAAGCTGAAAGGACCTCTGATTTTGAAGTTCCATCCTCACCAACACATAGCTTCGTATATTTCACATTCTTAAGGATATAAAAGGTCAACACCAGCAAACTGGTGATGCCTGGCCTGTGCACTCTGCTCCCTTCTATTCTGGCAGAGCGAGTTTCCACTCTGCAGGGGAGGCTCTGTTCTCTCACCCTACTACCCAACATAGGAAACGATCAATTTAATGTTGAAATCTGCTTGAACAAACTGTTGTTTTCTCATTGGAATGCAATATTTATAAAGACCACTTTGGTTTTCTAAGCATATTGAAATATTATCTAAACATTTACTTGCTATATCCCCCCAAATTATTGACATTCACACGTTTTCATATTCTTTCATTTTTGCCGAGTAGATAGGGCTGCCTTGGTTTTTCAAATACCTATGACATTTATCCCACAACTAGAAACTATTTGTTATGAATCTACTCAATTCGAAAATAGTGTGAAAGGTTTTTTGTTTTTCTTTCTTTCTTTCTTTCTTTTTTTTGGAGGCTCTAGCTAGAATATAACTTTTTTAAGTAAGAATACACATCAGGACACCTGGATGGCTCAGTCAGTTATGCATCGGTCTTCAGCTCAGGTCGTGAGAGGTGTTCTAGGAGAGCCAAATCACTGGTACCTTCTCTAGGTGAGTGCTCTCATTCCCCACCTAATTATTCTTCACAGGTTCTTTTTTCCTTTTTCTTGTTTTTTATTGTATTGTACTGTAGCAGCTCCATGTAATTACTTCTCACAGATTTCTTTTCTTTTGGTTTGAACTTTATTGTCTTTTATTTTTGTCTCTGACACCAAAAACATGCTCTCAGTAATCTGAAATAGCCCTTGCTCCAAAGAAGTCTCTCAAACACTCTTTTGTATGGGGTGGATTACAGCCCTCCCCGCTCAAGAATATAGATCTATTTCAGTAGCAACAGCCACATGAGGGCAATTCTCCCTCCCAAATTCTGACAACTGTGTACAAAAGGAAGGGTTTCTTTGGTCTGTTAGAGAACATGAGACTTCACTAAATCAACCTTTTATTTATGTGATATGAAAGAAGCACTTATTTAGGGGCACCTGGGTGGCTCAGTGGATTAAGCCACTGCCTTCGGCTCAGGTCATGATCTCAGGGTCCTGGGATCGAACCTCTTTTCAGGCTCTCTGCTCAGTAGGGAACCTGCTTCCCCCTTTCTCTCTGCCTGCCTCTCTGCTTACTTGTGATCTCTGTCAAATAAATAAATAAGATCTTAAAAGAAAAAAAGAAAAGAAAGAAATGTATCTTTCCAAAAGAAGAAACACTGGACTTCTAGGCAACATACTGGTAACAGTAATAGTAGCTAATACCATTCTAACCTGTCTTGACTCTTTTCAAACCTCACAACAATACTACGAAGTGGGTACGATTATTATCACTATAGATGGAGAACTGAGGTTTACACAGGCCGCATCACTCCAAACCAGTTAATAAGGGGAAGGGGTGGGATTCCAACCCAGGCAGCGTAGCTTCAGATTCTTACCCATCACATTAGATTACACTGCCCTGATTTTACAGTTCTCTATAGGGATGAGGGCTGGCTGACAAATACATCATCAGTTATACACACAACCATAGGCAGAAGAGATATGTAATTCCGCTACCGTTGGGAAGTCCTCTAGCACTTGTCGATCCTTCTCCTTGCTCTCCATATACCGCCAGTCTGGTTCATAAAGGTAAGAGTGAAAATTGTGTAGCAGTGGAACCTTTTTTTCTATACTGATGGTCATGTCATCTTCCAGAGTGTCCAGGGCTCGGAGGACCAGATAAAATATGCATACCGCATGGCTGTGAAAATGGAGAAACTATTAATATAACAGGACAAACATTCCAAGATATTTATTTCAAAATAACATGTCATTTATGCAAACCCTACTAGGACCCCACCTCTAAAGAACTATGAAAGGATAGCCAAAGTTTTTTGTATACGAGACATCTTAGTTTTCCTTTCTTAAGTGGGAGCAACGGACTTCAGTGGTTTATTTATAAAAAACAAAACAAAAACCCTGCCAGCTGGATGTCACAACTACTCTCAGAATGAGTTACATTTAACAAACATAGAACAACTGTACAAAGATCAACAGGCCAAGTTTTTACATGGAACTAGTATTTTTGAGGATAAAAATAAAGTCAAAAAACACAATAACTTCTCAGTATAATTACTATCATACACAAAGGCAACTGGTCCAGGTTCACGCAGGCAATCTGCCCAGAAGCAACTTGGGCTGGTTTAGTCACAGGAGTCCTAAATTTGAGTACCAGGTGGGGTATAGAGATTACTTGAATAAAACTTTAAAAAACAAAAAAAGCAACTCTATTAGAATTAGCCCCATATACTAGAATTGCAAAGTAGCATAGTGAAGCCAAGAAAAATTCATGACCTACTCAGAGAACTCAAGAGTTCAGCTGCCAGGACTAAAAAAGAGTCAATAAACACCACCATCCCCCACCCTCCTTCCCCCCTGCTTCCCTGAAAGAGCTGGGCCCACAGGGACACTATTAGATGGCGAAGTGCCTGGAAGGGCATTCTAGAGTAAATACATGGGTGTTCCGACCACGTTTCCTTCACTCTGGTGGGGCACGCTCTAGATGAGCCACAAGCGGACACTACAACGCTAGGGGCTGTCAGAAAGTAGCCTTGAGTGGCTCAACGTCCGGGACTAGCTCAAGGTCCCCAGGAAAAGCTCTCCTCCCCCACGTGAAAAGGAGCTGTCTGGCCACTCACCGCATTTCCCCATCCAGCGCCTCAATGACAGCTGCAAAACTGCGACTGGTCTGATTGAGATACTTGTAGCAAGTTTTCAAGCTGCTGCTCAGCGAGTCCTGGGGACAGAGAAGACACACTGAAGTGGGAGATGCAGAGGAGCAGGAGTGGGACTGCGGCCGGCGGCAGGCTGCCGGCGGGGTGCGCAGCCAGCCGCAGACGCCCTCCCCCCGCGGCCAGTCCTTGGAGGGCCAGGCGGCGGAAGACAAGGGGCAGCCCCGCGGCGGGGAGCCGGCGCCCGCGCCTGTGCCCCGGGGTGCCGCGGCCGGACTCAGCACAAAGGTCCGCTTGAACAGGGACATGGCCTTGGTGCCGCAGGCTGCCACGGCCATGGGAATCGTGGGGCCCGAGCAGAGTTTTTCCTCCATAGACCTGAGCGGGGCTGGGAGGCGCCCCGTGGGGCGGGGCAGGCTTTCCCTCCACCCCACCAGGCCTGTGGCTGGCCGGCCCCGCCCCCCCCGGGGGCCGAGGTCAACCCCGCCCCCCTGCCCCCCTCCTCCCCGCTTGCCATCCCTTCACCACCTGTGCCTTCCTCCAAGTCTTCCCCTTGTCCCCGGACCCCATGGGCAGCTGCCAAAGCCCAGTCGACTCTGAGAAGCTGGCTCTTCCTCCTGGTGCCAGAATCTTTCCTTCACCAAACTGGAGTCGGTGAGTCACTCTTGTACTTGTGTCTACCCCTGCATGGCTCAATTTTAGCAAGAATCCTGCTACTGATCACCCCGACCGACTGGCAGGGTTCCTCAGTCCCCATCACCCTGGTCTGCCTCTGGCAAGAATCCCACTAGGTTAGGTCGTGTGGTGAGAACGTCCCTCACCCAACATGTTCCATCTTCATCTTTTCCATCCACCGACCCCTCCCTCCACTCTGCTCCTTGGCTAGAAATTCCCACTTTTCCGTGTTGTATTCAGAATTGAGCCCAGTTCGTTCTTTCTTTCTTTTTTTTAAGATTTATTTATTTATTTATTTATTTGACAGAGATCACAAGTAGGCAGAGAGAGAGGAGGAAACGGGATCCTGCCGAACAAAGAGCCAGATGCTGGCTCAATCCCAAGACCCCAGGATCATGACCTGAGCGTGGAAGTCAGAGGCTTTATTTAACCCATTGAGCCACCCAGGTGCCCAGAACTGAGCCCAGTTCTATACTGAGGTCTCTTTTCTATACTGAGTCATTGCAATGACTATTCTGAAGAAACTGTTTTTACTGCTTTAACTACAGTCCACCTCTGGCTTCTTTTTTTTTTTTTTTTTTCCTCACTTCTTCTATGCTCTGGAAAGATATTACTTTTAAGATTTCTGATCCTCTTTCTCTTTCAAATTAGTAAGCTGTAATGAGCTGCTTCCTGAACTTTTACTCTTCCCTTAGGAAAACAAGAATCGTTTTTTGTTTTTTTAAGATTTATTTATTTATTTATTTGACAGATCACAAGTAGGCAGAGAGGCAGGCACAGATAAGGAAGCAGGCTCCTTGCTGAGCAGAGAGCCCAATGTGAGGCTGGATCCCAGGACCCCGAGACCATGACCTGAGCCAAAGGCAGAGGCTTTAACCCACTGAGCCACCCAGGCGCCCCCAACAAGAATCATTTTTTCCAGGAAAAAAAAAAAAAAAGCCATAGTTTCAAAGCAAGCATAGCTGAAAGAACTAATGTGTATTTTATACAGACTTTAATTTTAGAGCTGTTTTAGGTTCAGAGGAAAACTGAGTGCAAAGTACAGAGTTCTCGTGTATCCCACCAACCCCTGGCCCCCCGCCCAACCTCTCTTTTTAAGAAAAAGAAAACATTTGAAATACCTAACAGGGGAGTGGTTAAAAATATACCTAATGGCATATCCACTGGTGGGAAATACTGCAGTCACTTTGGAATGTTAACAGTGAATCCTGAACCCTAGTGGGCCCATGTTCTTTTTTATGTGTATTATTTCCTCAATTTCCTATCATGAATGCGTATCATATTAACAAGAATAAAGCAAAAAAAATTACATAATCATGAGAATTTCATTTTCTTGCCATGTTCAATAAAACATGATTAATAAAAATTAGTGTTTACTGGGCACCATACTAATAAAATCATTTCATGCAGTGTCTGGCATACAAATATACTCAGTGAAGGTTTGATGAATAAATGAATATGTTCAGAGTATTTATGTATTTATTTTTAAAAGATTCTCTTTATTTATTTGACAGAGAGAGGTTGCACAAGTAGGGGGAATGGCTAAGGGAGAGGGAGAAACAGACTCCCACTGAGCCGGGAGCCTCCGTGTGGGCCTAGGATCATGACCTGAGCCCAAGGCAGGCGTTTAACCAACCGACTGACGGAGCCACCCAGGCGCCCCACCCCCACCCCCATTGAGAGTGTTTAAAAACCATTCACCAACTCCTTCCCTCTCGAGTATAGAGAGGCCAGGCTTCAGGCTTTGCAGTCAAGTCAAAGAAACAGAATTAACAGCTACTACTGAGCTCTATGGCAGCTCTTCACAGAAACTGTTGTTACCAGGCCACAATGATTCCTTTCACTGCACTGCCAAATGTTTTAATCCTCAACTACAACTTACGGTTTAGGACCTGACATCTAACCATGAGCTCCTATAAAAGCTGGACAGGTTTTTGAAGAGCAACAACCTTAAAGAATACTACCCTTCCTTATCAACACACCTCTCCCACTCTTAAAAGTGAGCAAGGTCAATAAACCCCTTCCCAGTTTCCTTCCCTCACCATTCTTCTTTCTGTCACCTATTTGCTTCAGTTCCTCACTCCATAACAATAATTTCCTCAAATTACCAAGAAGATATAGGAAGCTATAACTATTAAGCACTGGAGAACTAGACTCCCTATGAAAATTTCTACTGCTTGATTCCCATGGGCTGGCAGGGAGGAGAGGGTGGAAAAAAGACTAGAGCTAACAGCTGCCTGTCTCTAGAGCCTCCTGATGTTTTCCACTGCTGTCTGACATCAAGTATGCTCCCAAGAACTCTCAAGTGAGAGAAAAACAGGGATGAAAGGCATTTGGAGGAAGAGTGTGCAGTGGCTAGAAGTGTGAGACCGAACTCCCAGGACTGGGACTCCCAGGAAAAGTCCACAGGTGAACAGCTATCGACCATTTCCACAGCTCTCCTTCAGACTTGAATGCAGATTCCTCAGAATGGGGAGAAACCCCACAAATTTAACCAAATTTATATAAAGTTAATAACTACCATTTACTGGGCAGCTACTGCATGCCAAGCACAATACAAATATTACTTTTTATCCTTACAAAATCCTTTAAGGAATATATTACAGACCTATATGCACTTTCATTCAAACTTCATGGCCAGATGTACAGCTGAATTCAGAATTTTTAGTGCTTCAGAAAATAGGCAATAAGATGCATATACAGCCCCAATTGCTATAGAGTAATATCCCATAATTAATTGTTAATATTTCTTCAGCAAAACACTCATATTTATACTAAGCCAGATTCACTTCAATTAGGGGCAGTTTTGCCGCCAAATGACTTTGAGCCAGATTTATGAAAACATTTCTCATCTTCAGACCATTTCTGAGTTGGAAAATCGTGGTTCAGGGACTGCGATCAGTATCTCTGTTTTATAGATGAAGAAACTGTTACCTGGAGGTTAAGTTACCAAAAATTATTTAGCTAAGAGTCAGGATTTAGACTTAATAGAGGCCAGAAATGCACAATTACAAAACACCTGCTTTTTCCATGAGGTACTGTCTGGGTGATCACACCAGCATGCCCCTATTTATGGATAGGCTCCTAAAAACTCAGTAGAAATCAAGTTTACTGAACCCTGAATTCCTACAGCCAAATCCTTCTGTGAAAGAAATAGCCATCAATATCTGCTAAGTGCACATTTCCCCCCAGTTTCTTTGTTACAAAAGAGTGAAACTAAGGGGGCACCTGAGTGGCTCAACTGGTTTTAAGTCTCTGCCTTCAGCTCAGGTCATGATCCCAGGGTACTGGGATAGAGCCCTGCATGGAGCCTGGCATCAAGCTCCTTTCTCAAGGGGGAGTCTGCTTCTCCCTGTTTCCCCCCACTCCCCCTGCTCACTCTCTCAAGTAAGTAAAATATTAGGAGAGAGAGAAACTAAAATCATGTTAAGCAAAAGAAAATGTGTGAACCTATGTTCCCTCTATTCAACCATTTTCTTTTTTAATGGCTCTTAGGGTTTTTAGGACTCAGAAAAACTGCGAGCAACAAAACAAATAATATTGTACTGTACTGTTCATCAAATCTCAAAACTAGAAGAGTCTCACTTAAAAAAAAAAATCAAGAGATTATAGTGTGCAAAGTCTTCAGTTTCTAGGGGTAACCAATGCTACCCTTTTCTCCAACAGTCTTATTTTATAGAGAGGAGAATGAGTCAGAGAAGTCAAGTCTCTGGACCCAAATCACAACCCTACAAACTGTGTATCCTGACTTTAGACACTCAGATCTTTGCCCTGCTGTTATTTTTCCTTGTAGTATTTACCTCCACCCGAAACACTATATACAGTAAACTCTTGAACAGTGTGGGAATAAGGGACATGGACCCCTGCACAGCCAAAAATCTGCATGTAACTTTTGACTCCCCCAAAACTTTACTACTTATAGCGTACTACGACCAAAAGCCTTACGGATAACATAAACAGTTGATTAACACACAGTTTTTTTGTATGTTATATAATGATGTATTCTTACAATAAAGCTTAAGAAAAGAGAAAATACATTTACAGTGCCATACTGTACTTAGTGGGAAAAAAATCCATGTATGTAAGTAAATCCACACAGTTCAAAGTCATGCTGTTCCAGGGTCAACTGTACTTGCCTTTTTCTTTTTTTTTTTTGTCTTTCTTTAGAATATAAGAAAGGTTCATAAAAGCAAGGTCTTGCCCATCTTATTAACTCTTTTATCTCCGGCACCTAGGACAGTATCTGCCATGCATTTGGTGGTCATGTATTTGTTCAAGAAAGGAAAGAAGGAAGGAAGCTACCATACACCAGGTTGGGAAGGGAAGAAAGGAACTAGGAATTAAAGGGTATCTGCGATGTGCCAGGAGCACATGTGATGGTGCTGGGATCTGATCAGTGATCTGGGGCCAGTCAAACCTGAGCTCTTCACTGCAGACAGCCTCCAAACAGGGAGCATGGAGGTTGTCAGACGAGCCTGGGTGGGCATCCTAGAACCACTACCTGAACAAGTTATCTAATTATTTTATGCCACTGTTTGCTAATCTGTAAAAGAAGAGTAATAATAGTGCTTGTCAATTTAGGGTTGTTGTCAAGATTGACTAAGTGTGCCACAAAAGTTTGTGGCTCTTCCCATCAAGGGATGGGGTCTCTCTTCTCTCTCTCTCGGCCTCCCTACGTGTGGGTTCCCTTGTGACTTTTTTTGGCCATTAAGACAGCAGCAAAGGTGACTCATGCAAAGGCTTGAAGACACCAGGGCTAGCCTGTGGATGATGAAACACAGAAACACCAGTCTCTCCTTGCCACTCCAACCTACAGTCTGCCAAATATCCAACTGTCCAGCCACAACCCAGCCAGCCTGCTGAGCAAGCCCAGAAGAAATCAACCAAACTGGTCCGGACCATAGAACTCCCCAGCTCTCCCAGGAAACTGTGAACTCAAGTTGTTGGAATTTTAAGTCACTGAATTGTTTTTTTAATTATGGAAAAATATGCAGAACATAAAATTTGCCACCTTAATCACTTTTAAGTGGGCAGTTCAACAGTGTTAAAGACTTTCACAATGTTATAAACCCAATCTCCAGAATTAAGTCACTCAGTTTTGGTATGGTTTGTTATTCAATGAAAGTTAACTGGTAACACTTAAGATAAAAGACTTGAAGACCTTAGCATAGGGCCCGGCAAACATAAAAACTCAATAAATGCTATTATTATTAGGAAACTGTTATTATCATTATTAAATTTATTAGTCTCACAATATAATTTCTTCCTAATCCCACTCACTTGTCAAATTTGTGTTCCAAAAATTTTGCTTTCATCAAGTCACTGTTCTGCTCTTAACCCTTACCTGCTTCACTGATTAGACACCTCAGCTCTTGGTCTCCCACATGCCCTCAATGAACTTCATACTTCTAAGCTTGTATTCTTCAATTTCAGGTTGCTTTTCTCTTCACTTCATACATGCGCAGTCATGCTCAGTCCTCTATGACTTGCTCAGGGCATGCCCAGTCCTCTATAACTTGGCCCACAGTAGTTTTTTCAACTGAGGAGGCTCCCCAACTAAATTAAATCTAATAACTTACAAAGCCCTTTTCCTGTGTTTTCTAAAATCGTTTCACTTAGAGACATTTCCCATTTCACTAAAATTTTCTGAAATCCAAGTGTACTTAAGATTACTTGGCACTGGAGCGCCTGTGTGGCTCAGTGGGTTAAGCCTCTGCCTTCCGCTCTGGTCATGTCTCAGGGTCCTGGGATTGAGACCCGCATCCGGCTCTCTGCTCAGCAGGGAGCCTACTCTGCTTCCCCCCTCCACCCCCACCCTTCTACCTAATTGTGCACTAGCGCTCTCTCTCTGCCAAATAAATAAATAAATAAAGATTACTGCTTAGGTTATCTGACCTTTGGACACCGATTCTCCACAGGACTGTGAATATATTCAGAGTAGCCATTTTCTACTCTGTGTCCCTCACATGGAAGTGTTGTCAATTTTTAGCTGATTCTGGACAATCCTCTACTCAATGTGTCTCCTCTGCTTAATCATTTACCAACCTGGCATCTCTCCTTTTAACGTCTAGTGGTCAAAGTTGAACAGTACTCATTTAGTGTGGTCTGGTCCATCACCTGAATGACAAGCAGTGTGATGGAGGTAAGAAAGACAGTGAGCTCTGGAGTGAGACAGCCAGGCTCAAAGACAGGCTCTGTCCCAGGATAACTGGACCTCAGGCAGTTAATTAGCCACCTTATGCCTCTGTTCTAATCTACAAAATGCTAAAAATTATAGTACCTTCCTTATAAGGTTACTGGGAAGTTTAAATAATAGAAGCAAGGAGGTATGTAAAATAGTGCTTGGCACATAGATAAGAGCTCAATAAAATGTTAGCCATTATTGTGATGCCCTTTATCTAAAAGGTAAAAGATCTAGGTTTTAAGAGTCTCTCCGCAGGGTGTCAGAATGGAAGAAATCATCCTGAACAAGTGCAATTAGGGATCTGACTGACTACAATTCTAAGTCCATAGCATGACAAGGCTACCTAAAAAAGACAAGGAACACTGATGTAGTGGGGGGGGGGGGGCAGGAAAAGGACTTTATTTGTACATGGCCATTTTATTTCTTAAGAAAAAACAAAAGATGAAGCAAATATAGCAAACATTATACATCTTAGAAATAGACACAAATTGGTTAGAGTATTTTCATTAGTTTTCTATTTGCTTGAAATATTTTATAATTAAAATATACTTTTCAAAGTGAAAGCAGTTTTACACAGCATCCGTAAGAAATTTTAAGTTCTGAAATGACCAGGTCACACTGAAAGAGTACCATTCAACTTCGAACAAAAGACTTTAAAAGGAGACGCCAGGTTGGTAAATGATCTGGAAAGAGTAACAACAGATAATGATAACTAAAGGAAGAACATAGAACATTTGGCTTGAATATCAGTATTCTCAGTGATAACATGAGAGTTCTCTTAAAATATGGCAAGTGCTGTATTACACAACAAGGACTGGACTCTGGTTCCAGAGGGAGAACAGAGTGAAAAAAGTTCAGCTTACTGTAAGGTAACACTTCCTAAGATCCAAAACTGTCTGCGGATGGAGTGGGCAAGTCTCCAGAGGCAGTGAACTACCTGTCGCAGGAGGTGATCAGGAGACTATACAAACTGGATTACAAAGCAGTGACTATTTTAGGTTACAGGTCCCTGGAAGAATATGATGACAGTAGACACTGTTCTCTCCTCAAAACACACAAATGTGCAGGAACATAAAAACTTGCAAACAATCTCAAGAAAGCTCCAAAAACTCTTAGTAAAAATCTCTGATTAAACATCTATTGAGCAAGGCACAGGAACAATATTTAGTTGTAATTCCTTTAGGCATCCCCCAAAAGATGAATCCCCTATTCCAGCCAGCAGTGAGCTTTCCCTACTTGAAATTTCTTTATGGCATTTACTATATTCTGCCACAGTTATTTAAGTTTTGCTTGTTTAAAAAGCTAGAGGTTTCTTGAGGGTAGCGCATCCACCTTTTATTCATTAATTCACTAAAAGGACACTGAACAGGATTCCTACATCCAAATAGCTTAAAAATCCAGAATCAAATATAGAATCTTAAATCCAGAAGGGATGTAGGGATCATAAAACCAAAACACAAATAACCACAATACAAGACTATGGGACTGTTACAAAGTAGTACTGGAGAAAATGGTGGAGGGAGTTTCACAGGTATCTTGTTATGGTGCCTACCTGAATTTTCTATTAACAATCATAATGTTTTATTGACTTCACAAGATGGTGAGCTCTTTGTAGGTCTTATTTGTCTATACATGCCATCCTGCCACAGTCCAACCAGCATAACATCTAGCACGGAACAGGTGTCCGAAAATCTCCACTGAATGAATAGAGGTGGCACTCACTGAAGCTAGACCTTGAAGATGACCCAAGTTATGAGGGAAAGTGAAGAATTCTTTTCTGATGGGAAATTAAAGTGGTTTAATAAAGAACACCAATTAAGAATATATTTAAACAAAGAATAGTCTTTGTGATGTTCCCATCAGAGAAAATAATTTAAAAGTTTTGATATAACCCACGAATTTGGCTAAATGTGTCTATTCATTCAAGAATCACTTGAGAATCATTTTCTTGTTGTAACAGATACCTCTGTAAGCATTCATTTAGCAAAGGGCACAAGAATGAGGCAGATGAAATGTAAGTAAATAAAACCAAGTCTGGCCTTCAAGCAACCAACAATGTTGCTAATCGACAGAATACAGGTAACTAATAAAATAATATAATAATTAACTACTATAATAACAACTAAGAACTTGGAAGAGTAAGTAGGTGTTATTAAAAAAACCGAAGACGCACTGAGAAATTGGAATTGATCAGACTGCAGGACAGTGAGGCAAGCTTTTGGAAGAGGTGTAACCAAAAACTGAAGGATGAGCAAGGAAGGTTTCATTCCCGAAAAGGTATTGGGGCAATATTTGCATAGTTCATACCCTTCGTGATATGCTCTCACACGTCCTCTCCCACTTAATCTACCCATACGATCTCAATTTTGCAACCACCTATTAAGAAACTGATAAACATCAATGCTCAAAGACAGAAGGACAGACGAAAAAATACCTGACAACCCATGTCTGGAAAGAACAGAAACATTTTAAACATCAAGACCATCACCTGAGGGAGGGCGAGGAAGGGAAGAGGCGGCCCGCCGAAGGGACGTCGGCCAGCTGGGCCGGATTTGGGGTAAGGGAAGCGGAACCAGGCCGGGCGGGTGGGGCCGCCAGAAGGGGTGGGTGTCTGCTACCCCTAGGGTAGGAGGGCGCCAGAGGCTTCCGGCACCCGCTCGCCGCGCCCCTCGCCCTCCATTGTGGGGCCTACCCGCCAGGCTCTACGCCCGGGGACCGCGCGCAGCCGCCCCGCCCCAGCCAGGATGCAAGGATGCTCGTCCCACCTGGTCCATCTTGGGTATCACCTTCCGCCGGCCCCCCATCTGGAACCGCAGGAGGTTGTAGAACTCCTCGGGGCGCCCCAAGCACTTCACGAACTCCATGCTGGTAGCAGGCGGCCGGCTGCCCGGGCTCGGTGCTCAATTCCCGTACACCCCTGGAGGACACCCGCAGGAACTCAGCGCATTAAACCCAGGAGGCGCGACGACTAGGGCGGAGCAGAGGCGGGCCCAGGCGGGCGCCACGCCCACCCCCCCGCCCACCTCAACGGGTCTCTGGCTCTCGCGCCACTTCTCGTGGGCTCACGGGGTGGGCTGACGGGCTCTGACTAGCTAGGACCGCTCGCACGAGGAAGACGCTGGCCAATCGGCGGCAGGATGAGGCTGGCGTGACGACCATACCCTGGACGCCCATTGGAGAAGAGAAAAGGACGGTAGAGCGGGATTGGTGCGTCTACGGGGGCGGGCCTTTTCGGAGCCCGAACCCAGACCCGACGCCGTAACGTTTCTGTGGTGGGTCCTGGCCCCGAGGTGCGTGGGCTTTTGGCGAGAGTTCGCGAGGATTTTGTCAGTAATCCCTTCACGTGTGTAGCGGTGTTTGTCCTGCGGCCAGATTAGCTCTCCAGTGACGCGCCCCTCCTGTACTGCCTGCGCGAGGCTGCGGACCCTTTAAAAGCCGGGAGGGCCCCGCCGCCGAGTTGTCGGCGTTCACCCTCGACACGGGAGCAAAAGTCCTCCGCGCGGCTCTCACAGCCGCAGAGGGCGGCAGGCACCTGGTGCAGCAGGAACACCCCTCCTTTTCCTGCTTCACAACCCTCAAGGCTTTTCCCTTCTCTCCGGGCGAAGTTACCTCGCCCCTCGAATTGAAGCTCTAGGACCTCTTTCAATGTGTTGAACCCCACTTTATCCCCAAAGTGGATCTGAAGCGTTTCTACCCCTGTGTAAACAGTGTATGATACGGAAATTTATATCTCCATCCTTGCTTTTTGGTTTTTAGTTTCGTTTGTTTTTTAATTTGAGAACGCGCGCGAGCCCACAGGGAGACGCGGACTCCTGGCAGGGCGGGGATTCTCCACCCGCCAACCCCCGGAGCTGGATCTTCCACCCACCTCCGCTGCCCATTCCCAATCCCGTTCTAGTTTTTTCCCCTAGTATTTATCACGTGCTAATACAATCCAAAATGGACTCGGGATATTCAGTGTCGGTGTCTTGTTGCTAGAGCGTAAGCTCAATGACTGACATCTTTATTTTGTTCACTAACATACCCCCAAGCATCTAGAACGGTGCCTGGCACATACTAGGGGCACAGTGAGTATTTACCGAACCGACCAGTACTTCCTCCTCTTTGATGTCCTCCAAAGTTAGGATGTCCGTAAGTGAAATCTCTCCCCCACTGAAACTGCTTCTTCGGATAATGGCACTAACAGCGTCCCAGCTGCCTAATTATCAAATCCCGCTGTCGTCCCTAACTCCCTTCTCTTCCTACACCTGCCCCCTTTGAAATCATTCAAGTCTATGGAGCCTAAGAACCAAACCTCTTTCGTCTTAATCTCTCCTCTCTGATCCATCTTGGTTTAAGCCCCATCTTCTCTCCCAATCCCAAACTATTTTTCAAGTCCACTTCCATCTCTCTTCATGCATTCCCATGTGACAACTTGAGTAAATTTATCTAAAACACACACTTGATTATATTGGGACTGTACTGGAACTTTTTTAAAGATTGTATTTACTTGAGAGAGACAGGAAAAAAGTGCTAGAGCACAGAGGGAGAGGGAGACTCCCCACTGACCAGGAAGCAGGATGTGGGGCTCCATCCCAGGACCCTGGGATCATGCCCTGAACAGAAGGCAGAAGTTTAACTGACTAAGCCACCTAGGCACCCTTGAACTGGAACTTTAAGAGCACACTTATATTCTCCCCACCCCACACACTATTTTTTCTCTAACCTACTGAAACACTTTTTTTTTTCTTCTTTTTTTAAGATTTGACAGACAAAGCGAGAGAGGGAACACCAGCAGAGGGAGTGGGAAAGGGAGAAGTAGGCTTCCCACTGAGTGGGGAGCCAGAAATGGGTCTCGAACCCAGGACCCTGGGATCATGACCTGCTCCAAAGGCAGACACTTAATGACTGAGCCACCCAGGTGCCCCCCTACTGAAAGACTTTTAACACTCTTGGTAATAAGCCAACCCCCTCCTGTTACTGTAGGGGTTTTCTGGTATTTTTCCTCCTTGTGTTCCCAGACCCAGCATTTAAGACGCATGTCAGAAATACTTACTGAATGGCTAAGGCCACTGAAACCTAACATTAAATATCAAGTTTTTCACTATATCAATTATCACAAAACTCAAGTTCAGGAGATAAATAAATCTTTCCCCTAGAATCTGTTGAGTACAAATCGCACCTCTCCTTACTTCTGAGTGAAACCTGTATCTATATATCCCATCCCTCTCCTGTAATTGTGCCAAGCAAGAGACCTTTCCTTCCACCCAGAAGGCACATGGACAATCTGAGTAATTCCCACTGTTCCACACACACCCCCATTACTTCTTTTCTAGCTCCCTCATTCACTCCACTTATGCCTCCTTTCCCTCCCTCCTTTGGGGACTAACTGAAACTTTCTGAGCACCTCCTGCCATGATGGATAAAATCTCAGAAGGGAGCACGGCAGCTGTGGTTTCACTCAGCTGTCCACATTTCTGTTTCTACATTTCTTCCACACAGAACCCGGTCGGTGTACTTCCGCTCTAATTCTGATGGTCCCAAAGACAACCCCTACAACTCAGCGGCTAGCTGCTCTATTTCCCCCACTCTATGGACTTTATTAAGTCCCTGAAATCAGAAGAAGTCTGCTCCTGAGAGGATGGAGCAGGTGTGAGAGTTACTCTTCCATGTTCTGTTCTGTAAACTTTCATATCACTTGAATCTTTTGACATCTGTAACTTAAAAATAATAATAAAATTTTTCTATAGTAAATATTCTCATTCACCTCTTGGCTTTCTACCATTCTTACCCCGACCACCTTTGACTAGGGGTTCATACAGCATCTGTATCATTGGATTTGATCCTCGTCTACTGGATCCTGCAGGAGAAAAGTTGGGAGGTGAAGCAATCTAGCCTGGATCCCCAATGTGACTCTATAACCCTTCCCTGGAACCCTAAGCGGCTCTAAATTCCCAGGACAGCTGTTACAAACCTTCCCCTTCCTCCTTTGTACTTCAAGGACCTCACCTTCAGGGCGCCTGGGTGGCTCAGTGGGTTAGGCCGCTGCCTTCGGCTCAGGTCATGATCTCAGGGTCCTGGGATTGAGTCCCGCATCAGGCTCTCTGCTCAGCAGGGAGCCTGCTTCCCTCTCTCTCTCTGCCTGCCTCTCTGCCTGTGATCTCTCTCTGTCAAATAAATAAATAAAATCTTTAAAAAAAAAAAAAAAAAGACCTCACCTTCAGCAAATTTTCTCTGAATCTATTTTTGTCTTCCTGTGCTTGCCCAGCTATCTTGGTGGCGCTGGCGTGCTCTCGCCCTCCTACTGTTTGCTCTCAACACCTCATATACAAATCCTCACGTTATAACCACCCTTTAATAAGTGATTCTCCTCCCTGACCTCCTCTTTCTCATCTCCTTCAGGACTAGCCATCTTGAAGGGCAGAACACCCTCACCGCTCCTACTTCCTCAGCTCCCATGCAGGTCTCAGCCCCTTCAGACTTGGCAGCCGCTCTGCACAAATTGCTCTCTTGGAGGTGATCATGACCTCAAATGTGATCGACTGACAAATCCAAAAGCCTCTTCTCACTCTCCTTCAACTCAGCATAAGCCAGTATTATGGAGTACTCACTTCGACATGAAGCTTATTTTTATGGACTATTCACTTCTACCAGAAGCTTGTTTTTATGGACTATTCACTTCCACCTGAAGCTTATTTTTCCTCCTGTTACATTTGATCTTTCATTGACTGGCTTCTCTTCCTGCTCTTACCACTTAAGCACAAGATTTTCTCTATGGTTCCACAGTGATTGCCATCTTTTCTCATGCCATGTGACGGCCCTTGTTAACCTTCTCTCACTGACCATCCCACTATGAGGAACGCTCCCAAATCTGTGCCTCCCAGCCTATGTCCTAACTACGCTCTCCCCCAAGCTGGGGTGCCGCATAGGTACCTTCAGCTCAACATGCCTCACATCTGATCACCTTCCCCCACAGAACCTGCTCGGCTCCCAGCCGACTTCCCCTGTCAGTCAGCAGCTGGCCTCCTCTAGTGTGAGTGCCAGGCCTGAGTATCTTCGGCTTCCCGACTCTCAGCTCACCCAGGAGCCCGACCCCATGATGCCATTATACCCTTCCTCCTTTCCATTTCCACTGCTATTTCCAGTTCTAGCACTTGTAGCAACAACAGCAATAGCACTTCTCTTTCTTTCTCTACCAATCACAATGGGTGTAGACACACGCATGGGTCTTGGCACCCAGTCCTCCCCTCATGTCTCCAGACCTTCCCCATCTCATTCCCCTCCTGTACTCTGGACCCCCTGTACTGATCAGATGTTGACGTAGAGCAAACGGGCTGGACACCATCTTTGCCCCAGCTTATGCCTAACATTTCACACTTCTGTTACCCGTATGGGTTAGAAAGGTCAATTAGAATTAAGGATACACATGGATGTGTGTGACACACATCCATGTGTATATGTGTACATACACCCATGTGCCCCCCCACATATATCTTCACACGACATACATACATACATACACACACACACACACGAGTAAATATATTCTTGTAGATACAAACAGCAATCTATTACTCAAACAGGATTTTCAGACCATCTGGTCTGGAAGTAGGGTTTTACCAACTAATTTAAAAGAACAAAAGTGCAGAGAGATGGCCTCTGAAAACTTGAAGATTCTCTCCAAAAACCCTGTGAATCCTGTTATGGACTGAATTGTGTCCACTACCCTCACCACACACACCCCAGCCAATTCTGACTTTGAAGTCTTAGCCTACCATGTAGGATATTTGGATAGGACCTTTGAAGAAGTAATTAAGGTGAAATGAGATCATAAGCATGGGGTCCTAACCCATTCTATAGGACTGGTGTCCTCGCAGGGAGAGGCAGAGGCCCCAGGAGTGCCTACACATAGAGAAAAGGGCCTGGGAACAGAAGGCAGCTGCAAGGCCTTAAGTGAAAGCTCAGCATAGGCAAAGCTTCAGCACCTTGATGGGCACTTCCAGCCTCCGGGACTGCGAGAGCAGCAATTTCCGTCGTTTAAGTCTCCCAGACCATGCTGTTTCCTTAGGCATACGTAACCTAAGGCCCAAAGAACTGGCATGTCTGCCAAGTAAAAGAGATAAATGAGGTACAGTGAGTAAGATACTTAACAAAGCAGGAAGGATTTAGATTCGATGTAAGAACTGTCATGACTGCAGGGGTTGCGGAAACTGGTTGCAGACAATGACCCCAAGAAGAAACAGACCTCACAGATGGACATTTGAAAGCAGATTCAAAGGATGAGTGTAGGAAAGTTGGATCTTAATGGATTACAGCCTTTTCTACACCCTGTTCCAAAGACGAGTAAAGGTAAAATGGGTTTCATGGTAAAATAAGGTTTAGAAACACAAAGTGTTTTACTTTGTTCTACTGCAGAATTTGGAGGCTTTGATGAGCCCCACCAAGCTCCGAGAGGGGGTAGAGCATTATTTGATGACAGAGCCCTTCACCTATGAGACACCACAGTTGCTGCTTCTTCCCAGGGGCCTATCTGCAGAGAAGATGGAACAAAGGAAGCTTGGCTGCTTTCAGTAACATCCCCCCAGTGATGGCAGCCAGCGCTTGGGGCGGTGTTGGGGCACAGCTACGGAGGCCTGATACAGAGGGGACCACGAAGTTGTGGATGGTAAGTGCGCACCCTTGAGCCTTGTTAACCGTATGATCTTAAGCAAGTTCCTCAGCCTCTAGTCTGGAGGTCAGCTTCCTCATCTATACACAGTGACAGAGTACTTATCACCATGGGGATTTCTATAGATGATATGGCAAGAATTAGGCTAAAGGCTTTCCACTGGGAAGTATTAAGTACAGATGAACTATTCTACAGGTTATAGGTCTGCTATAAAGTGGCTTTCCCCAGTAACAAATCTTGATGATGTAAGAGAGATGAGAGTAAAGGAAGATGGAAACATTAGCCACTGTTTTCAATTTTGCTCATGCAATTCACTATCTGCTGCAGGCCAGAGGCTGGTCCAACAGGAGGAAATCCTGTGCTCTGCCAGATTTCAAGTTGGCAGGGCACCTATGGGCAGAAGAGCAGGTGTGTTCTCACCCCCCCGACCCTGTTCCTTTTTTTTTTTTTTTTAAAGATTTTTTATTTGTTTATTTGACAGACAGAGATCACAAGTAGGAAGAGAGGCAGGCAGAGAGAGAGGGAAGCAGGCTCCCCGCTGAGCAGAGAGCCTGATGCAGGATTCGATCCCAGGACCCTGGGATCATGACCCAAGCCGAAGGCAGAGGCTTAACCCACTGAGCCACCCAGGCGCCCCCCTACCCTGTTCCTTTTAAGTGGACCCATCAGGCCAACTCAGCGAGCCT
Organism: Mustela erminea; assembly: GCF_009829155.1. Lineage (NCBI taxonomy): Eukaryota > Metazoa > Chordata > Mammalia > Carnivora > Mustelidae > Mustela > Mustela erminea. The sequence continues at coordinate 12,362,393 of NC_045615.1, forward strand.
ACATAGCCACCTTCACTGGGAGCTCAATTATTCACAGTGTGAGAGCATTGATCGCCAAATAAAGATGACAACAGAAAATAACAAAAGATTTATTTTCATGTCACTGTCCTACTTTCTTCTGGCTATCGCTAACAGCCTGACAGTGTGTCTCTACCACCCTTGATTCCTGCACTGTTCAACACACCAATAGTCACAAAAGTATCACCTTACTGTAGAGAGAAGTAGCTTTTTTCTAAATCCCACTGGGCACAGCAGGAAGGTGGCCAATTCCCTGGTCCCTCTCCTCTTCTGGCCCTTCTCTCCATCCCCACTCTCCATCCCATGGGTAAGGATCCACGCAAGAAGCTGAGTCAGCCTCAGCCTCCTCTCGTGTGCGATTCATCCTCACTCCTGGATCCCCCTAGGGGAACAAAGAAAAAGACTTCTGTTGTCCCATTTCTCAAATGGAGAGCCTTACAACCAACCAAGGTTTCAAACACAAAACCAAGCACATACAAAGCAATGTGGAGGCAGAGCTGTTTTGCAGGCGCTTTCATTTCAATGCCCCACTGGGAGGTGTTTCCCTGTACTGTCCTCATGACTTTTCCTCATCTTCCACAATGGCAGAATTAGATGGAAGAATTAACAGAAATGAGAGAAGCAAAAAAACATCTAACCCTGTAGGAACAGCCTTCAACCCAAGTCCAGTGAGACGGCTTGCAACAGTCCTGACACCCATCCCCCCACCCTCTATTCCTGTAGCCAAGCCCAAGCACCGACAACACCCACCCTCCGGACATTCAGGAATCACAGCCCCCCAAGGGCCAGGTTCTGTGAAGACGGGCGGGAGTCCCCTAGGAGAGCTGGACCTGCCCTTGCTCATCAGGAGACAACCTGGGCTGGCACTGCGGGCACCACCATGTGAGCCTCTGGAAGCCGCCCGGAGGCCCAAACGCCTCTCTCATGACCCGGTGTCCCCCAGGGCACTGTTCTTTCTGGTAGATCTGCGGGTGCTGCTGTCTGCCCTCGAACTTGCCCTGAAGCCAGTCCGCACTGAACTCCACCACATGATCCACGAGGGCCTCGAGGTGCTGAGGGCTGAGGAGCGAGCCGAGAGAAAGGGGATGGATCCCCGCTCTGTACAAGGCTTCATTCTTAATGATGTTCCCTGTGGGGAGGCAAGAAGAGGACAAGGGAAGGAGAAAGAACACCTCGGTCATGAGCCTCATCCACAACACTGACAAAACAAATGGAAGCTGGCATGATGGCGGCGGGAGGGCTCCTACAGATGACTGGGACTGACCCTGTCACGGCCTGCGGGCTCTCGGGCAAGTCACCTACTCTGAGTCCACCTCCCTGTCTGCCAAATGGATTTGCACATACTTACCTTTAAGGCTGTTGTAGAGACGAAAGGAAATAAAACTTGTGTGTGGCCCATGTTACAGGAGGGGGGTTATCCAAACAGCCTATGGAAGCTGACTGCCAGCATCTGAACCCCACTCAACCACATCCTAGCTACGTGACCCTGGCAGGTTCCTTAGCTTCTATAAGCTCCACATTCCTCACCTGTAAAATAGCAATTGCTTACCTGGCTTTTGTGAGCAGTAAATGAGAATTCTCACACACACACACATACACATTCAGCACTGTGGCTGGTATGTAGAGAGCACTCAATAAATATTAGCCGCTATTATTTAAAATGTCAAGCGTAATGCCTGAGATATAAATCATTTAGGAAGTATTATTTCATTATTTTTCTACTACTGCCTCATTCTTGGTGAAGCTAGTCTTGACCCCTCCTTCTAGAATCAATAACTCTCTTCAAAATGTCCCAACAGTGCACTTTAACTTCTACCAGGCATTTGTCACAATCTATCTGAAATTGCAGTGAACTGAGCCCATGCTTGCTGGGCCATTAGTAACCTCCTGAAGGTGAAACTTTGAACTCGGTAGAAGGGAAGCATTCAGCTTGTGTGGGATGAATGGATGAATGAAATCACTGCTCTTTGCTGGAGCTTCCTAATCACACCCCTAGTCATACACAACTGTCTCTCTACAATTCCCTGACAAACTACCGGGATTCCTATCTCAGCAGTACCACATACCAGCAATGTCTTTTGCTTTGGCTTCTTTGTGTGAGGAAAGGGAAAACTAACGAGTCATTATCCTACAGAAGAGCAGGAAGGCTGAAGCCCCACAACTAGCACTTTAAGAGTCACACGAAAAATGTCAGCTGTTACTAATATTATTGGTAACAATGACTAGTCAGTAGAGCCTGAGGTCCTGCTATAAATAACCCAAAGGCTCCTTCTGGAGGTCTCTTCGTCCCTCAGGGCACAAGGGCTCCCATAATCTTAATGTGAAAATGCAAGGCCACTGTCTGGGGAGCCCCCGGGCCTCCTCCCCGCTCCTGAGGGGAGCTATGCCAGCAGTAGGCACCATCAGGCCTTGGATATGAGGTGATTTTGTCATCAGTTCCCTCGACTGCCTCAGCAGCCAGTCATAGGGCACTAAGGCCTCTGCTGAGGTAGTAAGAGCAATCAGTTCTTGTAGTTCTGCGAGTTAGCTGTTCTGGTTTTCAGATCACTCAGCTCCTTTTCCCTCCCCCTGGAAAATGCTCAAAACAGTTTCATTGTGCATGACACCTGAACAGAGGGAGGGAACCTGCTGCTTTACCCATGTCTTTGAAGATCCTGACGAAGGCCTGAGGCATCTGTGCTTTGCCAGCAGGCAGCCCCATCTGCCCGAGAGTCCCCATTAACAAACGCACTGCTCTCCCTCAGTAAACTGCAGAGCTTCTGGTGCCCAGCAGATACTGACTGAGTAACTGAGTACCTCCGCTGTGCCAGGCGCTACACCAGGCAGTGGAGGATTCAAGGAGAAAGAAAACAGGACTCCTGCCCTTTAGGAAGTTATTCTGTGATGTGGCCATGGGCGGACTCCAGATGATAATGTAATTAGGATGTGAATTCTGAAGCCTGGAGAGAAGTTAGAAACTGCCTCATCGAACTCCCTCAGTTTATTTACTTTTTTTTTTTTTTTTTTTAAGATTTTACTTATTTATTTGAGACAGAGAGGGGGAGAAAGAGAGACAGCATGAGTGGTGCGGAGGGACAGAGGGAGAGGGAGAAGCAGACTCCCCGCTGAGGGGGGAGCCTGATGTGAGGCTCAATCCCAGGACCCTGAGATCACGCCCTGAGCCTACAGCAGATGCTTAACGGACAGAGCCACCCAGGTGTCCCTCACTCCCTTAGTTTAAAAAATGAAGAAGTGAAACTAAAGAGATTAAGTGATTGCCTCAAGCACACAGGTGGCGGGTCTCATCCCTTTCCCGCCACTCATACCTAAGCCTGAGAAGTATCTTTGGTCCAACAGGGTATAGCAGACAGGCTGCTCCTGGCTCAAAGCTTCCAAGGCTTGTCTTCGATCAAACTTTTCCGACAAGATGTCAGAGGCAGGTCTGACCACTGGGGAAGAGCTCCAAGACATCTGACAATTATAGAATGCCAGGAAGCCGCCACCACCAAAGTACAGGACCAACCTGGAAGAAAGAAAAGGTCCTAAGTGCGTGCGGCTCAGGGCACACATACATACATACAGCTCCCACTCAAGAGTTAAGTCACACGTTCATAGTGCTCCCACTCCGCAGTCAAGATTCACCCAGGGAAGCTAAGACGCCAAGAGAGAAAAGGGATGGTTCTCAGGGCTAAATGCAGTAATTAAAACATATATATATATATCGCTCCCTCTTTCTGATCAGGGCCATACATGTTCACTAAAGACAACATGACCTATGGAAGTCTCAAGGCTCAGGAGGTGTGTACCTGCACAAAAGCAGAGTTTGTTGCAAAGGACAGAGAAATGGAACACTAGAGAGGTACCACTCCCAGTCCCGGCAAGATTTAACAAGAACAACATACCCACCCGTATGCCCCTGAACTTCCTGAATTCCAAGGACACGGAAAAACTTTCTCATCTTTGATAAAGACACAATGGGTTACTATGTAAGGGCAGATAATCAGCCAGACTCCATTATCTGAAGGGAAATATCCATATATCTGATCTAGATGGTATTCTGGCATGGAAACAAAAGGACAATTTTTTTTTTAATTTTATTTATCTGAGAGAGAGAGGTCCCATGTGTGTCATTGTGGGGAGGAGCAGAGCGACAGGGACAAGCAGGTTTTGTGCTGAGCACAGAGTCCAATTGGGGTTTGATCCCACAACCCGAAATCACAACCTGAGTTGAAATCAAGAATTGAACGCTCAACCAACTGAGCCACCCAGGTGCCCCTAACAGGACAACTTCAGAGGAAAAGGCCTCAGAGACACATCTACCATAGTATCTGAGGTAATTACTCAAGGAAAAATAAATGCCTAATGGAAATGAGAGCAGCAGGGACCTCAAGCCAAGGGCAGAGGAAAAGGGTAAGACAGAAGGGGCAGCCCTGGGTTGCATAATATTTATTGTGAGAGATCCAGAGGACTGGATGATAGCACAGCTGAGAACTGTAGTGCATTAAGAAGGAATTCTGGAAATCAGAAGATACCCTTGTTGACCACTGGAAACGAGAGAGGTGCTGTGTGATCACTAAGGAGCTGAGGCACTTGGAGCTCCTAAAATGGCAGATTACCTCAGTGCTGATCCGTGGAAAACAAGGAGGAGGAGGAGGAGAAGCCTAACTCTGGATGAGGGGGACAGCATTTTGCTGAACACGTCTGGTCAGAGCACTGACTCTAGACAGATAGAGCAGGTTGAAGATGACACGTGAAAACGTCTTAAGAAGCTTAATGAGCTCACTGGCCTGGCCCACCAGCATTCAGGGATCTGGCTGCAGAAAAGCAAACACTGCAGAGTGAACAGCCTTTGAGGGTTGCTAGGTGTACAAAGATAATCAGTGTGGACTTGGACTGTGTCCAAATCGCTCTGCTGCTGAGATGAGAAGCATCTGCACAGAAGCTGGTATGCTTGTCACAAGAGCACAGTGAAAAATTGAAAAATCACTACCCAGGAGGATTCCTTGGAGGCTGTAAATAAGGTCACTAGGTCTCACACCAAATTCAGTGCTACTTCAGGTGTCTGACAAACAATGGAGCCCTGAGGCTTTCCCGGAAAAACTGCTTTTCACTGGAATTCTAACTTTACTGAATAGATTTGTTAATAAGCATTATGCACACAAAAATAAAGGGTTGCAAAATTGAATAAAAACAAAGAAGATAGGGCGCCTGGGTGGCTCAGTGGGTTAAGCCTCTGCCTTCAGCTCAGGTCATGATCTCAGGGTTCTGGGATCGAGCCCTATACCGGGCTTTCTGCTTCCTCCTCTCTCTCTCTCTGCCTGCCTCTCTGCCTACATGTGATCTCTGTCAAATAAATAAAATCTTTAAAAAAAAAAAAGAAGATATAATGTTAATGTATATTTAATATTAATTAACTTAATTATACATAATTAATAATATATATAGTTAACAATCTGGAATTAAAATTCTGAACTATCTCACCCCTCCCTTACTCCCGGAGGAAACAGGGTGGACAAGACAAAAGAAGTGGTGAAGTGGAACTATTTCAAAGGCCTCCTCTCAGAAGGATGAAGGAAAGGAGCAAAAAACCAATTTCAATAAGAAGGGAGACATGTTATTAGTTTAATGTTATTAAACATTTGGTCGTTATTAACCAAGAAAAATATGAGTCTAATTTAAAGGGAACATTATTACCAACAGAAAGAAGATAAATAGCAGTACTTGCTACTTACTCAAAAGGAATAAAAGATGGTGGCAGGAAAGGAGAAAAGAAAGAAACTTGAAAAATCCAACAGAAAAAAATAAACTAGGTATAATAAAATGGCAAATGGAAGAAAATCCAAATACCATAGTCACCTCATTTCAAAACAAGGAGTTTGAGTTTAAAGATATACAAAAGCCAGAAACTTGCCATTTCTAAGAAATATACCTAAAATAAGTGAAAAAGCACACCTGTAAAGCACACACTAAGTGGAAAAAGACTATGTGGGCCAAACACAGAGTGGCATCATTACCATCAAGCAAAGCAGAGTTCAAGACCAAAGGCAAACAGAAGGTCTGTTAATATCTTATTTCTTTTCTTTTCTTTTTTTAAGAGAGAGTGAGGGAGGTGGAAGGCAGGGGCAGAGGGAGCGGAAGAGAGAATCTTAATCAGACTCCATGCTCAGTGTGGAGCCTAACACAGGACTCAAACTCACAACCCCGAGATCACGACCTGAGTCTAAGAGTCGGATGCTTAACTGACTGAGCCACTCAGGCACTCCAAGGGTATGCTATTATTTTAAAAAGCTGCAAAGAAGTCAGAGACCTTGATGCTTTGAACAACAGAGGAGCAAACACATAAACACACTAGAAAGACAAGGGGAAACCATAAAACCACAATCACCCTAGAGGATTTTAATGCTCTTCTTCCCATGTTTGGCATATTAAGTAAACAAAAAATAAGCAAGGATAGAGTGTTTAAATTACCAAAGCAATAACCTGTTCTTAATAGTTATATAAGGTTTTGCTTTTTATGAACATATTGTCTTCATTTACGTACACAAAACGTAAGCAAAGACCCATGACGTGTTTGACTGCAAATATGCCCAAAGTAGAAAATTTACAGACTATATCCTGATCACAATCCAATAAAAAAAGGGCAACAAAATGATGACCCCACTCAAACATCTGGAAAATCAGAAAATACTCTTCCTGTATAGAGTATATAAAACTAATAATATTTATTTGAAAGACCAACAAAATTGATAAAACTCTGATAAAACTTAAGCCTAATTAAGAAACAGGAGGTAGCAACAAATGAAAATAAAAAACAAAAAGAAGGAAAAGGCAGACATAACTTCACAAGAAGAAATTTTAAAAATAAGAGAATGATATGTGTTAACTCTGTGACAATAAATTCAGAAAATTTAGTTAGGGTTGAGGCTTATTCGTGAAGAGCATTTCAACTGCCCTAGCTAGTGATTAATTTAGCAATCAGCCGGTGAACCAGCTTCAGGCCATAAAAGGTTGGCTGGGATTTTCTGAGAAAGCTCTGCTTGCTCATCTGAACTTCTAGAAAATGACTATCTCTTCGCCTCTTCTCTCTTCATTGCAGACGGAAGGCCTGGAACTGCAAAAGAGCCTCTTGCTACTGGTCTAAGGACAAAACCAACATACGGGAAAAGGCCCAGGAGAGTCACAAGAACATGAAGCCCAAGGCAGGGAACAGAGTCAACATCAAAACCCACCCTCGCTTGAAACTTTCAATTATGTGAGCCAAAAAAATCTCCACACTTAATCCAGTCTCAGTTATCTTTACAGTCCAAAGCATCTTACTAGCCCTAAATCATACTGTAAATAAATACTACAGTTCTGAACATAAAAACATATTACTATGAAACTTTAGAAGATGGAAGAATAGTATGGCTTTTAGGTAGAAGGGGCCTTCTTTAGCAAGAAGGGAAAACCCAAGAGCTATTGTGAAAAATACTGATGACACAGGCAGTGCCTGGGTGGCTCAGTGGGTTAAAGCCTCTGCCTTCGGCTCAGGTCCTGATCCCAGGGTCCTGAGATGGAGCCACGCAATGCGGAGCCTGCTTCCTCTTCTCTCTGTGCCTGCCTCTCTGCCTACTTGTGATCTCTGTCAAATAAATAAATAAATAAAATCTTAAAAAAAAAAATACTGATCACTGACTATATAAAAATTTAAAATCCCAAGGAGTGGGAGGATGGGTAAATAGGTACAGAGGATTAAGAGATCTAGACTTCCAGGGAGCCTCAGTGGCTCAGTGGGTTAAACCTCTGCCTTCAGTTCAGGTCGTGATATAGGGGGCCTGGGATTGAGCCCCGCATCGGGCCCTCTGCTCAGTGGGGTGTCTGCTTCCCTCTCTCTCTCTGCCTGCCTCTCTGCCTACTTATGATCGCTCTGTCAAATAAATTAATAAAAATCTTAAAAAAAAAAAAAAGAGGTCTAGACTTCTAGTTATAAAATAAGGAAGTCACAGGGATGAAAAGTACAGCATAGGGAATATAGTTAATAATAATATTATTCTATAAGAATATACAATAATAAATAATATATAGCAAATAATAATATATTATTATGTAATAATATAGTCGGTAATAATATTGTTTGGTGACAGATGATGACCACATTTATTGTAGGTACTAAGTAATGTCTAGAATTGTTGAATGATTATTTTCTAAACCTGAAACTGATATAATAACATTGATGTCAACTATACTTCAATAAACATCTTTAAAAATAAATAAAAATTTGTAAAAGTTTTAGATTAAAGAGCAGGATGGTATGAGTGGGGGGAGGGCAGAGGACAAGAATCTCAAGGGGGCTCCCTGCTGAACGTGAAGCCTGATGCGACGCGGGGCTCCTTCCCATGATCCATGAGATCGTGACCTAAGCTGAAACCGAGAGTCAGACACTTAACTCGCTAAGAACTAAAAAGGTTTTAAATCTTGAATGGCAAAAGGCACAAACACTGTCAAAGGACACAGGCAGACGTGAAACACTGGCATCACATATCACAAAGATTAACACGCAAAATACAAAAGCCTCTACAAACTGATAAAAAGTATACAAACAATAGGAAGCTAGTTAAGAATTCGGCTAAAGGAGCACTTACGCAAGGCTGTGAGGATGTTCGTTCTCAGTGACCAGCAATGACTCCTCTGGGAAATCTACACGGAGGTAATAATCCTGAACAGGGACTGAGTTTTACACACCAAAATATTCTTCCCACCACTGGCAGACGAAAACCAAGACAATTCTGTCCCTGAATTCTGAGTGCACTCGTCAAGCCATAAAACGTCCCTCAGCGCCATCCCACTCTCAAGAGTCATGCTTGTTGGGAAAGTTCTTCCCTTTTTCTAATCTGCCTTCAGAATGCTTCCAGCCCTCTCCGGATGCAGGCACAGTCTCCTTTCTAGCACGGGTACTCTCTGCTAGGACTCGGACTGCTGGGGAGCCGGTGGGACACCCACCTGAGTGAGCCCACAGAGCCCAGCCCCAAGCCTGCACAGGGGGGCCGTGTCAAACAGCACAGACCTGCAGAGGCACAGCCACAGCCTGCCCAACCACACCATTACCTTGGAATGGGGTCCCTCCAGTCGCCCCTCTTGTTTGCTTTCTTTGCTCTGGAGAATTCGTTCACCCAAATGCTGCCAAACATACCAAAGCTGACCTGCAGCCACCTCTCCACAGCTCCCATAGCGGCATCTCCCCGCAAACCCTCCAAACCACTGTCTCCACTCAGAGCAACATGCTCCAGGGACTGAGAGGGCGGCTGAGAGGTTTTCTGGCTGCTGGGCCCCGAGGCCTGCTTTTGGTCCTGGGCCTCTTCCTTCCTCTCTCCTTTTTCTAGAGACTCTGGCAGTGAGATGTTGCCAAGGGAACCAAGTTCTTCATCTGGCTCAAATCTAAGGAATAATTTCTTTCCATGGACCTAGGAAAAAAAAAAAAAAAAAACGAACACGATCTCAGTCTTTGCTATGGACTTGTTTGTGCCCCTCCCGTGCAAATGTATATGTTGAAACTTAACCCACAACAGTGATGCCATCTGGAGGTGGGCCTCCAGGAGGTAATTAGGTCAGTAGGGTTAAGTCCTTGCAAATGGGATTAGTGTCCTTATAAAACAGGCCCCAGGGAGCGCCCTTGCCCCTTGCACCATGTGATGTGAAGAAGGCAAGAAGCTGGCTGTCTATGAACTGGGAAGCAGGCTCTCACAGACACCAAAACTGCCAGGCTGTCTGATCTTAGACTTCCAGCCTCTGGAACTGGGAGAAATAAATTTCTGTTGGTTTCAAGCCACTCAGTCTGTGCTGTTGTGCTATAGGAGCCTGAACGGCCTAAGCCTTACAGACCCAGAAAAGGAAAGACTAAAGAGGTATGTATATGCCAATGTTTATAATGCAAACTTATCCTTTCTTGCCTCTTCAAGGAAGCTTTCCCAAGCTTAGTATTTTGGACCTGCCTTTGGCCCTTTGCTCCAGTGGTACGGGCAGTTAGCACACGGTTTTCAAAGTGACTGAAAGCAAGAAGAATTGGATTAGCAGTAACATAGATCCATACTAGAGAGCAGGACCACCCTAGAATAAGGGAGGGGAAATGCTCCCGATGTGTTCACGAAAGCTGAGAAAGAAATACAAACTGTCATCCTGTATTTAATTCATAATACTTCCTCTTTGTTAGAAATAAGCAGCACACACACACACACACACACCCCCCATACACTAATGGATGGCAGCTAAAGTACACTACATTTCAGATGCTGTAAATACTAACATATTTTACACATTGTAGAATTTCATCTCACTCGATGAAATTGGATCTGGTAGAAGAAATGGCCACAAGAGAACTCACAATAAAAAAGAAAGTGACAATCAATAGAAATTGAGTATCGACACAAATACTGATGAATGGATCAAACCGTAAAATGTATATAAAATGTACAAAGGAAAAGAATTAACTTCATCCCCAATGAAAACGATTTCAAGAAAAGTGGATGAGAACAGGAAACATATATAAAAGAATGTTCTGTGTGCTTTGTATTCTATTTCCATAGCTAGCCCTACTATGTAATGTGCAAGTCCAGATTCCAGGATGAGCCTGTTCTGCATGTTCTGAAATTCCAGCAGCCTTTTAGAACCAAAACACCCGGCATCAGCAATGGAAATGCCTGTGTTACTTTTTTGGCCTCCAAAAGTACATACTTAGAGACCACAGTTCTGATATGATCTCCAATTTGTCAATTAGTATAAAAATTTTAACTATAGTAGTCTTTGAAATCCTCTCCCTAAAAGAAGGCATTACCTTTCTAAATAATTCCAGAATAACTCATCAGCAAATGTGAGCACAGCAGTTTGCTGCCACATATTAGAAATGGCTTAACTGAACTACGTAAAAAGCTGAGCAAGAATTAAGTGGGCATGGGGCACCTGGGTGGTTCAGTGGGTTAAAGCCTCTGCCTTCCGCTGAGGTCATGATCCCAGGGTCCTAGGATGGAGACCAGCATCAGGCTCTCTGCTCAGCAGGGAGCCTGCTTTGCCCTCTCTCTCTACCTACTTACGATCTCTGTCAAATAAACAAAATCTTAAAAAAAAAAAAAAAAAAAAAGAATTAAAGTGGGCATGATAGAATTCACTCCAGAAAATATTTTCTTGATGCAAATTCAGCAATGTTGGTATAATACTGATGAAAATATATGCCAAATGCCCCTCAGGATCAAAATATTTACCAGGTCAAAAATGTCTAGGTCAGGACATCTTTGTGTCCTCTCCAATTACGGCAATTTCTACTGTCCCTCTTTTAAATTCCTGGGACACTGTTATTTCAATTAGCTGACCCTTAACTGAGCTTTTACAATGTGCCAGGCAGTGTGCTAGGTTCAGAGGGGCATACAAATGAGGAAGGCTCCACTCGTTCCCTCTGGAAACTCAGTATTTGAAGAGAAGGAAATTCTGACACGTGCTACACGAACCTTGAAAACATTATGCTCGGTAAAAGAAGCCACTCACGGGATGCCTGGGTGGCTCAGTGGGTTGAGCCACTGCCTTCAACTCAGGTCATGATCCCAGGATCCTGGGATCGAGTACTGCATCAGGCTCTCTGCTCGGTGGGGAGGCTGCTTCTCTCTCTGCCTCTGCCTGCCTCTCTGTCTGCTTGTGTGTTCTCTCTCTCTCTCTTTCTGACAAATAAATAAATTAATTAAAAAAAAAAAGCAGCCACTCACAAAAGAACACACGTCGTATAATTCCATATACGTAAAATGTCAAAAAAAAAAAAAAAACAAACAGCAAATCTATAGAAACAGGAAATAGACTAGTGGTTGCTTACGACTAGAGGCAGAAGGCAAGGGTGAAATGAGGAGGGGCTGCTAATGGGCACAAGGTTTCTTTCTGGGGAGATGAAAATGTTCTAAAATCGATTGTGGTGATGGTTGTACAACTCTGTGTGAAGACAATAAAGCCACCGAACTACACACTTTAAGTGGGTGAATGGTATGTTATGTAAATTATATCTCAGTAAAGCTGTTACATATGTTTTAAAAGTAAGTTGGAGGACTGGTTAAAAGTCTCAGTATGTAGTCTCAGTATTCCACCCAAACTAGGATGGAATAGAAACATTAACAGCCATGTAAGGAAGGACTCAATACTTATCCCCCATGCACTCTTTCTCAGGAGAAGATAATGAACCAGGTGCAGGGAGACTACTAACTATTTCCCAATATCCCTCTCCCCTCTTCCCTACTAACCAATTAACAGGGACCTCAATAACCTCAGCTACTGATTTAGGGTGCTTCAACATCCTCAGCTAAAAAATCTCTGTCTCCCAGACTCCCTTAGAGATGGGGCAGCCAGTGAAACATATGCAGGAATGCTCAAATGTGGTTTCCAGAAAAGCTCTTTAAAATATATGAACAGGCTTCTAGGTCCCTTTTGCCCTATCTCCTTTCCTTCCTCTTTCTTCCTGCCTAGAATGTAATGGCTGGAATCTCAGCTGCCATGTTATCACCATGAGAATGAGGGTCACCCCCAGGGAGGGAAGAGCGGAAGGAGCTTGGTGCCCAGTGATCACGTGTTGCTCCCATATCATCCTGGACTTCCTCCTCTGGACTTGACATTATGTCAAGGGAGGGAAAAAAAAAAAAACCCACACACTCCAGACACAAATAATCTGTTCTTCTGAATTTGTTATGAGTAAGCAAACACAATCCTAATACAGAAACTGGAGAACCAACCTGTAAAGACAGGGAAGGAACTTGCCAGAAAAAAACAGGTGGCACAGAGTAGAGCCAATCTCTTCCCTCCTTCATTAGCCCAGTGTGCCTGTCTATAACTGCTTCACAAACCTGAAGTGCCCTTTGTTTTCCTTTTGGTCGATCTAAATCCTCCATCCTTCAAGGTCCAACTCAAATCTCACCTCCTTCATGAAGCCTTCTTTTTTATTCTAAAGATTTTATGTTATTTTATTTATTTTTTTTTATTTGAGAGAGAGAGCAGGAGCAGAGGGGAGGGGCAGAGAAAGAGGGGGAAGCAAAGCAGGGAGCCGGATGTGGTACTTGATCCCGGGACCCTGGGATAATGACTTGAGCTGAAGGCTCAACCAACTGAGCCACCCAGGACCCCTATGAAGTCTTTTATTCCAGGCTATCAGCACCTCTTCTCTGCTGAGGCCCTCAAATGAACCTTAATCATATACTCCCCTCCTTCCCATTCACTGTTACCTAATAGTTTCCCCTGTTGGAGATCCAGGTCTTACTTTCCAAATTCAACTCTCAGATCCTTAGGAGGCAGAGGTGCAAAGAAGGGGGCACAGTGATGAGAACTTAGCCTCCTACATGCCAGGCAGTTCCTCAAGGCTGTGTCCCTCAGGGTTCTTGGGCTCCTACAACACCCAATCTCTGCCTTGGTTTACTAGAAGACCAGCTCCCAGTTCCATCTCAAGGCTCCCCGTCCACACATTGTCTGTCCATTCAGCCATTCCATAAATAATCTCTGCGAGCCAGCTCTGTAACAGGCACCGGCTAAGTGCTGGGGTTCCAGAGATGAAAGGATCTAATCCCGACCCTGCCAAGCTTGCAGCAGTCTGGTCAAAAACTCTCCAGGTAGGAGCGCATACCTGGAGGTCAGGTGACCTGGGCCCCCACAAGCGACATCAACTTGGATGGAGTGTTCTCCCTCTGAGGCCCCATCTCCAAAGGTAGAAAAGGTAAGTGAAGGTCTAGAAGACCTCTTTCAGATCTAGAATGGTTTTATAACCCACGAGGTGTGTGCGAAGGACAAGGCAGGGAAAAAGAAAACCAGTATTTATTGAGCACCTGTGCCAAACATAAAGTCTGTTTAATACAATTGTAACTGCTAAGTATTTATCCCCATCTTACAACTGCAGAAACTACAGCTGAGAGATTAAGCAACTTGCTTAGGAGCTCACAGCTGAACAGCAGGCTAATTTATTTTTTCTATAGACAATTACCATATGTATGCTTCCTAAGAGCTGCCACTCAGCGAAGTGCTAGGCATACAATACTGATGAGGGCATGCATCTACCCTGTTGCTTGGTCTCCTCCACTCAACCAGCAGGACAAACTCAGCAATAAGGATCTATTAGGAGGAAGTACGGGGTCCCCAGCAAGCCCAGAGAAGTCTCTCTCCACCCTCAGAGCAGGCAGGCCAGGCTTCTCAGAGGATGTGATGGAGAGGCTGAATCCTGAAGCCGAGGAATTACCATGGTCACGTGAAAGGATGAGAAAGAGAGCAGAGTTGGGGGGAAAAAAGGAAGATCTGCCCAAGCAGGGGAGCAGCACATCAAAACCATGGGCAATAAGGATTGGCAAAGGAACCCCAGAGAGTTCGACAGGACTGGAAGAGAGATTTGGCACAGGGGAAGAAGCAGGCCTAAAGAGGCACAAACCAGACCACAGAAGCCCTGGGAGCCCCTGGAGGCAATTCTGCCTGATGCTAACTAAGGGCATGGGTGAGGCCACCAGAATCCAGATCAGAAGGCTATGCTCTTTCCTTCCGTCCCTGCTTGTTCCCAACCACAGAAGCACATTCGGTGACCAGAATCACTCCAGATTCTCTCAATCAGAATCTACAGCTCATGCCTGCACCGGGTACTTTATCTAGTTCCACATGCCACTGCAATGCCCACTCCTGGCTAACATCAGACCTAAACATCAGACCTAAAGGGGATGAGCGCTATGGGAGTCCTCGCGTGGTTGCCCTGGGCTCGAGGCAGTGATGGCACCAAAGTCTTGAGATAAATTTTAAGGGAATCACAGGATGTGGTGATGGAGTCTGCCCATTTACCTGAGGTGTCAAACAAGCCCAGAGGAACTCACCTGTGTATCTTGGAGCCACAGAGACTGCAAGCTGGCAGGGGTCAGCTTCTGACTGCTGCCCCCTGTCTTGACCACCTGCTGCCCCACAAAGGGGGAGACCAAGCGGTGGAACTTCCTCACAGATGGTCCCTCTGGCATCCCTACAGGCAGAAATGGGGAAAAGAAGCCACTGACTTCCCAGGACCACTAATAGGGGCAGTATGTGATGAGGAGGCGGAGCTCAAGACCATGACAAGTGCAGACATGGGGTCATGTTAGTTCAGAGCATGGAAAGGCTACGTCCAGCCTAACTGCAGATAATTGCCCCTGGGAACTGAATACAGCTGGGGTTGTTTTAACCCTGACATATGGTTATCTGTGACCCCATCTATCTCTGCCCCCAATCATCGAAGTTCACTCAGAGTTTATGTATAAAGCATTGACATGTTTGAGTCTGAGTGGTGTGTACCCTGGCTTCTGGAAGCTCAGAGTCCCTTCCCGCCCCCCTCACCCAGGGTACACTGCTTAACCACCTGTTCCCCACCCCCTGCACAAGACTGTAAGTTATGATGAAAACCTGAAGGACTGCGTGGATACCTTGCAGGGGGTAGCTATCGCAGTTCAGCAATTCTAAAACACAATTAAATATCTCTAAAACGAGGATGCCTCTTACTATATCCACGCCTTCTCACAGCTGAATTAGCAGCACATCCAATAATGTGTACTTTACACCTGGTGGTGCTTTAGATTTGCTAAAAAGTAGTGCCGTTCCCCCCAGTCAGATCTTTAGGACACTGGAGAGTCCATACTGACAAAAGTGCTGGGTTGCAAGGAGACCTCCTAACTGCAGCCTACTTTAACCTCAGCCAGCTCTCAGTGCCCGGGTCCTCTCCAACAAAACGAAGTTTCTGGAAAGGCTTTCATCTGAAATGCACCTAATCCTTGAAAGCTCTTTCACAGAGGGGCACATTTAAGGTATACTCACGGAGATGTAAAGGCGGGCAGCAAGTTGTCTCCGCCCTAGCCTTAAGGGAGTAGATGCGTAAAGGACTTCAGGACGCTAAGGGCAGTGAGGCTGGTTAGTTAGTAGACAGTGGCGGAGAAGAGGGCGTCAGGGCGTCCTCTTCTCTGAGGTTAAGCACTCACTCCCCCGGGAGACTGAAATGGCTGCTTTTCCCAACTCTTTCTCGGGGTGAGGGAAGAAGATGGGGGGTCTCGGAGACAGGCTTAAGGACACTGGGGGAGGCTCCCAGGGATAAATGCAGGGCGGCACAGTGGTGAATAAACCAACCAAAAAACTGGGCCAGGGGATCAGTCCCATAAGGCACGCTTCTTCTAACTGCCGGTCACTGCGATGGCTCGCCGGTAGCAGGCGACGACTGCGCGCAGCCCGCGGGAGAGCCGGGCACTCCCGACCGCAGCGGCTCCGCGCACCGCTGCGCAGGGAGCCTACGCCGCCTCCCCCGGCTTGCTCCCCTCTCCCCGCCCGCGCCGGGGGGCGGGCGGCTGCACTCACCGGCTCCGGGCCCGCGCCCCTCGGCCCGCCCCAGCACCGCGGCGAGGCCCGCACGCCGCCTCCGGCGCAGGGCGTAGAGGACTCGGCCGGCCCGCGTCCGCGCACCCCACACCCGCAGATGGATGCGGAACGGTCCCGGGAGTAGGGAGCCGGGAAAGGTCTCGAAGTGGGGAGAGGCGGGGTGACGCAAGGCTCCTCCTTCGCCGGGGTAGAGCTCGCTGTTCCCCCGGGGCGTGGGGTAGAGCGGGACTCCGCCCCTAGGGCGGGGCGGGGCGGACCCCGCTCGGACTGGGGAGGGCGCGAGGCTCCTCCCCTGAGGGAGGGGTCTCTGGAGGCGGGGCCGGGGCCGCACTTGAGGACCAGGGAGAGTGGGAGAAGGGCCGAGGGTCCGAGATCCGGCTCGTGGCAGAGACAAGGCAAATCGCATTTGGAACGAACGTTTATTGTCTTACGGAGACATGAAGTTATAGAGAAAAGTGAAGTGTCTGATGAGAACTTTTCTTTGAGTTGATTTTGAACGGCTTCCAAGCTCAGGTCATTTGGCAAAGGAAAGAGGTCGTCAAGAAATTCTCATGAAAATTTTAAAGAGTGGGATCTTTCACTTTATATTATTTGAGTATTATTGATTTTGTCATAAGCAACTTTTGCTTTATCAAAAGTAACATTTAAATTTTTGTCTCGGAGAGTAATAAAGATAAAATGGTAGACTATTCAGAAATAATTGTGTTCCATTGTTAGTTCTCCAAAGAGGATGGGGGGCCAGCAGTTTCCAAGAAGACAGCAGGGATGTTTGGGGAAGTGTCAGAGCACGTGTTTTGGAAACTGTCCAGGATGACAGGCACCACGGACGGGAGAGAGTCCTGAGGAGGAGGACTTGGTCAGCAAGGGAGATAGGCCCATTTCTTTCTCAGGTTGTGAACTGCTGATTGAGAGGGAGCAGTACAGGTGGCCTGAAGGGAATAGGGGCAGGAAGTGAAGACAGGAAGTCTAGGAAGGTGTGGGGTACTGAAGTTCCTCAACACAGGGGAATCCTGGAGACAGAGGGCATGAGGTTTACAGGTGCTGAATTTCCAGGAGGGATCCCCTGAAAACATTCTGGTCTCCCTCTTTCTATATCTGGCCTCTTCTGGAGAACAACATCCCCACTGGGATGCCCCTGCTCTAGGATCAGGTGTACACAAACAGTAGCTTTTGGAGCCCTAAATCCACATTGTCTAGACCCTGGCTGAGCTGGGAAGGAAGCCAGAGCCACAGTCATTGCCTTGCCTCTTGGAATGAATGCCTGATGCCTCAGAAGGCTCTGCAGAGGTCAGAGGACTCTAGAGTTAAGAAATCAAATGGTTCACAGCTTGCCTCCGTCATTTATACTAATAGCTATTTGTTGAGTACATACAATGTGCAAAGCACAGCTGTAAGCTCTTTATGTTGAACTGCCACATTGTCAGCCGTGGGAAGACAAGCAAGTCACAGTATCTCTGTATCTATTCATGTTGTGAGATCTATATATGGATTTATCATGGAAATATCAAAAAGGAGGGTTTCTCAAACTTTAATATGCCAGTGAATCACCTGGGAATCTTATTTAGATGAAGATTCTGACTCAGCTTTCTAGCAGGGTGCAACACTTTGCCTTTCCAGCAAGCTCCCAGGGGCTGTTGCTGTTGCTGCTCGGTCCAAGGACTGTACTTGGAGCAGCAAGGACTTTACAGTTGGTAGGCAGTTGGCAGACACTCAGTGATAAGTATTCTTTGAATGAATGATTAAAGGAGATATTAGATGCAAAACACTCATAAACTGTAAAGTGCTCTGGAAGTGTATGTAAACATCATTCTAAGACAATAAGGTTGGGGAAGGACAAACTCCTAAAAGAGTATATCTATAGAATAGCAGTGAAGTGAAGAATACTATTTCTGTATCAGACTACCTGAGTCCAAATCTCACCACTCAGTGGGTGGAGCTTGGGCAAGTAATTTACTTTTCTGTGCCTCAGTTTCTTCATCTGTAAAATGGAGTGAAATGCGTAACTTACTGGGCCAACGTGGGACTTACTGAGATGATTCACATAAATCTCTTAGGACTGGGCCTGGCCTAGAGTTCAGTATGTTTTAGTTATTATTATTCACCTCCTGGATTTGGGGCAACCCCAAAGCCCACAGGAGCCTGGGTCTCAGCACCTAGCTTTCTAAGAGCCATGCAACCAACTTCTCTGTCTTCCTTTGTGCCTCTGATTTCTCCAAAAGGATTAAAGTTACAGTGAACATGAAAATCGAATATACAGCCACCTCAAAGTCGGTGAAAAAGGAATAGGAGAAAAACAGTAGAATCTGGTGAGGAATCAGACTACCAAAGAAAGAGTTTGGGGATTCTGAACCACAGAGAGGAGGTTTTACCTGTGTTTAGAGGCATATGAGTTTTGTGACCTTCAGTGAGTTACTTAAAATCCAGGGGTCGTATCTTCTTTGTGCTGGAAACATGACTGTGAGGGATATACATGTGTTATGTGGATATATAAAGCTACTAGCAGAGTCTGACCTGCACTGGTGCTTAATAAGCAGTAGATACATTTTTTTAGCATGATTTCTGGGCTGACCTCTGCTTGAAAATCAGGCTTTTATAGTCTGGTGACCACAGGTGAGGAGAACACTGGTGCCCCCACATGGTGAGTGCAGTAACTGCATGGATGGGACCTCAGTGCCCGTCTCAGGAGCCTCCTAGGAGCCTCCCTAGACGGGTAGGTGCTTAAGAGTGGCTCTTCCTCACACCAGCTCCATGGCTTTGGGCAAATTCCCTCAACAATGGGACAGGAGGGCTTGGACCAGATGATCCCCGAGACTCCTCATGATCTGTAAA
The DNA here is from genome assembly GCF_009829155.1 of Mustela erminea. Taxonomy (NCBI): domain Eukaryota; kingdom Metazoa; phylum Chordata; class Mammalia; order Carnivora; family Mustelidae; genus Mustela; species Mustela erminea. Next base: position 12,381,572 of record NC_045615.1, read on the forward strand.
TGAGTCAGACCTGGTCTCCCAATGCAGGTATCCATTCTTCTAGCGGGGTCCAGTTTTCTTTCAGTTTGACTCTCCCAGGCCATCTACTGGAAACCTTGGCAATACTAACTTCCCCAAATCCTTAGCAGCCTGTGTCTTGTAGCCGCATTGTATTCCCACAGACTCAGACCCAGAAGCTCCCAGGAATTCCTAGTGAGGGTGTCCTCATGGGAATAGCTAGATTTTAGGCTGCAGGGCCTCCTGGGCACCAAGCAGCACCAGGGCCCCTGACAACTGCCCTGAGATTGTTTGACTGCTTGACTTCATAGCTTTAATAGAAAGGTCCTACCAAGGGCGCCTGGGTGGCTCAGTGGGGTAAGCCGCTGCCTTTGGCTCAGGTCATGATCTCAGGGTCCTGGGATCGAGTCCCGCATCGGGCTCTCTGCTCCGCAGGGAGCCTGCTTCCCTCTCTCTCTCTCTGCCTGCCTCTCCATCTACTTGTGATTTCTCTCTGTCAAATAAATAAATAAAATCTTTAAAAAAAAAAAAAAAAAGAAAGAAAGAAAGGTCCTACCAAGGGCCAGGATACCCTGGATGGAGCTGACCCGGTCAGTTTGGCCAACAGAGTCTTGCAGCACTAGACTAAACCAGAGCCTTGAGAGCAGGAGTTCTTAACCTGGGGTGTATGGAGAAGTTTCCAGAGTTCATAAAACCCTTAAAATAGTGAATAGTGTGCAAAATCTCAGGGTATGGGTACCTTTCTTAGAAAGTGGGTCTGGTTTTTATTATATTTTCAGAGAGGTCTGGACCCCCAAAATCTTAAAAAAAAAAAAAAACCCACTGCCCCAAATTGCAGAAATGACTTACTTAGAATGCTCTCTATGCAGGACCCTGCAGGAAGCCTCAGAAGTGTGTTCAGTTCCATGACCTGTGGTCCCTCTCAAACCTCTTCAGTGCATCTGTGTAGTGAGGGAAGACACCTGCATCACTGGATTTAAGAAAATGCACCAGAACTAACACACAGCATGCTTTCCTCTGCAGTGTGGCTGCCGCAGAAGACCCGAAAAATGTTTCCCACTTCCCCTGCCTCCTTTGCTGGCATCAGACCCTTTCAGAGTCTGCAGAACATTCCTTAGTAGCTTGTCACTGATGACAAATTCCTATCCTTATGAGGGACATTTAGAAAGGACTGATGACAAAAATCAGTCAGGCGATTTAATTCTACTTGGGGCCCCAAACTAAATGTGACTAAGAAGCCTGGTTCTCTTAGATTGAGATGAGCAAATTGTCTAAAGGGAATCTAAAGGGAATTGAACATGTATTTATAAAATGGCTGCAACTTTGGAAAAAGTAGTCTCCAGGATGGCTACTTTGTGACATGATACTTATTGTACATATAGCTACTGAAACATTTTTAAGTCATTACTTAGGTCACAAGGAAAAGGTACAGTTTTCCATTTGAAGAACCTCAGCCTGGAGTCTCCAGAGGAAACTTTTCAGATATTGGGACGCTGAGGTTTCATCTGTATCAACAAGAGCACTTAAGATTGAGAGAGAGGTGGGGTGTCTGGGTGACCCAGTTGGGTATCTGCCTTCAGTTCAGGTCATGATCCTGGGATCCTGGGATGCTCGGGTTGAGCCCCACTTTGGGCTCCCTGCTTAGTGGGGACTCAGCTTCTCCCTCTTCCTCTGCCCCTTCCCCTGCTTGTGCTTTCTCTCCTAAATAAATAAATAAATACATACATAAATACATAAATAAATACATACATAAAATCTTAAAAAAAAAAAGATTGATATTTGAGCCCCTTTCTTATAATTTCAGAGCCATTGGCCCAATCCTGGATGCTAAACCAAGTTCAGTGTGTGTCTGGGAATAATGTCTTTATGTCTTTTCCTGACCATTCTCACAACATGACAAAAAGGAATGGCAGCATGGCAAGGATGCTTTCAGGTTATTGGAGCAATCATGACTGCGTAGAACTCAAAGGGACCTTAAAGATCTCCTAGATCCAAAGCATTTCACAGATAAAGATGCTAAGGGGAAGAGCCTTTTGGTGAACTGCCCCCAACTATTGCAGCTAGATGACAGCCAAACCGAACTATAATTCTGAAATCGCAGGTTCCATCTTTGGCTCTTTCTGGTAGACTTCCTCCCTCAGTGTTTGAGGAAGAAGCATGGATAGAGATGGGTATGGAATTCATTGCAGGAGTATACAACAGTGGTCCCCTTCTAGAACCCCTGGGGCCCTGTGATTCACCCAGTAAGAACCCATAAGCCGTTTTTAAATAGTCAAAATGGCCCAAGGTAACCATCCATCTAATTGCCACACCGGGATCATAAAGCAAACCAAACTGGATGTCCTTGCCATGGATGGGAGGTCAACCAGCTCAGTGTATCAGCTATCTGGCGCTTGTTAGCAGGGATTAGCAGTTATGTCTTCCTTCTTTTGAAAATGGAGGTGTCACTTACATGTGGTTCTGTCTTTGATCTGTGAAAAATGAGGAAAAGCCTAAATAATCATGTAAATAAAACAGTTTCAAATCATGAGAATTATGACAGGTGTGGGATGGGGTGAAGGGGATTTTGGCTGTGATAAGGCTGGAAGCCATATTAAGGATATCTGCAAGGCAAGCTGCCCCAGGAAACAGCTGTCAAGGATGTCAAGGCGGGGGTGGGGAGGTGGGGGGTGGTATTGACCTCCTGGAAGTGTTTCCCACCCATATGACTAGAGCAGTGCTGGGGGATTCTTTGAATAATAGAGCATTGTCTTTAGGATGAAAAGCACATTACCTATTGTTTTGTTCGGCAGAGGTCGGGTCTTGGGCCTATTGAGGATTCTGTTACTTCAGTCTTTTCTTACCATACCCGTCCCCCATCCCAGCTCAAACGTCTCAGATAATCAAGAACCCTAGAAATAACAGATATTGCCAATTTTTTATTTTCTTGAGTTCCAAAGGAAAAGAACAAGGGAGGAAATGAGAAGTCTAAATTGTTTACATCTCGGGGCGCCTGGGTGGCTCAGTGGGTTAAGCCGCTGCCTTCGGCTCAGGTCATGATCTCAGGGTCCTGGGATCGAGTCCCGCATCGGGCTCTCTGCTCTGGCAGGGAGCCTGCTTCCTCCTCTCTCTCTCTCTGCCTGCCTCTCCGTCTACTTGTGATTTCTGTCAAATAAATAAATAAAATCTTTAAATTGTTTACATCTCTCATTAGAACCCATTTCATTTGAGCAACTCTACCTTAAAGAAGAGGCCGCACGAGGGCCACCTGGGTGGCTCAGTGGGTTAAGCCTCTGCCTTCGGCTCAGGTCATGATCTCAGGGTCCTGGGATGGAGCCCCACATCGGGCTCTCTGCTCAGCAGGGAGTCTGCTTCCCTTCCTCTCTCTCTGCCTGCCTCTCTGCCTACTTGTGATCTGTCAAATGAATAAATAAAATCTTAAAAAAAAAAAAAAAAAAAGAAGAGGCCGCACGAGAGACTGCAGCCCTGGTAAAGGGTCTGCAGTATGGTCTATTTACCAGTATTGTGCTTCTTCTGAGTAACTCCTCGCAATCAGAGTTTCACTGGTTAGAAACCTGCCACTGCTCCATGATTAGAACAGCAGGTGCCCCTATTTAAAAACCTCTTCTAAACCTTATAAAATCCTTATAAAAGAATAGGTGAAGGTGGGCCCATCCTCGTTTCTCAGGTGAAAGGGGGCCACCGCAGTTGTAGGACAGAAGGCAATCACCAGAGAGCAGGAAGAGGAGGGGATGGAGTGTGTGTATGTGTGTGAGTGTGCGTGCGTGCGTGCCTCTGTGTGTGTGTGTGAAGTGTAGGCAAGGGGGTCTCATTTATCACCCTTCACTCAGCAGGAGAAGTTCCCTTTTTGTGTCCATCTGAAGACCTCCCCACAAAGAGCCTGCAACCACTTCTAGAGGCTGGGCCCGAGCGCTGGACGCCTTGCAGGCTTTATCTGAACTCCTCTGTTCCTGGTAACTGCCAGCACCACTGTAGATCACCTCTGCAAAACTGAACTCATGCCCTCCCAGGCTTCAGACCAAAATCGAACCGGACTTGGAAAAATGAGGTCTGTTTTCATGTTCTCTGCACTTGGATTGTTTAGTTCTCACAGTTACTGAACAGTCTGTTTGCGAGCGACATGCCACAGCCCCTAAATGGGAGAGTAAAATCGTCCTGGACCCAGTGTGGTTTAGAATAGCGGCATGCCCCAGGAGGCTTCAGGACAGAGGCCTCAGTGGCTGAAATGAAAGAAGCGTCAGGGGGCAGAGACCTTGGGAATCCAGGTTCCACCTCCCAGGCTAAACTCTGAAGCTCTGAGGCTGGTCCTTGGTTATGGGATGACACACCTATTTGGGTTGTTACGGGAGATGGCATTTGGTTCTAGCTTCAAGCAGGGCAAGGACACGATCTGAAGAGTAGTCTCCAATGTCGGAAAATGATTAAAAAGCAAACAACAGGGGCGCCTGGGTGGCTCAGTGGATTAAGCCACTGCCTTCGGCTCAGGTCATGATCTCAGGGTCCTGGGATCGAGTCCCGCATCGGGCTCTCTGCTCAGCAGGGAGTCTGCTTCTCTCTCTCTCTGCCTGCCTCTCTGTCTACTTGCGATCTCTCTCTGTCAAATAAATAAATAAAAAATCTTTAAAAAAAATTAAAAAAAAAAAAAGCAAACAACAACAGCAACAACAAAAAACCCCTCCACTCCAAAAGCAGCTTTCCAAATGGCTATTTCTTATGCACTCAGTATTCAGGTGTGTCAAATTCTAGGAGCTCAAGGGGTGGGAGGTTCCTCCAAATAACCCGTACCCAGTTCCATGAGGTGCATGTCCAGTGAATACAAACATATTTTCACTCTTACCATCCCAAGCCAGGTATAATCACAGCTAAACATGCTACAAAAATTCAAAAATGCTCTCCGACTATTACTTTAAATTGCACTTCCAAAGGTTTCGCCCTAGCAAGAGGTGAGAATGTGAAGGACTGATTAACCTGGACACATGCCTTGTCTGCTTCACTCACCACATCACTGTAATGATGCCGTCGTTGAGAGAGCCTCCCCACCTCCAATCCTTCCACACCAGCCACTTCCTGCCCCTCGGGGAATTGCATCCTTTAGAATATCCTGATTGATAGCAACTTGACCTCTTCTGAGGATGGACGCGATCTGGGGAAGCAACCAAGTCTGGAGAGCAGGAAAGCTGAATCCAGCTTGCTGATACCATCTGAGCTTCTATAAAGAATGAGGTTGTTCTGAAAGCCATTCCTAGGGGCCTCTGGGTGGCTCAGTCATTAAGCATCTGCCTTTGGCGTAGGTCATGATCCCAGGGTCTGGACTGAGCCCTGCATGGGGTTCCCTGCTTGGCCAGAAGCCTGCTTCTCCCTCTCCCACTCCCCCTGCTTGTGTTCCCTCTCTTGCTGTGTCTCTGTCAAATAAATAAAACCTTAAAAAAAAAAAAAGCCATTCCTAAAGGGAAGTGGCAAATGTCTTCAGCCAAGACTTAGTCATCAGAAAACGTGTGCTTCCCAAAACCAGCATAAATCCCGCTAGGGTTTATGTTTTTGAATCTCTTATTACTCGTAGTTGTCAGTCACCCACTACACGTTCTTCTGGATTATACCTATGTTTATTTAGTAAGTTTAACTGTTCCTTAGCAAATTTTTTTTTTTTAAAGATTTTTTTTTTTTTTTTTTTTTAATTTATCTGACAGAGATCACAAGTAGGCAGAAAGGCAAGCAGAGGGAGAGGAGGAAGCAGGCTCCCTGCAGAGCAGAGAGCCCGATGTGGGGCTCGATCCCAGGACCCTGGGATCATGACCTGAGCCGAAGGCAGAGGCTTAACCCACTGAGCCACCCAGGTGCCCCTGTTCCTTAGCAAATTTAAAAGCTTTTCTAATTTTGCATAAAATTTGGTTGTCCTAAGTTTTTTTCCCCTTACCAGCTCAGAAATAATGGGAGTGCTCTGAAAAGCCAAGGCCACAGTTGCCCATGGGTTTGGCAAAAGCCAGGTGAGAGCAGCAGGCGGCCACCACGAATAGCTCTGAACGGGGACGGGTTTGCTTGTGTGGGTTCCATCCCACAGGTACTGAGTCAGAGGGTGGCCTCAGGCCCACTACCCCAACTCCTAGCCCACTTTTACAATGAAGTGATTAAGCCATTCTGTCGGCCTAAGCAGGTGAAGACAAATGGATAAGGGACAAGTTTTCATCTCCCCTCTAGAAGCTGGTTTGGATCAAACCATAAAGAAGTGGACGAGGGCAAGAACAAGTTAGGGTGATCTTAAGCCAGGTGGGCTGGACAGACCACCACTCTGTGCTCTGCCTCACGCCCCACCCCCAACCCCGCTGGCCCTGAGGAAAGCTCTAGAAATGGCCCCCTTCATCAGGCAGCAACCATTGGGTGAAAGGAACTTTAGTTAATGGCTGGCCCGACCCTCTGTTAGGAAACCAAAGCCTAGAGGTTACCGGGCAAGGTGGCAAACTAGTCAGTAGCAGGGCTGGGACGAGGGTTCTTTTCACTAGCCAGCGTCTCATAAAGAAGTCCTGGCCAACTGCCATACATGAGTGAAGAGAGAACACGATTTTGTGCAGTCTGTGGGCAGATCGGCGAAGGGGCCTCTGTGACTCGGGACTACCTCGCAGAGGGCAGCATCGAGCCTCCCAGTAATGACCTCTGAGGGAGGAGAAGGAAAAGAGGAGTACAGATGAATTTATTAGTTAAATACTGATTTTACAGCCATTCCACCTTAAGACAATGTTAACAGGTTTGTGGGTTAGGAAGGTACACGAGGGTGGCCTTCACGGAAGAAAGCGACGTAAATGATGATTAAAACAGAATCTTGGTTTAAAAATATTCTCTGCTACAGCCAGGAGGATTTGGGGGTTGGGAGCTGGGCCTCTGGGGGGAGAATGTAGGAAGGCCACAGTCCGCTATAGCTCTGCTGCTGAGGAGGCCCAGCAGAGAGGAGTCTCTGTGAGCCCCAGCATCACGGGCAGGAACAGCAACATGGACAGAAGAAGGCCAATTCCAGAAGAGCACAGGGCCGGAGGCTCCCAGAGGGCCCACCCTCGGTGTCTTCTCTGTCGTCTTTCCATCTGAGTTCGGTTTTGTTGTGTTTCCTTTGATGTTGCAACATCCCGAGCTGTTTGATCCCCGGACAAGAGACTCAGACTTCCTGCTGAGGAAAGGAAGTGGGTGCTGGAGCTCCACACCCCCCGGATGAACTTGGCCTGCTGTCTGACCAAGAGGCACATCTCCACAGAACAAGAGCGGCACTGGCGAAATCCAAGTACAAGAGAGCCAGAATCCATGGAAAGCCCCTGCCCGGCCCAGGGGCCGGCCCCAGCCCCAGGGAGACGGTGTCTACCAGACATGCTCTCCGGAAGGATCTCAAGTCTTAGATGAGTGTTTGTCAAACTTGCTTTAGCAGCAGAACCTTTTTGTACTTCCTCAGACCCTGACTGTGGGTGACAGGGAAGAAGGATTTGGGGCACAGCTGAGGGGGAGGCTGCTGTGGCTAGACTGCCGAGCTCCTGTTTCGCAGAGCGAGACACCTGTTCAAGCTGAAGGGAGAGCTGAATCACTCAGCAGTGGAGGGATTTTTATTTTCAGAGGCCTTGGGGGGTGAGGAGAAGGGACTGGAGTTTGAGCCGAGAGCCAGGGAAAGGAACTTGGGAGAGGTGAAGTTGCCAAGGTGTGATTCGGCCAAGGCACACCTTGCAGTGGGTGAAGCAGCCCTCTCCTCTGTGTCCCCATGAAGCATTCAGTGGCATCAGAGCCACACCTGACGCTTCCTGGGTCAAGATTTGGTACTGAGGAATGCAGGGGTGTGCCAAGCCTCAAGGGGGAGTGCTGGACAGAGGCAGCAGCAGCCTGGGGCTTGTTGCATCCACACACATGTCAAACAGGTGTCCTGGTTCAGGCTGGACCAGAGGTCCCAGCGCCTAGCCCCCTCCACCAACCCTCAGAACCCCAGTGCTGGGAACACCATGGAAAAACCACCATCTCCAGCCACAGTGGTGAAAGGGTAGGGCAAAAGGACATCGAGTCTCCTACAGGGGAGGGGTGGGCTGGAAAACAACAGAGAAGTCTCTTAGTCCACAGAAGGGGCTTAAATGTGCTCATGGTAAAGGGTGGGTTCTTCCAGGTCAGAGTCTGGGCTCTTCCCAGGAGTCCACCCTTGAAAGGCATCTGATATAATCCAACACCCACTTCCCCTAACCAAACTGTCAATTTCAAGTTTCTTCCCAGTTGTTCTTCTGGAGTCATTCTCCAACAGAACGGGCTGGCTCCTGGGGCCCCAGAGCCTCATCTCTGCCGTCCTCCAAGTCCCAAGTCCATGCAGGAATCTGAGGAGGGAAGGAGGTGACATTATGCAGTGATTATGTCCCCATGACTGTCAGCCAAGGCCAGACTGTTCCAAGGGTCCTGCTTGGAGCTGGGCTGCGGTGACTGGCTGACAGAAGATGCGTAGCCTTGTGGGGAGAGCTTCAGGGCCGAGAGGACCGGGTGGATGGAGGGCCCGTGGCTGGACATCGCACTGACTGAGAACGTCTGTAAGCAAAAAGTATAAGATGAGCTCAATGGGATCATTCCTCAGGACTCAGGATGGGGAGGGTCTGGGCTGGGGAGGGGAGCCCCATGACACAGATGTCCCCAGGCTGGCTCCCCCACCAGGAAAGGGATGAGGGGAGAGGACCCGAGGACAAGGTCAGGATAAGAAACCAAGCAGCACGTGTCTCGTTTTTCCAAAGCCCTGTGCCATGGGATGTGAAGGGTCTGTGTGATTCATTTGCTGCTTCTGAGCACTGGGACCCAGTAGAGGTGTGGATATTGTGGTTTCTCAGAAGTCTCTAATAGTTACATGAGACATTTTCCATGGTTTTATCACCATCGGATCTCCATACCCAGAAGGGGCTCCTGGCTCTCCTGGTTCTATGAGACCAGCTCCTTTACCTTGACAGTAAAAAGCTTTTTAGGATATAGCCTCCCTCAAGTGCACGTAGAGAACAGATCAGGACTAACAGGAAACAGTGACCAAGTGTGGGACTATCCTCATCCCAAACAGGGGAACCAAAGAGGGAAGGGGTTGGGGAGTAGGAATGCCATCATATTCGAAAGAGGGAAATGACAGTATTGCTGACCCATCTTCAGGACACACATTTGAGGCCAGAGCTGTAGCTGACCCTCATTAAATGGCACCCTGCCCATGACCTCCACACCAACCCTCCGTGCCCACCCACCCTGCCCCTTGTAGTTTCCACACCTTTGCCCATGCCAGGAGGGTCATCTTCCTTCCTTTCCCCCTGTTAAAATCTATCCATCCTGAGGCCCCTGGGTGGCTCAGTCATTAAGCATCTGCCTTCCACTCAGGTTATGATCCCAGAGTCTTGGGATCAAGTCCCGGATTGGCATTGGGATTCCTGCTCAGTGGGGAGTCTGCTTCTCTCTCTGCCCCTCCCCCAGACTTGTGCTCTCTCTTGCGCTTGTTCTCGCTCTCTCAAATAAATAAATAAAATCTTTAAAAAACATCTATCCATCCTTCAAGGTGAAGGCCAAACCACCTCTCACTTAGGAGACAGCCTGCCCAGAAAGCCCATGTGCCACCTTATACAGCCCGCTACAGTCATACAGCCATCCTCAAGGCACACAGCCTGACTCAGGTTGTGGGTTGTATCCCAATGTGTCCCTTCACATTCCCTGTATCCAAAGGTCCCAGCATGGAGGAGCTACTCAACATTTGTGTGTCATAGCTGTGTGCCCAAATCATCCTAACTTGACCAGATGTGTTAAAATAGACCCTCATAAAAAAAAAAAATTGAAAATTAAAAAAAAAATAGACCCTCATGCAGACAACCCCTAGCCTCAGTGGGGCCCCAAGGCCACCAAGCAGCTCCTGCTGCCACCTGCTGGGGCCCAGCTACAGCTCCCGTGTTCCAGTGCTGACCCAGCCACCTGGTCCTTGGCGGTGTACCACTGTCCCACCCGCGGTCCTATCCCCACGCCTGGGGAAGGGGGTACCTGGGACATGGAGCTGCTGTGCCCGTAGTGGGACGACAGCCCGGGCTCTGTCTTGATGGGACGCATCTCTTCGCTGCTGCTGGTGGCTGCGTTGCTGGAGTTGCTGGAGGCGCTGCTGGCGGGAGGAAGGCTCTCACCACCCGAGGGACCTAGAATAAGGCCGAGTCAGGACACCCAGACCAGGGGCAGGGGCAAACGGATGGCAGTCCTTGGAGACAGCCAGGGTAGGTCCATGCTAACGGCGTTATTTATAGCTGCCAGGGAGGGAGGCAGGGTCCTTCATGAGTGCTGGGCAGCGGTTGTCAAAATGGGACCCATGAAAATACTGGAATGTCAAAGGAACTTTCTCAAGGGACGGGCTCACCACCCTGGATTCCAAACCCTTGAGACCACATGTGTCTCAGGATTCAAAAGTGTCTGGTATTAAAATCCATAACTGTATGTTCTATATGTTATATTCTATATGTTATAGAATTTAATATGTTATAGAATATAATATATAATATAGAATTATGTTATAGAATATAATATATATAACATATAGAATATAACATAACTATATGTTATAGAATGCTTCCAGTGGTGCCGGAGGCAACATCCCTTAATGAAATACATTCACGGTTCTGCAGCAAAAGATGTGAATCTCCACACATGAGATAAATAAAGGCGATAAATAGTGGAATCTGTTCACATGAGGTTTTGCTGCCTAACCTGGCTCCCTGGATCTGGAATTTCGAAGATGGGGCTGTTCCCCCTGAACTAAATGCTTGCTCTCCCTGTCCCTGCGGCATATAAGGTGATGACGTTCCCCAGGACATGGTGCTGTACTTCTACGACAGTACGGATACAGGCAGAGAGGCAGAGGGCCACTGGAGTGAGACATGGAAAATTCTAGCGAGACTTACTGCCCGAAGGGGTAAGTGCTGTGGAATTTGGGAAAGGAGAACTTTGGCTATGGTCTCAGCAGTGGAAAGGGGAAATCTATCTGTTTGTCATGCCTTAGATTAAAAGATAAAGTTCCCATCGGATCAGCTGATTTACTTTCTATGCAGTATTTTACTTTCTATGGCAGTATTTACTGATTTACTTTTCTATGGCAGTATTTCCCATGAAAACTTTAATTGGGTAGCAGTGTTGAAGAGGGAGCACTCTTGATAGAAACATGAGTCGTCCTCACTCTTCACCTAGAAACTGAGATGGTAAAGTGGTACCTGCGACAGAATATGGACCCGGAAGTGTAAAAACTTGGGGTTTAATTCCAGGTCTACCCACGCACAGCTGTGTGACTCTAGCTAAGTTACTAACCTCTCTGCACCTCAGTTTGCTCAGGAGTAAAATGGGGATAATGAGTCATATGGGGAACTTTAAGGACCAATGAACTACTAATGGTGAAACAGCTTTCTAAAATGCTAGGTACTACATGATGTTAACTGTGCATTGGCTTACAAATCAAGGCTTACTAATGGGGACCTGTTTTCCTAGATCCCAGTTATCTCAAGGAGAACATAAAAGAACCAAGCTCTTGAATGGCCAGCTGCAGCACAGAAGATGGAGCGAAAAGTAGTGTTCTTTTCTGTTTCTGGCCCCCAACTGGTCCAGCTGGACCACTAGTGCCTTTGCAACTGGCAGTCATCACGCACCTTGAATTGAGCCTGCTTTAAAAGCACCCCAGATGTTGCATGGTGATGCTACTTCTCCCTGGGTTATCATTCTGTCCTGAATAGTGGGGGCTGCACAATGCTCTCATGCCTCCCTAGCCTGGGCTGGCCCACCCAGCCAAGAAAACCTGGTTTTCACATACTCCGGGGGCTATGGAGTTAGTCATACAATTACACACAATTCTTTTCCTCACCTGCCGGTGTCTTAGATTTATTAAGATTCTTGGGCTTCCGTTTTCTGGTCTGAATCCCCTCTTTCCGCATTGCAAGAGGCCTTGGGACCTAGAGGGTTACAAGTCAATATATATGGTTTTCCACTTATACATGATCTGCTACAGTATTTAAACATGCACACACACTATGAGAAGGCAACATCTAAGCAATTCCTCTACAAACCCTGGGGCTGGGACTAGGTAAGTCAGCCCCCGGCACACCTGGAGAAAGAAATCAAATATGTACTGAGCTCCTATACTATGTGCTGTGTTCCACTCACCTAGAGAAATAGAGGCGTAAAGACACCATTCCTTCCCTCCAGAGTTTCAGTTGACTGGGAAAGACAAGCAGGAAACAACCAAACTCATAGGTGGTGTGGGAGAATGGAGAAGAAACACTAAACTGTGTTCCCAGCTGGGGAGGAGGGGAAGTGGTACATGACCCTATTAATGAAGGCTTCACTCAGGAGGTGATGCCTAAGTTGTGAGAGGTCGGCAAGTAGACAAGGGGCAGGCATTTCAGGCAGCAGGAACAGTTTCTGCAAAAACCTTTAGTTTATCAGCAAAATCAGGACACGATGAAAAGGACAAGGGGGTGCTATTAATAATTATGCTGAGAAAATAGGCAGACACTGGGCCAGCCCCCGTGAATTGAGAGTTCAAGTCACTCTACTTAGAGCAGTTCAGCACTGCATTAAGTCTGGTTGGGGCCAAATGTGGTCTTTCCGTGGGGAGCAACAAGAGATCATGTTGGGGAGACTGCCCTGTGGCCAGGTCCTGAGATAAACTGTCCATGGACAACACTTTTATTGCACTGACTTCTCATAAACAAGCAGTGACTGTCAAGTGTCATGCTCTTGAACCACGCACAGGTGCCTAGACAACAGTCTGGGGAAGAGAATTGTTAGATCATCTTTCAAGTATTTTTAAATAGCATGCCTTCCCCATATTTGGTTTCTTAGGCCAGGTCAACAAAATCTTTTAACTCCTGGTCTGTGCTTGTCTCCTGGATGGGACTCATAAAGGCTATGCCTGAAATACTGAATGAAAAGTAATTACCCACTTCAGAGATTAAACATGGAATGGTTAAGGGGTGCCTGGGTGGCTCAGTGGGTTAAAGTCTCTGCCTTCGGCTCAGGTCATGATCCCAGGGTCCTGGGATGGAGCTCCACATCGGGCTCTCTGCTCAGCAGGGAGTCTGCTTCCTCCTCTCTCTTTCTGCCTGCCTCTCTTCCTACTTGTGATCTCTGTCAAATAAATAAATATAATCTTAAAAAAAAAAAATGGAATGGTTAAGAGAAATACTGCCGGTTAGGTGAACCTGAACCTGCCTCCTGGTCAACTGAGAGCTGCATCCAACAGTATTCCCACCTTTAGAGGAAAGTGTCCTCTCTTCTCTCTAGCCCGCCACCCTGACTTTGGCCCACTTGAAGCCCATCCTGACCTCAGAAGAATATAGCCCTCATGTTTATCCCCACCAACCTCAATACTTTAAAAAAAAATTGTGTAAAATACACATAACATAAAATCTATCATCTCAACCCTTTCTAGTAGTGTTAAGGATATTCACAATGTTATACAACCATCACCACTGTCTCTCTCCAGATCATTTCTCATCTTGAAAACTGAAACTCTGTCCTCATTAAACACAAACTTGCTATTTCCCCGTCTGCCAGCCCCTGGCAGCCCTTATTCTACTTTCTGTCTCTATGAGTTTGATTAGTCTGGGTACCTCGTGGAAGTAGAATCACATAAAACTTGTCCGTTTGTGACTGACTTCTTTCACTTAGCATGATGACTTCAAGGTTCATCCACCTGGTACTGTGTATTCGGACATATGTCCCTTTAAAGGCTGACTGGTAATCCATTGCAAGGACAGACCACATTGTGCTTACCCAACTGTGGACACCTTGGGTTGCTTTCACCTTTGGCTATTGTGAATAATGCTACTGTGGACATGAGGACATGCATAGCTGTTCAAGGCTCTGCTTTCCATTCTTTTGGGATCTATACCCAGAAGTGGGATTGTAGGGTCATATGCTAATTCTATTTTTTAATTTTTTAATACCTGCATAATATTCCTTTCCCCATTTCTTCCACCATTTCCCTATTGAAGAACATGAGTTTCTTCAACCATTTCCCTACTGAAGGTTTTTTCCCTCCATTCTCTCTATCACAGTGACTCAACAAACATCCTTGATAAACTTTTCTGCAGAAAGAAGTATATTTTCTTATGACTGGTCTTAACTATATTTTGGCTATTTTTTTCTTTCTCACTAACAAGAAAACATGGTACACATCTCATGATGAGCACTGAATAACGTACAGAATTGTTGGATCACTGGGGCACCTGGGTGGTGCAGTGGGTTAAGTGTCTGACTCTTGGTTTTGGCTCAAGTCACGACCTCAGGGTTGTGAGATCGAGCCCTGTGTTGGCGCAGGCTCCCTGCCCAGCACAGGGTCTGCTTTAATACTCTCTCCCTTTCCCTCTACCCCTCCTCTCCCTCAAATAAACTAAAAAAAAACCCAAACCTGTTGAATCACTATACTGCACACCTGAAACTAAAATAGTACCATATGTTAACTACACTGGAATTAAAACTAAAAAACTAATTTAAAAAAAGAAAGAAAACTAATTTAAAAAAAGAAAGAAAACATCCCTCTGTTATCAATCCTGTCCTATGGGGCAACTGAAGGACCGGCCTCTTATGTTTCTTACACTTGAAAACATCTGCCAACATGTACGCACACATACAGATCTACACATGTATGTACATGTGTGCTCATCCATGCATCCATCTGTATCTGTCTGTGTTTAACACACCCACACCCCCATAGTATGGGAGCATAGTATGTATATTACTTTGCAGTATGCTTTTTTGTTACTCCAAGTCAAGATACATGGCTCTAATTTGGTATTTCTTTAAATTTCTGTACAATATTCCCCAACATAGTATTGCCGCAATTCAATCAACCATTCCTTTATGAGGCTTTAAGATGGTTTCTAGTTTTTGCCAGTACAAATACTGCAGCAATCAACAGTTCAAACATCATTACATACTGATTCTTTTATTGTTTTACAGGCCAGTTTCCCAAAGGCAGAGCTGCTGGTCAAAAGATACATGTGTTTTTTATCCTTAATAAGTACTGCCAGGAACACCTTGGTGGCTCAGTTCATGGGCATCAGACTCCTGATTTCTGCTCAGGTCATGATCTCAGGGTCCTGGGATCAAGCGCCACATTGGGCTCCTTGCTCAGCAGGAGAGTCTGCTTCTCCCTCTCCCTCTGTCTCTGCCACTCCTCCTGCTTGAGTGTTCTCTGTGTGTGTGTGTGTGCGTCAAATAAGCAAAATCTTAAAAAAAAAAAAAAAAAAAAAGGTACTTTGAGGGAAATTTCCCCATGAACACTTGCAGTAAGAGTCACATGCCAATCAATTCCATAAGAGAGCAATCCTCCAAATCTACACCAGCCTTTGACCACGCGGGCTCCAGAGCTCAGACTCCCAGCTTCTAGGAATGTGGGAATAAATGTCTGTTGTATACAGGCCACTGGGTCTGCGGTGCTTTATGGCAGCCCACATGGTCCAAGACAGCCTGTAAGTTTCCTTCCAAATCTCAGTGTCTTGGCAGAGAGGGCAACAATGACGTCATGTCTGCAAGTGGGAGGACCAGTGAGAGCTAGGGGATGGGACCCCCGGTGCGGCTGGGGGGCGGGGGCGGGGTGAGCTACTCACGCCGTGGAGCTTCATGTAGAGGCCGCAGGCATTGCACACCGGCTCACCCTCGGCATTGCGGCGCCACAGCGTGGTGGTGGTGGTCTGGCAGTTGGCACAGGACAGGCCCACCCGGCGGGAAGCCGACTGCAACAGAGAAGCAGACACTTCATGTCCAAGCGGAAGGCCCGCTGCTGCTTTTATGTCAGGGGGAGCCCCGAGGGGCTGTCCCGCCCTGAGTGGGTGGCGAGGTCATCTAGCAGAGCCCTGAAGAACCTCTGAGCAGCTGAAGGACTGTTTTCTCCCCTCACATTAGCTCCTCCTGGCTGGGAGCGGGGGAGAACAGGGACTTCAGCGGCAGGAGGACAGTGAATTCTAACCCTCACTGGCATTAGTGGCGTATCAGTCATTCCTCAGGCAGGGCCCTGGGGGCAGAAAAGCTTTCCTCAAAAGTAGAATAAACGTGAGGAAGAATTACTGCATTCAAGTTGTCCTCAGGGGCTGGATGGGCCTTGGGACCCCAAGAAAGTTAACCCTCAGGGCTTAACCCCTCTGTTCCTCCCTCCCTAATATACATGAAGCCTAGCTTGTGTTGGCCCAAATCAAATTATACTAGAAAAGACCACAGAGCCAAGAACCAAAAACCCCATTACAAACCTTCCCAGCCGTAAGGCCCAGCACACCCTGCTTAATCTCCCCCTGGGCTTTGGGTTTTATTAACTCATCAGCTGAAAACAGGGTAAGGAAGAGTTCCCCTTCCTTGTGGGGTTGATGTGAAAACAGGAGATGTCCAAGGCAAGGCTGGACTGGGAACCAGGAAGCCCGGACTCTGGTTCCAGATGGGAGACTCGGTATTCCTGTGACCGTGGGTGAGGCTGTTGGCTGTGCTGAGCCTCACTTTTCACTTCTGCATAACGAAGGCCTTAAACTAGACGGTTTGGAACATCCTAGCTGCTGGAGCTAACTCTAAAGATATCAGAAATTACTGCGTTGCCACCCACCCACACCTTCTTTTTTAAAGATGACTTGAGGGGCACCTGGGGGGCTCAGTCGGTTAAGTTTCTGCCTATGGCTCAGGTCACGATCCCGGAATCCCAAGATCAAGCCCTGCCTTGTGGGGCTCCCTGCTCAGCGGGGTACCTGCTCCTCCCTCTCCCTCTGCCCCTCCCCCTGCTTGTGCTCAATCTCTCTCAAATAAATAAATAAAATCTTTTGTAAAAACTTAAGTCCAAAGTTCAGACCCTGGGAATTTCCCACCAAGCGTGAGCCCTGATGCCAGGTGCCGAGAGAGGGAATGACTAGGGGACTTGAGCCTAGTTGGGGTCCGTGCTTACCAGCCGGCGCTGGGGCTTGATCAGGGGCCGGTTGATGCCATTCATCTTGTGGTAGAGGCCGCAGGCGTTGCAGAGGTAATGCCCCGTCCCGTCGCGCCTCCAGAGCGGGGTGGACATGGCCCCACAGTTGACACACTCCCTGCCTTCCGAGAAGTCATCAAACATATCTACTGGGTGGAAAAGAAGATGGAGGATTAATTCTTTCTGTTTGTGCCCAGAAAACTTAACATCGGCGAATCCAGAGGCCAAGGACATGATGCCCTCTCCTTGCAAGGAGTACAAGGAGGATCAGCTCGGGGGGGGGGGGGCTCCATTTACTGGGCTCGGACCTCAAGCACTGGAGGCTCAGCTCATAGGACTGTCAGGGGAAGTAGACAGTTGTACTCTGGGCATCGCAGGCAGTCGCAGCAAGGCTCTCCCTGGTCACGAGGAAAGGAAGACTCGGCCAGCGACCACCAGCAGCCTGCATTTTTGTCCCTCTCTCTCCTTCAGAGCCCCCAGCCCTGAGGTTCTCACCCAACGCTGAATTCCACCCAAACCTTTCTCCTCTCTTTTTTCCCTTCAAAATTCAGATTCCTTTTCGCTTTCAATAAAAATATTTTATTTTATTTTAATTATTAAAAAACAAACAAAAGATTTGCTCCATAAAATTTAGAAATTAAAATGTGTAAAGAAAATACAAATGGGGGTGCCTGGGTGGCTCAGGCATTAAACCTCTGCCTTGGGCTCAGGTCATGATCCCAGGGCCCTGGGATCAAGCCCCACCTCAGGCTCTGTGCTCAGCGGGAAGGCTGCTTCTCCCTCTCCCACTCCCCCTGCTTGTGTTCCCTCTCTTGCTGTGTTTCTCTCTGTCAAATAAAAAAAAGAAAATATAAATGATATGTAATCCTCTGATTCCAAGATCACCAGTGTTATTAACCTTTTGTTCTATTCTAACCTTTGCAATACTTCATGTCTTGACATATACTTTGCCTAGTCGAGGTCAAGCTACATAATTTTGAGCCTATTTATTTCACATGATACCAAGGTATTTTTCCCAAATTAGAAATTTTTCATCAACTCATTTCAGCATAGTACGGAATCCCATCATACCAATGTGCATCCTTCATTATCATTAAACTTTTATTTAATCTCTACCCAGTTTCTGCTCATTTTTGTGTACAATTCTTAGCATTTCTGCCTATTCTACTCCTAGGGGAGTCTCCTAAGGAATTAACCAAAGGGACTACATTTTTGGAAAGTTTTCAAAATTATCAAACTGCCCTGCAAAAAAGGCTGTGATTCATTTTCACTCATTTTGTCATTTCAGTGCATCTGTATGATATGCTGTATCAGAGTTTGACAGATTTTCCTGCTTCTTGGTCCATAAAATATAGGTCCATATTGCAAGCAACAGTGACTTAGGGTCACTCACTTCCCTGGGCACACTGCCACCACTCTCAGTCTCCTACACTCACTCACCCCCCCCAACTCTATTGTCCAGGTCTATTGAGTTTTACAATTGACAAATTTCACTCATGCCCATTGTAGTTGCCCTGCTGAGATAGGCTGGGCCAGGTTTCTTATTCCGTATGATCTGTACAAAGCCTGGCTCAGAAGTTCCAGAAATCTCCCTGACTCCATATACACCGCTTCCTATTTTGAAGAATATTTTATATTCCACCCATATTTTCTGTCCCTAAATGCAGCTACCCTGGAATTTGGACCGTTCTTGTCCTACTACCAGAGGCAAGAGTGGATTCCTCTCTCACAACAGGGCGGGGGATACTTGGAGAGGAGGGGTTTTAAGAGCTCTCTCTCCACCAGGACCTAGCACTGGATTTTAAGGTCACACATTCTCCTAGTACTGTGGCCCAGTTACTTGCCGTAAGGGAACGTGGGCTGAAGAAGAGGATGGATGGTGGGGGGCCCTCCCTCAACTCTGGGTACACAAACAGTCATTTGCACCTGCAAACAAGTAGCTGTGTGTCCACACCGAGTCAACAATGTGCAGGTGTGAGGGGCTATTTGTTCAGGCCAGGGAGCTGAGCACACACCGGTCACAAGAGAGGCTATTTTTGCACCTGGGTCACACTGAGAACCCTCCAGCAAGGTCACCTGCTTTCAGAGCCTCATACAAAACAACAAGTCCCGTCCGAGTTTGCTGCTCTGAGCCAGGGTGAGGCAAGGAATGAGCCCGCACACCACCCTCGCCACCATCATAGCCACCTCCACCTCCAAACCCGCAAGTGCTGCCCTTGCCGGGAGCCAGTCAACCCTGTTCACCGGGAGTTCACAGAAGGACCTTAGAGCAAGGAGAGGCACTTGCAAGGTCGTCCTTTGGGTGGGTGTTTGCAATGAACACTAGATGGCACTCCAGCCTCAAAATTGAAACAATACATGGTCTTCCAGCCTAAATCGTGCTTGGGGATGGAGGACTGTTTCAGATCGTTTTCCCAGGCCAAAGCTAATGCAACCCTCCTGTTCCATTGGGTTTTTGTTTGTTTGTTTGGTTGGTTGGTTGGTTGGTTTTGTTTCTGTTTTTTTTAATTATGGAAAGGTTTAAACACACTCAAAAGTGGACAGGATGAACTCTTATTTAATCATCATCCAGTCTCCAACAATTTGTGCCCAGTCTTTTCCCATGGATCTCTCCACCCTCTTTCCTCCGTCCTGAATAACTGAAGGAAACCCCAGACGCTCTACCATTTCATTCATAAATATTCCAGTATGTAGGTCTCACAGAAAAAGAATCACACTCTCCTCCTCTTAAAGATAGCAAACCAGGGGTCGCTGGGTGGCTCAGCCGGTCATGCATCTGCCTCTTAGGGTCCTGGAATGAAGCCCCGCATTGAGCTCCCTGCTCAGTGGGGAGTCTGCTTCTCCCTCTGCCCCTCCTCCCTGCTCATGCTCTCTCTTAAGTCTCAAATAAATTAATAAAACCTTTTTGAAAATACCTTTAAAAAAAGAGAGAGACAAATCAGCTTCTTTCCCATGTTCTGGTTTATCTCAAGAAGACCCTAGAGACAAAAACCTCATAATCTGGTCCTCTTTTGGAGGGGAGAGCTCCTCTTCTCTTCACACTTCTGGTTTTATATGCAGGGGCAGAATCTCATCGAAGAAGCCATCCTGGCAATTACAGGTTTCTCTGCTACTTACTGGCCTTATTGAAACCCCGACACAAAGGTTTGCCTTAGAAACTCCTTCACACTTGCCTCACAGAATAGGTTACATTCAAGGCAATTATTTTACTGGCCAGGAAAAGGCCCTGGAGGTTGGCAAATATGTATTTGTCACTAACAAATATTTACTGAGCATCTGCTATTTAAGCACTCTGATAGATGTCCCAAAAGCTAAGAGGGAAACTTATTCTCAGAAGGCTAATAACCGAGTTGGGCAAATTGGGCCAAAATACCAATAATGAGTTAATAATAAGGCTCAACTCATTTTTAGAACCCACCTTAACCAAGCTGGGATTTGTATGGCAGATGTTTCTTGTCTAGGGTGGGAAGTGCAGAAGTCAGACCCATATTAAAGGGTCTGCTGTGAATGACAGTAGCCAAAGGAAAAAATGGGATAAGAGGTCAAGGCCATGGTTCCTCAAGGCACCCTGTCAGATGTACCCAGTCTCTCTACAGTCAACTACCCCTCCAAATCTATAGAAGTTTCCATGTTTTCTATCAGAAAGGCTTGCCATCCAACCTACTCAACAACATGTTACAGAAGTTTAAATGATTATTACGAAGACACGGTAACAATCAAGGAAAATGTTTAGCCCTCACCTTAAATGAAAAGGGCAACACATAAACTGCTAGGCCCACCCTGATGGCAGCTAAAGCCCCCAGGGAGGAGGGAGTTTTTGGTAGACTAGCTATTATAAAGTGGTCTTTTCTTTCTTAAAAATGCCATTCTGGAATGCCATAGTTGCCTCTTTAAAAAAAAAAAAAAATCTGATAAAAAATTAAAACAAAAACAAAGACTTTTGATCACCTTAAGCAGCTCCCAGTCCGCTATGGGGGGACTATTTTCCTCTTTTGCATCACACACATACACCCCTACCCTGGACAGAAGAAAGGGGAGTACAAACCCTGCTGCTTAGCAGCCAGGCTGCCAGAAGTGGGAGGTAATAGGCAGTGAGCCCCAGGGGCAGGAACATCCCCCGGTGTGAACCCTGGTAACCATCATCTCTTATGCCTTCATTAGAAACATGCTGGGTGGAACTTCCCAAAGGGCAAGTGGGCAGGGGCCCCGAAACAAGTTTCTCTGCCTGATTTCTAAGGGTGCAGCTGTGACCTTCACTTATGAAAGCCCTACCTCTCCAGTGCTGGGCATCATAGGAATGGGTCCAGCCACTTAGAAGGCAGTGGGAACCCGACTCTCTCGGAAATGGGTCAGCATTACCCCATCTCCGAGGACAGACTTGTAATAATAGTTGTAAAGTACTTTGCAAATAAGAGGAAAAACTCGCAACAATGGCTGTAAAGTGCTTTGTAAACACCAAATGAGATAACAGTGATGGATTATTGTTAGGTTTGGAGGGGTGGAGAGGGAGTTGGAAGACCCAGGACAAATCTTGGTGCTGGGTTTTTGCAGGGGGAGGGTATAGATAAAAGAGCTAGGAGATTGGGGAATCTGACCTTCCCGCAAAGCAAAGCACAGGGTGGGGGCCATGCGGGCTCAGAATGTAAATTGTGTACCACTCTCAGACCTGGCCAACTTGGAGACTTGCAGAAGAGAAGGAATGGCAGCACACAGCTGATGGCGGATCCCTGTGAGGCCACAAGGCTGCTGCTCATGGGAAGTTGTAATGTATGACATTTAGCAATCAGACACACAAAGTGAACTGGGCCCTAACCCTGAAAATGGGGATCAAACACCTCACCTCCATCCATGAGCCACTTAGGAAAACACTGTTTTTAAAGAAGGAAGCAAACACAGCCTGATTTCTGAGGCATCCGATTTCGTAGGGACGTTCCTAAGAATTATGGCAGATTATTTCTACCCAAGTGCCTGAAAAGAAAAATGTGGGCCAGGAGGTTGAAGGATCCCACCCCTGACTTGCCCACAGAGAAGTGACGCAATCAAAGGCAAGACTCCGACCTCTCCCCTGACCTGCTCCATCCATCTTGGGGAACCCACCCACAGGCAGGGCTAACAAGCAAGTCAGGGCAGGGGAAGGAGGAGTTCGGCTGCCTCCATTTTGACCTCAAACTTTTCAGGTGGGTTCTTCTCTCCAGCCTGTCTCTGGGCTCAGACGGAAGACCTGAAGGGCAAAGCATCCCATGCTGGGAATCAAAACTAGCCCCTTTCATAAGGAGGACTACCCCAGGCCAGCAAGATCCTGACCCTGACGGATGCCAGGACAATGATGGCTTTGACTCTCCCTGTCCCCATGCACGCACCCACCCATGTTTGCCCCCCTCCCCATTTTCCTTACCTAAACCTGAGAGTATTTTCTGAGCCTTTGAGACAGTCTTTGAGATGCCAGTCCACTGTTTCCTGCTGTCAGCCTCACCAAAATAAATGCCCTTCTGTTTTACCACCACTCCATCTCTCTGCCTTTGGATTCTGTCTGTGGGGCGTGGCTGGACCTGGTCTGTGCGGGGGGGGCCCAGAGCAAAGGTACAAGAGCACCCCTGCGCCCCGGCTACACTGGGAGAAGGAAAGGAGGATGAGGGAGAGGAGAAAAGGAGCAGAAAGAAGGGAAAGGAGTCAGAGGCCAGGGTCATGCTTAGCAACATCTGCTGGGCACTGCCTGAAAGCTGGATTTGTCTCTCAACCGCTGGACCTTGCCAATGTGAGTGCCAACCCACCGGGTGGGTGCCACAGAGCCCAGCTCTGCTCAGTCACGGAGGCGCCCCTCGGGCCTTCTGTCTTCTGAGGGGCTTGCTCTCACTAGGGAAAGCTGGGTCTCGAGCCGGAGCCCATGTCGAGCCCTCTCCTCCACCTTCACCCTTCACCCTCCTGACACTACCTGACCTCAGGCCCTTCACTATTTCTGTGGGGGCACTGAAGCCCCAACATCTGTCATGTGTCTGCTCTCCTTGCCCCTGCAGCAGGGGCTGGGCACAGAGATATATCAGACAAAACTGGGGCAAACATCCCTGCTCCAAGTTGTTTTGGTCTAGCTGGGATACACAACTCAAAACAAAGAATTACATGAAATGGGACAGCAGCAATGGCGCCTGGGGTCCACCACGTACCCCCACTCCTCCACCCTTGACTGCACACCTTCCGCTGCCCAAGACCATGCTACGACCTATCTGGGGAGAGAAGACACATAAACACAATGGAAACTGCCCATGCTCTGGGCAGCTATTCAAGGCTATGAAACAGAGGCCAGAGGGGATGCAAGGCCTGGGCAGTGAAAGGGGAGGTACCTGCCCAGAGACCTCCCCAGAGCCAAAGGGGCTTCAGGATCAAAGTCCCGAGCCCCACCCACATGTTCCTTGCTGAACCCCAGCCCCATGTCCCATCCAAAGTTCACCAGAGATTGTGCGTGGATTTCCTGACAACCCTGGCTCTGTCCTCAGGCCGGCGCCTGGGGCTGGGGCACAAGGAGCAAACAAATCCTGAGGTTTTTCTGGCAGCCTGAGCCTTTGGTCTTCTGGGCTTTGTCAGGGGCTGTGACAGGGGCTGCCAAGGAGAAGGCGGACACAGCTCAGGCAGCGTCTGGGCTGGCAAGGATCAGTGCACCTAATCTGAAAGCTCTTGCAGCCACTGATCAGCAGCGGCTCCTGCCAGGCCTGGCCAGAGTGGCCCAGCCCGGAGCCCATGGCCTCTGCTTCCAGGTGCTAAGGGACAAAATGGCAGCGCCTCATGGAGATTATCCATTCCATTCTGACCGCGGTGCCATGAGATGCAGAACATTTTTAGTATCTTACAATCAAGAAACAGAGAATGATCTATATGAAACATGGAGCATGCTATATTTCTTAATAGTCACTGAATAATACGAGAGACCTTTAAACTTTTCTCCAGGTGAATATTGTCATTGTAATGGAAATAAACTTTCACCTTTACACACACATGTGCATGCCCACACACACATGCATGCACACAAACAAAAAATACTGGCGTTCATCTAGGAGCCCAGCTTCAAGCTTGGAAGGAAAGTTAAAGCATGAGACTCAGGTTTAAAAAAAATAAAACCACCCACAAAGAAGCACGAACATTTTGAGAGGAAGGAAAAAGCACCAAAACCAAGAAGGGAGGAAGAGAGAAAAAAAGAAAGCAAAAGGAGGAAGTAAAAGAACAAATGAGACTGGAAAGAAACATTTACAGCCCCTTGCCAAGAACCGATAGCCCCTAACACGGGAAGAGAACTAACAAATTATAAGGGAACGATGAGACGAAGGCTCCAATCTGTGACTAGAGCCCCATCCCTGAAGGGACTATGGAAAGAGTCAGCCATTTGTCTTTCGTTTCTGTGACCAACTGCCCCTCCCTTGCAGATCTACTAAGCCCCCGATTATCTGTCCCCAGTCCTATGTGGTCTACACTCCTAGCAGGGGCAGAGTGGGAACCTGGGCCAGAGAGCAGGCAATGAAGAACGTTAATGTGGTTAACGTGGCTCAGAGAAGATCCTGCTGAATCAACAGCACAGCTAGGATTGCAAACCCACACTCACTGACTGGTTCTTAACCGTGGGCCCAGAATCCCACGAGCTCCAGCTCCTGACTTCACCATCCTGTTGGGGACCCAATCCTTTCCCCCAGCAGCAGTGTCAACATGAACAGTCCAAAAATCGGAATGTGGAAGAAAGTTAAAGGTCACAATATCACATGCTAGCAGCAGGGGCTCGAAAAGTCCAGGACCAGGTGCTCTGTTTTCCCAACTCATCTGATCACAGAAGCATCTGAAGGCACATCTGTTTCAATGCTCTTCAGCACACCAAATTAGGAAATGCTCCCTAGCCTTCATTTTTGTGATTAGATTTTGAGACCTTCAAGAATCCCTATATGTGAGACTAGAATTATAGCATAAAGATTTCCCCACAAAGTGCAGGGTCACTCTCTAGCCCCAGAAGAAATTTCTTGGTGTTGTACTATTTGAAGTTGATCCTCAGTGATGACTGGGTCCTGGGCCTTTGGCATTGTTCAAAATTAAATCCATTCATGACAGAGACTGCCACATTGCTATTGAAAGTCCTATGGTGGGGCGCCTGGGTGGCTCAGTGGGTTAAAGCCTCTGCCTTTGGCTCGGGCCCTGATCCCAGGGTCCTGGGATCCAGCCCCACATTAGGCTCTCTGCTCAGCGGGGAGCCTGCTTCCTTCTCTCTCTCTCTCTCTCTCTCTCTCTCTCTCTCTCTGCCTGCTTGTGATCTCTGTCTGTCAAATAAATAAATAAAATCTTTAAAAAAAAAAATCTCTATGGTGCTAGGGACTGACATATGACTTCATTTGCCAGATCTGGAAATTAAACCCTCATACACTCCCAGGAGAGGGTCTCCATGGTCCCTTCTCATTGTGATCCATGAGGTGGGATACCATCTTTAAAGGAGCCCAATGAACAAAGCAAAGAAGGGAATACTCAAAGATTGTGTTGTAATTCCTATTTGTAAAACTTTCCCTAATGTTGTTACTTTGTCCTTCTAACACTGTTTTGCCCAGTTGTCTCCTCTGGGCTTCTCTCTCTGGGCTTCACTCTCCCTGCTTCCTGCCCATTGCCATCCAGTGGATGAGAAGTCTAGAGTCCTCCCTGTGGGACCTCGGGAAGAGGCCCATGGAGTGTGAGCTAAGGCCAGTTAGCGTGCAAGAGCCTGAGTCTCCACAGGCTGCTGTGTCCAGTGGGTACCCAGTCCTGATGCCCGCCCCACACACCAACCCTCTTAAATCTGGAACCACTGGCTTGCCTCTTTTCTGCCAGGTCTGACTAGGATGCCACATCATTCGTCCTCCAGAATGGGACACTTCTGAGGGAGAGGAGCTGATACGTAATTACTCTGGGACAACAAATTTAAAATCAGGATGTGTGGCCCCTCTCAGCAGATTGCTGGCTGTGAGACCATCTCACTTATTCCCTCTGTAGTCCCTGCACTCATTTCTCCCCAGTGTCACCGAGTGACTTATCACTGGGCTGATTTACTGCCTCCCACAAAGGGTGCATGCAGAATGCAAGGAAAGAGCTGTGTAAAATACTCAAAATGCTGGGCTCCCTAGTTGGCTGCTGATATCTCACAGCTCCAAGGGCTCTGGTTTGCTTCAGCTCCCTGGGTCTGGCCTTAGGCTCAGCTCCAGCCAAGAGTGGGCTGAGTGGGCATCAGCAATTGAAAACGTCTGCCACTTTTTGGAATCTGGGTACTGAGCCCAAACTGTACCCTCCCTTCCCTTCTTCATTGGCTATGGCCATCGGTTAGCTCTGAACATCCCCTAATCATTGGTCCCCTTGGGCTGACTCATCTCCATTAAACTCTAAGTCTCCTGGAGGGCAGGTGGCCCAGGGTCTTAAAAACTGGAAGTGATGTTTGGGTGATTTCATGAACATTCAAGGGAAAAAACCAAGGTCCAGAGAAGGTGAGTGACTCACGTGAGATTGAGATTCCAGAACATTCTGTGACCTGATCCTTGCCCTCCCCAGCACCACACCACTCTTACGCTGATTCACTCTATCTGCAGCACTGGGCATACAGCAGAAACCAGTGCACATTGACCGATCAGATTTCAAGAAAATCCAGCATCCTGAAGTCTCTAACAAGACAGCAATAATGCTATAAATCTAAGGCTCTGCCTGACAGTCTGGCCGTACTCCTGCACACACGTAATAACTCAACTGAGGTAAATACACAGGGTCAGAGGTTCTCATATGTATATAATGTGTGTCTATATAATTATAAAACAGATGGATGGGTAGATACAGAAAAGAACTCCGTGAAACTGTTCTAATAATACCCTGGATCACACCAAAGGCACCCCCCAACAAAAGACAGAGGGAAATGTTTATTTTTAAGATGTTCATGGCACAAAACTGGTAACAACCCCAAGGTCCATGGATAGGGAAGTGAGTAAGAAAACTGAGATGCAGTAAAAAGTAAAAAAAATAGGAAAATTTGAGTTGATTTTTAAAATGACAATACATAAGATTTTCTCTTCCCATAACACAGTTTAAATTCATTAATGAAGCAATTAATAAATAAGCATCTGTGTATCTAGGGGGGAGCACAGGAGGCACTTGGAACAGCAGGGCAAAGATCCAGAGCCTGGGGGGAAATGGACAGTTAACAATAACACCAAGAGACCACTGAGTGTGTGGTTCCATTTCTACGAAATATCCAGAATGGGCAAATCCACACACAGGACACAGATAGTGGTTGCCAGGGGCAGTGGGGAGAGGGAATGGCAGTAACTGTTACTAGGTACTAGGTTCTCTTTGGACTGTTGAAAATGGTCTACAATTGCTTGGGAGATAAATGCACAACTCTTGAATATACTAAAATCCCCTGCATAGTACACTTTTCATTTTATTTTTTAAGTACGCCCCATGCCCAATATGGGGCTTGAACTCATGACCCCACAATCCAGAGTCCCATGTTCAGGGGCGCGTAGGTGGCTCAGCCATTAAGCATCTGCCCTTGGCTCAGAGCATGATCCTGGGGTCCTGAAATCGAGCCCCACATAGGGCTCCCTGCTCAGCGGGAAACCTGCTTCTCCCTACTCCCTTCCCTGCTTGTGTTCCCTCTCTCCCTGTCTTTCTCTGTTAAATAAATAAATAAAATCCTTTAAAAGAGAGAGAGAGACAGACAGAGTCACAGGCTCTACCTACTGAGCCAGGCAGCCCACCCCCCACTTCACTTTAAAGTGAAGAATACACTTTAAATGAGTGAACTTTACAGAACATAAAGTGCCTAGAAAATGACTAACAAAAATTTAAATTAAATTTTAAAAAAGCATCTCTGCCTAGGAATGGGAGGATTGGAGATGTCTACTTAATGTCTTCAATTTCCTGGGATCCTCTCATTCCAAAGACAAAACGCCTTCTCTATCTTGGGCTCAAGTGCCTCCCCCGCACAGGATCAGCCCCCTCTGGGCTCAAGTGTTCAGTCCGGCACCAGCTATTCATTCCACCCCACAGAAGGAAAGAGAAAGGCTCTTTCCAAGGTACAGGACGAGGAAGTGTGGGATGTATATAAAGAGCTAATCAAAAGCTGCCTGGCCAACACTGGTCCTGCATCCTCCAGGTTCCTGGGGTGCGTCAATGTCCCTCTCTAGGCCTCCTGCCAACCTGCATCAGTCAGTCATTGAAATGTGCCCTGGGAGTGGGGTTGTAGGGAAACAAGCAGTCCCCACATTGATGGTGAGTGTGACATAGTATAGCCTGGTTTTGGGGGGCAGAGGAAGTAGCAACTGGATAATATCTTAGCAAAAGCATGGGCCATGTGATCTAGAAACTCCATTTTCAGATGGATATTCATTCCGAATTTATCCTACAGATGCACTTGCATTTGTGTAAAATGGCTCATATATGAGAATATCTATTGTGGGTTTTGTTTTGTTTTGTTTTTGCAATAGCAGAGAATTGGGAAACAACTTATATGTTAATCAACATGGAACTGTTTTACTCAAAGTACACTATGTAGCCATAAAGAATAAAGATCTGTCATGTATTAATATGGAATCTTTTCCAAAATATGCTTTGAAATATGAGAGGCGAGGTACAGAACAGTACATATGATACCCTCTTACAAAAGAGGAGTCTATACACACACTGTTTGCATATATAATAATACCTATAGAAGGACAGACAAAAAAACTGATAATGTTGATAATACTTCCCTGATAATACTTTAAGGGGAACCTCCAGGTGGCTTAGGGATGCTTTTATTCTTACATTCTTGTGACTCTTTTGAATACTGAACTATGTTCATTTATTTTCTATTTGCAATAAATAATTCTTTTGTATGTAAAATTGTTAAGTAAATCAATATGCCATAATATCACAACTGTTTCATGAAGCATTATTTTTAATGTAGAGCAGGTTCTATTTAGGCCAGTTTCCATTTTCTGATTTCCCATAAAAGCGGTAGCCTCCCATTTTCCAAGTGGGTTCTCAGTCTCACCACCCACTGTCGTCCCACACTGCGCCCTGGTTCCTGTCTCAGGGGTTCCCCAGACAGTCTTCCACAGGCAGGCTCAGGTTCCAGGCCCCACTGGATCTGGCTTGGCTTCTAAAGCTCAATTATACACATGTACACCACCCATTTAGACCTCGTTCCTTTTATTATAATTAGGAAGACTGAGCAGGGGCTTTGGCCAGACCCTCTCTCAGGGCCATTTGAGTAGACTTAAACCAGGCCAGTCTGGGCCCGGTGGACTCTGAAACCCCTCTCTGGCTTGTTATACGCTGGCAGGATAAAAAGGAAACACTGAACAAATTGCCAGACGAGCTCCCTCAGGGACCAAGACAATGGGTCTGGAGGGAAAAGGCTTTTCCTTCCAGCCCAGCGGCTGTCAAGAGGAAACAACTTCCCCTTCGCCTCCTGGAATGGCAGCAGCCAGCCAGCCAGCCAGCCAGGGAGATTTATGGAGTTATAATGTGACCTCTTTATTGCTCTGAATGCTAGGGAGGCATTTCAGGGGAGATTTACGCCTTTTAGAAGGGGAGGGGAGCCAAGGTGTAGAAACATATACAGAGGGCTATTTTCCCCTCTGGGGGTTTCTTGAGGATTACTTGATCAAACCAATGTTCAATTTAGTCACCACCACTTTACATCTTCTGCTAATCCACCTAGTTTTCCTACAAGCTTTTTGCATGAAGTGTGGAGTCGAAGGAGAATCAGGAGGGATCTGCTTTGAATTCAGTTAAGACAAACAACAGAAAACCAGGATGAAGACCGCGTAGAGCCATGCTAGGAACCTATGCCTCCCTAGCAACCGGCCTGGGCTATCTTCATTTTACCTGTCTATGCCTAGGATCGGCTTTGTAAATGAGGGTGTGAGACCAGATAATCTAGGTCCTTCCTAGTTTGAAAATTACCCAGATTAATGTCAGATCAAATGTATGAATTACTCTGCTCCAGTGATTTTTCTGTCAGTTGCTTTTTTGAGCTGTGGAACCCTTTCTTCAAAGAAAATTTTATTTGAGGAAGTCTGACATAAAACAACGGAAGAATTAAGCGAATGAGGTGAAACGAAGTCCCAGACTCTTCTCAAATGCCCCTCTGCATACTGTTAGTCGCACACCTAATGGCCCTGAGGAAAGTCCTCCAACCACCAGAGGGCGCAGGAGCATAGCTGCTGGAGCGTCACTCAGGACTTACCAGTGATGTGACTGGGGTCCATCCATTTCTTCAATATCACATTTACCAAATATAAAGGCTGGGAACAGTGAGAACCAATTCCACAAGCGCGCAGCAGTGGAAATGTTTACCAATAGTAATCCTACCTCTCTTGCTCTGGTCTCCACAACTCAAAAGAGGAGTATTTGGAAAAGATGATTTCCAGCTCCCTACTTTTGAAATCATCCAATTTGGCACTACACTGTCACCCTTCTCATTTATGTATTTAAAAAAATTTCCCCCTTAAGTTTAACTGCTATGAAAATTGAAGCAGTACAGAAGGATGTCACATGAAAAATAAAAAGTCTCCCCATTACTAATATCACACTCCCTTTTTTTTTTTTTTAAGATTTTATTTATTTATTTGACAGACAGAGATCAGAAGTAGGTAGAGAGGCAGACAGAGAGGGCGGGGTAAGCAGGCTCCCCACTGAGCAGAGAGCCCGATGCAGGGCTCGCTCCCAGGACCCTGAGATCATGACCTGAGCCAAAGGCAGAGGCTTAACCCACTGAGCCACCCAGGCGCCCCCCCCCTTTTTTTTTTAAGATTTTATTTATTTATTTGACGGACAGAGAGATCACAAGTAGGCAGAGAGGCAGACAGAGAGAGAGGGGGAAGCAGGCTCCCCGCTGAGCAGAGAGCGGGATGTGGGGCTCCATTCCAGGACCCTGGGATCATGGTCTGAGCCGAAGGCAGAAGCTTTAACCCACTGAGCCACCCAGGCACTCCAATATCACACTCCCTTATAGGCAATGGTGGCTAATAATTTTTCTATCTTTTCAGACATTTTGTATCTTATTAATTATAATTTGTATTTTAGAAATTTAGAAATTACATAAAAGTACCAAGAATAAAATAATTATCCATTGCATTCTGTCACCATCTCTTATCCAGTCACTATTTTGAACTTAGACTATATCCTTCCAATTCATTTTTGTATTTTTACACACATTTATCTGCACCTCTGAACATCGCAAGTCTGATTTTGTGTTTTTTAAGTTTACTTGAATGCCTTCACACTTGTCCATCACATTTACAAATTCACTTTTTAAAAATTATGAAGTGTGTCAGTAACTCAGAAAAAAAATAATAAAACTCTTAAACTCACCACCTAGCTCTGTCAATCTTAATATTTTACCACACTTGCTTCAGATTTTTTTAAAGAAAAAAAACAAAAAACATTGCGAATACAGTTCATTCCTCTGTGCATCCCATCAACCCAGCCTCTTCCTTCCTTCAGTGGAAATAACCTCTATTTTGAATGTCATGTTTATGATTCATGTGAACGTTTTTACTCTTGCAATATATGTATTTTTCAAACAATATGTAATATTTTTGTGTTTTAAACTTCATAGAAATAACATGCAAGTTTTATTTTTGCCTATTATTATGTTTCTGAGTTTTAATTATGTTGATAAACATGGGAGGTACTTTGAGTTGCTTTTATAGTTTTCCACTAATGTTTCCATTAAACATCATTTAATTTTTCATTTCCTTATTGATGTATTTTCAGGTTGATTTCAATTTTTGTTGCAGTAAATGCTTTAGTAGGCATCCCTGTTCATATCTGTTTATATACTTAAGAAAAGTTTCTCTAGGATATATTAGACATGCTATAGACATGCTCAAAAATACATTTACAGGGTGCCTGGGAGGCTCAGTTGTTAAGCATCTGCCTTCGGCTCAGGTCATGATCCCAGGGTCCTGGGATCAAACCCCTCATCGGGCTCCCTGCTAAGTGGAGAGTCTGCTTCTCCCTCTCCCACTCCCCATGCTTGTGCTTGCTCTCTCTCTCTCTCTCTCGCTGTGTGTCTCTCTCTCTCTGTGTGTCAAGTAAATAAATAAAATCTTTAAAATTTACAAAACACTTATGTTTGGTTTTGGTTCTGTTTAACAACATATCTGTCAGCTTCTGGTAAGTTATGCTAAAACAAATTACCCTGCAAATCTCACTGTCTTACTATATTAAAGATTTACATTTTGCTGTTCCACAGGACAGGTCAGCTGCAAATTGGCTGAAGTTCTATCAGATGTGTGTGCTTCACCCTGAGATCCAGGCTAAAGGTCCAACCTCTATCTGGGTCTTGCCAGCCTCATGGCAGGGGGCAAAAAAGTTATGTCATGATGGCTTTTGAAACCTCTGCTTGGATGCTGTACAAGTGACTTCTAGTCCCATGTCATTAATCAAAGCAGGTACCATAGGCAAGCTTGTGTGATCAGGGTGGAGGATATAACCCTCCCCCAGGAAGGGACTTCTAAGAAGAACAGTGTTATTTGCCTAAACACAAATAAGATCATACCATAAGAACTCTTCTGCAGCTTAGTTTCTTCAGGGAAGCACATTTAGACATCCTCCCATATCAAACAGATCTACCCCACTCTTTTAAGAAGATTTATTAGTTACATTTTAAAGTGAATGATGCTTACAGGGCTGGCTCAGTCAGTGATGCATGCAACTCTTAATCTTGTGATTGTGAGTTAGAGCCTCATGCTGGGTGTAGACTTCACTTAAAAAATACAACAAAACAAGGTACATGCCGCTTAAATTCTATTCCCTACTTCCCACAGTTGTTTCACTGTACTTTTGGTATCTGAAAGGATCCAGTGATCAATGGCCGTTTTTTTATGCCACAGCTTCCCCATTTCTTATGCTTGGCCTATTTTGGCAGGTAGTTTTTCACTACTGCACACAGAGGGCTGTAATGAACATCCCTGCATCAATTCCTGCTCCAGGATATATTCACCTGTTGATTTCTGATAAGGCAACTTCTAGCTTCTTGTCTTTTTTATAAAAATTATGTTGGCTAGGGGCACCTGGGTAGCTCAGTGGGTTGGGGCCTCTGCCTTCAGCTCGTGTCATGGTCCCGGGGTCCTGGGATCGAGCCCCGCATTGGGCTCTCTGCTCGGCAGGGAGCCTGCTTTCTCCTCTCTCTCTGCCTGTCTCTCTGCCTACTTGTGATCTCTGTCATAAATAACTAATCTTTTTTTTTTTTTAATTATCTTGCCTATTCTTGTACAATAACTTTTCCATATAAATCTGACAATCAGCTTGACAGGCTGCATTTAAGAAATCCTGCTGGGGAGCACCTGGGTGGCTCAGTTGGTTAAGCAGCTGCTTTAGGCTCAGGTTATGATCTCAGGTCGTGATCTTGGGGTCCTGGGATCAAGCCCTGGTAGGGTGTCCTGCTACTCGAGGAGTCTGCTTCTCCCTCTGCCCCTTTCTCCTACTCCTGCTTGCTCTATTGCTCTCTCTCAAATAAATACATAAAATTAAAAAAAGAAAGAAAGAAGGAAGGAAGGAAAGAAAGAAAGAAAGAAATCAAATCCTGTTGGGATGTTTGCTGAGACTGCATTAAATTCTTGGATTTGCTAGCGGCATTTGGAAGAAAGAAAACTGCTATATTTTCCATCCAAGAACAAAGTGTCTTTTTCCATTCTGTCATGTCTTCTTTGACATCCTTTATCAAAGTTTTGATAGCTTTCTCCATAGCAATCTTGCAGATCTGTTTACCAAAGCTGACCATTCTCTCATTTGCAGATAATGAAAACTTTGGCTCTTTCCTTCCAATCCCGCTTACCTGGGAAATTTCTTACCTGGGAAATTTACAAGCTGCTGGAGAGCTGAGAGGTATGGATCCTCAAAGGGGTCTGAATTTCCATTGTATTTGACAGTATTTCTGTAGATGGGGTAGTTGTTGTTTCCTACTTTCAATGGGGATGAAATTTTTACTTTTGGGGGTTCAGTTTGTTTTTTTTTTTAACCTGATTTATTGGTGTTCAGGGAGGCCTGGGAAACCTTTCCTCAGCTTCTTTCACATGAAGTGTCCACTCCTTTTTTCACAATACATCCTTCTCAAATCCTATCACTGGCTCTCTTCCACTCACTAGACTTCCTAGACTAACCCAGGGTTTCCATGGGTTTACATGACCATTAATCACATTGATACTGGATTACCTATTTTATCCTTGTCATGGAGTATCGTCTAGATCATTCAGCATTATTTTATTCTTTTCTACCAAACTACATTTTGATCCTAAGCCAGATTATAAGCACATAGAGATCAGGATATATTTCACACCTTGTTTACTGGGTAGGTTTTATCTTCTCTCTCCTTTTGTACTCTAGTCTAGAAGTGGAGATTCCTTGCATGGAGGCTGTGGAGACCTCAGCTCTAGGCCTTTTTTCCTCCCATCCAAAACATCACGGCTGAGTCCCAGCACTCCGGAAGCATATTTGATGACAAAGACCTAGTCGTTCAATGCGTCCTTTCACAACTTTCACGTACTTGGCAGACATCTAGGGGAAAGTGTGAAGCTGCTACGGAGCAGCAGTATGATACAGCAAACTCAGGAAGGACTACAAACTAAGACATTCATACTGCTCACGCCTTTGGAGAAGGACACAGAATGTGGTCTTGAGGAGAGAGAAGTTCTACAGTTTATTCTCTACTTGCTAAGCTTACACATCGTCTCTTTATTTTTTATTTTCAATTACAGTAAAACATACGTAGAAGTACCACTTAACCATTTTTAAGTGTACAGTTCAATAGTGTTAAGTATATTCATACTGCTGTGCAGCCCACCTCCAGAACTCTTTAATCTTACTAAACTGAAACTGTACCCATTAGAGAACTCCCTTCCCTCTAGTAGCCCCAGTAGCCCCCATTCTACCTCTTGTCTCTTCGAATTTGACTACTCTAGGCACTTCATATAAGTGGAATCATATGGAATTTGTCTTTTTTTTTTTTTTTCTTATTTTAGAAAGAGGGAGTGTGTGAGCTGGGGTGGGGAGGGGCCGAGGGAGACAATCTCACGCCGACTTCGGTGCTGAGTGTGGAGTTCGACATGAGGCTCAATCTCATGACCCTGGGATCATGACCTGAGCCGAAATCAAGAATCAGACACTTAACCAACTGAGCCACGCAGGTGCCCCAGAACTTGTCTTTCTGTGGCTGGATTATTTCACTTGGCATAATGTTCTCACGGTTCACCTATGTTGTAGACTATGTCAGAATCCTCTTCCTTTCTGAACAAATATTCCACTGTATGTCTATACCACGTTCTGTTCACCCATTTACCCATCTAGGGACACCTGAGTTGCTCCCACCTTTTGGCTACTGTGTCTCACTCTTTTTAGTCAGTAATGTATTCATCTTTACAAAAAAGAGGAACCCGCTGGGGAGAGACAGTCCTCATGGCAGGGTCTCCCTAACTCTTCCAGGAAGAAACTCAGAGGCAGCAGTAGCCACAGAAAAGCCAGGATGAGAGGAAGATCCTGTGGCAGTGAGATCCTGAGGAAAGGAAGACCACCCAAGTGGCTCAGCCCTGCTAGAGGGGCTTGGGAGCACTTGTGGTGGCCTCAGCATGGACAATTCCTTGAAATGGGAGGGCGTGCGCCATCAGTGCGGCCAACACCACCAGGAATGGATAGGCAGTGGCCCCGGAGGGCCCCCAAGGGCCGCCAGCCTCAGCCCCTTTGTGGCCTTGGGCATCCTGCAGCCTCAGTCTCCTCCCCTGCTAACGGACACTGCAACTCCTGCCCGCAGGACAGGCATTGGGAATAATGAAACAATGAAACAATGACAGAAGAGAGCAGTGACACTGTACACTCTCAGAGTGCCTGCTGGGTTCAATGCTGCCACCAAATCTCTCCAAAGTGCCTGGCAACTAGCCGGGCTGAGCATGGCTGTGAGTGCAGACCCAGGCTCCATGCTCCTCTTCGTGGCCTGTGCTTCTAACCAGTTGCTGTCCTCAGTCCAAAACGGAGGGCCAGACAAAAGGCCCTGCTCCTGATTACTATAGCACAAGTAATTCACTTGTTCCTATTTTTCAACTTCTTCTGTTTTCAGCAGAGTCATTAAAACACTCCCACAAGTCTTCACCCTCCTGTTTCCATTCATTCATTTTTGCCAAAGAACTGGAAGCCCAGAAAGCTCATTTGGACAGTGTGCAGCTTCCACCAGCACTCCTGGGAAGACAGGCAGGATGGGACACCAAGTCCACATCACTCCTCTCGGAGAGGCAAAGGCACAAAGAGACTGAGGTCCCGACTCCAGCCCATAGTATCCATCAGAGACGAATGCCCAGGCAGGGGTATACACTGGGTTATTAGCGCAATTGCAAAATGAAAGAATAAGCAACTCCTCCTTTTCTTCATATCTTTCTCCAAACCCTCACAGTCTGGCAGCCCCCATGGGTTCGATGCATTTCCTGGCAGAAATCCACAATCCAAGCGACTGGCCCCCCTGCTTCTCAGCAAACACAGAGTAGCTCCATGGTCACATTAACCATAATACTATCTGATTCAGACCCTAGAAGAGACTCCAGGAGGCAGTTCACGGTGGAAGGGGGGGAGTCTCACTTATTCTTGGAGATTCCCAGAGACAGACTCCATGACGGCTTTCCCAGAGGACACACACTCCCCTCCGTGGCTATAGCCACACACAACCTTTTATTTCTGAGCACAACTCAATGTTGTTGTTGTTTTGTTTTGTTTTGTTTCATTTTTTCATTTTGTTTGGATCTCACTGGAGGCAGACAACTGCTTCCAACCCCCTTACGAAGATTTTTTAAATATTCCAAAGTTATGACAAAAGTCACTCTTTGCGTATCTACAACCCTAATTAGCCTCTGTTTATGTAAAACGCCCCCCTACGTGGAAGGAATTATAGACACACCTAAGTTGGATGTGGGGTCTCTGTCCTTAAATGTAGATTGATACTGGAATGAGGGCAAATTCTAAAACCCTCATTCAATTCAACTTGGTAGCAACCTAACCCTGTGCAAGCTAACCCTTTATTAGTGGGACCAAACAGATCCTACTTGATCCCTTTAATGGTAATAGCGAACATTTATCAACCCGGGACTAATGGCTAATATTTAAAGATACTCCAAGCATGTCAAATACGATGGTTGATGAACATTATTTCCTATTACTCACACTAATGCTATGAAGTAGGCTCTGGTCAACCATGTGCACGTGGTAACTGGGGAACACCACAAGAAGAGCTAGAAGTATAAATCAGGTGCTGACTCCAGACCTCAACCATGAGATTCTTCTGCGCCTCCGACTATCAGCTGCCTGATAGTAAAAAGTTGGAGGTCCCAACAAGGAACAGAAGCAAAAGTTTTGAAAATGATGGAAGAAAGTCTGGCTAATGCGCTCTGCCTTCACCATGAACAGCTGGTGAGATGGCCAGCTCTCCCCTCCCCAGCAGATCCGTCTTCTTCGTCCTTCTCCCCCTGACGGCCCCTTCTGCCTAGCCCTGGGGAAAGGGTCCCCTTTATTAATGCCATTCCTGGAGCTGTGTTTACACAGGGCAGGAAACTTAATATCAACATTCCCTGAAGGAGAGTGTCTTGTCACCTCTGTGAAGCACTTCAGGCAGGGGGAGACCAGCCTCCTACCCAAATCAAAAGGCACTTACACCCTTTAAACAGAGTCTGACGGGAGAGTTTGTTTCTACAGAGACTCTTGGAGTTCCTGAGCCTGTCTGTTATGATGAGGTTGAGAGGCAGTAACTCGCATACACAAAACTCTCCCTGGTGCCTCAAGAGGCTCTCTAAGATGGATCTTGGGAATCTGTTCAAAGTGTGGAGGAAGGAAAACAGTGGATTTGGGAACTCCATAGGTAGGAAAGGACAAACTCGATGAGCAAAATTCCACAAATTTCTGTAAACTAGTAGGGAAAGATTATAATCGATCTGGCTCTGAGGCCAGAACATTGATAGGATGTGAAGACTTTGTGGGTGGTGCTTAGGAAGCCCAAGGGTGCGTCATCAGGGCCCAGCAGAGCACCATAGGATCATGGAATGAGCCCAGGTGATTTTCACAAGGTAGAACTTGGAGGGCACCTAACCATTTTTTTTAGCTTCCTCTCCTGGCTCCTCTTACCCAGCTTCTATTACCTGGACTGCCCCACACCCACCCCTCCACCTTCAGCAGAGGCCAGCTCTGCAGAGTTCCTCTGCCCCTATCACTCTCCCCCATACACCAGGGGCTCTCTCCTGTTCCCAAGGCTTCTATCAGGGTGATGAGCCTACAGACTCATGCCCATGCCACCTGTGCCCTGGAAACTTCACCTGCATGTCCCTCACCCTTAGCTGCCTCTTCCCTTGTCGTCACCTTTGAGAAGACCCCTGGGGTCTTCCATGCTCTTCTCTCTCCTCCTGCCTTCTAAGTTTGGGCTGCCTTTTCGAGATTCTTACAACCCCTCAATCTCCTCATTTCTCCCCCCAACCCATGCTGGGTCCCTCTCCCTGTACAACCAGTCACGGATAGGGACACAGTCATCCCTCGACTTCTGTCTCTTGGTTCCTCCTCTTACAAGGATGCATCCTCTCCTCCCCCTCAATGTCTCAGCACGGCCAGACCGCAGGGCCAGACCGCAGGTATGAGTACAGGAGCCCAAGGACCCATACATATACTTTAGGATGAACTCCAGGCCTTATCTTTTCAGATAATGAACATCTATTTAGTATTTACCATGTAAGCGTATCTTGAACCCCAAAATGAATGAGGTATACCCTGAAAACACTTCCAGTCTACTGGAACTACAAGAAAAAGATAGCACCTTAAGATACAGTGAGAACATTGGCCCTGTTTGATTCTCAGGAGTTCTGCCTGGAGTTATGTCAAAGGCTGCCTACAGAGATAAGCCCACCACAGAGATTCCAATGAAAGATCCCATTTCCAAATTTCCTGCTTTCACAAGATCCACCTTCTGCTCCCTCTTTGATACCAAGAGGCAGTGTGATCATGTATTCTTTGATTCTTTCTTGTCTGTTTCCAATTCTTCTACAGTCAAGTGAGTGAGAACAAGAGGAAAAAAGCTATCTGCATAAAAAGGCCATTATGGAATTATCAAGGTATTAAGAAAAAAACTGAGACTATCAGATATTAGATAGTTTGCCAAGGTGCTGGGTAATAATCAGGAGGTACTCAGTGTGCAGGTTCCAGGGTCCACGCTCCTCACCACCATAACAGACAGTAACAACTCTCCCCTCTGGAGTCAAGAGCTAGATTCGGAAGCTCCAATTATCCTGGCCTTCCTGTCAAAGACCAAGACCCACTGAGCCTAAACGGTAAAACCCAAGGGACTTTCCAGAAATACAGAATGTGCTCTTCCCTCCATAGGAAAGCAGTCAAATAAGAGACTCCCAGTTCCTGCCTGGTGCCCTTCCTAGAAGTGCCATTTATTTTCCAGGCTGACCCAGCAGTCAGAGGCTGCCAGGCAGAAGGGGAAAGTGATTAATCAAATTCCCTAATCCCTAGGCCATGGAGGGAATGTGGGGTAAGTATATGACTTTCCAATTTACTCAATTCCATATTCAAAAGTTACTCCAGATTCTTTCAATCCAAGAAATTAAGGTAGTGGACCAAAAGGAAAAAAGGGGGGGCGGTTATGAGCTCCTGATAGGAAGTGGAATCCCACAGAATGAAGAAATGACTTGCTTTGGTCCACGTGAGTGGACGGTGATGTGAGGCCTCCAACCCTGGGTTCCTGCCTTGATCTTGTGTCCCATTTGCTACTGTGTGTCCCCTCTTCCCACCTCCACTGCCACCAGGAGATTATCAGGTAAGCAGGAGAGCTATACAATAGGACTCACTCTCCATGACAACATGGAAGAACAGCTGAAAATCCAAAAAAGATGAAGCAAATTGAATGCAATTTCCTGGTGGGCAGCTTCAGAATGAAGCCTGTGTAAACTGGGGGAATAAGAGGTGTATGAAAGTAGTCATCCACATACCTCCCACACCACTTTGTCCTCAAATGAAGGCTGTAGAGACTCAAAAGAAAGGTAATGACCATGGTTTTCACCCATGCCCTTCTTTGGCCAATCTGTCCTGGTGATTTTCTCTTGCCTTTCCTTCCATGCCTTTTACTTTATTTACTCATTCTCCAGACTAGAAAATACTTCTGACAGCCTATCGCTGAGCCACTGCTTTCTGTCTCTATGCCAGGCAGCCAAAACACACACACACACACACCCCTACCTCTCTGGGTGTACATATTCCCAACTTACTGATTCAATATGTTTGCCCTTTATTCATAAAGCCCCAAACTCCTCTGCCCGATTTCAACGCCCTGCATATCTGTCCCCAGCCATGTCAATTTTGTCAATCCCTGAAATGGACCAAGGCTGCTGGTGTGCTGGGAAAAGTTTTGAGAAACGGGTGATAACATCTAAAATGCCCAATGTGGCCGTCAGAGGGGGAGCACCACATCAAGAGGCAAGAGGCAGGGGTTGTCCACTAGGAGTAGCCCAGCTCATGTCGTAGAAGAGGAGTATAAAGAGGAGTACAAAGCCAAGAGCCAGAAACATTGGCAGTAACCCCAAAATCAAAAGGCAAGGAATGACCAAAACAAACACACAAAACTGGTTTCAGGAACAGATTGTTTGTCAAAGTGTTGATGTTGTTTCTTGGAGACTCTATGGATGTTATGGCATATAGCAAATGTGAAATTATGATGGGGTTGTTGAGAATGTAATTTTGGGTGTGGATGAAAGATTTATAGCTGCAAAGATGCATGAAAGATGTAAAAAGGTGCAGCTTCCACGGAAAACAGTAAAGTGGTTCCTCAAAACCACACAAAATCACCATATGATCCAGTTCCACTTCCACTTGCAGGTATATGCCCCAAAGAACAAAAAGCAGGGGCTCAAACAGATTTTGAGGAGACCCCTGTTCACAGCAGCCTTGTTTACAATTGCCAAAAGGCAGAAGCAACCCAAGGGTCCATCACAGATGAATGGATCAACAAAATTTGGTCTACATATACAATGGGATATCATTCAGCCTTTACAGGAAGAACATTCTGGCACACTCCACAACACGGATGAACCTGGAGAACACTACGCTAAATGAAATAATCCAGACACAAAAGGACAGATACTGTATGACTTCACTTACATGAAGTAAATAGTATCAAATTCATGGAGACAGAGAAGAGAAGGGTAGCTGACAGAGGCTAGGGAGAGGGGGAATGGATACCCAGTTTCAGATGGGGAAGAAGTTCTGGAGAGGAATGGTGGGTGATGGTTGTACAATAATACGGACACACTCAATGCCATTGAGCTATACACTTAAAATAGTTATTTGGTCAATCTTCTGTTGTGTATATCTTAGCACAGTTAAAAAGAAAAAGATGCATAAAGGAAAGTAAAAGCATTTGAGTCCTAAATTTCAATGGGAAGTGTGGTATCGTCACATGAAGTCTTTTATCTTATCTTTGGGTGGGATGGGGAAGTTTTCCCTCACTCTACATGGAATGACTAACCCAAGAGCAAAAGGCACAGCTAGCAGAGTTATCTTCTGGGAGGAGAAGATGCTAAGAAGAGCTTGGAATATTTTGTCATGTGGAAAGCCGGAAAGGATCAGACTTAGATTTTTGTCAAAAGAACACAGGAGCCAACTTGGACAGGTTCCTACTGGCAAAGACAGAACAATCTGAGCTTCAAACAGGATAATAGCTACATGGATTATAACACATCATATATGTTTAAATCTCTGAGTTCTTAACAATACTAAAAAAAATGTCATTGGTAATATCTGAAGGATGTCAGGGAACGAATTCATTATTTTGGAAAGTAAGGTGAAGGCAGCAAGCATTCACCTTGCCTTTCCTTTACAAACTGTATCTCAGGGTAACCAAATATTTGGTAACTGAAGTATTTTTTACTGCTATGGATATATTTCAGCTAATAAATGAGATCATTAGAATACCACTATTTGCAACCCCTAATGGAAGAATAGATCTGGGCAACGTCCATCATTGACTGCTCAATGTGATTAATTCTATTTTTCCAAATACAGATTTACATTAAAAAAAAATAGGGCAGAAGAACATGTTAAATATCATGCAGGAAATGCAATCAACAGAATCTAGGCTGAAGGGTAGGAAAAGTCTACAGGAGAAGCCTAGTTTATCTTTAGCAAATATATTGCAACAAAAAAAGAAGGGTAAAAAGGTAACCTATAGATTAAAAAAAAAAATTGAGAGACACGTTAACAGAGGCAAATATGACTCCACAGAGGCAAAATATGGACCTGGTTTAGACAAACAATCTAAGAAAATTAGACAAGTAGAAAATCTGAACACTGAGGACATTTAATGATATTAAGGAGTGATAATTCATAACAGAGTGACATTGGCATTGAAGCTATATATATTTTTAAGTGTCCTTGTATCTTTTCATACAGAAATATTTATAGATGAAATGATAAGTTCTCTGGAATTTCCTTCAAAATAACTTAGTATGGCGGAAGGGGAGCATATAGATGAAAACAGCTTGTCATGAGTTGCTATTTGTTGAAGCTAGGGAATGAAGAGTATTGACCTTAAAATCTTTATTTTCACCTCTAAACTTCCTGGGAGGTAGATGCTCTGGCTAATCCATTTTCTGGGTCTAGGGATACACACCTGCATAAACAGTATTTTCCCCCCATAATTCCCCCCATAATTATCTATATTCCTCATCGAGGCCACTCCCAACACCCACCTCACCTTGAGAGGCAGTGCCAGAAGCAGGTGGGATTACAAAACAGGGTAGGACCCCACCTCCTGGATTAACCAGGTCTCTCTTCTTCCTAGGGCAGAGATCTGGTGTGGGAACTAGGGTTGGCCTAGAATTTTGCATCTTCTTTCCACCTCAGCCTAGAGGCAAACCACACAGCCATGTGGTGCCTTACTGCTAACTCCTTACGCTAACTCCTCCCAAATATCCTTCTAGCATGCGGATATAACTCCTTACTGCTAACTCCTTACGCTAACTCC
Source organism: Mustela erminea (assembly GCF_009829155.1). NCBI lineage: Eukaryota > Metazoa > Chordata > Mammalia > Carnivora > Mustelidae > Mustela > Mustela erminea. The sequence goes on from NC_045615.1 coordinate 12,424,513, forward strand.
TCCCAAATATCCTTCTAGCATGCGGCCTCCTTTCCATCCAAGTTCTTTCTCTGACTGGGGAAAATGGGTGTGAAAATACAGCGGGGAGGCAGGCATCACCTTGTGGACACAACATAGGAATTTCCTCCACCGGGAAGCCTGGTCTGGGGTGGCAGGCCGGTGTAAGTATGCTAAGGGCTCCCGTGGAACCCAGATTTACCCTGCCAGCGCCCTCCCTGCACCAAGAGGGCACATTCACTTTTTATCTCCCCTCCCACGCTGTAAGCTGCTGGGATAGAGAGGCCATCTTGTTCATTTTTGATCTCCAAAGCCTAACAAGTACACAACTCACAGGAGGCAGGCAAAAATACCTGTTGGCTGGTTGACTGACAAAACAAATGGTGTCTGGGTCTGGTGTTTGGAATGGAGCTCCACGGGCTCCTAGAAACTCAGACACCAAATGGATTTGGTAATAACAGAAAAGCAAAACCAAAGGAACAATAAACTGAGATCAGCTCTGAGGTAACACAACCCAAGGTTTCCAAAAGTTGTTCTTACATATTAGGAGCTAAGTAATTTATTATGTCTAATAAAAAATAAAACTGCCCATCAAACCCCAAATCTCACAGACACCATTGCTTCAAATGAGGCAGGTGGCCATGGAAACCAACATTACAGAGACTGCACGAATTTGAGTCTGATACTCAGGCAAGCCCAGAAAGGTTATAAGTTACTATGATAGCTTTGGTATGAGGGAAGACAAGGCCAACATGAACTATTATCCTGGAAGATGTATAATACCCTGGATTTTAAATACCCCAAAGGGCCCTATAGGGAGCAGCCCTTCCCCTTCTTACCATTTCTGCTCCTGGATGGGCATCTGAACCTTACAAATGCTTGCCCTGGACCCAAGAGAGGCATGCTAAGGTGTCCAAAGTCAGGCAGCAGGAAAAGGAGAGCACAGGGTCCTTCACCTCATTGACTTCCCTTTCTGAAAAGTGGGCTGAAAGCTACTGCTCAGGGCTCACAAACCAACATACCCTGCAACTGGCTGCCTCACTTTGAGGGGGAACCACGTCAAACACACATATGTTCTAGCTTTAAATTGGCTATATACACAATAAACTGAAAGGCAGGAAAACTGAGTTTTTATATACAACTCTCCCATCTGATTGGCTATTTATTATGGGCAGTTCCTCCTGCCAATTCCCCATCATTGCTCTACTTAAGGGATCTAACTTCAGGAGCCAGCCTGGGTCACTGATCTTTAAAAACTTTCTTCGGTGCTGAAATAACTAAACAATCTTTTACCACTGTTTAAATATATACATATATGCATGCCTCTATATGTATGGTAACCAAGAAGTCAAGGATTAATGCCTAACCGTGGTTATCTTTGGTGGTAAGATTACCAACTATTTGTGTACTGGTGTATATGAGTTTTATTTTTTCCATATTAAACATACGTGGAGTTTAATAAAAGAAGGATAATTAAGTGTTACTGATACTATTTGAAAAAAAAAATACTATTTGCTTTTCTGAAGCCATCTTTGACCTGGAAAACATTTTCTTTTTTCAAATAAGCACTATTTTCCTATTAAGTGTGTACTCTATGAGAACCACATTCTTTATTTAGGGTCAAGTTAAGTTCTTTCTATGGGCTAGGGAAAGGTTTTATTTGTTGTTTGTTTTCCCCCCACCTAGTCAATTTCAAGGGGTAACTTGTATTATTGCCTCTCTTTACCTGGTTTGATTTATGATCTTGGAAGTCAGGTCATTCTTTGCTAGGTCGAAGAGAGAACGAAAAAAAAAAAAAGGTCTCCCCACCTAATACCTGATAAAATATCTGAAAAGGTCATTGCAGACCTTGACAGAAACATACAATTTCAACCCAATCTGATAAAACAACAACTTGAAAACTTTTATCAGAAGAACACGTAACTTGCCATTTCCCAGCTCAATTGACTGAACTTTTTTTATCTGAAATGACAGACATCGTAAGATAGGAAAAGCTGCAGATAAGAAACCAAAGTGAGTTGTCTTGAATCAGATCCGATTGTCTGCCCCTGGTTCAAACTCCCACACCTGCTCTGAATGGGTCAATGAGAGTCTCTTGGCACGGTCCCCGAGGGGTTTGGAAACACTGCAGAAGCGGTGAACTTTGAGACTTCGGCGTTTATTCTGCGATTATAATTAACCTGCTCACCAGTTGCTATTGATCAATTCTGAATAGAGGTGATAAAGTTTGACTGGATTTCTAGAAGTAAAAATGGAGCTTTAAACCGGAAGGGAAAAAGGAAGGCTGCAAAAGTAATTTAGGAATCAAATTCCATTTGAAGATCTGCAATGAGGGAATCCCAAAGCCTCTGGTTTAAATAATCTACCAAACTGTGGTGGTTTCGCCTTCATTTCTCATCCTCCCGAAACAAAGCACATCTGTGACTACTCGATGCAGAGTGAAAGACAGCCTCACGTTCCACTTGCAGAGGCTTTTCCATGATTTTAAAGGTATGGAATGGCTTACCTGTCTCGATTATATTCCTCCTTTGGTGGAAAAAAAGATACTTGGAGCCATGAAGTCAGTCTGGAGACTTCTGCAAAATGCCGAAGGCCAGAAAACCAAATTCCCTTCATTCAGATAAGAGGTTTGAATATCCTGGCTCAATTCTGATTACAGAGCAGTAATAGATAAAACCATAGGCCCCCTGCCAGAAACAAGAAAGCTTCCATCCATGGCTTCTGTGTTCAGCTCAGCTCAACTCCATGGGGCTCAGTCACTATCCTCATTACACACATCCACACCCCTAGTCTCAACTTCATTAAAACCATAATTACTACAATGCTTTTCTCCCCTCCTTTCTCGGCTCCTACCTCAGATACATACGAGTTTTCAGAGGAAAGGATTTTCAGAGGAAAAGGATTTTTTGATAGAGCCATATGGTTTTGCCCTTCTTTTGCAGCCAGCAATCCCCCCAGAATGAAAGAATCCTCTAGCTTGGAGGGTCTGAATTCTGGGAAGCCTCTCTTTAATTCTCTGCACAGCAGAATCCGGAGGCTGAAAAGGAAGCTGAAGCAAGGCAGGGATTCCTAATGTCCTACTCACGGAGTACAGGGAGGGCAAATCAGAATGAGATGGAAGACCACTAGAGAGAATAGGGCACCTGAAGAAGCATTGGTGGGAAGTAGGAACACAGAGGGAAAACTCCACTGGGGAGAAGGAGCGGGTGGAGACCAAGTAATAGAAAATCCTAAAGCTTAAGGGGCACCTGGGTGGCTCAGACATTAAGCATCTGCCCTAGGCTCAGGTCATGATCCCAGGGTCCTGGGATGGAGCCAGCAGCAGGCCCCCTGCTCACCAGGCTGTGCACTTCTCCCTCTCCTTCTGCCTCTGCCCCATGCTCTCTCTCAAGTAAATAAAATCTTAAAAAAAAAAAAAAAATCCTTGGGGCACCTGGGTGGCTTAGTGGGTTTAAGCCTCTGCCTTCGGCTCAGGTCATGATCTTGAGGTCCTAGGATGGAGCCCCACATCGGAATCTCTGCTCAGCGGGGAGCCTGCTTCCCTCTCTCTCTGCCTGCCTCTCTGCCTACTTGTGATCTCTGTCTGTCAAATAAATAAATAAAATCTTAAAAAAAAAATCCTAAAGTTTGAATCTTTCAAACACCCTGCACCTTATGGTCCTAAAGGGATAAGCGTCCTCATCTTAAGCTTGGCAAAGGCAAAAGGAGGTAAATGAAAGAAAAGCATGGAAGTCCTGGAAATTGAACTTAACCTGAGTTCTAAGCCAGAGCTGTTGCTTACTGGGAACTTGGGCAGACTACTTAATCTTTCTGAGGCTCAGTTACGTCTTCGGCAAAATGGAGATCATATCTGCCTCTCCAGAAGGACTTAAAAGTCCCTATCACCTGACAACTTCCCCATTGACCCTTGATAAAGGATCTAACTTACTATATATAAATTACATTACAGAGAGCAAGATACAGGCACATATATAGCACAAGATAGAAGCTCATGTCCCTAAAAAGTTGTTAGCTAGTTTCCCAACACGAATGTATCCAAACTTGTAAATATATCTTGTGCAAACTAAAACAGATCAGAAGTTACTCCTATTATAATCCCACCCATATTATCATTCCTACGTTTTTTAGAAGGAGACAAAGAAATAGCTCTACAGATAGCCAATAAAATGTTTAAATTATCCTTCAGGGGGGCGCCTGGGTGGCTCAGTGGGTTAAGCCTCTGCCTTCGGCTCAGGTCATGATCTCAGGGTCCTGGGATCGAGCCCTGCGTTGGGCTCTCTGCTCAGCTGGGAGCCTGCTTCCCTTCCTCTCTCTGCCTGCCTCTCTGCCTACTTGTGATCTCTGTCAAATAAAGAAATAATCTTTAAAAAAAAAAAATTATCCTTCAGGGACTGTGCTACATGAGACCATGTCATCAACCATAGAAAGTCAGTAGAATGGAATACCTATTCCCAAACCATGAGAGGGCTTTGTCACCTGCACCTTATTCAGGATGTGCAGATCAAAAAAGTCACCAGCAGACAAATACTTTCAGATGGCAAAAAGGCTCCTTCAAGTTCTTTTTTTTTTTTAATTTTTTTTTTCAGCATAACAGTATTCATTATTTTTGCACCATACCCAGTGCTCCATGCAATCCATGCCCTCTCTAATTCCCAACACCTGGTTCCTCCAAACTCTCCCCGCCGCCCCCCCACTTCAAACCCCTCAGATTGTTTTTCAGACTCCATAGTCTCTCATGATTCACCTCCCCTTCCAATTTCCCCCAACTCCCTTCTCCTCTCTAACTCCCCTTGTCCTTCAAGTTCTTAAAGCAGCAGCATCCAGGGGCCTCCAAGAATTGCTCTAGAGCAAGGCAATGGAAAAACCCGCAGTCCTTCCTCTTTCGTATGCAAACAAAAGCAGCAATATTTGCAACAGGCTTCAGCTCTAAATTCGGTACAACTCAATTGCCTTAAAAGGACAGGCTGAGGGGCTCCTGGGGGGCTCAGTGGATAAAGGGCCGCCTTTGGCTCAGGTCCAGATCTCATCCTCCCAGGATTTAGCCCCACACTAAGCCCCACATGGGGCTCTTTGCTCAGTGGAGAGAGCCTGCTTCTCCCTCTCCCCCTGCTCCTGCTCGCACTCTCTCTTCTCAAATAAACAAATAAAAACTTAAAAAACAAAACAACAACAAAAAAAGGACAGGCTGAAAAAAATTGGTTAAAAGACTTACTTTGCCTTGGCGGAAGATAATTTGTTTTTCTAACGTCATCCTTTCACTGCCTTTTTTTCTGGTTCTAGCCCCAGTATAACCTGAGGGACAACAGCCACACCAGGAAAGGGCACCTGTGTCTGTGCCCCCAACACCAGCAATTTGACAATTGCTGAGATGTGCTACCCACAGACATTACTGAGCACAGGATAAGGGTTTTTTGTCCCCTTGGTAAAGCAATCTCCTGTTAAATAGCAAAAACCAAAAGCTAAATTCAATAAACAACAATTTATACTACAAAGTACTTTTCCTGTGCATCCGTAACTCTAAATATAGAACCCTGTTCTAAGCAAAAAGAGGGACAGAGAATCTCAGGAAGTTACTTCATGAGTGCTGTATGTCTCTTTAATAACTTAATTGGTTCAATATGTTTTTTTTAATTGGTAATATATTCATACGGTTCAAAATTCAAAAGGTTCCCTTTGCACACCAATTTTCTCAGCAACATTATTCACAAGAGGTGGAAACAACTCAACTATTCATGATGGATGCATGGATTTTAAAAATATGATATATACATACAATGGAATATTACTCAGTGTTAGAAAGGAAGGAAGTCATATGACATATTACCTCAAGGTTCAGATGGATGAACCTTGAGAACATTATACTAAGTGAAATAAGCCGGTCACAAAAAGATAACTACTATACGATTTCACCTACCTGAGGTACCTAAGTAGTCAAATTCACACAGACAGAAATTAAAATGGCAGTTACCACGGGTTGGGGAGGAGGAAATAGCTATTGTTTGATTGGTACAGAGTTTCAGTTTTGCAAAATGAAAAGTTCTGGAAACCTGTTTCACAATGATATGAAAATACATATTATTTTATTTTATTTATTTATTATACTATATATTATTTATTATACTTTATTTATATATATATTATACATAAAATCTTTAAAATCTTTATTTATTTATTTATTATTTATTTGACAGAGATCACAAGTAGGCAGAGAGGCAGGCAGAGAGAGAGGAAGGGAAGCAGGCTCCCTGCTGAGCAGGACTCTGGGATCATGACCTGAGCCAAAGGCAGAGGCTTTCACCCACTGAGCCACCCAGACGCCCCTGATATGAATATATTTAACACTATTGAACTATACACTTAAAAATGGCTAAGATGGTAAAGAGTAAAATTGAATAAAACTTAACCTTAACCTCCTTATATTTTAAAAGTATTTTATGGTTTAATGGGCTAATAAAGAAGCATAGAAGTGACTATTTAAAAAATGGTTAAGGGGGAAAAAAAATGGTTAAGGGGTGCCTCGGTGGCTCAGTCCATTAAGCAGCTGCCTTCAGCTTGGGTCATGATCCCAGTGTTCTGGGATCGAGTCCCGCATCCGGCTCCCTACTGGATGGGCAGCCTGCTTCTCCCTCTCCACTGTTTGTGCTCTCCTGTGCTTGCACTCTCTCTCAAATAAATAAATACATAAATAATCTTTTTAAAAAATTAAAATTAAAAATGCTGAGTTGCTTAAAAATTCAAAAGGTTCTACAGGGCCTCCTGGGTGGCATAGGTGGTTGAGCGTCTGACTCTTGGTTTTGGCTCAGGTCATGATCTCAGGTTCATGGGATTAAGCCCCATACCAGGCTCCCAGCTCTGCATAAAGTCTGCTTGAAATTCTCTTTCCCAGGACACCTGGGTGGCTCAGTTGGTTAAGCCAATGCCTTAAGCTCAGGTCATGATCCCGGAGTTCTGGGATCAAGTCCGGAATCAGGCTCCTTGCTTGGCAGAGAGCCTGCTTCTCTCTCTGCCTCTGCCGGCCACTCTGCTTGCTTGTGTGCTCTCTGTCTCTCTGACAAATTAATAAAGAAATAAAATCTTTTAAAAAAAGAAATTCTCTCTCCCTCTGCCCCTCCCCTTTGAGATTCTCTCTCAGCCTCTGCCCCTCCCGCTGTTTGCTCTCCCTCTAAATGAAAATACATAAATCTTTAAAAAAAAAAAAAATCAAAAGGTTCCAAGGCATTTCCCCATCCTTATTCTCACCTACCCAGTTATCCTCTCCATGGGTAACTGACAATACAAATTCCTTGTATTTCCAGAGATAAATTAAACATTTTCAAATACATATACGCTTCTCTCTCTCTCTCTCTTTTTTTTTTTTTAAGTAGGCTCCAGCATACAACCCAACACAGAACTTGAACTCAGGACCCTGAGATCAAGAGTCACACCCCTAACCAAATGAGCCACCCACGTGCCCTGCTCATTCCTTCCTTCCTTCCTTTCTTTCTTTCTTTCAACACAAGTAACTTGCAATATACATATCCTGTACTTATAAGTATCTTTGGAGAGGACTCTATACCATCATATAATGAATTTCCTAAGGATTTTATTTCTTTATTTGACAGAGAGAGAACACAAGCAGGGGGAGTGGGAGAGGGAGAAGCAGACTCCCCACTTAGTAAGGAGCCTGATGAGAGACTCATTCCCAGGACCCTGTGATCATGACCTAAGCTGAAGGTAGATGCTTAATGACTGGGCCACCCCGGAGCCCCTGAATTTCCCGATTTTTTAAGCCTATGTGATATCCTATTGTATGTCTGATGTGTATACAAACAGTCCCCTGATAATAAACATTTAGATTATTCCCAATTTTTGTTATTACAAACTGGGCCACAACTGGGCTAGAATTAATTCCTAGAAGTTAAATTTCTGGATCAAGGATAGCCATTTTATAATTTGTTGGATATCACTGAGGGCCGTCTGTAAAGTTTGTAACAATTTACACTCCCCCCAACAGGTATCAAAGTTCCTGTTTCCCCACATTTCAGAGTATGTTTGTTTTCTTAGCTCATTTAAGTTAGAAAACAAAAAAAAAAAAAAAAGGAAAGGGATACAGAAGAAAGTGTTATCTAAAACTGTCTCCTGTGCATCATTCTACCTGAGTGCTTAGAAAGTGCCTAGCAAATGTAGCCTGACCTTTTGATGGGACACAATTGGGCTGGTGACAGATTTCACTGGAAGCAGTGACACACCCCTGGCCACCCCGCACACGCCTGCCCCACTTCATTGGTTCTCAATCTAGCACCACAGACCAGCCCCAGCTCTGACTGACCTGCTTAGGGTGGTAACCGGAAAGTCAAACAACTTTGGTTTTCTCGGAGACTGACAAATCATTCTCTAGCCAAACAAGCTACTTCAGAGCTGATCTCGCAAAGTTCCCTATATAAATGAACTGGCTCTGAAAGAAAACGGCTTCATTGATAAGCAGTTCCCCAAAGATCCAGAAAACACTTGAGAGAGTTTTCCACTGACCTGTACCATAAACAAACTCCCATGACCCCACGAATGAAGCAAAGCTTTTAAAGAGATCACCCCGCTGACCCTGGATAATATACATGTATTTGACTGCGTTATTTTTTTTAATCAACCTTTAAAATTATTTTAAAAATTTGAGATCCTTTGACAGCATTATAATTGCTTGTTTCTCTGTTACCTAAAAAGAATTGTTATTGCATCATAAAGCATATTTTCTTTGCTTTTCCAGTCACATCTGTTACAATACTATTTCCTTCGTGGCATATGTACACATCATTTCCACTGCCTCCTTTTCTGCTTTAAGTACTTGCAGGCACTAATTAAAACAAAAATCAACTTTATCGTGCTATACATACATACAGTCAAAGACTCCTGTTTTAAAAGTACATTTCCATGAGTTTTGACAAACTGATATACCTTTGTAACCATTCTGATTGGTTCCTTCACAAGGAGACACAGCTCTCCTACCCCCCTCTAGCTATCTCCTGGGCATACAAACAAGGGCTCTAGCCCTTGAAATGCAAGAATCCCCTGCCCAGCTCCTCGGGCAGAGGGTAACCCACATCCCCTTAAGCACTCTCAGTGCCCAGGAGGTTATTATTAAGAGAAGCCATATTCCATATTCCAACTCAACAACTACAATCATGTATGAGAAAGCGTTCTTGCCAAACCTAATATTCGCTCACCTGGAGCAACACAATGTTGAAAGGACGTAGGCTTTTGCCTTTCAGATGTTTTTTTAAAGACTGATTGATTGATTGATTGATTGATTGATTTAAGAGAAAAGGGCAGAAGGAGAGGTAGAGGGAGTTTCCATCAGACGCCCCACTGAGCTCAGAGCTGGACATGGGGCTCAATCTCATGACCCTGATACCATGATCTGAGCCAAAACCAAGAGTTGGATGCTTAACCTACTGAGCCACCCAGACACCCCATCAGTTATTTTTACACAGTCATTCTCTCTCTCCTTCTTAACCGACATAAAACAACTTCGGTGGTTTCTCAAGGGTTCCAGAATGCTCTCCCACCCTGCTCCCTCTGTCCCCAGGCTCCCCAGTGGGCCTTTAAAGCAGCCACTCTGTGTGTTTTGACCTGGGCAGAGTACTGTGGCAATTACCTCCTAGATCTCTACTCAAATATTTGCCAAGTGCCCAGCATGTGCCTGGCACTTAAATATGACTAAGACTCTACCTGCCCTCAGTAAGGTCACATAATTCCATTAATGCAGCCTAATTAATGATGTCAATGGTTGTTTCAGGGTCAGGCTCATATTGAACTTGGAATGAACTTAAGTTCATATACATTGTAGTCAAGGTGGAATAACTCCTTCCAACCTAAGTGCACGGCCTTACAGAGGCCCTTGTTAGCTTCCCGTACTTTGATTTTTGTCTTTTCCAATAACCAACATAAGAACTCTGGCAAGATATTAACTATTGTTAAAAACAAGGTAGTTAATACTTCATAAAAAAATAAAGCTGTTCTCTTCTTTCTTCTCACTGAAATTGAAACTAGTTTCTGAGATGAAAAGTGTGTTAGTCTGTGTGGTTTTACCTATGGCTGTAAATATATTATTTACACGAAAGCCAAGCTGTGTTGTACCATTTCACAGTACCACAAAATGTGATGGCAAATGAGAGTTTAACTTTTCCTGTCTTTTTTCTTTCTTTCTTTTTTTTCCTTTTTTTAAAATTGTAGGTGCTATGCTTTCCCTGGCCAACTCCTGCTACTTACCCTTCCAGACCAAATGCAGATGACACCACTTAGGTGAAAACTTCCAGATTCCTAGGCAGAAGAAAGAACCACTTCTGTTTTCTCTCTTTTCCTCTCAGCTCATTACTGCAGCATGCTACTGGGTCATCTACCCATTTTCATGTCTGTTTAGGGTCACCAACCATCCCTGTGTATTGGGGATTGCCCTAGGTTTAGCACTAAAAATCCCAAGTCCTGGGAAACCCCTCAGTCCTGAGAAAATCAGAAAAAAATAGATCACTCTACATGACCATGAGTAGCTGCTTAACAAAATAGCCATCTTTTATGGGCCCAAACCAACTACTTCACAAACACTGCCTTATTTTTCTAATATAAGACAACACTGAAGGTAGTTAGGATTATACCATTTCACAGAAAAAGAGGGAAGACTGAGAGGTAAGTAATTTGCCCAAGATCACAGGGTTACTGAGATTGAATGAACATTTGCCTGTCATTCTACCATGCTCTCTTGCCATCTGGGGGCCCAGTGGCCACTCCAAACAACAGGGTCTCAGTAAATATCATGGAATCAGTAATCACTTGTCATCATGTTTCTATCCCTCAGCATCAGCTAATATGTCGGAGCTGGTCCTCGATAAAGTTAGCAGGCATTTAGAGGAGGGGTCAAGGGATAGGATGAAAAGATTAAAAAATATATATTTATTTACATGCACTGTTTTTGTAATTAACTTGCTTTTAGGTAAGTGCCACCTACAGAACATGCTGAGGATGGGAACGCCAGCAGGTTCCACATGTCTCACGTTCTCTCACAAAGATAACATGGAAGCTTTCATGAAGACCATTTAACACACTTGGCTCTCTACAGAGGAGATAATCCAGCTGCTACGCCAGGTGGGACTTCCTGAACTAGTGGAACAGAGCAGAGTACTGGGAAGACAGGCCACACTTCTCAGCAAGGAGATGCCCCTTGGAGTTTAGCTTGTCATCTGCTGACCCTGAAATCTGGGAAACATTACTTACTCCAGCATCCTCTTAAATAGTATGGGTTACATGTTAGAATTTAAATACTGTGTGCACTCACCCAGCACTTTTTTTTTTTTTAAACATTGTTGTGGTTGTAATTCTGATGACCAGAAAAGCATATGCTCCATTTTTGGACTTTGAACTTTTTTTTCCCTAACCAAACACCAAATTCTCATTCCAGGTTACAGGGGTTAGAAAGCAACCTTTCCACTCCCACCACAAGTTACAAGAAATGGAACTCTGGGGCCATTTCTCCCTATTTTAAAACGTAATGTCCAGGGAGAGAGTTCTAGAGGCAACGGGGAGTTCTGAGAAAACAGAGCCAAAACTCACGCCCCACCCCCAACCCCAACACATACACACCCAACTACCCACTCCCAGCTGCCATTGTATGGAGATGCTTCAAGCAAGCTATCTGGCTCAGGCCCTAAGAGAGGCTCCGGAGCCAGTTGCCCCTCCTCCCCTGGGGGGTGCCGTCTGGCTCCCCTGAGAAGGGGAGGGGGAAACTACGAGCCACAGACCCAGCCCCGGCGCCACTTCCATGGTTAATCAGTTTACCTGGGATGTGTATTTGGCTGGACCCCCCTGGGGACCTTCCCTGGCCACCCAGGGTCAGAGGATAATTTAAAAGCTCTTCAAAGCCAGGGCCCTTCTCAGAGCCAGCCTAAGACTGGAAACCTGGGAGGGACAAGCTTTACTCTTCAAAGTGAGAACAAATGTGAAAGGATTTAGCACTTAGTAGGTAGTCAATAAATGTTAACTTTGTTTCTCAGGTCTGGGCTTCCCCTCCCCCGCAAAAACCATCTCCAACCAAACCCAATACTGGCCCTTCCTGAAATTCCACAGGCCATAGGTCGTCTGCATTTTGAACTAGTGGTTCCCACTCCCCTTACTTGCCTTTCCAAAGCAAGCAGACCCTTTCTCAGATTTCATTTTGTTCAGTCTGTAAATCGGAGCCACAGTGCCCACGTTTGCCATAATTCCCAGTTTTGCCATTTCACAGAAAATATTCAATGGTGCCCATTAGGATTGTTATTTCGAACCTCAGCCCTCAGGACAAGAGGACGCTCAACTTAGGGAAACTGCTGCAAAATCTCCATTTAAGTCAGATATTATAGAGAAGCCCTTCTGGGCTTCCCGTGGCTCCCTTGGACGCTGATCAGGTATGCGCTTTCGATACACCCAGCACACGTGCCCCCGCAGACCCGCGCAGGGCGCAGTGCGCGCTGGCCCCGGGGCACCCACAAGGTGCCAGCCTCAGTTCAACCCATCTCCATTGCTCCAGTCCCTCCTTTGTACCAGGTGTGAAATCCCGAAAGGAGAATCATCTGCCACTCGGAAGGATCCTCCAACTGGGCCGCCAAATGGCCCAAAAGATCTTGGGCCCTCGCCAATGTAATCAGTTCCCTGCTGGGGACTCCAAGGGAGGGCCGAGAGGAAATGGGAGCAGAAACCCCGCGATCGCGAACGCTGTCCACCAAGGGCTCCCGGAGCTGCCCCTCCCAGCTCTCCAGTGAGCCTGTCACCCTCCCGCAGTCACCTATAGATGGGCATGGCGGGGTCACACGAACCCGACGTCTGGGGCTTAACGGGGACACACTCAGACCCTGCCACCCTGCAGTCCTCTCTCTTTCAGAAAAGCACCAGAGAGTAGGCTCGCTCCCGCTTAACAGAATCTGGGCTCTCAGGGGCTGTGACTTTCACTGCCGCCAGCGTTCGGAGCCTCCAGCTTGGGTCTTCCTTGGAAACTCACGCGTCTGTCCCTTCCCTACCGCCCGCCACCCTACACGCACACTTGTGAAAAATTAAATGTTTCCAACAGTGCTCACGACAGCCTGCTCCAGTACCCAGCCCGGGTGCTTGCGCTCAGTACTCACCGAGATTGGGGTGTCGGGCAGCGGGGTTGGCCCTCCCGGGCAAGCTGTGCAGGACCGGGCTGTCGAAGGGACCGGCGGAGGCGGCGGCGGCCGCGGCCCAGGACGCGCCCACGTCGGCCATGTAGGCGGGGTAGGGGCTTGAGTAGGAGCCTGCGAAGCCCGCACGCCCGTACTGCTCGCGGCCCGTCAGGCCCGCACCCGCAGCTCCGCTACCACTGCTGTAGGCCGCGGCTTCCCGGGCCGCGGCGGCGGCGGCGGCGGCCGCCAGGGACCCAGTGGTTCCCGGGAAGGAGAAGCGCGGCGACACCGGCGGGGGCGTGTAGGCGGCTCCCTCGGCTCCCGCCTGGCTCCAGCCCGGACTGCCCTGCTGGGTTCCGGGCCCGGCACCCGACGGGGCCCCACCGGAGCTGCCGCCAGAGGTGGCTCCGGACGCGGCGCCCCCGCCTCCGCCCTGGAGATAAGACAGGCCCAGCACAGATGAGGGCACCCGCGGCGTAGGCACGTAGACTGGCGAGGACGCAGCGCCCGCGCTGTGCATGAAGGCGCCGGGGCCGCCCGCCTCGTAGGCCCCGGGAGGGGGGCCGTGGTTGGCCGCCATGGCCAAGCTCTGGTACATCGCCCCCGCGAGCTCTACGCTTCGGAGTCCCGTCACTCGCGAGTCAAGGCGCGATGCAGCAAGACACAATAATAATAATGATAGAAAAAATAATAATAAGGTACAGGTGAGAGTCTGTCACATAAACGCAGATCAAAAATCAAAAGTAAAGAAAAACCAATCTCTCAAAAACATTCACGTATTAAATCCAGCATCGAGCAAAACCGACTCTAGGCTCTTGTTTATAGGAAAATCCCAAATTGAAATTTTGGTTCTTCCTGGAGGTGCTAGAGGAGAGGCTGAATCTACCCCTGGGCCTAGAGGTCCCGAGCGCCTACGAGTGGCAGAAGACGCGGGGTGGTGCCTGGGCGCCTGCGTGGGGCACGGGCCTTCGGGTCACGCCGGCGGCTGTCGCCGCGCACAGTCCTCAGGACACCGCAGACTCCGGCGTTGGGTGCAATAGTCTGGTTCCAATGCAGAGGGACCGGCTGCGTCCTTCTACAGGTCCTAAAAGGGGAACAACAAAAAGAGGAAGTTCATTAGGAGCCTCGTTATGCTCGAGGTTGCTTCTTTCGAACTGCTAACCCAAGAAAACATCACTCTCTCTCAAAGGCTCCCAAGGAAGCTGCGGTCTTCGTTGTGCGGAGGCCCGGGAATCTGGCTGCTTCGTGGAAGCCTAGGGAGGGCAGTTTTAGGGACATGGGGCTTCATGGTTATTGGACCTGTAATTATGGGTAGTGACCCAGGTCATTTTTTTTTTTTTTTGTATTGCTTGTCAGGAACGTCTTTAATTTTGCCTTATTTTTCAAGCATATTCTAGTCACTGTATTTTATAAGTTCAAGGGTTTTAGGTTTCCAGGGCAGTGCCTGGGACCCAAGAAATATCTCTGTCCCACCTAACCCCAAGTGTCCCGGGCGTGAAAAAAAACTTTAGATTGCCCGTGAAAGACAAAGACAAACTCTATAAAAACCAGCAACCGAGGAAAATTTTCTTTGTAATCTTCTTTTTTTTTTTTTTCCTTAAGTAGAGGTAGAGTCTAAATGTTTATATATGAGCACAGTGTCTGGTGAATTTCTGTGAAAAGGATTGTGAAAATTCTTATCCATCCACACACTTTACCATGAGGAAGTCAAATCAGACAAGATATTTTTCCTGCAAACAATATTTTAGCGATGTTGCAGATTGGGTTTCCAAACTAGAAAAGTGAAAGGAATGTCCAAGTTCACTTTACAGAACTACTCCCTGGTCATCTGGATTTACTGAATGGGTTTTTCCACATAGAATCCCTGGTTCACCCACATAGGGAATCAGAACACCAATGACACTGCTTGAGGGGGAAGAACCATTCATGGGACTTGGTTATATCCTTGTATCCTGTGTTTTTATTTTCCCAGGCCATTTTTTTCTGATAAAATAAGGGCTTTACTTTCTGAAGCACCTGCTTTGTTCCAGGTCCTTATTGTCACAGCTTCACTAAGGAAAAGTGTGTCGTCTCTATTTACAAAAGATAGAACTGAAGCATCATTAGAGAGTTTTGAAACTTGTCAAAAGATCAAAATACAATTAAGGGGGGTGAGGGACAGAATGTGTGGGCCTCCAGGGTTTGAGCCTGACTGAGACACTCCCACTTTTCTCCTTAAGATGAGGTAGTCACTTTTAGCAGTAGTTTCTTTTTCATTGCAATAGTAGAATTAAAGATATTAATTGACCTTTATTACACTAAATCCAGGCTCCATCACTTACTGAATGGATGACTTTAGACACATTAGTTAACCTCTGTGCCTCAGTTTCCTCATTTGCAAAAATGCAAATGTTAAAGGCATCTATCTTGTAGAGTCACTTGAGGATTGTGAGGATTATTATATATAAAGCACTTATAACAGGGTTTTTATAAAAGTTATAACAGGCACAAAGTTCTATACAATTGTTGGCTATTATTATTACAGATTTCTAGTGTGCCAGAAGACAGTGCCTCAGATATAATCATACTATAATAAATGGGCATCTTAATTATTGTAAAAAATTCTGAAAATGGAATTTCTAATACACACTATATAATGTTTTTAACCATTTTTGCAACATCACTAATGATAATGGAGTTAATAGCACTGTATTCTATAGTCACATGTTAACTCCGAGATGGTTTGTTATTTGCTTTCAAAACTATACAACAAATTATTGGTTTGTTGGACATTTCTTTCCAGTAAGAAGTCTGGCTAGACAGTGGATACAAAAAAATTTGATCTGAGGAGTACCGTATTAGTCCGTGGATATGACTCTTTTTTTTTTTTAATTTTATTTACTTATTTGACAGAGATCACAAGTAGGCAGAGAGGCAGGCAGAGAGGAGGAAGCAGGCTCCCTGCCCAGCAGAGAGCCCGACGCCGGGCTGGATCTCAGGACCCTGGGATCATGATCTGAGTCGAAGGCAGAGGCTTTAACCAACTGAGCCACCCAGGTGCTCCCGTGGATGTGACTCTTGATCTCCTGTTTGTGAGTTCAAGTCCCACGGTTGGGTGTAGAGATTACTTAAAAATAAAATGTTTAAAAAAAATTTTTTTTAACTAACTAACTTTTTTAAGTAACTTCACTCTTTGAAAATGAAGATAAAAAATAGTAACTTATAAAAATCTCTGGGCTTCAATAAGTAAATACATAGGTTTATTTTGATAAAATATTCAGTATTTAATTTTTACATCAAATAGTTTTTCTATTTCATTGTATTTTCTCTAGTATTCAACTTCTGCAGTTCTAAAACATAACATCATAATTGTTTCTCACATAACTGCAGGAAAGGAAGATTTATAATTTTGTAAGACAACTTCCAATATACATACAGACGCTAATTTACAAGCTTTAAAATGTAAATGCTAAAAATGCCATAAATCTAGCATTTGTCTTTATTACATGCTCTGCCTTTTTTAAATGGCTGGTACATTACCTGGGCGTTGGATTACTGAACAACAGAAGGTGGAGAAAATACCCTTCAATATCTTTCTAGAAAGACAAGAAATCATTCTGCCTGTTTCTATTATTAAGCCTCGGTTCAGGCATCCACAGAGGTAGCAGCGCCTGCCACTGAGAATGGCAGGTCGGGCCTCGCCATGGGGGCTCAGGCCTGCTCCCCGGTTTTTCTTCCCTTTCTGGCCACGCATTCCAGTTCACCTCAAATTCACAGACCAAACAGGAAATGCTTTCTTAGTGATTTAGCTGACAGCCCTTTTCCGATTTATTTCTGATTGCGGGAGGACTGAAAGCTTGCCCTAATATCCCCGTCTATATACAAGTCACTCCAGCTCTTTCAGCTCAGCTCGCGTCTCGGTTCTCGGCCTGTTGTGCAGAAAACTGTCACACACCAACGCAACACACTCGCCAGCAATAATAAAATTGGCCGCTGCTGGGGAAGGTGGAGACTCAGAAGTTGGGGGGGTGGTATCCCAATGGAACCTTTCTTTAAAAGCCTGAAACCTGCTCCTGGCTGTCTATTCCTCTTCTGAGGAACCCAGGAAATACTCTCCTGCAGCGCTTCCCCAACCTTCCCCTCAGGGTCACAGCGCTGCCCCAAATCCTACCAGCCCTCGGTCCCTCTCCACCGTTTCCCAAACGAAAGGTCTCTTCTTTCCCTCAGCCTGGTGGCAGTTTACCACCCAGGCATCCTGCTCTCCCTGAAGGACCCCCTGACTCCCAGCTCAAAGCCAAGCGACTCGGCAGCTAGCCGTGGCTGGAGGAGGGACGTCACTGCTTTCCTCTCGGGTTCCGGCCCTCCGCTACTTTCGCCCAGCAGTAATGTGAGTGGGTGGGGTTGTTAGCTTCGTGGGTGGTGTTTGACTCCCTGGACCCCAGTCGGGAGGGCTAGGAGGCTGACCAGAAGGGCAAAAAAGGTCCAGGCGCTCAGCAGCCGTTCCCGACTTGGAAGCGCCTCCCTGGGGCCCGAGGCCCAGTCGCGCTGCCTCCCACCACCACTCTAGAGTCCCGGGAGTCCCGACGGGCCACGCAGCTCCGTCTGAGCCCCTCCGTGAGGCCTGTCCCGGATCAGGTGGTCAGTGTGATTTCGCCCGGCCATCATCCCCATCCAGGACCTGCCTGAGAGGTGCAGAAACAAGGGCTGGAGTATACACGCGGTGGCGGGGATTAAAAACGTTCAAGTTCACACACACACACACACCCAAAAGCACTTCGAACATCCCTCTTCGCTTTCCCTCCAAATCTTTGATTTAAAGACGCTATTAAGCCAATGCCCGAAGTTGAGCAGTCTTTGACCAATTGGGGGGCGGAGGGGGTGACCAATGTCTCCTTTCCATCCACCAGTTACCTCTCTACTCCTAGGCAAACAGCGTAGAGGAGCCCTGGATTCGCGGACTGCGGGAGAGAGCATGGCGACGGAAGAAAAAGCCGTACCTGCCGGGACCTGGGCCTCCTGGAGGGCGGGCGCTCGCTCCCCTGGGCGCCCCGGGAGCTACCGCAGCAGCGGTGCTTCTCGCAGCCACTGTGCCGGCCGCCTCCGCTTCCCCCAGCTCCCAGCGCGGGTCCCCTCGCCCCTGCGCTCGCGTTCCCGGGCGCTGACTGGCCTGTGGGAGTCACGTGCAAGGGCGAGGGGCGGGGGTGCGCCGCAGAGGCTGCACCTCCGCTCGGCGCCGGACTGCGGGGCTGTACAAAAAACTCCCCCAGCAGGCAAAGTCCAGGCGCACGGATCTCGGAAAATGCTAAAGCGCCACTGCCGGGGCGCGGGGCTTCACCCACCGCCGTGCCTGAGGTCGATTCGGTTTGCAGTTTTGCTCAGGGTCAGCTTTATTCAGGAGCTCCCTTCTCCTACCTCCTCCCTCCACCCCATCCCCCACCCGCGCCTCCGGGTGGTCCGGGTCTTGCCGCAGCCCTGGACTCGCGGGACAAGGGGCGGGGCTGATAGAAGGAAAGGCGACCTCTTGAGAGAGACACCTAATCGGCTGTGGAGCACCGGGTCACCAGGAGAACCCGGCTGGCTGCGAGTCTCCGGGAGGTAGTGGACAGCCGGGATCCTGCTAGCCTCGGACTGCTAGGGGAAAAGACACAAAACCTGGGACTGGCCCACTGAAGTCAGAACGCAGTGAAGGAAGCTTCCCTTTCGCCTTCTCAGCAGCCTGGGGAGTCCGCGAGGCGGCCTCTGCAGCCCTCAATTTTATGTATCTATGCAAAACGTGCATAGATACATAAAATTTCCTGTCGACGCTTCCCATCTCGTATGGCCTCTAAGTTTCAGACCTTTCCGTTTTCCCTGCAGCCTGCCGCGCAGCTGCACCAATCCAAAGGACGTGGCAGGGGCTGGGGGAGCTTGGCAGTGCCCCAGGAAACCAGGAGTCTTCCAGGCAGCTCAGCAACCCCCCCCCCCGCCCCAACACACCCAGAGTTGGGGGCGGCAAGGGTGGTAGGCCTGAGTCTGGAGTCAGCGTCAGTGCCTAGAGGCCCCCGCGCAGCGGGGCTGCGAGCCGGAGAGTCCCTCAGACAGGTCTAAAGGTTAATAGAGCAATCACAGGGCCCTATTACCGCGTAAAAATAACCCATCGATTACCGCAGCCTTCAGCCCCAGATAACAGCCGGCCGGTGGCTCTCACGCTTTCGGTTAAACCTTTTTTCCCTCTCCTAAAGCCGAATTTTCTCTCAAGAGCAGGTTTTTCATACCGGATTAGAGGGGTCGGGAGGGGGCCGGGATACCACCCTACACGAAACCGGTGCAGCTGCGAAGGAAGGGTAAGGGGTTACGCCAGCTTCCGCTTTTGGTAATCAGCAGTGTATTCCTGGCCTGCTCGAGGGCAACCCGGGCGCAGAGGACAAGACTAGTACGCGGGGCTGATTGGAAGGAAAACCCCAAAGGGATCGTGGCCAACTCGTGGGGATTCTCAGGAAAATCCCGGAGGAAGGACTGATCGCGGCTGCGCGGGGAGTTCTTTTTCCTGAGCGAAATGTGCGGAGGATCAGAGGGGCCCGAGGGCAGGAGAGAAAACTGAGGCGCGCCCCGCGGAGCTGCCGAAGGTCTGCGTCGGGGCTGGACGCACCCTCGCCTCCCCCACCAGGCCCCCAGGCACCTGCTCACCTAGGCCCCTTCGCGCCCCGGAAACTTGGAACGGTCTGTTTAGGGACCCTGCTCCAGCTTCCTTCAACTCCTCGCCAGCGCCTCTGCAGATTTTAGCCCTGGCAGATCCCAGAAGTCTGGGAACTTAAGAGGGAAGGTGTCCTGGGGACCCGGGAGACTGGAGAGGTTTGTGGAGGACACTCAGCTGGCGCACTTTCAGAGGAATGGCGGCTAAGAGTACGCGACCCCTGCTTGGTCTAAAAGGACATCCCCATTGGCCTATGAGGACTTTCTGGAGAATTAAACGTGTGGGCTTGGACAAGCGGCAAGATGTTGTAGCCTCTCTGTTTTCGGTGGGGATTTGTGGCTCCAGCGAAGCCCTAGGTCTCAGATCCGCCTTGCACCCGAGACCCTCAGAGCTGAGCCTGTGCCCTGAGGATGTTCTTAGCAACACGCCAAGGGCTTGGGGCTTAGCATCTGATGGAGTGGCCATCCAAGTGTCCTCACCAAAGCCAAGGACACAGACCACTCCCAGGCGGGCTTCTATTAGCAGTGCTGGATGGCCCGCGGCGCGAGAGCGCGTGTGCTGAGGTTCGCTTTAGCTGGGTGCCCTGGGACGAGCCTCCCCCGTCTACTGCTCCCCCACAAGGCCTCCCGGAACCTTAGTCTCCTCCTCCGTGGAAGGGGGTTGGGGGGGGGGCGCAGAACGGGCCCTGCCTGCTCTAAGTGGATGTTGTGAGACCCCAGATGGAAGAGCCTGGTTTTTCTATGAGCTCGCTTGCTAGGAACCCCGTATTCACCGGGAGTCCTCTTCTGGCAAGGGACGCGACAGAGCCCTTTTATCCACGCCCCACTCTGGAGCAGTTCAGGTGGGCTGAGGCCTGGGAGCCTTGAGAGATTCGCTCCTTCTAGGAATGCGCCTGGGATAGAGAAATTTGTGTCTTCTTTCTTGCGGCTCTTTTCTCTGGGCCCAGCGCCCCAACTTTCTTCCCAAAGCGTTTAGCTCAAAGACTGTCCAGAAGGTGATTGGCGAGCGGTCTGTTCTCTTCGGGTGTTTGATTTTCCCTCGCTCCCTCCCTCGCTCGGGCAAGGCAGTAGCCCCCGCGTCTGCCGCGCTGTTGCCAGGAGCACGGAGCATTTCAAGGCCTCCCTGGCCCGCCGGCTGGAGGAGGTTTATCGGCTGCCGCTAAGTTCCCAGGCTTCTCTCTCGCTCAGGAGGCCGCTGGGAAACCGGGGGGGGGGGGGGGGTGCTTTTAGGTTCGGATTCTTGGCTATTTTTAAGGACGTGTCCCTGGGCTGGCCTGGGATGGTGGCCCAACCCCACTCACGTCCTCTTTCCTCTTTTCTTTCCCATAGTCAACAGGGAAATTTTAATACTGTAAAAATCTTTGATCTCTTTTTACTAAGGGCCTGGTCTAATGAAGAGTCATGGCATGAAATTTTAGACAAATAAGAATTACATAGATGCATTGCACACTTTTTAAAAAACTCCCCAGGATACAAGAATAAACTGCATTTTCTTGGTCCCTTAAGGCTCGGGGACTTGAGCTGGTCCATACCCTAGTAAAATCCCAACTGTAGACTGGAATTGGTGTACAGAGGAATCTGAACTCTAGTTCCCTGAACAAAAGAGTTAATAAACTGTGGACGATGGAAACCACGAAGACACCAGCCAGGGTCTCCCCTCGCGGGGTAACCGGATTTCCTGGCGGGACCCGAGCCAGCTTATTGTAAACGCAGCGCAACCTTAGGTGTCAGAATCTCAGATCTGGGTTGGTAAAGCCATTCAGCACCACGCGGAAATCAGCCTCCGTGGCCGCCTTACAAAAGCCAACAACGCCTGGAAAAACATGGGGCTCGCTCAGTCTTATAATCGGAACAAGAGACCCCCGGAGAGAGAGAGGGAGAACCAGAGAGGGGACTAGGAAGTCTCTCCTAGGGACTAGGAAGTCTTTCGTAACGAATTCTCCGAGATGTAGACGCTTCTCTGTGGACTTGAGCGCAAGGGCTCATGACAGACATGCAGAGTGACCCGCGCTGAACGTAGGCTGGGTCTGGCCCCCGCACGGCCCTCGAATTTCCCCACCGGGCCTGGGCTTTCCTTCTCTGCCACTCCTAATCCTCACTCGCGTGACCCATCCTGCCCCCTGTGCCACCCCCGCCTTGGGCGGAGCTGGGAGAACCAAATTGCGGAGCCGGGCTAGTCCCCGCTGACGCAAAGTTGGAGAATGAATTGAGCGGCTCGACTACGTAGACCTTTTTTCCCTCCTTGTGCCTGGCGTTTCAACACCCAGAATTTTTTGTGGCGTGGGGCTGGGGGTATCGAGGACATAGAAACACCCTCCCCCTACCACCCAAATGAGCTCAGCACCCCAGGAAGTGATAATCAGCCTCCCGCTGGCAGATGTGAGGAGAGAAGGCAGTAACGCTCTTTTACTCCGTCTTGTTTTTAAAAATACTATTCCATAGGGCGCCTGGGTGGCTCAGTTGGTTAAGCCTGGGACTCGTGATTTCGGCTCAGGTCTTGATCACAGGGTCCTGAGATTGAGTCCCTCTTCCGCTTCGGGCTGGGCGTGGAGCCCACTAAATATTCTCTCGCTCCCCGTCCCTCCGCCCCTCCTCCTCTCTAAAAATAATTTAAAAATACTATTCGGGGTTGCAAAGTGAAGCCAAAGTCTTGCTCACAGACCTCCTTTAAAGCCTCCTCGGTGCTTCTGGCCCTAAGGATCCGAGTTTTTGGCACACCCCTTAATATTTTATAGTCATTTCCAAATTACCACTCTCAAACTACATTTTTTTTTTTGAGGAAACAATAACATTGGGGAGCTAGAAGAAGGAAGAGAGGCGTTACCATCTCACAGGAACAAGAACTCAGAGACCCAGAAAGGTTAAGACAGTTTTCTGAGGTGGCAAATCCAGTGCATTGGACAGTAGGTCTCAGATTTAGATTCCTGAGTCTTAGTTCTTTTTTCCATTCTTATTTAATATTGAGTTTCTATAATGAAATGCTTTTCTATTTTTTAAATTTTATTTTGTTTTAAAGATTTTGTTTATTTATTTGACAGAGAAAGAGATGGTGAGAGCAGGAACACAGCAGGAAAAGTGGGAGAGGGAGAAGCAGGCTCCCTGAGCAGGGAGCCTGATTCGGGGCTGGATCCCAGGACCCTGAGATCATGACCTGAGCCAAAGGCAGAAGCTTAATGGCTGAGCCACACAGGCGCCTCTTTAATTTTTTTAAAAGTAGGTTCCGGGGCACCTAGGTGGCTCAGTGGGTTAAAGCTTCTGCCTTCAGCTCAGGTCATGATCTCCAGTCCTGGGATGGAGCCCCACGTCGGGCTCTCTGCTCAGCGGGGAGCCTGCTTCCCCTTCTCTCTCTGCCTGCCTCTGCCTACTTGTGATCTCTGTCTGTCAAATAAATAAATAAAATCTTAAAAAAAAAAAAAAAGTAGGTTCCATGCCTAGCATGGAGCCCAGTGTGAGGCTCGAACTCAAGACCTGAGCTGAGATCAAGAGCTTAACCAACTGAGCCACCCAGGGGCCCCTGAAACACTTTTTTAAACCTGCCTTTTGTTTTTCAAATATCTCTAAATTTCCTTTAATGAGGATGCCTAACAGAACTGCTAGTGTTCCCTCTTTCCTAGTCTCTCTCTGTCAAATAAATAAATAAAATCTTTTTTTTTTTTAAGCCCATATATGGGGTGCCTGGGTGGCTCAGTGGGTTAAGACTCTGCCTTCGGCTCAGGTCATGATCTCAGGGTGCTGGGATGGAGCCCTGCATCGGGCTCTGTGCTAGGCAGGAAGCCTGCTCCCCCCCCCCCTTTCTGCCTGCCTCTCTGCCTACTTGGGATCTCTCTCTGTCAAAATAAATAAAATATTAAAAAAAATACATCCCAAAGCTATTCTGTTCCCTATTTTTAAAAAATTAAAATCCATTTAAAATAATGCAGGTCGTGTCTCATAATCTAAGAGCTCAAGAGAAAAAAAAGAAAAGCAAAAAGGAGGCTCCACATTTTCATTAAATTTGGGAAGGATGCCAGAGGCTTTTTAAATGGGGAGCACGCTCCTCAGTCCCAGGGCAGCAGAGGACAGAACTGAAACCCGGCCTCGGCGCCCGCAAGTCCGGACACTTGGGCCAGCGGGTGCGGAGCAGGGAAACGTCAGCTTGCTGTGGCCATACTGACACTCTAGTACATGCCCCTTTCCCCCTTCCCAGCCTGGCTCCCTCTCTCTCTCCTCACCCAAGAACCTTAAGAAAACCGCAGCAAACGGGAGCTTCCTGCCGCTGCTCTCCAAGCTGTGGGGAGACTGACTCCTGGACTGCAGACTTTGCGAAGTGTCACGAGGGCACCTACTCTTTGGGGACAAAAACTGTCACCTCCGGGATATCTCTTGGTGACCCGGGGCCGGAGTATGTTCACTTGTGGGTCCTCCCTCCTCCTTCCCTGTCAGGGACTTTTAGAAGTTGCAGCTCTGGCCATGCTGGGTCTAGAGCAAGAACTCGATAAATGTTCTGGGCATCCATAAGATGTTAATTTGCTTTATCCATAGTCCTTATGTTCCCTGGAATTATAAATTCGTTTATCTGTGGTTGGTTATACACTTCACTCCCCACACGCACCCCAGAAGGTAAGCTCCAGAAGGGCAGCAACTGTGACTGGCACTTAGTAGAGACTCAATAAATGTTTGTTGAAGGATTAAAATTACAAAAGGGATTGCTAACGGCATTTCTCAAGGGTAATGGGAGTTGGAGAATGGAACACTCCCCTCCAAGGGGAATAGGTCTCCTGGCACACAGTGGGTGCCCAGGGTCACCACCAGGACACGGAGGTTTGGGCTAGACACCAAGATTTGGGCCACTCAAGAGCGTTTATCTGCAAGGCTCAGCCCCACCGTGGCGGACTGCAAATCTCCTGTCCAAATCTAGGTTGCTTCTAAGGAGACCCCGGAGTCCCCGGACTCTGGAGTGTGCAGAAGAAGGGATTTCCGGGCGCGGGCATGCAGTCAGGATTTTGGAAGGTAAATTGGCCTAGACAACCCGGATTAGGCACTGAGACTGCGGCAGCTGGCAAGGGAGACACGGGGCTCCCCAGAACAGAGACCAAGGACTGACAAAGGACGCCAGGTGCGGCGTCTCCCGAAGCACGGAAAGCCCAGACCCATAAATTCTGAAAAGATGGAGGAAGTCAGCCAAACACTAGGACTGAGAAAAAAAACGAAGGAGACGGTTTATGGAGAGAGACAGAAACAAGAAGAAGGAGGGGAAGAAGGGAGAGACAGAGGAAGGCAGGCAGAAACGAGGACAGAGAAAAACCTAGGGAGCAGGTAGAGAGTGAGACAGGCCTGAGAAAGCCGGAGAGGGACGGAATCATTCATGTGTTCCTTCCTTCGTTCCTTCTCTATTTATTGAGCACCTACTCTGTGCCCTCGAACTTTCCAGGAGTTTGGATTTGGCATGGAACAAAATAGAGAAAATTCTGTCTCCAGGAGATTCCATTCTATAAGCGGAAGCCAGACAATAAAAAAAGTCAAATCTGTAGTGTTAAATGGTGAAGTCTTATGGGAAAAACACAGCAGGGAATGGACATGCAGAGAGAGAAATTAGGGACGGAGACCAGAGGAAAGAAAGAGGGGAAGATAGGAGAGAAAAACACAAATTCAGAGAAAGAATTAAGATAGGAGTCAGGAGACATGGCAACAGAAACAGAAAGAGATCGAGACCCCCAGGGAGAGGAGAAAGCCAGCAAGAGAAAGGGGCAGGAAAGCGCCAGAGCTCGATTGGAGGTGGGGGGGAGGGACCAGATAGGGACGAGGTCAATCCGGAGTCGAGGGCTCCCCCACCCCCACACCGCCCAGTTCCCGGGGCGGGCGGTGGTGGTGACGAGGACACCAGCGGCTGGAGCGCTTCCAGTCGTCAGACCCCGACACACATATCGGGGGACTTGTGGGGCCACCAGGACACATGATGTTCCCATCGCCAGCTCCCGCGCGTTTCCGCCCAGGCTGCCCCCTCCTCCGCCAGCCCCGGCACCCTTCCCCTGGCCACGGAGCCCGAGGTGACCCGGAGCTGGAGAAGACGCCCAGGCAGGCGCCGCGACCTGGCGCGGCAGAGCGAGAGACAGGAAAGTGTCAAGGAAGCAGAAGCCCAAGTGCGAAAACAGCGCGGGGAGGGGGGCGGGTACCGGGAGGGGGCAGGGACGGCAGGGGGTGCTGGCGGCTGGAGGCCTTGAGGTCCTTAACGCCTGTGAGGACCCACTCCACACAGGCCTGGGTTTTCCTGTAACGGACAAAAGTTCGCTTCACACGCCACCACCCCACAGTTGTAGCAGGTGCCCAAAGAGAGTGGCTTGTTCATTCTAACACCCATCCTGGCTTGGAGGTATTTATTGTTTGGGAATAATTGGTTTCTTGCACCAGCTGGAGGAAAGGAGGGCATGGAGCTTGCAACAACTAGAGGGACATATTTCTCTCCAAGGGTATGTTCTAAACCCTGACCTGAGAGAAAAAGAAGAACGAAAGATCCCTGGCATTCCATTTCTTTCCCACCAGTTTCAACTTTCCTGCGTCTTCAGCTGGGTATCTGTGTGTTTGAAAGACAGGGGTGCTCTATCTTTAAAGTTTGCTTTCTTCCAAAACCCCAGGGCCTCTTCTGCAGAGGTGCTAATAAACAGCAAATTGCCACATGGCAAGGAAATACTGGGAGACAAAGCCAGAAGCCAAGGTCTGAATGAAATGTAATGAATAATCAGCACCTAGATAAAGGGGAGCTTTTCACTCATGAAGGTGTGGAGCTAACTCCAGGAGTTTCTGCTAACCTTCTCCTACCCTCCCTCCGCCCATCTCATGCCACCTCGCCTCCAGAGCTGGAGCCTTTCCCTGGGCAGGGGAAGAATCTCCCACTCACCCTCCAGAAAGTCTGCAGAGAAGCCCACACTCTGCTTGGAGGGCTGAGAGCAGATAGTATAAGACAGAGCCTCATCAGTCAAGAGTGATCAATTTCTCAATCCCTATGTGAGAAGTGTCTTCACTCCACTTCAAAAGCCCTAAATTATCATCTCCCCCCACCACCTTTCTCTCTACCCCTCTCTGGTTCAGCAGCTAGCACACACTCATTCTTCCCCAGATTCATTCATTCATACCTCCCCCCCCCCTTTTTCCCCCCAACCTCCATATACGACTATTGTCAGGGACTCCGATATCTTCACCCCAAACTCTTTGAATGTGGTTGCTCAGGAGATGTATTCTTTGCAGTTTGCTTCAGGATAAGAAAAAGCTCAACATAAGTTGTGTTTTAATCTATAAAAGAGGATTGCTGGTATCTTCAAAACCTACAAAAACTGACCCAAACTTGCAACCACACAAATGATTCTCAACTGGGAAATATGAGACTGATCTCAGGACCTTCGATCCTCAACTAAGAAATAGATAAAAGGGTATACGTCCATACAACAGAATACTACTCAGGAACAGAAGATAATGAAATGCCAATGCACACAGCAAACACATGAATCTCAAACACACTAGGGCTGTGCGAAAGAGATCAGACTCAAAAGACTAAATGAATCCATTTATATGACATTGCCACAAAGGTAAAACCATAGGGATGGAAAACAGATCAGAGGTTGTTGCCAGGGGCAGGGGGTGGGGGGGAAGGGTGACTACAAAGGAGGAGGAGGGAACGTGGGGGCATGCTAGAGCTATTCTATATTTGGATTGTGAAGGTAGTTACATCATTTGCGTGTGTGTCAAAACTCAAAGAACTGTACACTAAAAAGGGTGATTTTACTGTAAGGAAAGTTCATCTCAATAAATCAGATTTTTCAAAAGCAGAGGCAAAATCGAGTATTGCTGGGGTAGGATAAGATTGTTCAGCCCTATACTCTCTCTCTCTCTCCCCACCCCCCACCCACCCTTGTGCATGCACCCATCCCCAGTCCTTAGCGAGACTCTGCATCCCTGGTACATGTTCAACTCCCACCTAAAATACTTCAGAAGAGTGATTTATATACAAAAGAAAGCTTTGCATCTTTTTCAGAAGGATCCAGTTTCCAAGGCTGGTTCTCCCTATTGCTCATCCTTCCTGGAGGCCAGCAGGAAATTCTACAGCAGTCTCTCCTGGACACAGCTCCGGGGCCTGTTTCACACATGTCCCACGCGAGCATTCATGTTTCACCATGGGCTGCAGGGAGGGTGATATGTGAGGGAGGGTTATTCTGTTCTCTCATCTGGAGAGTCCTGGAGCTAGGTATCAGAAGCTCAGAAACTGCTAAGTCACTTTCAACAACACCACCATTCCCCAGGGAACCTGCAGACGTGGAGGATGGAGAGCAAAAGACCCAGCTGGCCAGAACCCAGTCTTTCTAGGGAGACTGGGTTTTGTCCAGCTGTTCCCATGAGGCAAGAATAAGCCAAGGCATGGCCTTGGAAAAAAAATGAATTTACCCCTGAGAGTGGGACTATATTTCTGAATGGACTAAAGAAAAAGTATTTGCTGAAACATGGCCTTTCTGGTACACGATTCTACCCAACCCACACAACAGTTCTGCGAAGTAAGTGATACTGACTCTGATTCTTACATCCATTGTCATTACACCCAGCTGCAGTTTAGGAAGTGCGCAGGGATGGGCAACCATTGAGTGGGTGGTGATGGGAAGACAGTGTGGCCTGTGGCAGATAAAACCACACTTTGGACATGTATTTTATAGAAATCATAGTCTAGTGGTCATCACAGGGGAGCCCAAAAGCCACTGATTGCCTGGGCCATAGGATGGCTCTGCTACCTTTCCTGCTCAATATAAGAGAGAGAGAGAGAGAGAGAGAGAGAGAGTGTGTGTGTGTGTGTGCGTGTGGGTTGATTTCTACCCTTTCCCAGAGTTGTTGATAATATCATTGTTTCCAATTCCTAAACCACTGTGGTCATGGAAGGAAAATGAATGTTAAGGTTAACAGGCACCCATTGGTCATTAGCTTTAATCTTATCCTTTTCACTTGAATTAAAAAACCAAAATACCAACACTAACAAAATACCATCATAAACAAAAACAGAACAAAACCCCACAAAATACCGTGTTTCCTGTTAGAAACAAAGCAAACAGTTTGGCTTTGTCGATTTCCCTGTTACTCTCATCCCCGACCTTGCAGAGCTTGCTAATTAATCAGTGGAAGAACCAAAAGGTGGGAAGGGAAAGACAGATGTGAAATGGATGCAGGAATCACAACTAGAAGAGCATGAGGGCAGGCAGCATCCTGGGAAACAAGGAAAGGAACCCTGGGGACCACCAAGGATCTGACCTTACCCCCTGGAAGGCCTTGGGTAAATCAAGGACAGGGCTGTGGGTCACAGTCTTCCTCTTATGAAATGAAATTGGACACCATGATCTGACAGTGCATTCAGCTTCGATGTTTTCTGCATCTGAATTATTTGAATTTTCTTACAAATGTTGCAATTCATAGAGCAAACATTTATTGAATACTTACTATGTGCCAGGCACCCTGCAAACTTTGCAGAGATGGAAGGATGAACACAAGCCTCTATATTTGAACTATTCAGATCAGTGAGAAACAGTCCAGCAAACAGGCACGGGAGAAAGTTCTGAAACAGATAAGTGCATGGAGAGAAACCATGTAAACTCTTTGTAGGTGGGAGGAAAGGAGGTGGGAGGAGGAAGTGAATGAATCAAGGAACTGTATTATTTGTCTGTGTAGGTGTCTCTCCCCTCCCCCCATACATTTCCTTATGTCTTTCCAGACCTAGGGACGCGGTGTCCTGAATTGGGAGTAGGAATTATGAGGACCCAGCACAATTCATGCACTGACAGGCACATCCAAAACTTCCAAGGTGCATGACTTCGCCCATTTCATACATTTGACGTCAAACATGCTTATCGACATGGTTCCTGCACAGTGCCAGTGTCCCCAGCGCAAAGGCTGGGAGTCGGGGTCCCACGATGTGGGCTCTAGGTTCCATCACCACCTGGTAGTGTGACCTCAGACATGCCCAGCCCCCCCCCCCCCCCCACTTCCCATCTGGCTCTCAGTTTCCTCATCTGTGAAATGTCCTATGTTGTGCTAGATCATTTCTAAGCTCCCTTGCAGCTCTTTAAAAACAAATGAACACATCCTTAAAAGACACTAGGATTAAGAGGTGGAATAAAGTCCAATATTTGTTGATTGATAGAAAAATGCTTCCTCCGAGCCACGCGGGGCTGTTCGGGGGCGCACAGAGAGTCGCCCGGCCCCCTGGTGAACGCAGGCCTCTCCCGGGTCTCGCTCTTCCAAGGGGGTCGCCAGCTCCCGGGCCGCGCGCACCGCCTCCCCGCCCCCTCCCCCCGCGCGGGGTGCCCTGCGCCTCCGCCCGCGCAGCCCGCGCGGGGCCGGCGTGATGGATGGCCGCGGAGCCGGCGGCCTGTCAGGCCTTATTGATGAGGTGCGCGCTGACGGCCGCCGCGTAACCCGAGGCGGCAGGAGGCGAGCGCGGGGCGGCCGGCGGCCGCAGACTCGGCGGCGCTCGGGGTCAGCCCCCGGCCGGCCGCGCCCGCCCCTCCGGCGCGCCCCGGCCCGGCTCCGCGGAGGGGGCGGCCAGTGCGGAAGCGCCTCCCGGGGCCTGGCGCCCCGGTGCGCGGGGCCCGCTTCCTCCCCGCGGTCGCCTCGCTTCCCGCCCCCCGCTCGCCCGCGAGCCTGCCTTCGGGGGCCGCGGCCGCAGCCTCGTCGGGGAGCCGGCACCTCCCGGGCGGGGCCCCCTCTCCGGCTCGGCCCGCGCCCGGACCTCCGCTCTTACCCCGGGCGGCGAGGCCGGTGCTGGCGTCCGAGGCCGCGGTTACCGCCGGCGCGGCCCGGGGAGAAGAGTGCTTTCCCTAAGCGGAGGGGCCGCGCCCAGCGAGGCGGGACTCGGCCGCCGCCACACGTCTCAAAGGCGACACAATTTAGGAGGCGAGTAGTCAGTTTCATGGCAATGAAGCCGTGCGTGGGTGGAGAGAAGTCAGGACGCCGGCGAATATTCCAAGAGCTCATTAGACACTCATACAGTGATAGATAAGAAGATACGGAGATAAATAAAAGTAAGTACATCTACACGTAAAGACGGTAATGTTCCCACATGGCACCCCCCCCCATGTTTTGTACACTTATTTTCTAATTGAGCAAGTATTCTTTTACAATAGCAAAGACGTTTCCCTGGCTCTCCTTGTGATACGACCGAGCTTCGTTCATTCTCAGGCCAACGGCTTCATTTCTCCCAGTTCCTCCTTATTCCATCTTGCTCTGCCTCCTTTTCTTCCCACTGCCCTTTCAGAAGAGAAGAAAGGCTGCCAGGCTCTTGGGTGGGCGCCTGACAGGCTGCAGAACAGGGGCAGGTTGCCCTAGCCCCTTGGCCTTCTAGTGAAAGCGCCCAAGGCCACCTTCTCTGTCTGGAAGGTGAGGATCATGGACAGGCTACCTGCAAAGCACCTTCAGCTAATGGGAATTAAAGAAGTCAGTCAACACTGAAGACAACTTAACCTGAAGAACTAAAGGGCACAAGTTGTTGTCTTCCCCACCTTGAGGCAGGACTAGGCTAACAGGTGAATGGCCCGAATTCCAGATTAGATGTGACCTAAGAACTGGAAAACTGGTAGTCTTTTCTCTGCGGGAGAGTAGAGAGAGCAGAGGTTGATGTGGCCCAACAAACTCACTGGAGTATGCCCCTTAGGCCAGGGTCAAGCAAAGTCGAGGCAGCAGGTAGTGGAAGCTCATTACTCTGGGAGTCCTGAGGTTTGAGCTCAAATAGGGCAACTGCCACCTAGTGAGCAGCCAGACTGCAGGCAAATCACATAACTTGTCCAAGCTTTAATTTCCTGTCTGTAAGATGAAGAGACTGAACCCCTTCCTACATCAACATTTGTAACATAAAAGGCTTCTGGAGTAGAGATCACCAAAACATTCCCTTCTGTGCCCCCCAAAGATTTGATACCAGGAGGCTCATTCCTGATCCTGCACAGGAGAAGGGTGAGTATGCCAGGCCTCTAAGGCTAAACCTAATCTTAGCCACAGATAATGAGCATGTTGAGCAAGGAACCCAAAATATGAGACCCGTCTGAGTGTGTATGATAAAACGCTTGGACTGCAGAGGAAAACTTCAATCCATTTACTAGGCAGACATTTATTGAGTAACAGCTAACACTGTGCTGTTACTATATGCCAGGCATGGTGCCAAGTCTGTTGCATGGATTGATTAGCTCTTTTATCCACACAATCACTCTATTTCCCCCATTTTATAGATGAAGAAACTGAGGCACAAAGCTATTAACTCATCCTGCTTGATAGATAACAGAGCCAAGATTCAAAGGCAAGTAATTTGCCTTCAGAATTCAAACACCGTCAAAATGAACAAGGCACTGGTACTGTGAGCGACACAGAAGGCAAAAAGCAAGGGCTTCCTCCTTATATATCCTTCTTAAAATTTTTTTCTATGGGGCGCCTGGGTGGTTCAGTGGGTTGAGCCTCTGCCTTCGGCTCATGTCATGATCTCAGGGTCCTGGGATCGAGCCCCGCATCAGGCTCTCTGCTCGGTGGGGAGCCTGCTTCCCACCCCCCACCTGCCTCTCTGTCTACTTGTGATCTCTGTCAAATAAATAAATAAATAAAATCTTTAAAAAAAATTTTTTTTTTCTAAATAGTTTAAACGTCTATTCCCAGAATCAATCCCTTTCTTCCCTCTGGTCTCACAACCTTTTACATACTGCATTTCAGTTTACTATCTCCACTTGTTGGCCTGCCTCCACATCCCTTCTCTCCCAAATTTCACTCTTCTTGAGGACAGAAAGCTTATATTTGATATCTTTGTATTTTCCATAGTTCCTAACAGGTAGCTGATGTTTTAAGAGGTCTGTTGAGTTAAACTGGGAAAACTGTTGTTCCATAGTGTAAAATCCCTCTCCTTTATGACTGAAGAAGAGCAACTGAGTGAAAACATTAAAAAAGTTCACGTGCAGGAGATGCCCAGTGTACCTGTTGGTGGGGTGACTATATAGCTCCACGTGTATACCTTTGGTTCACTTATTGGTCACAGGACAGCCTCTCTCTGACACTAACATTGAGGTGGTGTGCTGGAGTTGCAGGCGACCTCAGGGATTCTGGTCTAAACCACTCATTCAATATATGAGGCAGTAAGGACTCAGAAAGGGCTACAGACTTATCCAAAGTCACACAGGTATTTCATGGCAGGGCTGGAAACAGGAGTTCTGAAACCCAGGTCGTGTGCCCTGTTCTTCCATTTCAACATGCTGCTGCAGGAATTGCTGTCTGCCCTTTCTATAAATCTGAACCCCAAGGCCACACTGTCCTCATCCTGATACAATCACCTGGGTGAGAAGATTAGCGATAAGGCAGCCCTGAGCTCTGGGGTAGCACTGCTGGGCCTGCCCTTTGCAGGAAGGGGGAGTGAGTCTGGCCCAGCTGCAGTGGGGAGAGGAGGGGGTATGAGGATGTGGTCCAGGGTCTCAAGGAATCATAGACATTCAAGCTCCAGTCATTCCAAACCTCTTTTTGACTGAGGATAAATCAAGACAAAAGGGGCTCTCAATACATATTACATTTCCAAACTGAGTATCTTCCAAATACCCTGTGGACTTACAAATATTCCAGGCTTCACAATAAAGAAAATAAGACAGCAATGTTGGAGGCCATGTAATGGGCAGGGTTCTGGACTTGATCCAACAATCAAGTTTTGAGTCTCATCATTTCACAGAGTGATCCTATGTTCCACTTTATGCCAGCTATCCTGAGCAGTTATTAGTAGCATACATAATCAGTTTGTCACTTGAACTCTCTGAGCCTCAGTTCCCCATCTACAAAGTAAAGGGTTTTGAGTAAATATCTTTTGTTTTCTTTTCATTGGAAAATGCTTCAATTGTATGAATGTGGAGCTCAAAAGAACCCTCCTAGCTTCTTTTGTCTGGGCAGCTGAGAGCAAAGTCACCTATGGATTGGTGATTGCTGTTATTGACATTGAACTTTGGGCTTCAGGTTCACCATTGACAACCTGGGATTGACTAAAAATAATAAAATAAACCAGCTCTTCTGAATAATTTGTGAGAATTCATTAGAGCTCACTTCCTGAAGGAATAAATCATGTTAATTTCATTCATTTTTGGCATATGTTACAAATATTAAAATTGTTCTCGGCCCCCTGTGAGTCCTTCTTCCATTGCCCTACCAGTTTGTTTGTATTTAATATCCAACTAAAGGGAAGAGACAGGATTTTCTGATTTGGTTCTTAATTGGGGTAGTCAATTCACTGTCTCATATTTTGTTTTTTGGGTTTTTTTTTGTTTGTTTTGTTTTGTTTTGTTTTTCCCTGCCCATGTGGTTTCACAACCTCGTTTTCATGATAAAGAAATGGTGTTGGGGACAAGATTGTGGCAAGGCCACCTCAGTGTGCTCCTTGTTGTGGCTACCCCAGCAGTCAGCAGTCTCCCCTTTCCTCCTTTTCCCATATAAACATTCCCCTTACAGCCACTGACTCTTCCCTTCGAAATTCAAGTGCGTGTGTGCTTTATTTTGTCACTTCATTAAGCTTAAGAAGTCCTTGATGGCTGGAAGAGTATATAGTAATTCTCCAGATCTCCCACAATGCCCTGCACATAGTAGGTACTCAGTACATGCGTAAAAGAAGGAATTAATGCTTGAGGAAATCTAGAGTCCGAATCTGGAGTTCTGTATAAGAAATTGCCTATTTGTGAAATGCAAAAATTTGCCTCAATTTCTTTCTTTTTTTTTTTTTTTCACATTTCAGGCAGAGCCACATTGTAAACATATGACTTTGTAAACCACTTTATTTTTTACTGTTTTGATCTCACGTGTGTGGGGGCTCTTAAAGTGCTATTTGCTTCACTTTAAACCTTGCACCTTGGAGAGGCTGGATGATAAATGAGAGATGAATAATTCCTTATTGCTACTTATCTGCTAAATCTATAAACTAGTGTCAGCATTTACTCAGTTGGGTTTAAAGCTATGTCTGGTATACTTATTAACCTGCTTAAAATAAGCCATAAAAATGGGCTTGGTAGGCAGTTTTTTAAACTAATTTTTAAAAATTACATTGGTCATTTTCCACTAACTCATGGGATGACCTTTGGCAAATCACTTAACCTCCTTGGGGCTCACCTGCAGAATGAAGGCAGAGGAGGGGGGTGCGGCGGCAAGGGGGGACAGTGTGCTAGATCAGCTTTAGGAGACGTGCAGCTCTCTTATTCCTTTATTCCATGATTTTCAAATGAGGGAATTAAGGGATCCTGGGAACACCTATTAGAGCAATTACAAATCAGTTTATATGGACTATCCCATGAATCCTTGGCATATCCCTGGCGGGTGGGGGAGGCAGCGCTTGGTAGTTAAAGCAGGGCATTTTCAGTTGCATTCTGTTACTTATTAGTGCTGTGACCTTTGGCAATGCAACACTTCTGAGTCTCAGTGACCTCATCTATAAAACGGACACAATACTCCAATAACACATGGATTACTCCAGAGAGCAATCAACTGTGAAGATAAGTGTGACCTGTGTGTGAAAGCACTTTGATAGATGTTATTCACTCTCCCCAAATTTACATATGAGAGAACCATTTGAGGTACCGTTTGGTCTGTAGCAGGGTCAAGGGAAAAATTGTTTGACTTCTTTTATTCTACTTTGATTACATATTGAAATTATTTAAAAATTATATGGAGATTATGTAATCTTTATATAAAAAATATAGAAAGGTTGAGTCTTCAAGAAAAACTGGTGTCTGATGGGAAATTTCTGGGATAGTGATAGTGGTAAGAAAATCAGTCAATATCTTACTGGCCTAGAGACTTAGGAACTCCCAGCTAGTAGAAAATAAAGCATTTTCCAAAGGTTTTGAAAATATGTGCCCTTCCCAGCTCTGGTTCTCCTCACATCTCCTACCCTTTGGTCTGGGATGCACCCTGGCCATGTCAAGAGTACATAAGTTCTACCCAAGGATTTGGGTTTGATTTCCTTCAGAGACAAGTGTGGAGAAGACAGTAACTGTGGAAGATTTTTGTCATAGTGAATTCAGTCAGCAAAAGTGCCTGGAACATCCCTCCTCTGAGAATTATTCTTCAAGACAGAACTACCACCATGTCTGTAATGTGCAGGGGCTAGCAAATGTGACATGAAGATAAATATGGTGACTGACTGGGTTCTGCTGCCTTGTAGAGGAGAAGGGAAGAGATGAATAGTCTATGAAAGTGTAATTCTACAAAAACTAATTTTGGTGGTTCCACCAAAATTCTATTCATATTCCCTTACCACCAACCAGCCAACTAAACCTACACACAAAGGCTGACATTGATGTTAAAAAAAAAAAAAAAAAAAGTGTGGAGAAAGAGAATAGGAGTGGTATTTCAAGTCTATATTTCCTGCTGTATTCAGACTACAATTTTTAGTTGCTAAATGTTTATTGGCTAACTAACAACAATGAAACAGACCTCTAGTTTGATGTTACGTTTATCTTCTGTTGACCAAATGTGTTACATTCAATTAAAAGTCTCAGTAAAAGATCTTTTGAAGTTTTTTATAATTACTATTTTTAAGGAAACTCTATATACCCAGCATGGGGCTCAAACTTACTACCCCAAGATCTAGAGTTCCATGCTCCATCCACTGAGCCTCCCAGACATCCAAAAGGTTCCTTAAGTTTATGGTTCCTTAAGTTTAAATTTATTTTGTTACCATTCTTCCCCCAACTCCATTTCACACTCTGCTTATAAAGCAGGAGGAAAGCAGCCTTCATCTTTATAAACTCCTACTCCTTTACCTACAAATTAAAACTATTTCAGTGCAATAGAGGCACCTGACATTCATTAAAACCTGTCTTGTAACTCATTTGGTCTTCAGTCTCATTCTTAGCGGCTAACTTTGCTTCCACAAAGGTCTTCTTTTTGAATACCCTCTCCAGCTTTTGGGCCACCCCTAAAGGTCGGACTTTCCTCCCCTGTTCAAACTCTCCTCCCTTTCTTCCAGAATAATCAGCTTTTATTTGCAGCTGGACCAGCACCTGGCCTTACATTCCTGCACATCCTTCTGCCAGCAAAGGGAGTTTTGAGAAGACAAAAAGTTACAAGAACTTAGACTATGTTTTCAATTTCAGAAACACTCAAGGTTACAAGTGAAATTCTGAGACAATCTGGATGGCTGTGAAAACATTTTCTAAAGGGGGGAGGGAAAAATCACTCCTACCAACTGTAAATGTCCAGCCAGGAATCAAGTGTGGAGAACTATTTTTGGAGTTTGAGTCCATTGAGTTTCAGGGAAGTGAACCCTGAATTTTCTAAAATAGATACACTTATGTTGTAAGCACAATAGTCATGAAATCTTAGGAAGAGACATATGTTGAATCTGATCAATCCTCCCCACCCCTCTCAAAACATTTCTTTCTCTAATTTCAAAGAAACAGGAACTCATTGTAGTTCATTTGGAAAATACAGGAAAGCATATTAAGAACAAGAAAAACTATCCCTCACCACTCACCCACTGACAATAGTGTTTTCCCTTCCCCCACCTCTCTCCACCAGTTTCACACTGCATAGTGTTTTTGCAATCTTCTTTTTATTTTTTTATTTTTATTTTTTTAAAGATTCTATTTATTTATTTGACAGAGAGAGATCACAAGTAGATGGAGAGGCAGGCAGAGAGAGAGAGAGAGAGAGGGAAGCAGGCTCCCTTCTGTGCAGAGAGCCCGATGCGGGACTCGATCCCAGGACCCTGAGATCATGACCTGAGCCGAAGGCAGCGGCTTAACCCACTGAACCACCCAGGCGCCCCTTTATTTTTTTAAAATATGTAACATTTCTATATCGTTAACTATTTTTTATAGATTTTGTTTACTTATTTATTTGAGAGAGAGAGATTGAGAGAGATTGTGCTCAGGAATACAGGGGGAGAGGCACAAGCAGACTGGGCACTGAACATGGAGCCCACTGCCATGAAGGACTCAATCTCACAACCGTGACATCATGACCTGAGCTGAAACTGAGAGCCCAAGGCTGGTTCAACTGACTGAGGCACCCAAGTGTCCCTTTATGTCATTAAGTATTTTAAGGAAACATTGTGATGGCTAACTATGGGTTTTGCCTTATGTAAACAAGCTCTTACTGTTTAGAGTTCATGTTATTTTCTGCTTTTTGCTATAATAAATAGAAGTTTGAGGTATCCTTGTCAAACTGATATAAATTTTGGTAAGTAGAGCACCTTATAAGCCTCTGATTATTTCCTTGGGGTAAATTTCTATTACTGGAAAAGTGGGTCAAAGAATATGAACACTTATTAGGTTTTGGATCCATATTGCAAACTTGCCTTCTAGAAATGTTGCTTCCAAAATTTCCAGTACCACCAGCAGCATCAATTTTGTGTAAGATAACTTAAAAATATACTTATCAATTTGTCAGGCAAATTTCTATCCTTTACCAGACAAATTTAATTTCTGAAGGGCTTTGAAACTATGTGCAAGAAACAAAACAAACAAAACCACATGAAACCAAGGGGGATAGTGGTGCCTAGACGAATAAATCCCACTATGAAGATTATTTCAGGGACCAGGGAGAGGTTCTGCCTGTCCTGTGAAGTTTTTTTTGTTGTTGTTGTTGTTTTAAGACTTTATTTACTTATTTGAGAGAGAGAGAGAGAGACTAAGAGAGCAAGAGCATGCCTGAGTGGAGGAAGAGCAGAGGGAGAGGGAGAAGCAGAATCTCTGCTGAGCAGGGGGTCTGATCAAGGGCTTGGTCCCAGGACAGACTGAGCTGAAGGCAGATGTTAAAGGACTGAGCCACCCACATGCCCTGTACTGTAAAGTTTATGAGGAATTCATAAATGAAAAAGAAATGTTAAGAAATTTACCGAAGATAACACAGCCAGTAAGTAGTACAGATGGGATTCAAATCATATTATTGTAACACTGGAGTCCAAACTTTTACCTCTGACCCAGGGACAATTTGCACTTAGTGTTTCATCAGATCTAAAGTTTCCAGGACATTCTTTGTCATGATCGTATTGTCCAGAAATTGCCTTTTATAGCCTTTATGTTTTTAA
Organism: Mustela erminea; assembly: GCF_009829155.1. Classification (NCBI taxonomy): domain Eukaryota; kingdom Metazoa; phylum Chordata; class Mammalia; order Carnivora; family Mustelidae; genus Mustela; species Mustela erminea. Next base: position 12,463,333 of record NC_045615.1, read on the forward strand.
CCAGCAAATGAGAATAATCTCGGATTATCTACAAAGGGAAAGTTTATCTTTGAAGAAGGTGGCTCTCAACTTTGAAAAGCACATTCATACATCTTATTTCTTGCATATGCCAGAAATAGAAGAGAAATAACTCTCTTGATGCCACCCAGTTTGCAGGTGGTTGCATCGGGACCAGAAACAGACTCTGGTGATTCTTTGGCTACTGCCTATAGTGTTTTCCATGCTAACAGATATCCTCTATTGGACAAATGAGGATTAACTAAGGCCCATAGAGCCTTAAAGTTTCACGGGGATGGTGTCCAGAACCTGGGATCTCCCTTCCCAAGAGAAGTCTGAAGGGGAAGTAGCACAGCTGGGTTCTTGGGGTATTGTGGGTTGCAGCAGCTTGAGAGACTTAGCACTGTGAGCTTAGGTGTGGGCAGGCAGTGATGGTCTTCTCTCAGGGAAAGACCTGCCAGTCCAGTGAGTCACTTTCAAGTGGAAAACCCAGGCAGGAGTGATTATTACTGAGCCAGTTGAGGGTAGAGACTGTTGCTGGCCTTCTGGGGAGGGGATTCCTGCATTGAATGGAAGGCTGAAGCAGATAACCTCTGGGGCCCTTCTAGCTCCCGACGTCTCTGATTTGTATGTGTTGGAGTAAAGAAGTGAGCAGTCACGGGACTGGAATAGTTGATTTAGGGTCCCACCCCAGTCGCCAGTGGAGTTCTCATCTTGGGCAAATAATTTAACCTGTCAGTACAAGGCACAATGCCTGGCGCAGAGGAAAGCTCTGTAAATGTTTGCTGAATGAATGAACGAAAGAATGGTGGATGGATTTAAGTCTCTCAAGTCCCGAGGAATACTGGTGAATATTGGATTCTTCCAGTGCCCCTTGACTGGTGTGGAGTTTGAAAGAGACAATATAAAATATATTGAACTTCTTAAAAGGAAACGCGATCCCCTGAACCCAAAGGGATTCTAATTCATCTTTATACTGACAATGGGTAGAATTTTATTTACCAGTGTCAAGAAGCATACCATGAAGCGGTCAGTTTTGAGTCCACACAAAATTCTCTACTTCATTAATCCTTTCTGTCGCCAAATGGGGCAACTCAAAGCCTCCTAGAACAGGGTGGGGCAGCCAGACCGCATCCCTCCCTCTACCCCCGCCCCGATAAATGCCGAGGTCTAATGGATTGTTCAAGCCGCTGTCCAGATTAGATAGCGAGCCCCTTCGTTATCGTGGCTGGAGCAAACCCCGGCGGCCACTACGATGAGAGCTTTCTAAGGCAGCCCTGAGAAGCCTGGGGGAATCCAAAGGCCAAGGGAGAGCAGAGAGCTGCTGACAAATCCTGGGGCCCCAAGGCTGTTTCCACATAGAGCCTCTTCTCAGAACTTGCCCAGGACCCTCGATCCTGTACCCACTCCCATAGCATTTAAGGAAGCAGATATCTGATGTGGTCAGTAGTTACTATCTGAATTCTAGGGAGTACTAAGACAGTAACTCCTGAATTCTGCTTGTCAACTTTCAAGAAGCTAGGAACACTTGGAAGACACCCCCCCACCTTGATATCAGAGAGGCACATTTGCACAGCGACTACTACATCGGGAGGGCTGTATCTCTCCTAAATTTTTTGTTGTTTTTAAGTTACCCCAGAGGAAGCATAGCTGCCTTTCTGATCTCCCTTCCTAATTCTCTGTGCTCAAGTTTTTACCTGTTAATGACTGTTTCTTAAGGAAAAGTTTCTTTAGAGTTTTAAGTGTCTTAAAGAAACCTTAAGTTTTTTTTCTTATGAGTTATTTTTTTTCTGTCTCCAGTTATTATCTAAAAGTAAAAAAAAAATCTATTTATTAACACTTATAAAAAGAAAATTTCATGTATGCTCTAACAACAAATTCTACATAAAACAATGACAAATGCTCAAAATCATTATTTATCTACAAGGATATACTAATTGTTCTATCGTTATTAAGATAGAATTACTGTGATATAACAGAAAGCAAATAAAATCTTAGCTGGTGAACAAGGGAAAGTTATCTATTTATACCATATCAATTTCCTGTTAAATCTTGCAGTTAGTGAAAAGCCATAATAAATGGTGTGGCAGGACAAATCAGCTGGCTCAGTATGTAATGTTTCTACATTAAAAGAAAAAAACCTGCATCGTGGGTGGTTTTTTTTTTTTTTTTTTTTTTTTTTTGTGAATCAGTGGTGTTAGACACCCACCTAGTCATAGGAAAATGATTTTATAGTGTGCTATTTATTTAGAGGTGGAAATTTAAGAAATTTCTTAAGGGCAAACACGCAGCTACTGTTTAATTCAATATCCAGAAATTAAAATAACTCGCCAACAGGACGGCTTCTCATTCACCCAACAAGACATCTATATCCAGTAAGTTCTACATGGAAGCAGCACATCCAAATTAATAAAAACGAATTTACCATGAGGAGTAATGATCTAGAATTAGGATGAGAAAAGAACAAACGAGACACTGGAAATTTTAAAGGTGGAACGTGTGTCCGGGATCATCCCGCAGTCGCTAAAATCAGCAGGGTCTGCAGCCGACAAGGACCGGGCGAAACTGAAAGGCACTCAGGTAGAAAGAAAGAAAGAAAGAAAGAAAGAAAAGGCAAATTTTATAGATAAAGAACAAAGTGAAGGGGAAGGATTTTGATTAAGCTAGGAAAGGAAACGCAGGAATTGAATTAGAGGGAGAAGAACGAGAATCTTAGAGGGAGGCGGGGGTGGGTGAGGATGAACGAAGGAAAGGAGAAAACAAGGAAAGTTAAGACAATACTAAACGAATCAAGAAAATCCCTAAGACCCTTGCGTAGGCTGGATGAGAGAGAACAACACAACACAGTATCTAAAAAAAAAAAAAGCCGCAGCCATTCCACACTCCGCGCTGCCGAACACCGACCCCTGCGAACGCCTCACCCGGCGCCTGGACACCCGGCCCCCAGCGCGGGCATCTGCTCCAGGGATTGCCGCCCCTGCCCCTGCCCCTGGGCTTAGCGAACTGTGTGGTTTGGGAAGGGTCTGCGGGCAGTCTTTTCTAAGACCGGGAGGACGGGTGCTGGAGAACTGTCGAGTTTGCGGCCGAGAAATGATAAAAAAGACAGTGTCCTTCCCCAGAACTCCAGCTTGCCCGGGCCTGGGAATGCAGTGGCTTCTGCACAAGCCCCAGGTCCCGAAGCGTCGAGAATCGCTACTTCCGGCCTCCGCGCCGGCCGGGGACGAACCGAAAATATTAAGGCTCTTTGAACCGGGCTGAGGGAGAATCTCTGAACTCTGTGTCTGTAGCCACTAAGCCCTCTTGCTCGGGGTGCCATCCATGCCCCTTAGTAGTCCTCCGAGAAAGGACTGAACCAGTGCCTTGCGGACTGGAGTCGGATTCGCTGTGACCCTCGACTAGGGTGGGAAGGAGCTGTCTCTCTGCACAGGGATGCTGAGATGTAGAGCAGCCTAAGTCGTGGGGAGTGTGTGTGTGTGTGTGTGTGTGCGCGCGCGTGTGTAAGGAATTCCCGTTTAGATGAAACTCCTGTTGTAATTCTTGGCCTCTTCTGGAACCTTACGTGGGCGGTAGCGCCTGGAAAGACAGCAGAGGGACGCGGCTTCGCTCCCTCCTTGCTGCCCTGACCGAATGGGGGCAACAACGTTGGGGCGAGCGGGTCCAGGGTCGCGCCAGCCCCCGCACTTGGAAAGGCGCGTGCAGGCGGCGGGTGGATGCTCTGTCCCCCTTCTCCGCAGCTCCCGGGTCCCTCTCCGCGTTGAGCATCCCCCGGGCTCTGAGCTCCGCCAAAGGGCTCCCGCGGATAGGGCGATCCCGGACGCGTTTTGAGCAGTACCAGGGCCAGGCCCGAGGTCACAAGACTGATCGAGACCTGGACTCTGCAGTCTGCGGCCTGGGCTTTCTCAGCCATTAGCCCTGTTCGGGGACGTTGGATCCCGCTTGGATCCTGGGGCTGGAGAGGAGACCCTGGAGACAGCTGGAGCGATCCCCGTCCGAGGTGACCTGACCTATGCGGCGCCATAATGGTTGAAGGCATTCAAACCAATGTAACCTCGGCCTCGCCAGGAATAGAAATGATAAGAGGAAGTTCCGCTGCTAAGTGGCAAAGAACTCAAACGGTCTAGTTGTTTATTTGCAAAGATCCGCTGGTTCAAGAAGGTAGTGTCGCGCGCTCAGGGTTTCCTCTGAGCCTCCTGTTGTTCCAAGAGGCCTCTCCACCACCACCGCCTTTTTCTCCATCTGGTCACTCGGGCTTTGTACGGAAGGCTCAGCCGGAGGGACCAGAGGCTCAGGGAAGTTAAACGCACCCGACCGGACAGTAGCGTTCTTTGGGGCTTCCATCCCAGGCTGCATACTTCTCATTGGGGCTTGCCCTTGGCAAGGTCGTCTCTGATCAGGGGTCCTTGATTTGAGGCCCTTTGCGGGACACCCCAGCAATGTAACTTTGGGCAGAGTAATTTCTCCCGTCAAACGAGGTGTGGGAGAAACACCACCTCGATGTGAAATGAATTTGTAAACTTTGAAGCACCATCCAAAAGGGCTTAAAGCTGATCACTGATTAATACGGCCATCGCCTTTCTTTCTTTCTTTCTTTCTTTCTTTTTTTTTTTTTTGGCTTTAGGGGCAATTCTCCGCCTCTCTGAGGGGTCCCTGAAGCTTTATTGAGTTCACCTTATTTGGGAGTGTCCATTACCCACTCCCCGCTCTTCTGTCCCTTAAAAAAGGTTATTTTTCAATTCCTCTCCAAACTCTCGACGCGGTTAGGACTGGTCGTCCCAGACCCGGCCCATTAAGGCCTGCTCGGGACATTTTCAAGGTCGTTATTCCCTCTAGGCCGCGCCACGAGGACCCCACCCAGTCCGCTGGACCGGGTCCCTCTCCCCAGCTCCGGCTGCCTCCCGTACTGTGGCCCAGGGCTCCTGCCTTGCGCGCCCGATGCTGGCGCCCAGACTTGGAACTCAGCAGTCCGGGGTTGCTTTTCATTCCGCCGGCAGCCTTAAGAGGGCTGTTCCCTTTCCTACCCTCCGCCAGAGCCTGACGCCGCCGGGTTTATTGACCTTAGATCGGCTGCGGGGCTTATCAACCTCGGCCGAGCGTCCCGCGGCGCACGACCCACCACCCTCTACCCCCCAACCCCCAGAGGCACGGTGGGAGACCTTCTTAAGTTTTTCTAGAAACCTGTCCTTGCCGCCCCATCCCGACTCCGTTCCCAGAACCCACAGAAAAATCGCCTGATTCTTGTGATTCTGAAGAGAAGCGAGGCAGAGCTTTGAGGGCCACGGACATTTTCCCGTGTCGCCCTTTTATCTAGATAAGGCAGGTGAAAGTGCCTCCCTCCCTCCCAATTATTCGGATAATTGTCTCGAATCTCCACTTGGTGCTGTGTTTAGACAGTTGGAGATTGATGGTTTGAATTTCTTCAGTATCTGTCCTACCTCAGCCCTCAACACCCTCTTCTCTACTGTCCCCAGCCCTAAAACATCTCTGGGCTTAGACATACAGACTGTAAGTTTACGTCTTATAAATCGCTTGGCAAATATAACTAGGCATTAGAAAGTCATTTGAAATGGATATTTTATTGGGCTTGAAAAATAGAACAAGGATAAAGAGCAATGTACTACCATTTCCTCAATACCAACCCCACAAAACTCTTACCTCCCCCCTGCATTGAACGGGCCAATGCAAAATCACTTTTACAGACAAATTCTTTAGAAGACAGAGGGAATGTCTATGTCACTAAAAATGACCTGCAATGTATTCTGTAAAAAATTCATAAACTGGGATTTAAAAATATCCATTTACTACAGGCCGATTTATCAAAATAAGACTAATAGAAACAAAACAATTATCACTACTACTAATAAACAAACCTAACCGATTTTGTGATGATAGAGTGTGAGATTCTAGCAGCCTTTCACAGTAAGGTTTTCCCTTATTTTCAGATCAGCACTTCCTTAATCTTGCACAGCTAAAGACCTTTCAATTTCCTTTAATTTTGGCGAATATGCAAAAGAGTGAGAATGTCTGCACAGGAAGAAAAGAGAAGTTGGGGGGAGAGAGAGGGGGAACAGGAGCTATGTCGGGGGAAGATAAGTAAAGCAGATGAGTGTAAATTTTGAAACAGCTTTTTAATTCACCCTGCTGGAAGCAAGGCTTCGGGAGAGGGAAACATGAAGGAACAATTATCCATTCTCTGCTAGTATTTGTAGTCAGTGCACAGACACCAAGAAGCTTTGCACTAAATCCTATCCAATTCCAAAATAGCATTTGCTTAGTCCTATAGAGTTAAAATATGCCATAGTCTTTGGGCAAGGGGAGGACTATCAGACAAGCAGTTGATTTTGAACTCTGCCAGAGCCTTAGCTGTCAGGTAATGCTTCACTGTGACTCCCAGTCTTCTCCTTCTCCACTGTGTCTTCTCAAAGCTGCTCCTCTTGTCTTTACCCTCATCTGTCCTTTTCTTTTGGACTCAGCCCTTTCCTCTGCTACAGATAGAATTCAAAGCTCCTTTGCCCCAGCTCTGGATTTAGAGGAAGCAGAGGTAATTTTGACTTGGGAGCAAAAGCATATGCAGCCAAGCTCTTCAAAGCATGATGTGGGCTTTGTACAATCATTGCGGTTCACTTGCAAAACCCACCACTCCTCCTCCTCCCCATTACATACCTGGCTCCAGGATAAATGAAAAATTAAACCCTACACCTATCCTGGCTGACCCTTGGCCTGTAAAGAGGCAAAGCAAAGTGTCAACTTCTGAGGCCTATTCACGATCTAGCCAATGAAGCCAACAGGAAACACTGGTGAGACTTTCTGCCCTGAAAGCATACCGGACAGGTCTGACATGGGTCAGGAAGGTTTGCCTTAGTTTTCTCAGGGGTTCTCAAGACCGAGCATCAGCAGCACAGCCCCCTGGGTGAGGGGGAAGCCTAGTGATCTGGGTGTGTCCGGGGAAGCAAAGGCAAGAGCCCCCCACCCCCCCAGCACCTGGTCAAATGTGTTTAATTGTGTGGTATGTATTTGTTTACTTTTTCTTAGGAGATGGACCATTCCCATCGATTTCTGGTTGTTGGAGTGGGAGGCTGAACCCGGAAATGGAGAAACTAAAATGCTACCAGGTTGTGAGAAAGAGAAAGAGAAAAAGTGGGAAAGGAAGCCTTGCCTCCGCGGCCTGGCCCGCCAATATTCTCCTCCTTTTTTCCTGTCCTCGAAAGTCTGAGGGCTTCTTGCTCATCCTCAGGCACGCACTGGTAGGTCCTTTCTCTCCCCCTTTCCTCCACCTCCCCTTTCCCCACATTTCTCCGACTCAGCGCTCCCTCCGACCATCTATTCCAGCGGCTCTGGGCCCTCCTGGTAGCCTGCATCTCCTTCTCTCCCCCGATGGAGGGTCCCCCCAGGAAGGCCAGGAAAGGACTTACCCACGGTGGGAGAGGCTCCCCGCCGCCGAGTGCAAGGCAGATTCTCAGGAACGGTCTCCCTCCCTCAGTCTCAGGGATTCCAGGCTGCTCTCAGCCGGGTGGGAGGGAGGCGTTGTGAGCTGCGTCTCCCAGCTCCCTCGGAGCTCCCAGCTTTCCCCTCGGAATTAGATAACAGGAAAAATAGATAAGAGAAGTGGTTCATTAATTCAGCAAGCATTTTTTTTGGGTGGGGGGAGGGGTGGTTTGTATACAAGTGGAAGGAAACCCTGTTAGGGAACATGTTCCTAGTAGGACATTTTTTAAAAAGTCAATGTTCACAAGGTTCCAGAGATGCTTCCAGAAGGTCACTCAGAAGGACTGAGATGGGCAGGAAACAAACTTAAGGAAACACCATTTGTGGGGAAAAGTGCTGGCTGCACAGCAGGAGGCTTCTTCACCCCAAGTCTCTCTCAGAGGCTTCTCCTGCCTTCCTGAGGTATATGCTGGCTGCTTCCCATGGCCAGCTTTGGTGCCACCGACCCCTGAGGGTCAAAATCACAGTAAAGGCAGTACTGCTCTTGCTAGTATGGCAATCCAAAATAACAGATTTTCAAAGCACTAGTTCCTGTAGAATTTCCAGAGCTCCTCACAACAGGAGCAGGTGGGCAGATCATGTAACAGTAAGAGAGAATTGAGACAATTGAACTCAGAGAGGTTAGAAATGGGACCGTGGCCCAGTCACCCAGCAAGGAAGGGGTATGTGATTCATTGATTCCTCACCTGGCCATAAAGAACTCACTATGTTTTTAGAGTTGGAAGAATCCTCAGAATTCCAGTCTCCTATCCAGAGCAGGAATCCCCAGTGAGGTGATTATCTGTACTCTGTTTGAATACTCCCGGTATGGGGAGCTCATCACTCTACATTGCATGGAGGTACAGCTCTATTGGCTGCCACACTTCCCAGTCCCCCAAATGATGCAGGATTGCAGGGCTGTGCCAGTCACACAAAAAGAAATGAGGTGGTGGCTGTGGCCTGATTGGAGACATCAGGCAACCAGGTGAGAATTCTACCCACTCAGGCCTTGCATGAGTTAGAGTGAGTTTCATCTGTGGAGTTGGTATCTCCCAAAGGCAGTTCTTTTTTTTTTTTAAGAATTCTTAAAAAAAAAAAAAAGATTTTATTTATTTATTTGACAGAGAGAGGTCACAAGTAGGCAGAGAGGTAGGCAGAGAGAGAGGGGGAAACAGACTTCCTGCTGAGCAGAGAACCTGATGCGGGGCTCCATCTCAGGACCCCCAGGACCCCCAGGACCCTGGGATCATGACCTGAGCCCAAGACAGAGGCTTAACCCACGGAGCCACCCAGGCGCCCCCAAAGGCAATTCTTAATAAGAAGGAGAAACACAGCACCTTTATATTTTAGCCTATTTCCCACTTCCCAGACTCTCAGAATCTTTACAACAATCCTCTGCAAAGTGAGGAGAGAACGTGCAAGCAATGATTTTTTTTTCCACATGGAGACCAGGGAACCTGAAACAGAAAAGGGAAGTGAACTGTCAGAAGTTAAAAAGCACGTGTACGGTGGAAAAGAAATAAGGGAGATGAACGCCTGGGAAAAAAAGGGAAAACATAAGGGGAAAATGAATATTTTTCTCTTCTAAGAATTTTCAGTTATGAATGTTTCCGTAAGTGATGAATAAGGTGTCTATTATTGTTATCTGTCTTTACACTCTTCCCTCGCCAAATAGCTTGTAGAAACTACGCCACAGGAAGATTTTAGTGTAAAACTCTCTGTGGTGTCAGATCATTAAAATTCCTAAAGAGTGAGCTGAACAGTATAAGGCTGAGATGCAGAAGCTTGGGTCCACCTTCTTTCTCCTGGGGCAGGGTGTCTGTGCGAGAGGACTGCCTTGTTCCCACGTGACTTCCCTTAATGGACTTTCAAAAAATCATCATGGTAAAATATACATAACATAGAATTTACCATCAGAACCATTTTTAAGTATGTATCCTCTTCCCAAGCTGAAACTCTGTCTTCATGGAACATTTAACTCCCCATTCCCCTTCCCCCAGCCCCTCCCATAACCCCCATTCTCCTGTGTGTCTCTATGAATTTGAGTATTCTAGGTGGAAGATAAGTGAAATCATAAAGAATTTATCCTTTTATAACTGGCTTATTTCATTTAGTATAATGTCTTCAAGGTTCATCGTGTTGTAGCATGTGCCAGAATTTTCTTCCTTTTTAAAGACTGAAGAAAATTCCATCATATGAATAGATGGCTTTTGTTGACCCATTCATCCATGGATGGACATTTTGGCTGTTGTGAATAATGCCGCTCTGAGCATGGGTATGCAAATACCTGTTTTCAATTCTTATGGGCATATCATCAGAAGTGGAATTGCTGGACCATAAAACAGGCTATGTTTAATTTCTGGAGGAACTGCTATACTGTTTCCCACTCCTTATGGAGTTCTGATCTAAAATTTGGAGAGGAGCTATCCATCCTTTTAAGCAGCAAAGACCTGGAAGCAGCAACTTCCACTTATCCTAGTTAGGGTTCTGTCCGGGGGCAGACTGCCCTGCTTGCTCAGAAGTTTGTCAAAGGGAAGGATTTTGCAGTACAGAAGGAGGTAGCGCATGAGATTCTCTTGTGAATTACACTGCAGCAGAGAGAACACTTACCTCTTTATTAAAAGATTAAGGGACGTGCCTTCTGACATCAAGGTGCAGTGACCACAGCATCTGGGCTTGAATTCCAGCTCTGACATCTTTTTGCCTCGATTTTCTACATGTGACCACAAGAACCCAGGAGCCTCCCAGCATAACCGCTGGGGCCAGCAATGCCCAGGAAATGCAAGCTATAGACTGCACATTTTTGTGTGTGTTCAGAAATTTTAAAAATAAAAACAATCATGGGATAGTACATGAAACTTCACATGTTTTCATTTCTCCCTCCATTTCTGATTTTTTTCCTGTGTGTGTGTGTGTGAGGTGGAGGAAAGCCCATTTTGGTCCCCTGTGGTTTCAAACTTTCCAAAGGTTTTTATGTATTTGGGGGAACCTGAAACTTCACCGTCCTGAGACTTGCTTTGGGGCTCTGTCCAGGCTACCACAGGCCTTTCCTGGAAGAGGTAGGAGTCCTTGGCCCCTCACTGACCAGAATGGTGAAGGGTGACGTGGTGAGACAGGACCAGGGAAGTCAGCTATGCTTTGGGCTCAGAATTAGCAAAGCCTCCTGCCAGCTACTACTCAGTGTGCACATCTGGAAAAAAGCAGAGTATCAGACATGTTCATGTGCTTGTCCTATTCAGTCAGAAGGTAACCCCAGAGAAGAAGATGACAGAACAACTAATAAGAGCAGCCAGAACTCTCTAAAAATCACTCAAGACCTACACCAGGGAGAGAGCCTGAGACAGACTTTCCGAGGATCTCAGGAACACCTGTTTTTAGATCTGCTTTCCCTATTCTTTAAAACACACACACAAGCAAACACACACACAGAGTTTTCATTAGCTTTTTATTATCAGTGTTACATATTTACTGCTAAAATTGAAAGTACTATAGACGGTAGGGACGCCTGAGTGGCTCAGTCAGTTAAGCGTCTGTCTTCGGCTCAGGTCCTGGGATGGAGCCGTGCATCAGAGTCCCTGCTCAGCGAGGAGTCTGCTTCTCCTTCTTCCTGCTGCTTGCCCTGCTTGTTCTCTTCCTCTTTTTGACAAATAAAGAAATAAAATCTTAAAAAAAATAAAAGTACTCTAGAAGGTGGAAAGCGATAGTCTTTCTTACCACCTGCCCCTCTTTTCTCACCAAATAACTCTTAAATTCTGACTTCCCTTCTGAAGACTGTTCTTTCTCTGGGGTATTTGACAGTGAACTTATGATGAAGAGACAATCTCCAGAAATTACATTTCTTCCTCTTGCATGAGTAAATTAATTAACATCTTTAAGCCTCTGTTTTCAAATCTATACAATGGGCATGATAACAGTTCTTATCTTGTAGGGTTTCTATGAGGGTTTCAAAAAATATTTTCTTTTTTTAAAAAAAAGATTTTATTTATTTATATGACAGAGTCACAGTGAGAGAGGGAACATAAGCAGGGGGAGTGGGAGAAGGAGAAGCAGGCTTCCCTCCGAGCAAGGAGCCCAATGTGGGGCTCAATCCCATGACCCTGGAACCATGACCTGAGCCAAAGGCAGATGCTTAATGACTGAGCCACCCAGGTGCCCCAGGGTTCCTATGAAGGTTAAATGAGATGGGAAGCATTTAGTGTGAAGCCTGGCATTAAATGAATGAATGAATGGATGGATGAATGAACAAACGAGTGAATGAATTGTTATTAATATTATATATATTATTAACTGTGGGCAGAAGAGGAGGCTTGCCTTTAGCCCAGTGACCCTGCTCTGGCCACATGTGCCAACCTGTGTCCAGGCAGGAAATCTGTGAACAGTTGTCTGGTAAGTGCTGACCAGTTGTCCAAGAACCCTTCCAGGCTCGAGAGCTAATGGCTGCTCTGTGCTTACCAGGCAGTTCCTCCTACTGTGATGACATTACTGTTGCTAAGTATCTCCTTGGGACCAGGAGGCCCTAAGGTGACTAGCTTTTGGTAAGGGTGGGTACCTTATTTGGGCCTGGGTCTTTAGAAGATCTCCTTGACTCTAGTAGCACCTGCAGTCTCCGTGGCCTGAGCAGAGGGGAGGACAATGGGAAAACAATGGTCTGCGGGGCCAGGTTCTGACTTAATTGCATTTCCACCCTGTTCTGACTTCTCTCTCTTCTCTAGCCTCTCCATTTCCAATTTTTTAAAAATTAAGATACAATTCACATCTCTTAAAATTCACTCTTATAAAATGTACCGTTCAGTGATTTTTAGTGTACCCACAGGCTGTGCAATCATCACCACTATCTAAATCCAGAACATTTCCATCACCCTACTGCAATTCAACTGGATTCACTAGATGTTTACTGAAAGTTTCTTCAGTACAATCCCAGGCTCTCTAGTTAGAGCAGTCCTTGGGGTTTTGTTAGTCTCATTTCATTGCAGCTTGATCTTCTGTGTCTGTACCCCCAGTCTCCCTCCCTCTTGTCCTGCACTTTGACTTGACGAGCCAGGTCCCTACGAATGGCGACAGTTCCTTGGGTTCTCATCATGTACCAAGCATGAGGCTGAGCACTTCGTGTGCATTTTCTCTTACCCTTTTATCTAACTCCACGGAAGGGCCTTGAACTCGGGACTGCTAGCCTCAACCCTGATATTCTTCTTGCCGTGCCAGCAGACTCTGAACCTCATTGGGCCCTTCCTCAAGGATGTTCTCCTCGTGCTCTCTGCTAGGTAATACTTGTGTAGCAGTTTACAGTTTGGCAAGCACTCACCTCTGTTCTCTCATGTGACCCATTAACCTTGTATGTACAAGAGCCAAAATTCTTTCCCTCCTTGGAAACTAGATGCCCCCTCCCCGACTAGATCCATCAGATTCCAGGCATTTCAGTCGTGTCCAAGACCAAGGCAACATTTTGTTATTCTCACGTAACCGACATCTTACTCAGATCAGTCTTTTCATAAAGCCGGGGTTCAATGTGTACATATTTGCAAGCTCCTCTATTATATAAATTGCATGTTTGGGTTTGCTTGTTTCTCCTTGTGGAACATAAAGTCTGCAGGGTTAGGGACTGTCTGAAAATTTCCTTTTTAAGAGTGGAGAGGACTTTTATGGAGGACTAGTCCCAGCACTTGGCCTCTCTCTTCCCTTCCTCAAGTGGCAGAATCCTCTTTCCTATGGGACATCTATTTTTACTGGCTTAGTTGGAACAAGTGTCCCAAGTTGGCCAATTTGAAGATGCACTCAGAGTTTTCCTGAGAATTTCCAGCCAGGGTGAATGATGAAAAAGCCATCTGTCTCTTGGGCTTCCAGAGTTGGTGGAATGTGCATCTTCAAGATCCACACATGGAAGAGGGTCTGCTAGGTAATGAGGACCTTGATGACTCATTTTGAACCCCTTAATGCAACTACACCTTTACTAAGCAGATTGGAATTTTTTTAGACACTTGAAATGGGATGAGTACCAACATAGGGCTGCACACACAGAATAATTTAGAATTTCATTAACTGGCTAGGCTGTATGAATGAGGAGGTTGTGGAATTGAAGAAACTGAATTTCCTTTCTTTTCATTGTATGACAATTTCTATCAAATTCTAAGTGATCAAGCCTCATTTGACATTATATACTTTAAAAGGAAGATAGTGCCATCATTGTTCTCATCTTTGGCCATCCTCTGTAGTTTATTAAAAGAGATGTATACAATTAAAATAGAGGAGGGGCACCTGGGGGGCTCAGTCAATTAAGCATCTGCCTTAGGCTCCGGTCATGATCTCAGGGTCCTGGGATCAAGTCCTACATTGGGGGGGGGGGGGTTCCTGCTCAGCAGGAGGTCTGCCTCTCCCTCTACCCTTCCCCCCTGCTCATGATCTTTTCTCTCACTTTCTGTCTCAAATAAATAAATGAAATCTTAAAAAAAAGAAAAGAAAATAGAGGAAAGGACTCATTATAACCCAAATGTTCTTCCTTTTATAGGCCTTGGTCATAGGAAAGTCTCTTGGCTGCTAATACACCACGGAGTACATACAATAATGTTTAATATAATAAGTTTATATAACTAATAAGTTTAATATATAAACATTATATGTACATATATTAACAATTAATTAATATAATAAATATATTAATGTTTGATTTAATAATATTATATATATTCACGGAAAGATTGAAAGACAGTACAGAGATGTTCCTTATACTTTATAGTTTCCTTCATTGATTATGTCTCACATAGATATAGTACAATATCAAAACCATGAAACTGGACAGTTGTGTGTGTACTGTTCTGTGTCATTTTATCCTATGTATCCTATCACATAACCCTTGCTACAGTTAGGATAAGGAACTATAGCATCACCACAAAGACCCCCTGCTCCTTGTACTACTACTCCTTTCTACTCACACCCAACCCCCTCCCCAACCCCTGGCAACCACCAGTTTTCTCCATCTCCGTAATTCAGTTATTTTGAGAATGTTATATAAATAAAATCATACAGTATATGGCCTTCTGAGATTAGCTTTCTATTTTATTTTTTTAAAGATTTTATTTATTTATTTGACAGAGAGAGAGAGATCACAAGCAGGAAGAGAAGCAGGCAGAGAGAGAGGGGAAAGTAGGCTCCCTGCCGAGCAGACAGCCTGATGCCCTATACAGGGCTTGATCCCAGGACCCTGGGATCATGATCTGAGCTGAAGGCAGAGGCTTAACCCACTGAGCCACCCAGGTGCCCCTGAGATGGGCTTTTTAAAATCTTCATAATATCCTTGAGATCCATCCAAGTTGTTGCATATATCATTAGTTCATTTCTTTTCATTGTTGAGTAGAATCTCATAGTATGGATTCACCACTGTTTATTTGACCAGCTGAAGAAAATTTTGGCTGTTTTAACTTCTTGGCATTACAAATGGAGCTGCTAAAGTAATTGTGTACATGTTTTTGTGTGAACATAAGTTTTTATTTCTCTGGGATGAATGCCCAGGAGGGTGATTGTTCCATCACATGGTAATTGTATGTTTAGTTTTGTAAGAAACTGCTAAACTGTCTTCCTGGGTGGCAGTACCATTTTATATTCCACCATCAATGTGTGAGAGATCCAGTTTTTTCACAGCCTTATCAGTATTTGGTATCACACTATTGTTGATTTTAGCTATTCTGATAGGTGTGTAGTGATATTTACCAAGGTCTTAATTTGCACTTTCCTGATGGCTAGTGATGTTTCTCAAAAATCTTTCCATGTGCTTATTTACAGTTGTATATTCTCCTCAGTGAAATGTCTCTTCATGTCTTTTGCCCATTTTCTAATTGGGTAGTTTCATTTTTTCCCTGTTGAGTTTGAGTGTTCTTTATATATTCTAGATATTAATCTTTTGTCAGATATATGGCTTGCAAATAAGTTTTTCCTGTCTCTAACTTATCTCTTATTTTATTTATTTATTTAAAAAGAGTTTATTTATTTGTTTTGAGAAAGAGAGAGTGAGAGAGTATGTGCATAGAGGTGAGGGGGAGGGGCAGAGAAAGTGGGAGAATCAAGTAAAGTGATTTCTCCTATGTTTGTCCACTTTTTCAAAATTATTTTAACTATTCTAATTCTTTTGCCTACCTACATAAATTTTAAAATAATCTTGTCTGTAGTCACAAAAAAGTCTTACTGAGATTTTTGCAAGAATTACATTAAACCTAAATATGAATTTTGAGAGAATTGGCATCTTTGCTATGTTGA
This sequence comes from Mustela erminea, assembly GCF_009829155.1. Classification (NCBI taxonomy): domain Eukaryota; kingdom Metazoa; phylum Chordata; class Mammalia; order Carnivora; family Mustelidae; genus Mustela; species Mustela erminea. The sequence continues at coordinate 12,479,035 of NC_045615.1, forward strand.
GTCTTTCAGTCCATGAACATGGTATATCTCTCCATTTATTTAAATCTTTCTTATTTCTTTCACCAGTGTTTTGCAATTTTTAATATATAGTCTATACATGTTTTGTTAGACTTTTAAGTATTTTTTGAGCAACTGTATATAATACTGTACTTTTAATTTCAGTGTTCTCATGTTCGTTGTAACACATATAAAAATATAATTGTTGATCTTGTATCCTATAACCTTGCTGAACTCATTTCTTAATTCTAGAAAATTATTTTTGTAGATTCCTTGGGGTTTTCTATGTAGATGATCATGTCACCTGCAAATAGGTATACTTTGTTTCTTCCTTTCTGATCTGCATTCCTTTTGTTTTCTTTATTTGACTTACTGTTCTGGATAGACCTCGTACTATGTTGAACAGAAGTGGTGAGAGTGGACATACTTGTCTTATTCTATCTTAAGGAGAAAGGATTCAGTCTTTCACCATTAAGTATAATGTTAACTATAGGTCTTTTATAAATGATCTTTATCAAAGTGAGGATTCTCCCCTACTCTTGGTTTGCAGAGAGTTTTCTTTGTGAATGGGGTCAAATTTCGTCAAAAGCCTTTTTCTGTACCAATTGATATGATCATATTATTTATCTTTTTGTGTTTATTAATGTGGTGGATTATGCTTTGATTTTCAAATATTGAACCAGCTGTGCATCCTTGGAATAAATCTCACTGGTCATGATGTGTAATTCTTTTTATATATTGCTCTATTCTATTTACTAATATTTTGTTAAAGATTTTGCTTTTATTTATTTTTTTTAGGACTTTGCTTTTATACAAATGAAGGATATTAGTCTGTAATGTTCTTTTTGTGTCTTTCTTAGTGTTGTTTTGGTATCAGGGTAATACTAGCCTCTCAGGGTCCTGGGATCGGGTCCCGCGTCGGGCTCTCTGCTCGGCAGAGAGCCTGCTTCCCTCTCTCTCTCTCTCTGCCTGTCTCTCCATCTACTTGTGATTTCTCTCTGTCAAATAAATAAATAAAATATTTAAAAAAAAAAAAAAAAAAAGAAAATACACTGGGAAATGTCTCCTTCACTTCTGTTTTTAGGAAGAGATTGTGTAGAATTGGTGTCATTTCTTCATATTCATAATATTTGGTAGAATTATCCAATAAAATAATCTGGGTCTGGATATTTCCTTTTTGGGTATTTAAATTACAAAGGTAATATTCTTAAGAGTTATAGGGCTACTTAAATGATATATTTAATAGTAAGTAAGTTGTGGTAGTTTGTTTTTTTGGGAATTGGTCCATTTCATCTAAGTCATCAAACTTACGTGTGTAGAATGGATTGTAGTATTCACTTTTTGTCTTATGATGTCTGTAGGGTCTGAAATAATATTCGTTGTTTCATTTCTGATCTTGGCAATTTGTCTCTTCACCTCCTTTTAAAATTTTCAATTTTGCTAGAGTTTTGTCAATTTTACTGACTTTTTTGAAGAATCAGGTTTTTATTCCATTGATTTTTTCTCTGTTATTTTTTTATTTTCAAATTCCATTGAAGTCTATTCTTGCCTTCATAATTTCTTTCTTTAACCTGCATTGTATTTATTTCACTCTGATTTTTCTAGTTTCTGGAGGTGGGAGCTTAGATTATTTATTTGAGAACTTTTTCTCTTTTCAAATACAAATGTTTAGTGTTATAAATTTCTTTCTTAGCACTACTTAGGCTATGCCCCTCAAAATTTTTCTTAAAAAATTGTATCCTCCTTTACAAATTGAAGAACTAAGTCACAACAAGATTGCAATTCAAGGCACACAACTAGCCAGTGGCAGAGAAACCTCTGACTCCAGGACTAGTTATTTCTCCTGTATTCTACAGCTTACCTTGTTATTTTATTTTACTTTACCACAGTGCCTTTTTTTCTTTTTATCATTTATTTATTTATTTAAAAAAGGATTTTATTTATTTATCAGAGAGAGAGAGAGAGAGAGAGAGAGAGAGCGCACATGCATAAGCAGGCAAGCAAAGGAGGAGAGAGAAGCAGGCTCCCTGCCGAGAAAGGAGCTTGAAGTGGGGCTGGATCCCAGGACCCTGAGATCATGACCTGAGGTGAAGGCAGTGGCTTAACCAACTGAGCCACCCAGCTATATACTTTTATTCTTTTTAATTGTTTTTTTAAATTGAAGTATAATTAGCATACAGTGTTACATTAGTTTAAGGTGAACAATATAGTGATTCACAATTCTCTATGTTAATTAGTGATCATCAAGTTAAGTGTACTCTTTTTTTTGTTGTTGTTAGTTTCAGAGGTAGAATTTAGTGATTCATCAGTTGCATATAACATCCAGTGCTCATTACATCAAGTGCCCTCCTTAATGTCCATCACCCAATTATCCTTTCCACCCCCCACCCTTCTAGCAACCCTCAGTTTATTTCCTAGAATTCAATGTCTCTTATGGTTTGCCTCCCTCTCAGTGCTTTTTTTTAAAAACATGGAGATATAATTGAGATAAAATATATTAGTTTCAGGTGAACAATGTAGGGACTTGGTATTTGTTTATATTGTGAAGTGATCACTATAAGTAAGTCTAATTAACATCCATCACGTTACATAGCTACAATTCATTTCTTGTGATGACAACTTTTAAGACTCCTAGCAATTTTCAAATAAACAATCCAGTATTATTAATGATAGTCACCATGCCATACATTACATCCCATGACTTACTTATCTTGTAACTAAAAGTTAGTACCTTTTGACCGTCTTCAACTCATTTTGCCCACCCCTCATCCCCCACCTCTGACAACCACCAATCTGTTCTCTGTATCTATGAGTTCATTAAAAAAAAAATTCCACATATAAGTAAGATTATATGGCATTTATCTTTCTTTGTCTGACTTATTTTGCTTAAGTAATGCCCTCAGGCTCCATCTATGTTATCATAAATGGTAAGATTTCATTCTTTTTTTAATGGCTGAGTAATATTCCATTATGCATGTACAATACTTTCTTTGTCCATTCTTTTTTTTTTTTTTTAAGATTTTATTTATTTATTTATTTGATAGAAAGAGAGAGAGAGAGAGAGAGATCACAGGTAGGCAGAGAGGCAGGCGTTTGGGGAGGTGCGGAGCAGGCTTCCTGCTGAACAGAGAGCCTGATGCAGGGCTTGATCCCAGGACCCTGAGATCATGACCTGAGCGGAAGGCAGAGGCTTAACCCACTGAGCCACCCAGGCGCCCCTTTATCCACTCTTCGGTTGGTGGACACAGATTGTTTCCCTGTTTTGGCTATTAAAAATGATTCTGCAGTGAAGATGGGATTGCATTTATCTCTTTGAATTAGTATTTTTATCCTTCAAATTTTTTATGTTGCATTTTCATTCAGTTTTGTATATTTTATGATTTTTCTTGAAACATCCACTTTGAACCATGGATTATTTAGAAGAATGTTGCCAAGTTTCCAAGTATATGGAGATTTTCCAGTTATTTTTCTGCTATTGATTTCTTGTTTTTATTTCATGATGGTCAAAGAACACATTCTGTATGATTTCAATTCTATTAAATTTGTTGAAGTTTGTCTTATGAGTCAGGATATGGCCTATATCAGTTCCATGGACATTTGAATAAAATGTGTATTTTGATGCTGTGTAAGTGTTGATTATATCCTGTTGGTTAATGGTGTTCTTACTGTGTTTTTTTTTTTTTAAGATTTTATTTATCTGACACAAAGAGAGAGAAATCGCAAGTAGGCAGAGAGGCAGGCAGAGAGAGAAGGGGAAGCAGGCTCCCCGCCAAGCAGAGAGCCTGATGTGGGGCTTGATCCCAGGACTCTGAGATCATGACCTGAGCTGAAGGCAGAGGCTTAACCCACTAAGCCACCCGTGTTCCCCTTACTGTGTTTTTAAAAGGATCTCTTTGTACAACTTTTTTAGTAGTTGCATAGGTATTGCATTATATGTACATAATTTACCACTATCTACTGGTATCAACATTTTACCAGTTTGAGTGAAATGTAGAAACCTTACTTTACTGTCTCCCATTTATAGTATTTTCTTAAGTATTTCCTCTACATACATTGAGAACCAATCATATCACTGTTACAATTGCAGCTTCAACTGCCAAATAGAATTCTTTTTTTTTTTATTTTTTGCCAAATAGAATTCTAAATATTCAGGGCACCTGGGTGCCTCAGTGGGTTAAACCTCTACCTTCGGCTCAGGTCATGATCTCAAGGACCTGGGATCGAGCTGCACATCGGGCTCTCTGCTCAGCAGGGAGCCTGCTTCCTCCTCTCTCTCTCTGCCTGCCTCTCTGTCTACTTGTGATTTCTCTCTCTGTGTATCAAATAAATAAAATCTTTAAAAAAAAAAGAGTGATTAAAAAAAAAAGAATTCTAAATATTCAAAGAGAAGAAAAATTTGTTGTATTTACCCTTATTTGTGGTGTTCTTTCTCCCTTCCTGGGTTCCAAAATTTTTTTCTTCCTCTGTTATCTTATTTAAAGGACTTCCTTTAGCCATTCTTTTAATGTAGGTCTTTGGCAAAAAATTCTATTAGTTTTCTTTCATTTGAGAATGCTTTGATTTACTCTTATTCTTATTGGATATTTTTGCTGAATATGGAATTCTGAGTTAACAATATGTTTCTCTTAGCATTTAGAAAATATGCCACTTTCTTCTGGCTCCCATGGTTTCTGCTGAGAAATATCCTGTCATTTCAGTTGTTTTTCCCCACAGGTGAGTGTCATTTTTCTCTCACAGTTCTCAAGATTTTATTCTTTGTCTTTATTTTTCCAAAGTTTAACTATAATGAAATTTGACATGAATTTTTCGAAATTTATCTTGTTTTGAGGTTCACTCAGTTTTTTCAAATATATAAGTTTATGTCTTTTGCCAAATTTGGAAATTTTCATATTTTTTTTAAATACCTTTTTAGCCTTGCTCTATTATCCTCTCTTACTAGGAATAGGTGGAATAAATGGAGAAATATACTATTCTCTTAGATGAGAAAACTCAATATTGAAAGATACACTGATATTTTAGAACTTCACAAATTTATATTGACATTTATTCAAAACATTAAAGGAATAAAAATAGCGATGAAAGAAGAGTAATCATAGGGGACCACTAAATGTTAAAATGTATTATGAAACATTATAAAATGTATTATAAAGCATTATAAAAGTATTATAAAAAGGTATTATAAAAATGAAAGCAATGTGGCGTTGATGTAATAATTTGCAGAAAGATCAATGGAATAGAAATAGGTAGTCCAGAAATATACATGGGTGTTTGCTATATTATAATATGGCATTTCATTATAAATGTGGCATTTCAGAAAGAACAGATTATGCAATAAAAGTGTTTGGAAAACTGCTAACCATTTGTAAACAAATGTAAACAAATTTGTAAACAAATGTAAACATTTGAGACAAGTGCTGTCTCACACTGTATATATAAAATTTAGTTGGATGGAATATATAAATAAATAAAACCACAAAAGTTGTAGAAAACATCTATCTTTCTATCTAAGAAAGGTCTGAACATTTATGTAAACTCAGGGAAGGAAAGACTATTCTATGCATGACAGATAAATTAAAAGTTCTCACAAATTAGTAAGAACAAGACAAGGCTTTGATATAAAATTAGATGAAAGATATGAATAGACATCTCACACAAAAAAGGAATAAAAATTGCCATACAGAGTTTTAATTACCTGGCAGAGACCAATGTGGGGGCTCGATCTCATGATCCTAATATCATGACCTGAGCCAAAACCAAGAGTTGAACACTTAACTGACTGAACCACCAAAGTACCCGCAGATTGTGCTTTCTGAAAAACTAAAGTTATCAGATAAAATTACCAAATCATCTGGGCAGCAGAGACTATAGCATTTGGAGAGAGATGTCAGGTAAAATTCAGGCTATATGGGACATAGACTAAAATATGATTTGTTTGTCTGAAATTCCAATTTAACTGGGTATCCTGTGCTTTTATTTGCTAAATCTGGCAACTCTAAATATGGAGAACCCACTACCACTGTTTTGGGGTCTGTAGATGGGGCCATGTGTTGATGGGCATGGTGTGTAAATGGGGGTGTCTTTATAGTTAGAGGGTACTTAGGGCACTGCATTATGGAAGTACCCAGTTCCAGAATTTGGATTAGTACATTATGACAACCCAGAGTTAAGAACAAATTAATATTTAATGAAAGTGGCCTATGAATTGAGTCATGAAAGATGGTGGATTTCTCAGGAATATTATCCAAGTACATAACATAAAATGTTGGACATAATCCCTGCCTGCTCCACCTACTGTTCCCATAATTCCTGTTTTATGATTTGTTTTTCTCAAGTCACTCATGCACACTGATTCACCAATGCCTCAGAGCCTCCCTCTTTCAAGCTGGTCTGTGACTAAGCCGAGGGGGATCGAGTCCATAGACTAACTCACTTGGTGCTGCTTTCAGGCTGAAAGGGAAGGAGCTGGGCCAGGAGGAGCCATGCTGAGTTGGTATTTTTCTGGGAGTAAAGTCTCCTCTTAGGAAGGTGAACGAACTCTTTTCTTGCCCTGCTCTACAAGTCACCTTTTCCTGGTCACTTGGTGGAGAGTGCACCCTCTGACAGCCTATTGTCACAGGATGATTTGTTCCCAGTTGTTAAATAGTGTGGCAGTTGAGAGTCAGCATCTCAAAGGGCATGCCCTTTTCATTAAAATTAAAAAAAAAAAAACAACCCATAAATACAAGCATTGAGCTTTAGGTTTCTATCTAAGAAAGGTCTGGAAAGGCATTGCAGATTCAAAGCTAGGGAACCTGGGCAGATGGGATTAAGAGATTGGGGTGTGAGAGTGGGGTAGGCACTTGTACTTTTTATACCTTATACACGTTTTTATTGCATGCCAAAAAAAAAAAAATCTTTTTACAAAGAGAATGTAATGATTTTTTGATAGGCCAGTAACTAAGCGGTAAAATTAGAGGCCAAATTCTAAACTAGAAGCCACTCCCAAACACAATTATTTTCATTCATTTTGAAATACTGCATTTCCCATGCTCACACATGGCCCAGCTATAGTCATAAAATGTGTGCTACTTTGTATTCTGCTATGGTGCTCAAAATTTTATCACAGCTGTTTCTCTATATTGCTATAAATCCTAAGAGTCACTGGAAGGATGGACTTTGAGTTACCAGTGACTTGCATCACCAACTTGTCTTCCTTGACCAGCAGTGGGAGTGGGAGGGATGGGGGGGGGTTCTCCCCCCTCCCTTTTTTCATCTGGTAAATGAGGCATCGGAAGTAGGTTTTCTCTGGAGTCCCTTCCAGGTGTCATCTATTACCTCCACGAAGCATGTCATAAATAATGATCCTTTGGACATAATTCTTTGTAAATCTTTATTTAATCCACCAACCTTTCTGTTGTAAGATTGTTTGGCGTAACGCGGCTCATCTATCCTCATAATAGACACGTGGTGGTAGATAGAATTTTCGCTTTTGTAGAAGGAGAAACTGAGTCCGGAGGTGTGGGATGACTTTCCACAGTGTCGGTCTCTTATCAGGGCAGCCCTGGGATTCGGTTGCTTGTGTTATGGGTGATGGATCCCAGACGAGATCTCCAAAAAGCAGACAATACCAGGCGGCTTAAGCGTCATTATTAAATAGATCTATCATGGTCCTGTCAGCTCCCTTTTTTCTCCTCTTTAGATTTCAAGTCACTCTTTTTCTGTGGCATTTCTTTGGGATATATTCATGAATGGACCCTTGGAACCAATACACACACACACACACAGACACACAGCAATTTGGTCACACCTACGAGGCAGATAAAGCTGAAGGGAGCCTGCAGAAGGATCTGGAGATAAAAAGTCCGGTATCTGGGCAGGTAACACCCAATTACAACAGAGCAGTGTTGACTTACACTTTTCCTTATCGGGGGAATCAGGTATTTGTGTAAATCAGAAAAGGATTTGATGGATACTACTTCATTGGAGTCTCCAGCCAAAGGACAGGTTTGGTTAAACAAAATATATATTCTCCTTATCTACAGTGGCAACTATCATGAAACTCCCCGTCTCCCTTCTACTCCTCCAAGCCTTATAAAAACGAGGGCCTTATCTCGAGTTTGTAAGAGCCTAACGTCTAGCGGGGTCTGTGCTAAAATCACTCTGACAACGCCGCAGCTCAGGCTCAGCTCGGGCCATTCGGGCAGACGGATGATCTTGGCTTATCTCCAATTGTCCGGACCATAAATGTCTTTTTCTTAAGATGCTTGTTTAGACTACCCCAGGGGTAAAGAACAGGTAGAATCTCGCCTGATGGGAGAAGATCTGCAGACTTGCTCTGTGACGTTCAAGGGCCACGGCGGGAGAGAGCACAGCTCCGAGGAGGAGAGGAGGCCATGGGTCGCCACTGCCACCAACGCACCCAGAAATGAGAATGCCTGCAACAATGATGAGATGGGGAGCCCCGGGCAGGGCAGGCTTTGGGTGGTAAGACATTAGGGTTGGGAACAGACTCAGAAAAGGGAAGAGGGTTCAAGTGGGGAGAGCCACGTGCATTAGATAAGACGAAGTTGCTGAGATGTTGGGGCCCCTGCTCAAAGAAGCTGGTGGCCTCTCAGGCTTGGTGACAGGCAGTCACTGGGGGTGGCGGGCGGACTTCAGGTGGAGGCGTCAAAGACCTGCGTGAAGCTTTGCCCCTGACCTGCTGGGAGCCTTGAACAAGGATCTCTCCCACTCTCGGTTCCTGAACTGGTCTTTTAGGACCATGCTCCATGGTGCCCCATGTCCTGAGGTGCAGGAAGGCAGCAACCCATGTCTGCATGGCTCGGGCTTGAGGTAGATGGCCCCAGAGCTCACACAGGGCATGCAGGGAGCCAGGGGAATGCTGTTCCCCCTTGAGTCTTTTCCACTGATCCAACTTGACTTGGCCTTTTCTCTGGCTTCTAGGCGCACTTGTTTTTTGAATACAAGTAATGAGCTTGTCACAGTGAAAACCCTGGGGCAGCCTGGAATGACCCAGGAGCACCCTATGAGAACTACACAGCACCCCCACCCTTCCCCCAAAGAGGGGCGTCTAATCTCGTGCTTCAGATGACCCAGTGACACAGATGCCTCTCTCTTCTTGGGGAAACCACTTCAGTACTAGGCTGGCTGGTCTGAATCTTCCCTCCAGCCACTTGGTCTAAATATGGTTTCCCTCCTTAGTTTTAATTTGCATTTTCTTAATAGTTAGTGATGCAAAACATCTTTTCAGGTGCTTATTGACCTTTCTTATGTCTTCTTCTTCTTCTTTTTAAAAGATTTTATTTATTTGACACAGAGAAAGAGCGAGCCAGAGAGGGAACACAAGCAGGGGAATTGGGAGAGGGAGAAGCAGGCTTAGCTCAGAGCACAGAGCCCGACATGGGACTCGATTCCAGGACCCCGGAATCATGACCTGAGCCGAAGGTAGACGCTTAACGACTGAGCCACCCACGTGCCCCTCTATGTCTTCTTTAGAGAAATGTCCATTCAAGTCCTTTGTTCAGTTTTTAATGGGGTTATTTGTTTTTTCTCTGTTATTACTGAGTTGCAGAAATCTTTTTTTTTTTTTTTAAGATTTTGTTTTAAAGTAAGCTCTATGCCCAAAGTAGGGCTTGAACTCACTACCCTGAGATCAAGATTCGCAAACTCTACCACCGACTCTGCCAACCAGGTGCCCTTAGTTGTCAAAATTCTTTAGAGATTCCAGATGTTAACCTCTTATGAGATACAGGATTTGCAAATATTTTTCCCATTCTGTAGGTTCCCTTCCCAGTCTGTGGATTGTGTCCTTGGGCACACAAAAGTTTTAAAGTTTGATGTAGTCCAATTTCTTTTTCTCTCTCGTTGCCTGTGCCTTTAGTGCCATCCTTTCTTAGTTTAAAGCCATTCTTTTTGGTCCTGGGAAGGCAGTCAGGGCTCCGAACATTGGCCCAGCTTGGAGAGAGAAGGATTCTGTCCTGTATCTCCACAACATTTACTGTCCTGTACTTGGAGGGACAGATGGTGACAATCCAGGACTGTCTTCTCTCCGAAGCCACGGGCAAAATTTGAGATTCATTCTTGGTGTTTAATTTCCTTTCTGCTCAGCCAGCTCAGCCTTATTTCAACGATGGTGTCATCTTTCATCCCAAAGCCACTATTTTCTGGATTTTTTGACTCTTAAGACACATCATAGAGACCACAACTTCAGAGACAACTTCAGGGTCCTTACAGTGTCAAATGGAAGGATTTTGAGACGTGGGCTGGACTCAGAGAGCCAGGGATGCAGGAATTTTCATGAACATGGGGCCCCAGATGGTGAGGGAGAACAAAGCATCATAGCCCTGTACTCCTCTGGCCCTGTGGGTCCTGGCATATGTGTGTGTGTGTGTGTGTGTGTGTGTGAGAGAGAGAGAGAGAGAGAGAGAGAGAGAAAGGGAAAGATTGTAGCTACTTTGTTCCTTCCCCAGGGAGAAGGCAGACCCTTCTGTTCATATTTGGGCCAGAATCTGCCTTTTCCCTTCAAGGCTGACTCTGTTTGAGAACTCTCTGACTGTGGTTCAGCTTCAGATACAAGCTTGTAACTCATTTTGTTTTTACTCTGAAAAATTCTGTTTTAACAATGAAATTAATTCCATGCACAGGACAAATGGTGGAAAATAGAAACATACAAGGAAGAGAGCAGAAGCCAGCAGTACAACCTCTGTTGGGATGTAGCCTCACATTGCATTCCAATGTTTTTCTCTCCAGGTTTGGTAGAGGGAGGGGTGGGCTGGTATGCAGAAAGACAGTTAGGCAGACAGACATAGCTGCATAAGGGGTACATATTTTCATAGTTGATGTCATCCTATATTTCATTCTGTCTCTCCCCAGAACTCCACACCTCTCAGCTTCTTATCTCATCCAGAAAACAGAAGACATCCACGTGCTCCTACCTCCACATCCACCCACCTACTTCTCTCAGGGCCTGCCTGTGACCCTTCTTCCCATCTGCATGTGGCCTCACTGCTCTTGCTCTTCTGGAAGGCCTCTCTCTCCTCCCCTGTGGACTGGACCCCATTCCTTCCCGATGCTCAAGGGTGGCTCGTACAAAACCTCCCTTCTCTCCTTTGACTTACGCATTCTTTCTCTCCTTCTGATTCATTCCTGCTGCCATCAGCCATGGTAGAAGAGCTACCTTCTTTCAAAACTAAATTCTCTCTTACTTGTCCAGTCCACTGAAAGCAGAAGATAAACCATGCACATTCTATGAAGGAGAAGTAGGTACATTCAGCTGTAATGCACTGAGGTTGTGGGAGGTGATTCTGGAAGGGCAGGCTGGCTTCGCGAGCTTTATTCCAGAAAAGATGGGGAATCACTTCGGGTTTTTGAGGAAGAGGGGCATGGAGGGTCCCTGTGTTGGCTTGCTGAGGTTAGTTAGCAGCAGTGGGGAGGGGGTCAGGAGAGCTGTTGGCTGGTTGGTGCCCTAGCCACGGCCAGAGAGGACCAGGTCCCCAGTGGCGGAGGTAGCTGTGGAACGCAGCAGAAATGCTCTGCAAGAGACCTGATCTATTACAAATTTTTAAGTCACAAAAGTAGGTTGGAGATGAGTGGAGAAGGAGTGAGGGGTAAAAGACACCTCCAACAGTGGGATGAAATATTTATGAAAATGGGGTGCTCTCACTTCTTAAAAGTAGGCCTGAGAGGAAGATGAAAAGACAGGTGGTTTCTAAAATGTGGAGGTGGGAAGCGGATTCTGGAATGTTCCCACCAGGGAGAGAAGTGATAAGGGTTTTGTCAACTGGGCCTTTCCAAGGGTCAGCTAGAGTGACTGAAGGTGGGTGAGAGGTTCTCTGGGCACCAGGGACTGGTCCTGCCCTTCCACCAGTGGGACATCCTCCCATGGAGGGGGCAGGTGGGATATGGTGACGCAAGGTGCTGAGGAAGTGGGGAGGATGCTTCAGGGGAAGGGCCCTCAGTTTGATTCTCCTTCACTTACAAACAAGGTGAGAGAGGTCCCACGGAAGGGATTTGTTGGGGAAACAGGAAAGAGGTCTTGGTGGAGGAAGAAGTCTCCAGGAGGGAAAATGAATGGTGGGGAGGTTTATGGTAGGGATTGGGGGCAGCTCTGGACACTTACGAGTAACCGGGCAGCTGGGAGTGAGGAGGCAGGATGAGGTGGGAGACAGAGAAGAGTCCAGAAGATCTCACTCGGGAGAAGTCCTTTTGCAAGCAGACAAGAAGGGCTCGGAGGGGAGCTGTCGAGTTCTGCAAGGCCTCTTGGATTCCTCTCTTTGTTTAGGTGAAAGGTGATATTTTCACTTCTGAACTTGGAAAGTAGGACCCCTCCCAACCTCTTCCCTGAAAAGGGAGCGCCAACGGCCAATTGGTTATTTATTTCTTTCTAATCCTGTAGTTTTATGGGGCCGTAAATGAGGGCAGCAGGGAATTAAAGAAAAAGGTGTAGCCAAGACAAATAGCAGAGTCCTTGCCCATGTGGCACTTGCAGTCTAAAGGTGTGCCTGATGCAATCTCATGGCCGTGTGTGTTCCAGGAGGTCAGGGAGAAGCCGTCCTGGGCAGTCTGGGGCAGCCAGGATGTCACTGGGAGGGACAGGTGGCCTCAGCCCACAAGGAATGACTGGAGCGGTGAGGGGACAAATGGCACGTCGGCACAGGTGGGCACGGGCAGGGAGCAGGACGGTGGAGTGGCTGGAATGAAGCAGAATGGGAGGGACCCAGAGGTCGTCTTTATTTGGGAGGAGCTTTAGTTTGGGGGCTGTAGTTGAGTGGACAGGACCAGGGGGCAGAAGACTCAAATAAGGCCAGCAGGTGCCCAGCTGTATGGCAGAAGCTGCCAAGTGCCCCTACTCCTGAGAGGTGGCTGCCGATTCTGGATGCCTTCCCCCGGGGACGGCCCCTGGGGAATTGGAGGATGTGCTGAACCCTGAGGAGAAGAAGGGCCCGTGCAGGCGTGACAGGGAACCATCCCCCCTCCTCACCCTTCAGTCTTCCCTCCCCGCCCACTAAAACAAATTAGTGAGAAGTGATCTGGACATGTAGGGACTTTAGCAAGATCTGGAAGTATAGAAGCGGAGAAGAGGATGTCCCCCTCACAGATCTGTTGGAGGTGTGGCGTGGGTTTGTTAGTGGTTTTCTAGTGCAGGCCGGTTGGTGTTGGATTTCCCAGCCGAGAGGGGTGACTTACCAGGCCTCAACACGGTGTGTGAAGGGTCTTATAATCCGTATGTTCCACCTTGAAGACATCATGCTGAGTGAAATAAGCCAACCATAAAAGGACAAAGGCTGCATGATCCCACTTTCATGAGGTTCCTGGAGCAGTCAAATCCCCAGAGGCAGGAAGTAGAATGGGGGCTGCCGGGACTGGTGGGAGGTGGAGTGGGGAGTTCGCGTTTCCTGTGGACAGAGTTTCAGTTTGGGAAGACTAGGAAGTTCTAGAGATGGATGGCGCTGAGGGTTGTACCATGATGACAGTGTACCTAATGCTATTGAATAGTACACTTAAAAATAGTTAAGATAGTACATCTTATGGGGAGCTTACATTTTTATTTATTGGATTTAAAAAAATATTTCATTTATTTATTTGACAGAGAGAGCGAGTGAGCGAGAGCATAAGCAGGGGAGTGACAGGCAGAGGCAGAGGGAGAAGCAAACTCCCCGCTGAGCAGGGACCCCCCCAATGCAGGGTTCGATCCCAGGACCCTGGATCATGACCTGAGCCTGGAGGCAGACACTTAACTGATGGAGCCACCAGCCATCCCGCTTACATTTTAAAATGCATTTAAAAAATCCGAAAATCACTCAGCATTGACTTTCTTCCTCCCGATCTGGTTCTGACCTTATTTGCTCTCTGAGCCAGTGGACGGTGGCTGATGGGGAGTCAGGCAAACTGTCTCCATCTGGTCATAATACGTGGATAAACCTGACCCTGTTTTCAAGTCGATCTCCTCTGTTGGGGTGGGGGTGGGGGGTGCGGGCAAACCTCTGGAGCCTGCTCACCTCTGGGGGAAATGTGGAAGTCCAGGCCTGAACCTGCAAAGTAGAGGCCCAGGGTCTGAAGCCACAGCACCTCCCCCCCTTTCCCCTACCCCCACCGCAGCAAGGAGGCGAGAAACGGAAGTAGAGAGTATTGGTGAGAAGCAGCTGGAGGTGGAGTCTGACATGTCTGGGTTTGCATCGCCATCATTAATGGGAAAGCTGCTAACCCCGTAAGCCTTAGCTTCCTAATCTGTAAAATGGTCTCTGTATTATAAATCCCTCAGGATCTGGAGAGTTCTGTAGTATAAAATATATAAAACACGGAGGGAGGCAAACACCTTACCTCCCTTAGCCACCTCCCCTACTTTTTAATGGAGTATGTCTTAGGGGGTTCAGGCTGCTGTAACAGAATAACATAGACTGAGTGTCTTAAACAAAAGGGGTTTCTTTCTCTCAGTTCTGGAGGCTGGGAAGTCCAAGATCATTGTGCCAGCAGGTTCCATGTCTGGCGAAGACCCACTTTCTCATAGACAGCTATCTTCTTGTTTTGTCTTCATATGGCTGAAGGGGTTAGGGAGCTCTGTGGGGTCCCTTTTACAAGGGTATTAATCCTGCTTATCACTCCCCAAAGGCCTCACCTCGGCATACCTTCACTTTGGGGCTTAGGATTTCAACATATGAATTTTGAGGGACTACAAACACGCATATCGTTACAATATAATTTAAGAACTACACAGAAAGCACCTTCCTTTCCCTTGAGATTTTTAAGAAGAGGGCAGATGTCTTTCTGCTATGGAGTTTTGGAGGGGGGGTCAAGGACAGGATATCTTCTGTGGATCCTCTGACTCTAAAATCCGATTTTCACAGGTGTGGCTTTTCTGTGTATGAGGGCTTCTTCAGGACTGTCTTTTTCTGATTGAGTTTATGGTTGTCTCTATGAAAACCTCACGTTCCACCAATGAGCAGCGAGTTTATTTTTTAGCCAATTGGCTGTTGAGGGGAAGACCTTGCAATAGCCCCGGGCTCACCGCCAGCCCTTAGCCGCTGAGGCCCAGAGTTGGCGGCCATCAGAACAGGTGTCCTGACCTTCCCACAGTCAGGGCAAAGTGACCTCCAACCAGCTCCAGGCCAAAAGCCAAACGAGGTGAAGCAGGAAGTATTGTCATCCAGACTTTGTTTTATATGATGTAAAACATCGAAGCACTAGGAACCATCCAGAACTTGGGAATCCAGCAGAAAAATACATGGGAAGGCTGAACATTCCCACTTTTCACCAGCATAAGTAGGGAGCATAAGTGTTTTGCTTATGCTTTTCCACTAAGGTGAAAAGAGCTGAGGGAATAAAAAATAATGAAAGGACGTGGAAGAATTCCTGCTCTTGTGCATTATTGGTGGGAATGTAAAACGGGACGACCACTGTGGAAAGTCCCTCAAAAACAGTTAAACATGGAGTTGCCATTTGATCCAGAAATTATGCTTTGGGGCATATATAAAAAAAAAAATTGAAAACAGGGGTTCAAAGAAATATTCACGTGTTCATGTTCAGAGTAACGTCACTCACAATTGCGAAAAGGTGGAAGGAACCTGTATGTCCATCAGTGGATGAACAGGTAAAGAAATGTGGTCCAGCCATACCCTGGCATATTATTCAGCCTTGAAGAGGAAGGACGTTCTGACACAGGCTCTGATGTGGATGAAATTCAAAGACATGATGCTGAGTGAAATAAGCTGGCCACGAAAAGACAAATAGTGTGATTCCATTTGCTTGACATTTCGAGAATGGTCAAGTTCATAGAATTCGGAAAATAGAATGGTGAGTGCCAGGGCTGCAGGGAGGAGTCAGTGAGAGGATGTTGTTTAATGGATAGAGAGTTTCAGTTCAGAAAGATAAAAAGAAGTCTGGAGGGGCGCCTGGGTGACTCAGTGGTTAGGTGTCTGCTCAGGTCATGATCCCAGGGTCCTGGGCTCGAGACCCACATCAGGGTCCCTGCTCTGCGGGAAGCCTTCTTCTCCCTCTCCCTTTCCCCCCGCTTGTGCTCCCTCTGTCGCCGTCTCTTTCTCTCTGTCAAATAAATAGACAAAATCTTAAAAAAAAAAAAAAAAAAAGATGTCTGGAGATGGATCCTGATGATGGTTGCCCAACAGTGAATGCCACTGAACTGTATGCTTACAAGGGGTTAAAAGGGTAGGTTTTTGTTATGTATATATTTTACCACAGTTAATTAAAAATAAAATAGAGCTGTGGCCATGGATTGGTGCAGAATTTACTCAGGAGGTTCTGAGGCCTCTGTTCTTAAGGAAAGGCTGATGGGGGTCTTCTCCCCAGAGAAGGTGCAGGTAGAAACAGGCAGGGAGCGAGTCGGTGAGGTTTGCCAGAGGCAGGGTGGGGAGGGACCTGAAGTTCCACTTCTTTGTTTTAGAGAAGTAGAGGGAGGGGGTTGTAGTTGAGTGGAGGGAGCAAAGGGGCAGAAGAATCAGTTCCCTCATCTGGAGGATGGGGTTTGCAAGCCCTCTTCCTAACCATGGTCCTTAAGACACAGGTCCTCTAGACTTTTGGTGTGTGGGTCATCTCTTGGCTCCAGTCCAGGGAGGAGTTCACCCATGCGATCCTCAGTAGGACTTTGGGCGCTGGGGGAAGATGTGGGCTGAGCCCCGGGGCAGATGGTGCCATCGTTGGTCTAGATTCTCTCTGGTGTCCCTCAGAACTCTTCGTCATCTCATTCACTGGCCCACCTTCTGTGTTGCTCCTCTCAGCTTTGTGTCTGCCACCCTTGTCAGCTGTCCCCTGCTGGATGCAGTTCCTCTTCCTTCATGCCCCAGAGCACCAGAGAAATCCCCCTTTTGTGTGAGACTGACTTTTCCTGAAGGCCTGGGTGCCATGGAGGGGAAGTTCTCACAGGGTAGCATAGCAGACACACTTCAATGTGACAGTGGGCAGTATGGTTCTGGGGTTCTGTAGCTCCCTCATGAGAGAATTTTCTCTCACTAGGGAATTTAACACCAACTGCCATGTTGTACCGCCTCTCCCTAGACCCTCCTCCTGCTCTCACCTTTCCTTCTGCCCAGAGTCTTTGTTTCCTCCTTGTCAGATGGCACAGAAACGCGAATTTCCTCTGACCTTACCATGCGCGGCTGACCGGTTGGGCAGCTTTGTGTCTAGCTGCCATACTTCCCGAGGGCTGGGGTTGGGGATGTGGGAGGTGCTACACACCTTTCTCTTCTGAGACGCCCCCGTCTGGTGTCTCCTGAGAAGGTAGGGAGGTGATGTAGGCATGGAATGAGGTTCAGACACAAGCAATGAGCCTCCTCATTGGCCCTGACTGGGGGGCTGCTTCCCTGATGAGTGGGGCCCTGGGGCCATAGCTGCAGGGCACATGCATGGGTGACAGGGTCAGGACAGCCCCCATGCCCTCCCAGCGGGCCTGGACTCTGAGGCAGCACAGAAGATGCGCTCTGCCCCGAAGCCTGGGGCTGGGTTCCTGGGGTGGAAGCTGAAGGCCCAGATGGAGAGCTCAGCTGCCACGTGTGCAGAAGGATGCTGATTCTGCACCTGTTTCTTGTCGGTTCTGGGATTCAAGGTGAGGGAGGTGCCATAGCCTTGGGGTGAGGAGGTCAGGTCTCAAGTAGACACATGAATCCTGGTTCTGCCCCATCTCAGCTAGGTTACTGGGTGAGTTAGCTCTTCTGTGTCTTCTGTGAAGCATAGAGATATAATGGTCTACGTCATGGGGCTGTTTGTGAGGAGGCGGTGACATACTGTGGACAAAAGCCTTTGGTATACAGGAAGTGCTCAGCAAAACTCAGATGTAGGCATGATGATGGTTATCACGGAATTGTGCCCAAGTGGCTGGGTTGAAGAAGGTGCAGCCTAGTAGGGAGGCCAGAGAGGTCATGTCACTAGGGAAATCCAGCCCATTGGTCCCGCACCACTTCTGTCCTGTTACTGAGAACACACAGGATACAGATTGGCCTCCTCTGCAGCCCTGCCCCCCCTCCCTCCCCTCTGCTTTCTCCCCATAGGAGGCTGAAGTGAGGGTAGGGTGGCTGGAGAGGCTCCAGTCTTGGTTCCAGGGACACTGTTCAAGAGTTGGGGTTGGGTAGGCAGTGGAGCCAGCCAGGCAGGTGATCTGGGGTGGGTGAGCATGACCAGGTGTTACGCTGTCACTGCAAGGAGCTGGAGTGAAATGAAGACACTATTAGGCACTGAGATGGGCATTTGTGATGGGCATTTGTGAGATGGGCATTTGTGAATCCTCCTTGGAAAGTTGAAGCAAAAGGAGAGAGAGATGTGTGCCTTTGGGTGTAGGTTCAGAAATCACAGTTCCCATTGTTGTGAGGTGGCCAGGTTGATGTCCTTCAGCATTGTTTAATGCTCAGCAAAAGATACTCCTTGCCATTGGGCACCATCCCTGAGACAAGGGAGTTGTGGGGATGTGGGCCAAGAGAGACATCCCAGAAGAAGAGGTGGGTTCTGAAGGATGGATAGAAATTTGAAAGTTGGCGATGCCAGAGGAGGGTACCCTGGACGCAGAGACCAGTGCCTGCTAATGTGTTTGGTGATTTAGCCCCTTGCTTCTGCTCCTGTTACCAAGCCACTGAGCGCTGCAACCCATGTTAGCCTAGGCCTGCCGCTTTACTGCCAGCTGCTGAGACCTGGTCTGTTGTTCCCATTGGTGTTACCAGGATTGTTTCAATGGCAGTGATCCCTAGAAAAGGGTACCAACATCGCTTCCCCATATAGTCTATGCATTCTGATGCTGAAGTCTTAGGGAGGAGCGGGAGAGGGGGTCGGTCTGTGGGCGGGTCGGTCGGTGGGCAGAAAGGAAGGAAAGCATACAATATGAATACAAGTGCTTCTACAAAGGGACACGAGGAGACTTTTTGGGGTGTTGAATATGCTATTGCAAGTCTGATGATGGTCTCATACATGTTTCAGAACCCATCAGATTGTAGGGGTACCTGTGTGGCTTGGCTGGTTGAGCATCTGCCTTTGGCTCAAGTCAAGATCTCAGGGTTCTGGGATCGAACCCCATGGGTTCGATCAGCGGGGCACCTGCACCTCCTTCTGCCCATCCCCACCAAGCTTGTGCTCTCTCTCTCTCAAATAAATAAATAAAATCTTAAAAAACGTCATCAAATTGTATACTTAAATGGTGCAGCTTTATTATACAGGAGTTATGTTTCCATAAAGCTGTTAAAAAAGAGTTTATCAGTAACTCAAAATTTGGGGTTGCTTTTTTAACATGTTTATTTTTTCAGTGTAAAACTAATACAGGATCACCAGAGAAATTTAGAAATTCATGAAAGCAGGAAAAAAAAGCAAATCACAATCTGTTTTTGTTTCTTAGTGGTGGGATCATTATTACCAAACCCACATCTGTTGCCTGAGGCTCACTGGTGAGCGGGGATCTTGCCCAGCATCACTGGACCAAGATGCTCAGTCATACTGAGTGCAGGATCCCCTGGCACCAGTGTCCTGCAGATGTCCAGCTGCTCCCCGACCCGGAAATTCTGGCCCAGGAAGTCTGAGACAGAGATCTGGAAGCTGAGTTTAAAACCAGGGGACGTCTGGGTGGCAAAAAAGTCAGTTAAGCATCTGACTTTGGCTCAGGTCATGATCCTGGGGGCCTGGGATCGAGCCCCATATTGGGCTCCCTGCTCAGCAGGGAGCCTGCTTTTCCCTCTCCCCCTGGCCCTCCCACTCCCCTTGCTCAGGCACTCTTGCACACATACGTGCACCCTCCCTCTCTTTCTCTCAGAAGTAAAATCTTGGGGAAGAATAGAACACCATATTCCCAGGAAACTCTGATCCAGGCAGTCCACAGCCAACTTTTTGAGAAATGCTAAAATAAAGAGTGCATCACAAATCCCTGATAGTCCTCCATCTATTCTCTTTTAGTGCCAACCATGCTAGCAATACCTCGGATACTGTGATGGGGTCACAGCTGTGTGGTGAGAGTGAACTAGCTGATTCTAGTCTTAAGGGGCCTTGTAGTAGCAGCAATAGTACTATTAATGGTAGTAATAGTAATGGCAATATTAATGGCAGCAGTGCTAATATTTGTTTAAAGATTTATTTATCCTGGGGGTGCCTGGGTGGATTAGTTGTTAAGTGTCTGCCTTTGGCTGAGGTCATGGTCCCGGGGTCCTGGGATGGAGCCCTGCATGGGGCTCCCTGCTCCGTGGGAAGCCTACTTCTCCCTCTCCCACTTCCCCTACTTGGTTCCCTCTCTTGCTGTCTCTCTCTCTGTCAATTAAATGAATAAATAAAATCTTATAAAAAATAAAAAGAAAATTTAAAAAATAAAGATTTATTTATGAGAGAGAGAGAGAGCACAAGTGGAAAAGAGAGAGAATCTCAAGCAGACTCCCCCCCCAGGCATGGATCCTGATACAGGGTTCAATCTCACAACCCCAAGGTCGTAACCTGAGCTGAAACCAAGAGTCATTCACTCCGTAGACTATGCCACCCAAGTGCCCCAGTAGTAATGCTAATATTAATGGTACTAATAGAAGCGCTAATACTAATGGTTACAATAGTAGTGGCAATGTTAATGGTAGCAATAATAGTAGGAATCAATGGTAGCAATAGCTAGCATTTATCGAGCTAACGTATCCAAGGCACTGGTTCAAGACCTCTCTGTGTGTTCTCCCAGCGTTAATGGTTAAGAGCAAGTTCCCACAGTTAGATGTTTCAGTGTGGACTCCACCTTCCCGCCACTAGTTCTGCAGCCTTGGGCAAGTTAACTTAAAAGTATTAAGTTTCATGTGTCTCCAAAGAAGATACACAGATGGTCAACAAGCACTTGGAAAGACGCTCAACATCAATAGCCATTAGGGAAATGCAGGTGAAAGTGACACTGAGATGCCACCCCACTCACACCCGCCCGGATGGCTGTTATCCGAAATACAGAAACTCAGTGTTGGGGAGAATGTGGAGAAATCGGAGCCCTTGTGCACTGTTGGTGGGAATGGCTGGGGCTGCCATTGTGGAGAACAGGGTGAAGGATCCTCAAAGAATTGAACATAAAATCACCATTAGTCCCATTTCTGGGAATAAACACAAAAGAACGGAAAGCAGAGACTCAAATGGCTATTGTATAACGTGTTCACAGCAAAATCCAAAATGGCCAAAGATGGAAGCAATTCAAGTGTTAGTTGATGATATAAACAAAATGTGATATATACGTACGATGGAATTCTACTACTCAGCCTTCACAAGGAAGGACATTGTGACATAGGCTACAGCATGCTGAACCTTGACGAAGTTATGTGAGTTGAAATAAGCCAGTCGCCAAGAAGACTGTATGATTCCACATAAATGAGGTACCTAGAGTAGTCAGACTCATAGAGGCAGAATAGAAAGGTAGTTGCCGGGGCGCGTCGGTGGCTCGGTGGGTTGGGCCTCTGCCTTTGGCCCAGGTCATGGTCTCAGGGTCCTGGGGTTGAGCCCCGCATCGGGCTCTCTGCTCAGTGGGGAGCCTGCTTCCTCCCCTCTCTCTGCCTGCCTTTCTGCCTGTGATCTCTCTCTCTCTGTCAAATAGGTAGAATCTTAAAAAAAAAAAAAAAAAAGAAAGGTAGTTGCCAGGGGCTGGGGGAAGGTGGTGAGGGGGGATTATCATTCAATGTCAGTTTGGGAAGATGAAAATGTTTTGGGGGCACCTGGGTGGCTCAGTCGGTTAAGTGTCCAACTCTTGATTTCAGCTCAGGTCTCGATCTCAGGGTTGTAAGATCAGGTCCCGCATCGGGCTCCCTGCTCAGCAGGGAGTCTGCTTCAGATTCTCTCTCTCCTTCTGCCCCTCCCCCACTGCCCTCACTTAAAAAAATGTTCTGGAGCTGGGTGGGCATGATGGTTGCACAGCAGTGTGAAGATACTTCATGTCTCTGAGCTATATACTTTGAAATGGTTAAGGTGGTAAATTTCGTGTTATATGTTATTTTGTAGTTAAAAGAAGAGAGAGGGGGAAAAACTCCCAAGTTTCAACTTCTTCCTTTCTAAAATTGGGCAAAACCTCTCCTTACCTTCAAGGACATGAGGGTTGAATGTGTCAACATGTCTAACAGCTGAGAAAAGCAGCCAGGGTTGTTAGTTTCATCTTATGTACTGGTGCCTGGGGATGGTCAGCCCTTTTGTGGGTGACCTTTAGCACATCTCTGCACATCTCTGGGCCGCAGTTTTCCCACACAGAAAATAGGGGCTGGGATCATTGCCAAGGTCCCTGTCCTCCCCGAACTGTGATGTTCCCCGCCAGCCACCCATGGGAATCACCCTCCCAGACCCTGGAACTGACATCTCAGGGGCAGGCTGGACCCTTCCTTCTGCTGGCAGTGAGGGCTGGGACTGCTCTGCTGAGACTGTCAATGCTGGAGTGATGTGGGGTAAGCCAGGGTGTGTGATTCATGATCCCCCACTTGGGGAAGCCCCAGAGGAGCTCGTGTTCGATGGCCCTTTCTCCTATGGGCTTCTGACAAGTGGTCCTGGTGTATGCAGGCTGCACACATCAGTGCAGTGGGGTGGGTCATCCACACATCAGTGTGTTGTCCATACGAGCTGGGAATGCAGAGGGGAGGGGGCGCTGTGCTGAATGTCATGACCCTCAGGGACAAAAGAGAAGAGGAGCCCTTACCACATTGTAGATGGCGGCATTTTTCCAGCCTTGCTTGCACACTGGGGAGGCTTACAAGATTACTGGCGCCTGAGTCTCTCTCCCAAGGCTCTGAGTTCAACTGTCTGTGGATGGCCTGGGCCCTCGGATTTTTCAAAGCTCCCTTGGGAGCCGCTAGAAAGCCACTGTTTCGGGGCCACAGCGAGGAGGCCCCAGCCCAGGCTTGCTGGTCTGGGCCTACTCCAAGGGCTGTGTGGTGTGTGAGGGAGGCTACCTGTAAGCTGTTTATTGCCTGCTTGAATTACTGGGTAAATATTGACCCGAGGCTCTGGTGTCCCAGGAGCTACCTGTTGTTTTCACGGCCACATCTCTGGTGCAGTGGGGACACCTTAGGCTTGGGCTCTGCCAGCCAAGAGATGGGCAACACAGAGGTCAAGCATGTCCCTGAGGAACTGGGTGCCAGGTCCTCCAGTGGAGACTGGGGTTGGGGGGCAGGCACGTCGATGTGCAGGGGAAGACCAGGCAGTGGTCAGGCTACTGTGGCTCATCTGAGCGATGAGCACTTTGGCAAGTGTTTGAAGCTGTCTGAATCTCAGTCTCTCCATCTGTACAACAAGGATAGCAGTAGCTCCCCATGGAATTACTGTGAGGATAAAAAAGCATGCTGCACATAACATGCCTGTCACACAGTAGTTGCTCAATAAATGTGGTTTTTTCCCCCCCCCTTCTGGACTAGAGAACTAGCTAGCATGGTCTGTGGGAAGTTGCTGCAGTCCTCCTGTCATCAGGTGGGTATGTTGCCCAGTGAGAAGCTGATGGCCCCTGGGCTGAAGGAGACAGAGCTCATTCCCGTCCTGCTATGGGCTAATTTGTGACTTTCCATCACCAAACTCCTATTTTGAAGTTCTAACTCTCAGTACCTCAGAATGTGGCTATGTTTGGAGATAGGGCCTTGGAGAGGCAATTGCATTAAAATGAGGTAATTGGGGTGGGCCCTGATCCAATATGACTAGTGTTTTTATAAGAAGAGGAGATTAGAACACAGACACGTACAGAGGAAAACTACAAGAGAACCAGGGGGAAGATGGCTGTCTGCAGGCCAAGAGAAAGAGGCCTCAGGAGAAACCAACCCTCCTGACTTCCTTCTGGACTTCCAGCCTCCAGAACGATGAGAAAATAAATTGTTGAAGTTTAAGCCTTCCCGTGTGTGGTACTTCCTTATGGCAGGCCTAGCCAACTCATGTACATTCCCATAGCAAAGCTGCTCCAGACACCCCTCATCACCAACCACATCAACCTTTGCCCTCTTCTTCCAACTTCTAAATGCAGGACTCCCCACCCCCCTACCCTCCCAGAGCATCAGTCACTAAGTTCTGAAATCTCCCAGCTTTTCCCCTCATTGTCCTAACCTCCCCGGCCACCTTCTCCCTCTGCATTATAGTCCCAGTGTCCTCTCGTGCTTGTCTCTGCTCCAGAACATCCTCTATACTCAAGTTAATTTTTCAAGTTCAAATGTGATCACATGACCGAGCCCTTCCCCACCTGCTTGGCCCAACCCCTGTGCTTCGCTGCAGGCTATGTTCTAGCCGCATGGAACCCTTCACAGTTTCTGGAATGTGCCATGTTACTCTTACGCCGCCGGGCCCCTGATGTGGGCCCATTCCCTCAGTATTTTCCTCTTTTTCCTGCTGTCAAACTCCTATTCATTCTTTACAGCCCCTTTGCAGTGCTCCCTTCTTGCAAGGCCTCCTAGACGTTCCAGGAACATGATTGTCCTTCCCCTTCTCTCTGCCTCCCCAGTCCTGTGCACAACCACTAGCTAGCATTTGCAGATGCTCTGGTTCTGTGCCTTCCTGGTTCTGTGCTGATGAAATCAAGGACCTTGCCTTATTTATCTCACATTCCAAGCATCTCACCCCCTGTCTGATGTGCTTGGTGTGAAGCACACACTGCTGAGCAGCGAGCCTGATGGGGATGTGGGTTTCAGTTCCAGGACCCCGGGATCATGGCCCAAGCCGAAGGCAGACGCTTAACAACTGAGCCATCCAGGCGCCCCTGTTGGTGCATTGTAGGTTATCATGACACCAATGTTGATGTTAGAACAGAATCAGAGATGAACAGCCATTTTGGAGGCTTTGTGCTGAAGGGGGCCTGTGAGAAAATGGAGGGGTGATGGGGAGTCCTTTTCCAGT
Source organism: Mustela erminea (assembly GCF_009829155.1). Taxonomy (NCBI): domain Eukaryota; kingdom Metazoa; phylum Chordata; class Mammalia; order Carnivora; family Mustelidae; genus Mustela; species Mustela erminea. Next base: position 12,503,785 of record NC_045615.1, read on the forward strand.
AATAAGGTTGAGGAGATTGAGTTTCTAAAATTTTAGCTTGAGTTTCCTATAGATTGGGTGTAAACCCAATGGGAGAGGCTACACGTTTACCAAGCAGAGGGTCTGACAGCAGTCGGGATCACAGTTTTCAGAAATCAGATTGACACCCATTCCACCTCCCTCCGATTAAATCCTCTCTTTTTACCTTACTGATTTTCTCCAAAATTCCTTTGGCCCTGAAGCTTCCTCAACTCCCCCAGTAAGTGTCATTTTATTGGATGTATCCACCAGCATCTGGATGTCCCTCTGTCTCCCTGCTGTCCATCTCTGTCCCCATCCTGCCCAGCGTGGTGGCCTGAGGAAGAACATGTTCCTATGTTGACCTTGGCCTGCTCTAGCGACCTCTCCTGGGGGTGAACTGGGCATATTTTCTGATCTCCCTGCACTCTGTTTCCTCTTTTGTAAAAACAGGGTCATAATATCCACCTCACCGTGAGTGTAGAGTGATAAGACTCAATCATGTCAGCTCTTAGCAGTCCTACAGGTCAAGGCACAAAGCTTAATTATTTAATGACAAGGTAGGAGATGGCTGGATAAGTTACCCCATTTTTTTTTTTTAAGAGTTTATTTATTCCCTGGTGAATGCTGTGAATTGTGTAAGCCTGATGAACATAGACCTGTACCCCTGAATCAAATATTACTTTATATGTTAATTTAAAAAAAGATTTATTTATTTGAGAGAGAAAGAGTGAGAGGGAGAGAGAGTTTGAAGCAGACTCTGCACTGAGTACAGAGCCTGACATGGAGCTTGATCCCACAACCATGAGATCATGACCTGAGCTGAAACCAAGAGTCAGACACTTAACTGACCTAGCTATCCAGGTACCCCATAAGCTGCCTTTTCTATACAAAGCAAGGAAGACCTCTTAACATGGCAAAGTAGCACAGCCCTGGGGTCCTCCTTTCCAACCACATCATTATCTACTCTTATCCATGTTAATAAGCCAAGTCCACTGAAAGAGTAGTCTATGGAGTCTTACCAGTAGAGTTACAAGATAAAATATAAGACAGTCAATTAAATTTGACTTTCAGTTAGGTGATGAATAACTTTCTGTGTAAGTATGTTTCAAATACTGTTTGGGGCATACTTATAATAAAAATTATTCATGGTCACAATGAGATATCACCTTACACCAGTCAGAATGGCTAAAATTAACAAGTCAGGAAATGACAGATGCTGGCGAGGATGCGGAGAAAGGGGAACCCTCCTACACCGTTGGTGGGAATGCAAGCTGGTGCAACCACTCTGGAAAACAGCATGGAGGTTCCTCAAAATGTTGAAAATAGAACTGCCCTATGACCCAGCAATTGCACTACTGGGTATTTACCCTAAAGATACAAACGTAGTGGTCCGAAGGGGCACGTGCACCTGAATATTTACAGCAGCAATGTCTACAATAGTCAAACTATGGAAAGAACCTAGATGTCCATCAACAGATGAATGGATCAAGAAGATGTGGTATATATACACAATGGAATACTATGCAGCCATCAAAAGAAATGAAATCTTGCCATTTGCGACAACATGGATGGAACTAGAGCGTATCATGCTTAGTGAAATAAGTCAAGCAGAGAAAGACAACTATCATATGATCTCCCTGATATGAGGAAGTGGTGGTGCAACATGGGGGCTTAAGTGGGTAGGAGAAGAATCAATGAAACAAGGTGGGATTGGGAAGGAGACAAACCATAAGTGACTCTTAATCTCACAAAACAAACTGAGGGTTGCTGGGGGGAGGGGGAGGGAGATTGGGAGAGGGGGGTGGGGTTATGGACATTGGGGAGGGTATGTGCTATGGTGAGGGCTGTGAAGTGTGTAAACCTGGTGATTCACAGACCTGTACCCCTGGGGATAAAAATATATGTTTATAAAAAATTAAAAATTAAAAAAAATAATAAATAAAATAAAATAAATTCATGGGTCATCTGAAATTTAAATTTAACTGGGCATTCTCTATTTTTTCATGCTGAATCTGTACTGGACATTGACATCTTGGGTAAGTATGTTTGTTAGACCCTTTTCAGAGAGGTTTGGTTAGGAAGAGAACAGGAGGCTCATGGAATGACCTCTTGGTGGTAACCAGTGACAAAAGATTCTTTGCTTGACAGAACTTCAGTTAGGCACCTGACACTTTTCCTAGGCCCATCTGTGCACTTCTTTGTAAAATCTAGTTTTAGCAAGAACCCTACTAAGTCAGTTTAACCAGAACACCCTCATCCTCCATACCAGATCAGGATCCTGGGGCTCCACAACTCCAGGTGATGTCTGAAGACCCTGGTCTGCCTTCAGCAGGAATCCCATTAGGTTGATTTTGGACAGAACCCCTCTCGCCCATGATGTTTCCTCTTCATTTTCTGTTTGCTGATTCACATCTTGACTACAAACGCCCACCTTCCAAGGCTATAGTCAGAGTTGAGCCCAGTCTCTCTCTCCCACCATAAATCTCCTTAGAGTGGTCCCTACACCTATCCTTATGGTCTTGGATAAAGTCTGCCTCACCATCTTCAACAAGTGTCACTGATTTTTTTCCTACCAGTGCAGTAGTCCTGATGGGTCATTGTATATAGATCGGTTCACCAGCTGAGTTTTATCTGTCATGAAACAGCTTTAAAAAATATAAGAAAGACTAGTTCCCACTGATCCTGTTGGTTTTACATGAAACATGCATGTAAAGCTTCTGTGCTGGCCCTTCTTCTCAAGATTTTTGGCAAAGGTGACCAAAAAATAGCTTCTGTGGAAATTATTTATTTAGTATTAATGGAGCTAAGTTAGATCTTGGCTAGACATTTCAAGTAAACAGGATCACTCTGCATAGCCTTGTTTGAAACCAGAGATTTCCTGTGACCCCTAGAGTTTTAACAAGAGCCAGAGAAGTTATATTTATAGAAACCCCGTTAATTTTACCCCCCACCTCTGCGTTTAATCCCAAATACAACAAATCCCGGAATGTCTGCAGACAGTGGCCTGTTTGATGGATGAGGCCAGGAGGCGATCCCTCGATGCAGTTGTGTTGATAAATGGAGCTGGGCTGAGGTTGTCACAGTGAGACTGGAGGCGGATGCCAATGGGTATACAGTATTTTAAGAAGTTGCAAACACAATCAATTAACAAAAACATTAACCCCTAACACACAGTGTCTTTCGGTCAAGTTTCTTGGAGGGCTTGTTTGCAAATTGTCCCTGACCGCTGCAGCTTAGAGTGTAGGTGGAGCTGGGAATACTGTGGCTTTTTCTTATTTCTTCTTGAGCCATCCACTCCCTCCATTACTCCTGAACATTTGCTCAGGCGCTTTGTGGAAGCTGACTTTGATGGAAGCCCCTGTTGGAGGGGCTGTCAGTTGCAGAGACTGCTGTAAGCTGACTACTAGAAATTTCTCCTACTTGGGGACCTTCCTAGTCCTGTGAGAGCTTGAAAATCAGAAGGGACTTCCAAAGGGAGGAGCAGGAAGGACTGAGAATTTCCAGAATCAGAGGATTCCTCCACTCCTAGCAGAAGATCAGCAAGGCACTGGGACGGTGGAGGCATCATGGTAGAAAGAGTATCAGAAGATTCAGGTCTTAGCCTTGGCCACAGGAGACCTTGGGCAAGTCACTTAGGTAGTCTAACCTTCACTCTTCTCATTTTAAAAAGTATTTTATTTATTTATTTGCCATAGAGAGAGAGAGTGAAAGTGCGCTCGAGAGCACAACCAAGGGGAACAGCAGGTAGAGGTAGAGGGAGAAGCAGACTCCCCATTGAGCAGGGACCCCCCCCCACACCACATGCAGTTCTCAATCCCCGAACCCTGGGATCATGACCTGAGCTGACGGCAGACGCTTAACCAACTGAGCCACTCAGGGGCCCTTCTCATCTGTTAAACAAGGGAATAACATTGTCTATCCTGCTTGGTTGTTCCAAGGTAATTTCTAGTGAGATAATGTAGGGGAAGTAAAAATTATTGTTATTATGGTTAAAACTGTATGGGCATCTGAATTGAGGCACTTCGATTGGACCTAGCGTAGTGGCATGACCCATGGAAATCACAGTCATGGGGACCTCACCGGGACGTAATTCCAGTCTTCTCAGAAAGACCCGATGATGACGTCCAGCCACACCTGTGAATAGAGCCTCACTAATGACCTGCTGTCTTTTCCAGGACCCCTTTGGGGATCAAAAGTATCCTCAGGTCACCGTGATCCTCCCTTCAGCCAATGTTTGTTCAACTACATGCAGCATTTCTTTTTAGTGATGGAGAAAAGAGATGAGAAAGGACAGAAGAGAAAATACTAGAATGTATTGCAAATAGGGTGGATGTTGGTTTATGAAACTTTTGTTTCAGATATTTTATACATATCCTTATGTGTATTATATCAGACTGTAATTAAAAAGATATTTCTTCCTGTGAGTTGTGTTTTAAAAAAACAAAAAATGCTGCTTTAAGCAAAGACAAATACGATTGCTTCACTGGGGCAGCTTTGAGTCCAAAATCCAGCCAAGGAAGTGAGTGCTGACAGAGTCACTGAGGCGAGGAGCCCAGAAATGCCTTCTAGATTTGAGTCATGGGATGGTGTCATGACGCCAATATTGTGACATGAAGCAGGTTCTAACCCCAGTTCTTAACTTTGTAGCTCTGAGTTTCTCTGAAGCTCATTGCCTAACCCTCAACAGGACAGGCTGACTTCTGTGAGCTCCAAGGCCTTTGCAGTGCTAACATTTTGGGGGGTGCTATATCTTTGTTCTTAGGGAACCCTCGGGCTTCCTGGCTTCCTTTCCTCAGTGTGCGAAGGAGCTGAGCCCAATGCCATGTTTGTCTTCTCACACCTCAGGACCACTTCCTCCTCCCGGGTTCTCAGACAGCTCTTCAACGTCCTTGGAGTGTTTGAAGATGGAGATATTTTCCAAACAGTTCCCTCCACTTCTCAGAGAAAGAAGATTCTCCCTTTACACTGACTTTTTTCACCCATTTGGATAATGTGAGGGACATTTTGGACAGTTTTGGCTGGGACTATTGTCAGTAGCAGGATTGGCAAACCCAGACATTTCCTGGCTTTGTCCTCTGTGGGGGTTCTCCAGCCACAAGGTTAACAGCCTTCCACGTCCCAGCTGCAGGCCACTTGAATTCCCCCTGACAGAGCTGAGCTTGGTGGAGAGGGGACTCTTTCCTCACGCTCTCCTCTGTCTTCCCCTTTGACTTTCCTCCCTCCTCTTTCCCTTATTTTTCATGTCCCCTTTCCATCGAAGTCGTGCTATCTCTGAGGGAGCTTCCTGCATTGTCAATCGACTTAGCGGGTCTATTTTTATTTTGGAGAAAACATTTGTAGAGGGGTAAGTAAAGCCAATCTGTGAGGCTGCATCACTTTACAGTGGCAAATTGCAAATATTATGTAATTGTTGACATAGAGGGTACATCAACCTCATGTTCTTCCACTGGGACTTTTATTTTTAAGATTTTATTTATTTGAGAGAGAGCACACACAAGCAGGGAGAGCAGCAGAGGGAGAGGGAAGCAGACTCCCTGCTAAGCAGGGAGCCCAAGGCAGGACTCAATCTCAGGACCCTGAGATCATGACCTGATCCCAAGGCAGATATTTAATGGACTGAGCCACCAGGGAGCCCCTCCCCTGGGCTTTTTGACTCTTTATGTCCCCTGAATCTGAAACCTGTTCATCTGGAATAGTTTCTCCCTGGTTTTGAGGTGGGCAATGGTGCTTTTCCTGTCCTTATAAAATGCCCTCAGTAACTGTCTAACAAAACATTTCAAGACATAGCCACTAGATAGTTCAAAAGTGATAAACACCTCAAATGGTAGTAGTCAGAAATCAATAGCTTCATGGATTTTTTTTTTTAAAGATTTTATTTATTTACTTGAGAGAGAGACAGTGAGAGAGAGCATGAACGAGGAGAAGGTCAGAGAGAGAAGCAGACTCCCCATGGAGCTGGGAGCCCGATGAGGGACTCGATCCCGGGACTCCAGGATCATGACCTGAGCCGAAGGCAGTCGTCCAACCAACTGAGCCACCCAGGCGTCCCATGATTTTTTTTTTTTTTTTTAGAACGAATACCTCCTTATAATTCCAGTGAAGATTACATTCCCCAAAATTAGAAAAAATTACAAACTTGTTTTTCCAAGTACAAACTTGGAAAAAAAAAAAAGACTGTATTCCCAAAATTTTACACTTTATTAATGAATTGGTATTAAAATATCTTCCTGCCTTAAGTCTTTTTGCACCCCACCTCCCTTCCTTCTGTATTAGGTTGGGTGTTGGCACCTCAAAGGGTGTTTTGGAGGATTGGGTTAGCCCCAGTCCTCCAAAAAACAGATGCCAAAATGGGTTTAATGTCTGTGGAGGGAAAATGGGGAGGGAATCGGAAAAGCTGGGGGAGCTGTCAGTCTGCAAAGCAAGTGTAAATGGAGTGAAGGAGAGGGAGAGAAATTGGGTGGGAGTTTCTCGACTGTGATGCAGTTGAAGGCCAGTTTGAGACAGCAGGAGAGGAGTCTGTGAGCTCACACTGGCCATCAGTGGGGTCCTGCGGTCCCAGGAATACTGCCCAGTGCTCAGTCCCTGGCTGGGAGCAGCCCCCTTTAGGTTGGAACTGTGGCCATGGGTTTCAGAGCACAGAGGCTGGGGTTCCTGGTCAGTGATGCTTTCTGTAGTTGAAGGACTGCAGAGTCCATTCCCATGGCCTTGCTACCTGATCTGGCCATTTTTGTACCTACCCGATAAAAATCTGCCTCTTCACACCCTCTCTTCTTAAAGATACTTTGACGGTCGCAGGGCCTTTCTGTCTTGCTCTTAGTTAGGAACTTCTAACTGCAGGGAACCCGCAGATCCACTGCCTTGCTTGCAACACAGCAAATGGACCTCCTCCAGAGTTTGGTTAGCAGGTTCTGGTAGCCGGAGAAAGCAAACCGCCTGGGGAGCAGCTATGTGTGACCAGTGCATTACTGGGTTAGGATGGGATGACTTCACCCTTGCCTCATTTATCATCTTGATGCCGGTCTGGGCTGCGTGTTCTCAAGGCAGCAGATCGGGGTCCCCTCCTTTGCAGGGACCTCAAGCACATTTTGCGTTTCAGAGTACGAAGTGGGCTGGAGAGAGTAACCCAGCTTTTGAGATCGCTCTACCCCCTGGCGATTTGGGTGAACTTGGCTCCAATCCCGCATCCCAGGCTGGGTAAGCCCACACACCTGAGAGGTGTGTGAAGGGCCACCCTCTCTTCCCCATGGTGCTCCGATCCACTGCTACATCCAGGTGTGCCAGGTCCCTTCTGCCTCCTGCAGCTAGCATCTCTTTGGACCCTTCTCTTCTTAAACAAGAAATCTAATCACACTCGGACTTCATGAGGCTAGTGAATTTACTGAGACTTTAGGTTTTATGCCTAGGAATCAGCACGTGGACATCCTTCTATCATCTTGTTTCCTCCTTCCTCCTTGCTCCAGGTCTTTCAAAAACCCTATGTTTTCTGCAGTATCTGGGTCCCCTAGCGCACACTCAGCCACCTCCCCCAGGCGGGTTTAGCCTCCACTGTTGTGAACGTGACTCCTTATCCTAAAGCTGCCTTCCCCAGCTCCCTGTAATTCTGGGGAGAAGATTCACCTTCTCCTTACCATTTTTTGGTATGTCTTTTTCTTTCTTCTTTTTTTTTTTTTTTCCACAACAATTTGAAACTCAAGAAGAGGAGCAAAAAAGGTACAAAGATCTCCCACATACCCAGATTCCTAAAATGTTGACATCCTACAGACCCACAGTACAATGATCAAAATGAAGAAATTGACATCGATGCCCTTTGTCATCTAATCTGCAGGGTTTATTCAAATTTTGCCAGTTGTTCTACTAATGCCCTTTTTCTGGCCCAGGATCCAGTTCAGGACAGGCTCATGTCTTGTAGTCAGTACCCAGATCTCCTTAGTCTCTATTTATTTATGTATTTTTTTATTATGTCCAGTTAGCCAGCATATCATTTGTTTTTGATTTAGTGTTCAATGGTTCATTAGTTGCATGTCAGTCCTTAGTCTCTTTTAATCAGAATTCTAGGTCTGGGATCAGCAAACATTTTCTTTAAAGAGCAGATGGTAAATCTTTTAGGCTTTGCAGGCTGTACAGCCTCTCTTACTATTATTATTATTATTTGCTCCAAGTGAATAGCTGTCAAATCTAGGCCAATGTAATACATGGTCCCCGAAATAATATTTCCCCGTTCAAAGTGCCTGACCACCATCCTCATTTATTCCATGAATTCTAAGCAAACTGCTCTGATGAGGGATGAATGGGAGACATGTCTCCAGGCTATGGCTGAGTGCTTTTCATCCCAGTTTTGGGCCAGGAAGAGTGAGTGTTTTCAGAATCTGACAGCAGAGGCTGTGGGGTAGATGTGAAGCCTGGGTTGTCTGTCTCCGTCATCATTGAGGTCCGTGGCAGCTAAGGCTCTGTTCCACCCTGCCCACAGAATGCCTGGGCAACAGATTTCCTCTTTCCCGGAGTGAGACCCTTGGAATCCCAGACAGGCAGAGTCAGCTGAGGATGGGGGGTGAGGCCTCAGGGCTGGCTAGGGGGAGAATGAAGGGGCAGCCCCATGCCTCTTTAGCAATCAAAGCCAGCATTGTTCTCAAAGAGTTAACCTGCATACCAGGCTTGCAATTAGCAAGGAATAATGGGGTGTGATGGGTGTAGAACAACGGCTGGAACTGATTTTCAACCTTACAGTGAGAAACTGCCCTGCTGACTCCCTTTCCTTATTTCCTGGTAACTTGCAGGAGGCAGGCTCAGTAGAGCAGAAATCCTTGGGGGAGGGGGAGGGAAGGGCAGGGGAGCAATCTGTCTTTGAATAATTTAAACAATGCAGCACAGCCAAGCTAAATGGAGCTTATCAAATGTTACACCTCTTAAAGCTGCAATCAGAGGCGGCAGGATATTAACTATAAAGCCCGCCCTCTGCTTTGAGGGAAACCAAGGAACAGACCTGCTACTAAGTGGAAAGAAAGGGAGTTGGAGAAGTGGCAGGAGAGAACATCTGATCCATTTTGAAGGCCAGATCAATACTATGAAAGAAGAAGCAGAGACCCAAGGGCAAGAGAGAGAGATAGCATTTACTGAGCACCTGCCCTATACAGGATGACAGGCACTTTTAGACAGGATATTTTCTTCAACCTTTGTCCCAGTTCTAAAAGACATGTGCTAGTATTCATATGTGTTTTTAAATAGAAAAGCAAATCATGTAAGCCTCATTCACTTCAAATGCTAGGAAACCCTGGCCCCAACTGGCCTGAACAAAAGGATTTCCTATGCTCTCCGCTCCCACTCCCTCCAAGTCATCTAGCTAGGATGTCTAACAAACCAGTTTGATGTAGGGCTCAGACAACACCAAGACTCTGTTTCTCTCCATCTCTTGGCTCTGCTTTCTGCTGTGTTGGCTTTGGACTCAGGCTCCTTGAAGAGGTAAAATGGCAGCAGCAACACCCACCCCTGCATCTCCCAGGCTTTGTGCTCAGTGAGGAAGAAGAGCCATGTCTTCTAAAAGCTGAAGCAGAACCTTCATGTTCACCCGAGGTGGAGGGACAGACATCAGATTCAACATTCAACTTCACCTTGAAAAATTGAGAAACAGGACACAGTATATGAAACAATGGCTTGTAGATGACAAATAGCAGACAGTGCAGGGCAGGGATCCCTGAGAGAAGGGAAAGAGGAGAAAGTCTCTAGGCTATAACACTGGGAGGGGAGATGCAGGTGGAGATGGGCAGTTTCCTTGGGGAGGCTAGGGTTCACAGAATAGAGTAGTGGAGAGGAGACAGGTACCCAGAGAGCTAGCTTTGGAGGTCTTCCGAGGGTCCCCTCAAGTAGTCAGAAGAGCACTGACAGATGCATCATGCAAGGAAACTCCTGGAGGCCAGGAAAAGAACTCTTTCAAGAAATAGGCATAACCATCCCCAGAGTTCACACAGATTAGTGATAGTTCATGTTCCCATAAAAGAGATTAGAACACCTGGTAATATCTGGGGCATTGGGTAGAGGACTCAGAGGTTATGGCCTTCATAATGGCAATAAGTCTGACTAGCCCAAGAATTAACAGATGCGCTGGTCCTAACAGATCTTGCACACATGCCCTGAAAGGAGCAAGTTGTTTCCCAGCAACTTAACTCAATCCCAGAAAAAAACTCAAGAACATTGCAAGGAATACAAAAATATCCAGGACCCTGGAAGGTAAAACTAATCTGCATCATCTCCGCTTTCAACAAGTTACAGTTTTTTTTGTTGTTGCTGTTGTTGTTGATGGAGGGTCTTACCTCGATGTTGATGGCTGCTTACTGATCATGGTGGTGGCTGCTGAAGGCTAGGGTGGCTGTGGCAATTTCTTAAAATAAGACTATGATGACATTTACTGCTTGATGGACCCTTTTTCCCCCCATAAACAATTTCCCTTTAGCATGAAATGCTGTTTTATATAACATTTTTACCCCCATTAGAATTTCCTTCAAAACTGAGGTCAGTCTTCTCAAACCCTGCTACTGTTTTATCAAATAAGTTTATGTAATACTCTAAACCCTTCATTGTCATTTCAGTAGTCTTTATAGCATCTTCACCAGGCATAGATTCTCTCTTAAGAAGCCACTTCTTTTGCTCATCCATATGAAGCACCTCCTCATTTCTTCAAGTTTGAGCCTGACATTGCAGCAATTCAGTCATATCTTTGGGCTCCACTTCTCATTCTAGTTCTCTTGCTATTTCTACCACATCTGCCATCACTTTCCCCATGAAGTCTTGAACCCCTCTAAGTCATCCATGAAGGTTGGAATCAACTTCTTCCAAACTCCTGTTAATGCTGATATTTTGATCTCTTCCCATGAATCACAAATGTTTTGAAGGGCATCTAGAATGGTTTCATGGAATTGAAGAGAGTTAGGGCCTTGCTCTGGATCCGCCTTTGGCTGAAGGGAATGGGTGGCTGGTTTGTTATTCTATCCAGACCACTCAAACTCTCCACATCAGCAGTAAGGGTGTCTCACTTTCTTATCATTTGTGTGTTCACCAGAGTAACACTTTTAATTTCCTTCAATAACATTTCCTTTGCATTCACAAGTTAACTAATTTTTTGGTGCAAAAGTCCTAGCTTTCAGCCTATCTTGTGTTTCAACATGCCTTCCTCACTAAGCTTAATCATTTCTAGCTTTTGATTTAAAGTGAGAGATGCGAGACTCTTCCTCTCGAACTCTTAGAGACACTTGTAGGGTTATTAATTGGTCTAATTTCAATATTGTTGTGTCTCAGCAAATGGGGAGGCCTATGAAAGGGAGGGAAATGGAGTAACAGCTAGTTGGTAAAGTAGTCAGAGTACACACATCATTTATTGCTTAAGTTTGTCACCTTACATGGGTGTGGTTCATGGTGCCCCTAAACAATGACAACAAGAATAACAAAAATCACTGATCACAGATCACCATAACACATGCACTAATAATGAAAATTTTGAAATATTGTGAGAAGGACCAAAATGTGACACAGAGACACAAAATGGGCCAATACTGTTGGAAAAATGATACCTAGACACTTGCTCAAGGCAGAGTTGCTGCAAACTATCCATTTGTAAAAAACACAATATCTGCAAAGTGCAGAAGCACCATAAAACAAAGTATGCCTGTCTACATTTAACTGGAGTTCCCAAAGGAAGGTAGGTGGACAAGGACTTGTGTGTGGAAAATGCTCCATTGTTGAATAATTAGATGATCTTGTTGCTCTGTGGCTTTGGACCTCTTCCACTCTATGAAGTTGCATCTCATAATGACAATGATAGTAATGATGATGGTGATGACTTATTCATTGATCATGTTTGATGTGAGAATATGTAGAATGTTTAGTTTTACCCTTGCAACCACCCTGTGAAATCTGAAATTATCCTCACATTACAGATGAGGAAACAGGCACATGAAGCCTTTTTGTGCCTTGAAGGTGTAGGTGGAACAAATATATTAGGGGAACATAAACTCACATAGTAGTATGTGTATAAACTCACATAGTAGTATGAGAAGCCAAGACTCTGGCCCCTGGACATTATTTGAGCTGAAGAGTAGGAATCAGGGAATATCCTTTGTTTTATTCCTAAAGTAACTTCTGTATATGGCAAATCTTTTCCAATCTCTGGCTGACTTGTTTCCTTCCTAAAATATGAGAATGTTGGAACAATTGTTTTCCTAGGGTGAACATTTGAGCCATTTGTATTGTTCTCATGACTTGTGTGTTTCTTTCTTCTCAGGGCTCATATCACTTGGTAGGAAGTATCTCTCAGATGCTATGGAAATCCAGAGACCAGCTCACTTTTTCTAGCTAGAACCATAGAGAATAGTAATTATGTTGGAAAAGTTAGATTTTTTTCAATATCCATAAATGTCTACAATGAAGCCTTGCATAACAATTTTGTTGGGTAACTGTCAGGATGGGGAAAGGACATACAGTCAAGTCATGTGACAAATGACTGAAGAGTTTTTGGCAGGAGATCCAAAGGAGACATGACCCTGGACTTGGGTATTTGAAAGGCTCCTCTGAAGAAGGATGGCTGGACTTTTCAGGGGACACCTTTTAGTTCTGCGGGATTGGGAGTCCATTTTTCTCCATATCTTGAACTGTGACCTTGGGAAAAATGGACAGTCACCTCCCTCATCCCCCAAAACTTTTGGGACACCATAACAGAGAAAGGTGTTTTGCTGAGACATAAATTGGACTCTTTTCTTGAATTGGACTTTCTTTGAATTGGATCCATCCAAAAGAGCTTGGCAGTAATATGGAGAGATGCTCAGGGTCTTTCTTATGCTTGGCTTTGTTTTCTCTGCACTTCTGCCCTGAGATTCCAAAAGACATCCTGCATGGTTAATCTAAATTCTCCTTAGCATAAGTTAACTTCAGCTGGGTTTTGTACATGTAATGGACTAAGCCACCCAGGTGCCCCAGGGAAGAAGTGTTAAAAACAGCATTGCAAATCTGGAGAGGACTGCTTTGGAAGGGACTGTGTCCCTCGTTGTAAGAGGCATTGGGTATTTGGGCAAGGCAGGATGGACACAAAATCTCATTCAGTACAAATGGGATAGATGGCATCTTATCTTCTCTCACTCCTTATTCTAATAACACAGATTATATACACACATGTTCTTTGCAAGAAAAATGTATTTCAGTCCACACACACAAGTTAGTTTTCGAATGTGTCTTGGGGTGGGCTCTTTTGGATGCCAACTAAACACATCTCTCAGGACTTGAGTAGTCATTAATAATGTTTGATCATGATAAAGAACATTTTGTACTCTCCTGGTTTTCTATGGCCCAAGAACTGTTGAGTTTTGGGTTGTAGAAAAGGAAAGAAACAGTATTTTTTGAAAGTTTTGAGCTACCCTGGAAATAAACTCATTCAGGCCAATTCTACTACAGTCACTTCAATGACATGGCATTTGTGTGTACAAGAAGTATTTGTAGCTCTAGTATTCTGATAAATGACACTTCTTGAAAATATCACTTTAAAATATGTCAATAACATTTGATGACCCCAAAACTGGTATAGAACTCCATGGTGCTCTAAATGAAGGGTACTACTTTATATAACTTTGTCTTGATGATAAAGAGGCATCATAATGCTTCATAGTAACACAATAATGTCCCCACGACCATTGAGATGTGTTTTGATGTGTCAAAGGGACAGCTCTTTGCCCTTAAGCTAAATTACCATATTGGTCTGTTTTTCATGGTTTAAGTTTTAATAAACTCACTTTTAGACTATCAATTCAGATTTCACTAGTGTTAATGTGTGTGGCTCTCCAAGGAACCCTTTCTGCTTGCTGTGGGCCAGACACCAAGGTTAACACGTATGGGCATGCATACACACTAGCACAGACACTCACTCTCTCCAGCATGACCACCCTTAGGCTGTAGAGTTGGTTTGATACTTGTGATCCTAACTGAACTGGTGTCACACGGGCCACATGCAGAAGAGGACCACAGCACATACAAAACATAGTTTCTGTGTGTTGCCAAAGCCCTTCCTCTAGGCTCCTCATCTTTGCTTCCGCAACATCTGCTCAAGCTTTCCCTGGTTTTGGCTCCTGGATTTTCAGCCCAGCCCAGAAACAGCTTCTGATTCGTGAGTTGCTCTTCTGGGATCTGTTGCTCTTTGGAGCTAAATGGTCTTGGCCATTGCCAAGTATTGTTTCATTCATTCTCTGAGTCACTTCTCAGGCATTTGATCTCCTTCCCAACTAGCTCTCAGACTCCCCATTAATTGCACACACACAGTCCCAGACATCCAAGGCTCTCCTTTTGTCATTAAAATAATTTTGACTGGATACATTGACTTCACTCACACTGACTTGTTTTGTTTGGGCTACTGTAACGGGAATATTATAGAGTGAGGGCCTTAAACCACAAACACTTACTTCTCACAGTTCTGGAGAATGGGAAGTCCGAGATCAGGGTACCATCTTGGTCAGGTCTGGTGAGGGCCCTATTCCTTGTTTCTCACATGGATGAAGGAGACCAGGAGCTTCTTATCCCCTCCTATTCTTCTTCTTTTGTTTCCCCTAAGCTTTTATTTATTTATTTGTCAGAGAGAGACACAGTGGGAGAGGGAACACAAGCAACCGGAGTAGGAGAGGGAGGATCACAGGGAGCAGTAGTCAGAGGGAGAGGGGAAGCAGGCTCCCGCTGAGCAGGGAGCTCCATGCGGATCTTGATCCCATGACCCTGAGATCATGACCTCAGCCCTTGAGCCAAAGGCAGACACTTAACCAACTGACTCACCGAGGCACCACCCCTTTTCCTCTTCTTATTTTTTTTAATTTTTAATTTTTTCATTTTTTAAAGATTTTACTTATTTATTTGTCAGAGAGAGAGAGAGAGAGAGAGCGCACACAACCAGGCAGAGTGGTGGGGAGAGGCAGAGAGAGAAGCAGGCTCCCCACTGAGCAAGGAGCCTGATGCGGAACTTGATCCCGGGACCCCGGGATCATGACCTGAACCGAAGGCAGTGGCTTAACCCGATGAACCACCCAGGCGCCCCTCCTCTTCTTATAAGGGAACTAACCCCACCCTCCTTACCTCATCAAACCCTAATTAGCTTCCAAAGACCCCTTCTCCAATTAACTATCACATTGGAGTTTAGAATTTCAACATGTGAATATGGGGGGCCGGGACAGAAACGTTCAGTCCATAACGCACACCTATGCTGCTCTTTGTATGACAAAGTTATAAGTGATTTCACTTGTTGTATACCACAGACAACATGATATAAATCTATTACCAGCATAAACTCAACAGTTATTACTTTCAGAAGATAATTGCTATGAACTCATAGCATCTCTAACTTGAAGTTGAGAAAACAGCATTTCCCTTCCAAACTCACCATCTTTGATGGAGCATTTTAATGTGAATTACAGCTATCATAACATATTGCCTCCAGGTATTTCACAATGTATCACTTTAAAAAAGACCATTTTCTTACATAGTCGAAGTAACATTATAATACAAAATTAATGAGTTGTTTATTTTCCTCTACATACCCATTTTTGTATTCAAATTTCTGTAGATATCCTATCTAGACTCTAATCTGTGATCATGCACTGCACCTAGTTGTTTAACCCCTTAATACTCTTTAAAAAAAAAAAGATTTTATTTCTTTGTCAGAGATAGACAGCAAGAGAGAGCATGAGCTTGGGGAGGGGCAGAGGGAGAAGCAGGCTCCCATCTGAGCGGGGAGCCCGATGTGATGCGGGACTCGATCCCAGGATCCTGGGATCATAACCTGAGCCGAAGGCAGAGGCTTAACTGACTGAATCACCCAGGCATCTCCCCCTTAATGCTCTTTTATCTAGTGGAGCCGGTGTGCTGGTGAGACTGGAGATAACAGTTGTACACAGTCTCCCATCTTCTGGATTTGTCTCCTTGCTTCGCCCATGATGTCTTTTAGCTTGTTGCTCTATCCTCTGCTTATCCTTTAAGCAGAAAGTCCTGTGGCCTAAGGGTTCCAGATGCCTTCCTTTTCCCCACCTTGACCTTGCCGTTCTGACCTAGGCTGAACACCTCCCCAAAGGGCAAAGAACCCTGGTGAGAGGGATGCCTGGGTGGCTCAGTAGTTAGGCATCTGCCTTCAGCTCAGGTCATGATCCCGGGGTCCTGGGATGCAGCCCTGCATGGGGCTCCCTGCTCGGCGGGAAGCCTGCTTCTCACTCTCCCACTCCCCTTGCTTGGGTTCCCTTTCTTGCTGTGTTTCTCTCAGTCAAATAAATAAAATCCTTTAAAAAAAACAACAACAAAACAAAACAAAACAAAAAAACCCTGGTGAGAAGCAGTCCCAGCGAGCAGAAGGAAATCTATCTGTCCCTTGACTTGCTTAATCACCTACCTCAGAGATCCCTCCTGGTTTCAGAAGATTTCCTCAGAGAAAGAAGGCAAGTGCTCATGATTGAACTTGATCCCTATACTATGGCTTCTGTACCAGGCTCTGCTCTGTCCTCCTTGTTCCCTGGCCATCCCTGCTTCCAAAGCATTCTGCAGTTTAGTTTGATTCCATTTGACAAAATGAATGGAGCTCCCACTTCATGCCAGACAGAGTGCTAGGGGACAGGTTTGCAAAGCTGGATAAGACATAGTCCCAGGCCCTTACCTCAAAGATTAGTGGGGAATATATGGCTATAATCAGATAAAATCAGTACAGCAAATGTTCTTTATTTTTAGTTGTGGTAAAATATACATAATCTAAAACTCATTATCTTACCTAAGTGCATGGTTCCGTAGTAAGAAGAACATTCACATGGCTGTGTTTTTGTATGGGGCACATTGAGGCATGGAGGAGAGCACTCAATCCAGTCTGGGGTAAGAAAACTTCCTGGAAGAGATGTTTCTTGAGATGCATCCTGCAAGGTAGATAGCTATTCTGTAGGTAAATGGGGAAGGAACGGTACTCCAGGCATGGTAGTCCATTCCAGAATACCATAAACTAGTAGCTTACATATAAAAATTATAAATTTATTTCTTAAAGTTCTGGAGGCTGGGAAGTCCAAGATCAAGGTCTAGCAGATTCAGTGTTTAGCGAGTACCTCCTTCCTGGTTCTTAGACAGCTGTTTCCTCACTGTGTCTTCAGATGGTGGAAAGGAGGAGGGAGCTCTCTGGGGTCCCTTCTGTAAAGGCATTAGTTGCACTAATGAGGGCGTCACCCTTAGGACCTAATCATCTCCCAAAGGCCCTGCTGCCTCATACCATCATACTGAGGGTTAGGATTTCAACACACAAATATTTTTGGGGGGGTGGGCAAAAATATTCAGTCCATAAGGCAGATTGAGGAAACGGTTCAGGTAAAGGCACTGGGACAGAAAACAGCATGTCGGTCTTGGGGAACCACAAGCAGATAATGGTTGTGAGTACAGAGTGTGCAGTGAAGAGTGAAAGGTAAAGGTGGAGAAGGAGGCAGGGCCAATGTCACAGAGGGGCAGATGTTCTCCATTAAAAAGCTAGGACTTGGGGCGCTTGGGTGGCTCAGTGGGTTAAGCAGCTGCCTTCGGCTCAGGTCGTGATCTCAGGGTCCTGGGATCGAGTCCCGCGTGGGGCTCTCTGCTCAGCGGGGAGCCTGCTTCCTTCTCTCTCTCTGCCTGCCTCTCTGACTACTTGTGATCTCTCTCTGTCAAATAAATAAATAAAATATTAAAAAAAAAAAGCTAGGACTTTATTTTGAGCAATGGGGACTCACTGAAAGATGCAGGAAGGGAGGTGACATGGCCACATCTGTTATGTCCAAGAGCTCACGCTAGTGGAGTGAGCATGGGTGGGAAGGGGTGACACGGGGGCTGAGCACCCAGGGAGGGGCTAGCGCAGAGCTGGTGAGAAATGCTGGGAGCCTTGACTGAGGTGGGGCCATGTGGGAGAACAGGGCAGAGATGGAGGGGGAGTCTGGAGGGACGCTGATTAGTAGGGGCTGAGGCTGAGGGAGGAAGAAAAGGATGATTCCCTCGTTTCTGGCCTGGAGCACTAGGTGATGTTAGTGCTCATTAACAGAGGGAAGGAAAACAGTTTGATGAAGAGCTATGGGTGATGGGAGATTGGGAATCCTGACTTTGTTCTTAGAAATGTTGAACTGAGAGAGTCTGGAATGACAGTATTTTGTTCCCCTCATCAGGAGCTGGTCAAATGCAGGCTTGAAGCTCTGGGAGAGCCCCGGGTGGTGATATGTCATGGCACATAGAGGGCAGTTGGAATCATGAGAACGAATGACATCACCCAGGTCACAGAGGGAGAAGTGTGGTGGGCCAGGGGTGGCAGAATGGTCAGAGCAAGGAAAAGAGAGACAAGGAGCATGCTGGACAGAAGCCATGAGAGGAGAGTTGAAAGAACAAAGAAGAGATTCATGGCGGTCAACACTAGAGGTCCAGTAAGACAAAGTCTGCAAGAGGTGCCTTAAATTTGGGAGCAGGAAGGCCATCGTGAGTGTTCTTGCCAAGGCACTTTTAGTTAAGTAGAAGGAGTAAAGGAAAGTAATCTTCCAAAAATGGGTCCAGGATATTTGGACTCCAGGAGAGAAGCTGATGAGATCAAAATGAAGTACTTAAAATACTCTGGGTCAAAACAGTGGGACCAAACCGGCATAGTCAATGTCACCTCTGATCCAATCCAACCACAAATTCATCCTGGACTGAAATCCAAGCTCTTAATCCAGGCCTTGATGGTCCCAGGAATTCCAGACTAGATTTCTCTCTATTTCCCCATAAGCCTCCATTCTATCTGATTAGCCATTCTCTTCTAACTGATTAGCCCTGAACAGGGACGGACTCTCCCCACACTCTGCACTTCTGCTATGCTATTCCTCATCCTGGGACCCCTGCCTTGACTTTGCGTCCCTCCAGATCCTGCCTACCCTTTAGGGCCCAAGCTCTGTCTAGCTTCACTTGGGAAACCTCTCTGACCCCTCCAAGAAGACCCATCTCATCCCCCTCAACATGGAGCAGGGGTACAACCTGCTCCTTTCAATAATAAAAGATCAAATCTACCTTTCTTAAATTGGTCATTCTTTTCTCCCACACGTTTGGGATGTCTCCCCAATGCAACTAACTTCTTTAGGACTAGATACTGGATTGTCTTGTCTTCCTTTTTTTATTTTATTTTTTATATTCCCCAAACTACTTAACTTAGAACCCGATGCTTGGTGGGTCTTCATTAGCTATGGAGGAAAATCTCAAAGCAATACAGTAAGGTTAGGATGGTTTCCAGGGTCTGGTTGAGGCTCTGTGTCCATAACGCACACCTCTGGATTCTTTCCCCAAACACCAACAGCAAAAGATATGGGGCATGAGACTTTGCACACATGTCTGGGGCTTGGTCCATCAGGCTTTACGGCAAAGTTCAGAAAAGGGCACGTGCTTCAGGAAAGAGCCTGGCTGTCTTCTGAGGGCTGGATGCCAGAGCTAGGCACTCCGTACATCCAATCTCATTTAACCTAGTCATAATTGCTCCCACTCTGATGCTCTCAGGAGGTAGTGAATTCTCAGAGGTTGGTGGGTGCTTAGCTGCAGACCACAGAATGAGTACTGGCTAGTAATTAGGGCAGGAAAGAAATTGAGAATGTGCATGAGCTTCGGGCTCTAGGCTGTTCTCTGGTAACAACTCCCAGTACCACTCGGAAAGGGCCGGGTTAGGGAGCCGCTGTTCAGTGGCCTCTTTCAACAGCTCCTCTCGCCCCATGGCAGCTGTCCCACTCAGCCTGCCTCTCTGTGAACAGCTCAAAGTTGCCTGCAGGGGCATTGCTTGGTGCCACCTGAGTCATGGGCCTGTGCCCTTACAAGAAGGGAAGTTGGGCAACAGCTCTGTTGGTTTTTGTTTTGCAAAAGTGGCTTTACAATGTGAGGAACCACAAAAAATGGAGAGAAGGTTCACAGGGGTGTGGGAAGCCACAAGTATTAGTGTTGCCCATGTATGAGCTTATCAGACCATTTCCAAACTGGGGAGCTGGGGAGACTGAGGCACAGAGAGGCTAACTCCCCTGAGTCACACAATTGGCAATGGGATGGTGGGGGTTCAGGACTGTCCCATGTTACATGTTATATTTCACTCTTTCCCTGGGGCTCAGAGGATTAGACCCTCCAGAAGTGATGGCCCCTCTGACAGCAATGGGGAAGCGGAAGTTCCTATGGAAGATGAAGACCATTCACAGCTCAAGATTTAAAAAGGGCTTAAGGGGACTGCAGGCGGCCACGGCCAAAAAGCACTTGGAGACTGAGAATTGCCATTTTTCTCTGTCTTCCCAGCTTTGGAGAGGTCTCTGGACAAAATGCTTCTGTAACTCCAGTCTTGAAGTCAAGGCAGATGGATTCTCTGTACCTTTTCAATACACATGCACACACACACATGCACGCATGTTCAGATAGACACAAGGCACATAGTGATGTACTTGCACGCAGTGACACATAGGCACACACAGTGCCACTCACACGTACATGTGTGTAGGTAAAATGGACAGCCTCTGGCTGCAGAAGTGCTTTCAAGTGCCTTTCTTTCTTGTCCTTGCCTGCAGTTTACAGCACTTGGAAAATGTCAGGCGTGGGAGGCCTTCTAGTCTTGGGTTAGGTTAAAACTCCCTCCACATATTTGGAGGGCATCCAGGCCCCACGAGCGCGTTCACAGAGTAGATAACAGTGACCTTGCTGGTGAGGGAGGACAGCCCAGCTGAGGCCAAGGAGCCTCGCTGGCTGAGCTGAGGTCACTTCCCCTCCCCTGCTGCACCTGGCTTGGATCTGATGTCAGAGACCACCCTCCCCCCACCCCTCACCCGCCCCAGTCCCAGCTCTGGGCAGGAACACAATGCTTGGTTCTCCAGGAGAGGGTGAGAGCCAAGTGCTGGCCCTATAGGTTTTGGGGTGGAGAAGAGGCCATCTGTTTCTAGGGGCCTGTGGGCTGATGGCCAAACCTCCATCTCATTGCCTTCCCAAAGATACAAATATGCTTCTCCAGAATGGTGACAGATTTTCCATCCTAGCTGGGGCTGTGCCCTGCTTCACAACAGCCCTGAGGCTTCTCAGCAGGGAGAGCTCAACTCTGCATCATGACTGGCGTGTGTATGCGGAAGGGGCCCCAAAACAGAGATAGAACTAACCCTTAGAGTCCCGGAGCTCGAAGGCATGGAGGTGATCTCATTTAAACAAAATCCTCTCCACGGCAACCCTCCTCAAGGGGCCATCGTGTCCCATTCGGTGACTGGGAACTCCCTCCCTCAGGAGAAGCCTATGTTACAGGTGGAGCCCGCCAGTGTCCTGTCTCTCTGTCACTTCCACTCCCTGGTCCTGATTGTGTCTCTTGAGCCACTCAGGTCAGGACTGACCCTTCTCCCACAGGACAGCCTTTCAAATATTTGACAACAGCTGGCATTCATACATTTGGCAAACACGTGATAGGGGACCTGCTAGGTGCCAGGCCTAGAGCAGGGAGTTGGGAGCACACACATGGTTGGCCACGAGCCGCGGGTGGTCTACGGGAGAGGGCAGATAGGAAGGGGGACCAGGCCCTGCAGGGTGAGGAACCTGCCGAGCTGGGGGAGTGTTGGGGGCTGAGCCACCCAGAGGAGAGGATGGCAAGCCAGGAGCTGGAGGTCATGCAGGTAGTCCTCAGGTGGGGGTGCCAGGGCCATCAGCACTCCAGACAGGGTATGCAGAGGTGGGGGGTGCAGCATAACACCCCCCAACTGCAGGTAACATAGAGTGTGGGGTCACAGACAGCTGCAGGATGCGGTCCATCATTTGGACCTTCTCTTGAGGCCATGGCAAGGGGAGTGGGTGGTCACATACTGCAGAGTTCTAAGCTGGGAAAGGCAGGATCAGGTATGGATCTTAATGAGGCCACTCTGCCTGGGGGACAAAGAAGGCATTTGCAGGGCTGTCCTCTTCCGTGGTCAGAGGGTCTGGGAGGGACTGCTGGAGGCGTCCGGGCCAGAGGGGCTGGGTATCTGCCCCAAGGCAGCAGCCATGGGGTGGGGGGCAGGAGGTGGAGCTAAGAGACAGTCACATATGCATCCCAGGGGAGCTGGCAAGCTTCTCTGGACACGCATCTCCAGAGTCTGCACACATGCCCATCGGAAATAACTCCAAAGGTCCTCACCTCCCAGCTTACCCCGTGGGGTGGGGCTCACCTTGACGATTTAGGGCAACTCCAAGTGTGCTGTCCAGGGTGGAATGCAGTATTTTAGACAACGTTTGAACAGTGTAGGATATCTTGGCTCTTATCCCCTCCCTTCT
This sequence comes from Mustela erminea, assembly GCF_009829155.1. Lineage (NCBI taxonomy): Eukaryota > Metazoa > Chordata > Mammalia > Carnivora > Mustelidae > Mustela > Mustela erminea. The sequence goes on from NC_045615.1 coordinate 12,526,048, forward strand.
AGTCTCTAGCGTTTCTGTCACCAGGACTGACATTTGTCACCTGGTGGCCACAGCCCACAGTTGGCCCACAGGCAACTCAAACCATTTTCTCAAGGCCACGAGCCTTCTTCAGGGTGTTTCAAAGCTATGTGCCCCATTTGGGATAGGGCATTGGGTTTCTAGAAACTAATTAATAGGAACTCACATTTTATAATTTTCTTGACATTTATTCCTAAGAAATTCAATTTTCTTAGATTCACGGTCTCTTTGCCCTTAAGAGACAGGAGCACTTGGGTTAGAAGCCATGAAGTTGGACCTCTGGATTCACATGGGACTTTCAACTGTAGTTCCATCTGCTGTATAAAAGAACAAATAATGTCCTTTTTCATTCCATGGGCTTGAAAAAAGACTTTTATGATTTTTGAAACTTTTCTCCAAAGGTTACTGCTGAGAATGTTTTTATTTCCATCTTGGGGGGACAATGTATTGCTATTTGTATGGAGCATAGAGGCAGTGCGGTGGCGGGCCAGCCCCACATGCCTTTGTGGAAGCCCGCGGCTGGACTGGAGGCTGTCTCTGGGAGGCCCACCAGGCAAACAGGGGGAAAGACCCAGTATCCCAGCCAGCCTGCTCTCCAGAAATACCTCCACTGGGGCCTGGCACAGATGCCAACTGGGCTGAGACCTCAAAAAGACCATGTAAACGTTCATTGGGACGTGCATGCACATGTGTGTGCTTGTGTGTGTGTGTGTACAGTGGCAGTCAGGTTATTAGGGGCGGAGGGAAGGGAACTGTTTGATTAATGGGTGTCCTGTGAAACTGCACATTTGCCCAAGGCTGCATTCCTGGGCTTTCAAACCCAGGGCAGTTTGATAAGCTGAGACCAAAGTCCTCTCGCCTTCCAGCAAGGAGAGCAAACAGGGCCACTCACTAATCCCAGCCCTGGCCTCTGGGGCCGTCTCTCGGCAACAGGCCCACCAAGTGGCCTTTCACAGGCCAATCAATGGGGCAGCCATGGTGTTACCAGGACTAGAGCGAGGCCTGAGAGCCAGCTTGCCTGAGCCGGGTGCGAGGGAGGCCATGGCTCATCTGACCTCCAGCACGCAGTCTGAGGCCCATGCTTGGCCAACGAGCCCTTCCATAATTACAGCACCTGCGGAGCTGGACTTCTCTCCCTCTCCTTCCTGCCACCCTTTTCCCCTGCAATCATTCCCACCTGGGCAGCTTATCAGCAGGGTTTTCTCCATTCCTCCAGGGCCTGCCCAGAATGCTCTTCCCAACCCCCATGCCATCAAACTCGTTCCTCTTCCTCCTCCGGGAAGTTTTCCCTATCAGCCCAGCCTACCCGGGGCTCTCCTTCCTCTGGATTCCTAGTGTCCTCAGAGCCATTGCTCATGGCTTACTACCAGACCCATCTCCAGTCATGTCGGCTGGACATTACCAACCAGACTGTCAGCACCCTCAGGGTAAGGCTTATATTTAGGGACGTCCCCTGCCACCCCACCAGTGAAGGATACACTGGTAGTTTGGGGAAGATCATATAGATAGGGGGAAGCTTGTGGGAATAGGGTGCAGGGCAGAGGGAGAGGTGAACAGCTCTGCGGCTGAAGGACTTAATCCCAGGAAGATGTTGGGAGAAGGCCCTTTGAGATGAAAAGCAGCCATGGGGTTAGGGCTGGGAGGATGTCTATTTCTGGGGAGTCACAATCAATGTCTATGGGTGCCTGCTCTGCCTGTCATCAGCCTTTTCTCCTCTTTCTCTGAGAACTGGGGTGGGCAGGTGTGGTGGGGCTGCACCCATGTGGATGTCTATACGTGCCCGGGGTGGTGGGGCTTAGAGTTGTGTTGGACCCCGGAGGCCCTCTAGATTCTCTTCTCTAGGGACTTGGGTTTAAAACTGAGAGACATGGGCTTCCATCTCGGGGCATTTGCCCCTGAGGACATGTAAACTAGCTAGGAGTTGGCTCCAAGCAGGGAGGAGCCATGGAAGCCAGACTTCGAGAGAGAAGGAAGCAGCCATGTGTGCAGAGACAGGCGGGACTGGGGGTGCACAGCCCAGGCTTACAGGGACTTCTGTTGTCTGCATCCTCTAAGTCAGAGCTCACTGTACTCCTGGGAGCATGTATTGTTACTACATTTTCATAGTGACAGGAAGTTAGGCTTGGAGACATTCAGTATCTCTATCCATCCATTATCTATCTACTGATCCATCACCCATCCATCTTCCTATCTCTCCATCCATCCCTCTGTCTTACTACCTATACATCCATTACCTATCTTCCTATTTCTCCATCCATCCATCCATCATCTGTTTATCTTTCCATCCATTATTTATGTATCTATCTTTCTATCTATCCATCTTACCATCTGTCACCATTATTAAGCCCTGCTCTATCTATGTAAGACACTGTGACAGGCACTGCAAGGTGTTTCAGTTTGTTAATTTGGCACAGACAATGAGGGACAATAGAAGACTAGGTGTCAAATGGTGTGTGTCCTCATAAGATTCTCCTGTAGGGATCATTACAAATGCAGCTTCCTGGTCTGTCCCAGAGATTCCAATTTAGAATGGGGGAGGGGCTCAGGGAATCTGCTTTTCCAGGTTCCCCAGGGATGTCTGATATAGGGGATCTTCAGATCACACCTTGAAATACAGCTGTCTGGACAGTGTTGTTCAGAGAAGGAGAGGATCAGTGAGACCTGAGATGGTTAGGGAAGACCATGCGGGGTCAAGGCCAAGCACTCTGACGTTCACTGAGAAGGCCTAGGGAACCCTGGGAGGATGTGTTTTGGCAAGGGGAGAATGACTCGAGCGCTGGCAGCTTGGACAAGGGCCCAGCATCTTTCCATGATAGTGAGAGGAATGCCCATGAGGGAGCAAATGGTGTTTTGTAGGGAGCAGGATGTCAGCAAAAGGCCATAATTGGCTTTTGCCCATCAACAATAATGCCACAAGAGCAACAAGAACAGTTTCACCAACTGCTTCAGTGGAAGTTAACCTCCTGCATTCATTCCTGAGGGGTACATGGACCTTCCATGGTGAAAGGGGAGGTGTTATTTAGTACTTGATCTAGGGCTACAGAAACCAAGAAAACCCAAGTGCAATTAGGACTGGGCTGGAGAAGAGAGTGGTTAGGAACCCTGGAGGTCTTGGGTTGAGGATGGATAGAGAGATGGTCATTGTCATCATCATTAACATTATCTGCTGTGCACTTTCCGGGCAATGCCTCACTCATCCCCATGAACCGCATTTTAAAGGGGAAGCCAAGACAGCAAGCCATCCACTTACCTGCCCGGATAGCAGGAAGTAGAGTGCAAGCCTGCTCTTAGGCTATGTCTGGTCTTGGCTTCTCCCTATGGGGGGGGGGAGTCTCCGAACACCCCAGAATGTACAAATTTGTCTTCTTTTCGGCCTTCTTCCTAGCACATTGCCCTGGTCAATTTGCCCTGAAGACCACCAGGAACCATGTCCTGGGTGCTCTCTCTTGGACAGGGCTACGGTCTCTGTTACTCTATTTCCAGCATTTTCTGCAGAGCAGTCCCCAACCAGAAGGTGTCTGCCTACCCAACCCCCACCCCAGCCCAGCTGGCTGCCAAGTGCCAGAGCTAGCTGTCACTCCCCACACAGCAACTCCTCATCCTGCAGCGCCCAGCCTCCCTCTGTCTGCAACAAAAACCTAGTGCCCAGGCTCGGCCTCCCCAGCCTGCCCTTGGGGGCCCACTTTCTCCCACTCCTTCCTTATTAGTGTGTGTATGAGAAGAAAAGGAATTTCTTTTGCCATTTATCCTCAGAGCAGCCTCCAAAAGGAGTTGAAGGACACGCTGCTAAGTGTGAAAAAAAACAAGGCCTGAGCTTGCCAAGAGGGCCCAAGTGGTTATTTTAATCATGTGGAACAGCCCCCTTTTCATGGAAAATTTTCTACTCTAACACCTGTGGCCATTAAAGGAACGCTCACTCTTTTCTACCCTGGGGTCCCAGGGGTCACCCTCTAGTTGGGGCCGGCTGCCAGCTCAAATAATTATTCCTGCTGCCCTTCCTTTCCACCTTCCTCATCTCTTCCCAGCCCAGCCCTGCCTTCCGTCAGGCCTGCAGTAGATGCAGGGGAACAATTCTGCCAGGCCTCTCTCCTCCTCTGCAGTTTCTGGAAAGAACAAACTGGCCAGACCAGGATCCCCTCCTCCAGTACTAACTGGCTCTCAGGGCTTGTTGGAGCAGCTCTAACTCTGTCCCTCTTTCCTCCTCCTCCTCCCGTCCTCATTTTTCTTTATGCAGACTCACTGCCCACTTGACCCTTGGAAGTTGTTCAGCACCTTCCATTCCCTAAAGTGCTCTGTGCCCCCTCTTAACTCAAAGAAGATGAGGAGGGGGTCCCTAGAGAAAGGACACCACCCAACCCTCTTTTGATCCATTGTCCTTGTAAGTGCCTAGTTTTCTTTTTCAGATTACTTGTCTGACTTTGGTTTGCAAAAGATTATCCGTGCACTTAGAGATACTGTATCTTCTCACTTCCCCCAGCTTCTTTAGGGAGTAACAGATCTTGAGAAGAGATGAGATTTACCGAAAGTTTCGCAGTGAAGGTGGGGGAAGGACTAGAAATGGGCTGTGCTTAGAAGCCAAATTTGCCAAAGGAGTTGGCTCAACTTTCTCCATTTTGTCACTTGCCCTGCGGTCCTCTTCTATCTTGCCTCCCCTAGTCGTGCCATGGAAACGGCCCTTAGGGTCACCAATGACCTCCACGTCACTAAATCTGATGGACATTTTCTCTCTTCATCTTGACTTCATTGTTGACACAATCTCCTCCTTCAGTTTGAAGCAGTCTCTTCCTTTGCTTCTGGGCTTCCATAGGATCCTTGCTTCCTCTGACTACTTTGGTTACATCTCTGTCTCCACTGCAGAAAATCCTCCCTCTAGTGCCTTTTATTTATTTTTTTTAAAGATTTTATTTATTTATTTGACAGAGATCCCAAGTAAGCAGGGAGGCAGGCAGGGGAGGCTGGTGGGGAGCAGGCTCCCTGTTGAGTGGAGAGCCCAATGTGGGGCTTGATCCCAGGACCCTGAGACCATGACCTGAGCCAAAGGCAGAGGCTTTAACCCACTGAGCCACCCAGGCGCCCCCCTCTAGTGTTTATTAAGTTGGTATTCCTCAAGGCTCAAGTCTAGGTTCTCTCCCCATTCTACACCCTCCCCTTTTGCAATCCCATCCAGACCCACTGCTTCTATGGCCTCCCACACATCTCCAGCCCTCACCTTCTCTTTGTGCTCCATCTGCCTCCTTACTGATGTCATTTGGATGCCTCAAAGACACCTCACCACTTAACTTGTGATCTTCCCTGAGATTCCCTTGTTGTATAACTCCGCCAGACACTGTTGAGCAAAGCAGTGTCCTGTTCTTCTCCCCATATCTGGTCCTCTTTGTGCTCCTGAACTCACTCAATAGAACTCAACAAAACAGTATTGCAGGCAGAAATCTTGGACTCAGGCTTGATGGCTCCTTCTCTCTCTCCCTCACCCTACGCAATCCATTATCTGGTCCACCACCTTTGTGCAGCCTACCATAATTTCCTTTGTAGCCTCCTTATGGTCTATCTACACTCCAACATTAGAACCTGGGGTACAGGGGGCACCTGGGTAGCTCAGTGGGTTAAGCCTCTGCTTTTGGCTCAGGTCATGATCTCAGGGTCCTGGGATGGAGCCCTGCCTGGGGCTATGTGCTTGGCAGGGAGCCTGTTTCCCCCTCTCTCTGCCTGCCTCTCTGCCTGCTTGTGATCTCTGTTTGTCAACTAAATAAATAAAATCTTAAAAAAACAAAAGAACATGAGATACAGGGCAGTCACAGTAGAAATGGGACAAAAGACAGAGGTTGGCTGACTGTTGAAATGATGACATTCTAGCACGTGGTCTAGGATTTGGACTATATTTCTACTAAAACACAATTCTATGGAAATACATCATGTTAAGAAAGTCAGCATGTGGTACCAAATACACCTTGATTGCAGCCAGGTAACACAGACTGTGCCTGGTACTGAGGGTGGCATCCAGGTGTGTAAGTAGTTGACCTTTTATGCCCAGGGCTTTGATTTCCTGTAAGGCTGTCAACACATGCAGTAGTAATTAAAAAAATTGAATGCAATACACAAATCATTGAAAAAGACTTTCAAAATAATTTAAATTCCCCTTCATATTATTCAAATGTGAAACTGATTACCAGAGGGTGGGACTCATAGCACCCAACCTAATGCCTAGCACATGATAGTTCTCTATAGATGTTTTTGAATAAATGAATGTGTACCATCTAAAATACACGAAACTTAAAAAAGTAAAGAAAATAAAATATATGAGACTTCATTCTTTATTCATCAGACAAGTGCTAGAAAATAACAAGCATGATTCAATGACAGTTGGAGGAAGAAATGAATGTGATCTGATCTCTAACTTTCTCCTTGATCCAGACTTCTTACCTCTCTGCCAATTTAGTGCTTTCTAGAACGACACCTTTATGATGACCCAAGAAGGAGCAGGCAGAAACCAGCTAGCTATAAATGTGGGGTTGTGGGAGGGTAGTTGTCTGTTTGTATCTTTCCTGATAACTGTGGCCTCGGTCTGAGGATTCCAAGCATTTATCGGGGGGAGGTTTTAAAGAGCTTCAGGTTCCACACCAAACAGAAAATTTAAGTTTGGGCTCTCCTTGTCCCCATTTTGCAGAAGAGTAAATAAAGCAAGATCTGAGAGGTGATTTACAAAGGACACCTAGAGATGTTGCTTACAAGGACACCCAGAGAGTTTGTGGCAAAGCCAGCAGAACCCAGGTCTCCAGATTCTTTCTCCAAGGATCCTTCTGCTATAATAAGTTGCCTTATGGGATGACTTGGGGACCCAGGGAGGAGCCCTTTCCATAACTGAAGTTAGCCAATGCACCAAAACAATATCAAAACAGAACAAAGTTGGAGAGCTCACACTTCTTCATTTTATTTCAAACCCACAGTAATCAAACCAGTGTGGTACTGGCATAAGGATAAATATAGAGAGCAATGGAATAGAACTGAAGTAAAATAATCCAGAAGTAAACTCATGCATCTATGGCCAATTGTTTTTTCAACAAGTGTGCCAAGACCATTCAATGGGGGCAAGAATAGTCTCTTCAACAAACGGTGCTTGGACAACTGGACGTGTACATGTCAAAGAATGAAGCTGAAACCCTTCCTCATACCATTTACGATAATTAACTCAAAATGGATCAACAACTTGTATGTAAGAGCTAAAACTATAAAACTGTTAGGAAGAAAGATAGGGATAAATAATCATGAACTTGGATTTGACAATGTTCTCCTAGATATGATGTCAAAAGCAAGAGGAGCAAAAGAAAAAATAGGTAAGTTGGACTCACTAAAAGTAAAAACCTATGCATTAAGAAAGTGAAAAGAGGGGCGCCTGGGTCGCTCAGTGGGTTAAAGCCTCTGCCTTCAGCTCAGGTCATGATCTCAGGGTCCTGGGATCGAGCCCCGCATCAGGCTCTCTGCTCAGCGAGAAGCCTGCTTCTTTCTCTCTCTCTACCTGCTTCTCTGCCTGCTTGTAATCTCTGTCTGTCAAATAAATAAATAAAATCTTTAAAAAAAAAAAGAAAGTGAAAAGACAACTTATGGAATGATAGCAAATGTTTGCAAATCATAAATCTGATAAACATCTAGTATCCAGAATTTATAGAGAACTCTTACACTTCAACAACAAAAAGACAAAAACCTCAAGTCAAAAATGGGCAGAAGTCTTGAATAGATATGTCTCCAAAGAAGTTATACAAATGGCCAAGAAGCACATGAAACTATGATTTATATTGTTAGTATTTAGGGAAATGCAAATCGAAACCACAATGAGAAACTACTTCACACCCACTAGGATGGCTATAATGAAAAAAACAACAGCAAACTTTGAAAATAACAAGTTTTGGAGACAAGGTGGGGAAATTGGATTCATTGTACATTTTTGGCAGTAATGTTAAATGGTTTATCTGCTGTGGAAAGTAGAATGGTGGTTCCTCAAAAAATTAAATATCAAATTACCACGTGATCCAAAAATTCCACTTATCCGTATATACCCCAAATAATAGAAAACTTGTAGGCAAACAAATACTTCTACATGAATGTTCATAGTGACACTATTCACAGTGTCTAGAAGGCAGGAAAAACCCAAATGTCCATGAACAGACTGTTGGATAAATAAAATGTGGTGTATCCATACAAAATGTTTCAGACATAAAAAGAAATCAAAGTGCTGATACATCTTATGATGATGACAGATGGTGGATGAACCTTGAAAACATTATGCTAGGTGAAACAAATCAGGCCCAAAAAATCCCATATTGTATGACTTCATTCATAAGAAATCTCCAGAATAGGTGATCCTATAGAGACAGAAAGCAGGTATGTGGTTGCCAGGGGCTTGGGCAAAGGAGGGGTGGGGAGTGAGTGGCTTAAGGGGCATGAAGTTTTCTTTTAGGTTGATGAAAATGTCTCAGAATTTGATAGTGGTGATTGTTGTGGCTGCACAACATTGTGAATGTCCCAAATGTTACTGAATATACACCTTAAAATTGGTAATTCAGTGTTATATGAATTTCACCTCAATGGGCAAAAAAGTTAATTAACTCAGAGAATTATTAAGAATGAAAAATATTTAAACATACTGTATGCTCCTGATGAACTTTTCTCATTTTAGCCAGTACTTGGAAAAAAAACCCACATGCATTTTCTGGAGCATGCACAGTTATGAAACACATGTACTGAATAAACTGAAATTATGGACTGACTGAACCCAAGAGGCCAATCCAGCTAGCAAGCTGAGACTTTCCCTTCTAACCAGATGTGTCTCTGCCTCCAAGCAGCATTGTCCCTATCCATTGTGCTATTTCCACTTTCCCTCTTGCATAAAGGGTTCAAAATTTAGACGGAATCCTGGGAAGGGAAGCGAGGCATGCTGGGAAGAAAAAGGAGGGATGTCCTAGGAAACTGAGCTTCTAGCAGGTTGGGTGTGATTGGAATGATAGTTCTTGTCAACAGACTGAGGACCAGTTAGAAGTCCAGGGATGAGAGACTGAAGCATTCCATAGAAGAGGCCTTAGAACAAAGCCCAATCTGACCTGAAGACCATCACTCTCCAGGTCCCTTAAGAGAGCTCAGGAATCACTAGTAGAAATGTCTGTGATAATGGTAGCACAAAGTGACCGTACTGGTAGATTATCAAGGGGAAAATTGGGGTCTGACATGAGCTCAGTGATTCAGAACAGGACAGTGAATGGAAGAAGGGGAGGACATACCTGAAAGAAAACAGCATTACAGATGTCTGGAAGGACCTCTCTAAAGTCATGCCTAGGCATCTAACCAGCTCTGGGTAAACAGGGTTGATGCTCCCTCATCCTTAACCATCCAATTAGCCACTGTTTATTGGATTGTTCACTGACTCTCATAGGTGACCCTTCGATATGTCCCTTCTAGGGCCTCTAAGGACACTGTCTGTACCTTTAGGGCTCAACTGCATTCTACTACAGATATTTTATGCATAATTAAATCCTTACTGACTCTAAAACCCCTTTTGGCCAAGGTAAGTCTGATTAATCTTTGTTTTCCCCAACAAGGCCTAACATGGTGCTTTGTCCTAAGAGGGTACTCATGAGGTGTTTATTCCGTGGATGACCATAACAGACAGGTTTAATCTGCAAGCAAGCTTTCACTGGGGGAAACACAATATGAACCTCACATGGATTTAATGGGGTATCAAACACAAAAGCTTTAGGGATGACATAGGACTTAGGACACTCCAATTCTAATTGTTTACTCTAGTCCCCATAGTGATTGGGCCAGATGTGCATATGTGACCTGAGCAGAATCAATCAGAATCCTTCCTTGAGATTTGACACATGGATTCCAAAAAAATGTTTCTTCCTTTTGGATCATGAGCTGTAAGGACATGAGAACACTCGGAGGTTCCCAAAGCATATTTATTATCATGTTGAGACCCTTTTGTAAGAATCAAGACAAGTGTATGAGGAGGGCAAAGGCTGGATATGGAGAGAGAGACAAACAGAGCTTGATGGCATTGACATTTTGGTCTTGCCTGGAGTCATTACAGCTCAGACTCAATAATTATAGGTTGAATAGTTTTCCTCTTTTCCCAGTTAGGTTGGTTTGAATTGGCTTTTTTATTCATACCCAAGAGTCATGACTAATGTCATGTCTGGATCATTAGTGAGAGTAACTTATTCTGAACCTCACTTAGCAGTAGAAAGAATCTCAGGCAGATTCTATGGAGAACAGTAGTAATTTGGTATGATGTAGTCCTGAATTCCATAGTCTCAGAGGTTAACTCAAAGCTTGGGCACTTGGGGAAGGCCAAAAGATGCTTAGGAGCTTGGGAGTCATAGATCAGCAAAATGCCTGGAGGACAGTGATGGAGTTAGCTTCAGCCATTGACATGGGGAGCGGAGGGAGAGATGGGGAGAATGAGAACACTGAATGGACCAGGATAATAAAGTCTCAGTATACATGGAAAGCAGGCCAATGTGGGCAGCAGAAAAAAGAAAATCATGCCAAAATGAGTAAGGATGGACAATTAGTAGACACTACAGCAGACACCAGGATAGCATCTATCTCTCCCACACTTCACCCACCCATTTTATATGCCAGGCATTATGTCACCTGTCAAGGTTATCCTAGTGACCATAATGACATAGCTCCAGCCCTCACAGAGTTTGTGCCTAGTAGAGAAGACAGATATTAAAGAAGTAATTATATAGCAGTCCACAGTGGTGGAGAGCAGGGAGCAGGGGCACCTAACCTAGTCAGGGAGTTGGAAGGAGGCTTCTCAGAAGGAGTTATCTTCAATCTATTTAAATTCATTTGGATATAAAAAGTTTAGATGTGATAACCATACTTTAATCTATTTCTTGTTAAAAAAAAAGGGGGGGTCTATAATCACAAGACGGCTCTTATTAGATATTGTGCTTGGTATACAGAAGACACTGAGGAAATTTCATCTGTTCTTACTACCCAGAATTTCTGGATCAGTCAGAGAAGAAATACAAATTCCCATCCATTTCTACGTCCGTAATTTTGCCTCACATTCTGCTTAAGACTGATTAAAGTGTTGGGAATGTAGAAAATAGGGTGTCCTTTGTCTTGTTGGGAGAATCCCTTCAGTTCTACAGATGTTCAGTGAGATGCATGGGGTGGCCACTCACTCTGACTGCTAACAAATTATTTTAAATGAAATATCTTTACCTTGGTATTTGAAGACATACTTTCGATTCTATGTAAACAGTTCTCTAACCACTTTTTAGATAAACCATACGTAGTCAGGGGCTACATATTTCAGTTTCATGAAAGAAGCTCAAGAGGCATTTTATTAGGTGCCAGCCATATGCCAAGGCTGATTTAGGCACTAAAGATAGATTGAAGACACAGTGTTGCCTTGAGAAGATTACGGGGAAGAAGGGGAACAACCTGAGCATTATAACACAGGGCAGTTTCAAGGGAGAGTAGATACTTTCAAGAGTTGTAGAAACAGAGGAAGGAGTGATGAACTCTTCCTAGGGAAAGGATAAGGAATAACAATAGGAGGACTGTGACGTCATCACCAAGGGGTGAAGGCATTCCAAGCCAAGGAGTACCATTGGCAAAAGTCTGGAGACTCAGTGGTGTCCTGTGGCTTCCAGTTGGGCTTTATGGGGAGGAGGTGGGAAAAAAGTTGGAGAAGCAGGTAGGGGGTAAATGCTCTAGAGTCTGGACTCTGACAGTAAGGAGGTCTTGACAGGATTTTAAAAAAAGATTTTATTTATGTATTTGAGAGAGAGAGCGTGAGAAGAAGGAGGGCAGAGGGAGAAGCAGACTCCCCACTGATACAGGGCTCAATCCTGGGACCCCAGGATCATGACCTGAGCTAAGGGCAGACGCCTAACAGACTGAGCCACCCAGGTGTCCATCCTGAAACATTTTAATTAGGACCTGAGGTGATCAGAGTGGCATTCTGGAAAGATCACACAGGCAGCCCTATGAAGGGTGGACTGGGGAAGGGATGTGTTGTAGCTGAAGACCGCCTGAGGGTGATAGAAATAACCTAGATGAGACCCAGTGGTGGCCTGTCCTAGGGTGGTAGCTGTGGGGATGTCGAGGGAGGCTTTAGTAAAATTGAGAAAGAGTGTTGCAAAAGTTTGGATGTAAGGCTGGAAGGAGTTGAGAATGGCTCACAGGCTTTTGGCTTAGTGACTTGGAGAACATGGTCAGGACATTGTGGAGGGTGTAGAAATGGGGCAGGGTGTAGGAAGAAGCCAGGCTGACTTTCCTGGCTGGGCTTCTGTTCACCTGGATTCCCTGGGTGCATACATGGAGGATGAGGGGTACTGGGTTAGTCACCAGAGTGTAGGTGATCCAGGCAGGCAGCGGTCTCAACAGGGGAGCCCCCTGTCCTGAAATAGCACTAAGAGTCATATTGGGAGGGAAGCAAACCATCCAGGGCCAAGGAGGAGTGGCCAGACCCTGACACATCTGCCGTGGGAGAGCATATGAGCTTTCCAAACCTGCGAGTACTTTCTTAGTGTGCTCGTATGAGCCCAGCTGTGGACATGGGCAGGGACACTGATCCTGGGAGTACTTTCAGGGACTGAGGAGGCTCGGAAAGTCCCATTGTTTTATCCACTTTCTCTCTCCGAATAAGAAACAAACGACAGATCATTTCAAATGTGCCAAACAAAGCAATACATTTATATATTATAAAGGGATTCTATTTCCTGAGATCCAAAAAAAAAAAGATTACAAACTCTTCAATTACACCTTGTTCTCTAATTGTGCTGTTTTCCTTCAAAACTGAACACCACCAGCCAGGCTAACTCAACACGCTTCAGCTCAAAGCTGAAGATTGGCTGAGCCTCTCTGGGAAGCTTCTTGCCTCAACTGAATGAATTTCCCTTGACCTAACCCTGTTTTATCACTAGTATTGCACTTTTATTTCTGTTTTCCATTTCATTAGGTAACATAATGAAGGAAAATATGCCAATATAATACAGATAATTGTGGTAACGTGCACGGCCAAACCGACAAAAATGGTGACCGGGCCAAGAGTCGTCTGCAGCCAGGCAGCACCCCCTCGCAAAACTCCAAGTTCTTTCAAGAAATACCATACAAACGTCCAAGATAGGCACAGGAAAAGACATTCTTAAGTATCTGTGTATGAAAGCATGGGGTATATGAGAGCCAAATATATAAAATTGAGGACCAATAAATTTACAGATTTATTTTTATAAAAATTTTTTCTTTTCCATCACTTAAAAAAATGAGTAGACTATCCAAGTCTCTCCTTTAAAGATTTTATTTATTTATTTGACAAACAGAGATCACAAGTAGGCAGAGGCAGGCAGAGAGAGAGGAGGAAGCAGGCTCCCTGCGGAGCAGAGAGCCAGGTGCAGGTGCAGAACACAATCCCAGGACCCTGAGATCATGACCTGAGCCGCAGGCAGAGGTTTAACCCACTGAGCCACCCAGGCGCCCCAAGTCTCTCCTTTATGCAGTTCATACTAAATGTCTTTTACCCTATTGTGATGTGTCAGTGGAGGGGGGGAAGGAAACAGAGGAACGAATAGAAAGCAAAACACAGAGAGATGGAAGGGGGAAAGGAGATCAGGCACTTTCCCCACCAGCTGTGTTCTCTGTCAGAAAGGTCAAGGTCATGGACTGGACTCACCCTGGCCCAGTGCTGCTCCAGCCTCCTGTGAGGTCTAACACAAGTCATTTCTCTCTGGGTTCTTTCTTTGCCAAAGGAAGGGTTTCCATTAGATCTTGGGCATAATCCTAGGACTTGCTATGTCCTAAATGGTATTTTAGGTGCTAAATAAAGTATTTTCTGGTGGAAACTGAACTGGGGAAGCCACTGATGCAGGGGCATCTGACAGAGTGGAAAATGGGTCTGAGAATAGCTCTGACCATGAGGATAAGAAGTTGGCAAACTGAATCATCAGACCCACATAAATGCCTTCCTCTGCCTCAATCCCATAAAGCAGGATCATCGTGTAGGTCCCAAGTCAGAAGCTGGAGAAACTGACTAGTCCAAGAAAATGACCAAGTTCTCCCCCAGTCATCAGGTTGAAGCCCCACAGGGCACAAGTCCCTTGTGCACTCAGAACTTCCAATGACCCTTTAGTGACACAGCCAAAGATCACCACACATCTGAGGAAAGTTTCCAACCTCAGAAACAGAGACCAAGACAAACAGATACAACGAAGCTGAAAGTAAAAAGCAATGTGAGGAGCAGAAGAAAACTTTAAAAGAATTATAATTAATGTATTTTAGGTGAGAAGATGTTGCCTTAATGAAATAAGACTAGAAGCTATGAAAAAGCAGGAATCAGAAAACAAGAAAGAGCTATTAGAAATTAAAATACAGAAGGAAAAAAAAAAGGATTTTATAAGAGGGCATGAAGATGAAGTTGAAAAACAATCTCCCCAAAGGTGGAACAGAATGACAAAGAAATAGAAGGAAGCAGATGAGACATTTAGATTATCAGTTTTCCAATATCCAATTAATAGAGGTCCTAGAAAGAAGGAATAGAGAAGATGGGCAAGAGAAGAAATTAGCCAAGAAATAATAGGTGAATTTTCCCCAGAATTAAAGGTGGTGCTTTTCCAGATTAAAAGACTGCTGTCTGGGGCACTTGGGTGCCTCAGTCTGTTAAGCTGCCTTTGGGTTAGGTCATGATCCCAGGGTCCTGGGATCCAGCCCCTCACTGGGCCTGTTTCTCCCTCTCCCTCTGCCACTCTCCCTGCTTGTGCTTCTCTCATGCTCTCTGTCAAATAAATAAATGAAATCTTAAAAAACAAAACAAAACCAGCCTTATTGATAGATATCCAAGACAAGGAGTGAAAAGACACATTAAGAACTATCACCATGAAACATTCCAACAACAGGTATAGAGAGAATTTTCTAAGAGCCTCCGGTGACAAAACAAGACAAGGTCCCATACAGAATCTCCGGATGACGAACGTGTGTCTTGAGAAGACTGACAAGGGAGCAATCCTTTCAAAGTACTCTGAAAAAAGGATTTCCAGTCTAGGCTTCAAATCTTACCAAATAAAAAAATGTGCCCTCTCTGAGGAAGATACTGAAGGAAATGCTCCAGCAAGACAAAGGAAAACCTTAACAAAGTAGGGGAAACAGGGTCTAGGAAACAGCGTTACGGCAATATTTTTATTGTCAGAATAATCGCTGATAATTATTTTACTCTAATATAATTCTGTACAACTAGTGAAGGATGAAAGAGAGAAGGTAAAAGGGTTCTGCAAAGGTGCTAAGTTCTCATCTGCCATATGAAAAAGTCATGAGAGGATGTCTAAAATTGATCAGTAGAAACAGCAGCATGGCACATTATTCAGAAATAGGCAAATACCAGAAGCAGCCCTAGGAGTGGACAGGGGTTTGACTGCCTCTGGGGAGCAGGACAGGGTACACGACGGGATGGGGAGCAGGAAATCAGTTTTGCTGTTGTTAAACATCCTTCCATTACTGACTGACTTAAAATATAAAAACTCTGTACGCGTATTATTTTGATTAAAAAAAAAAACAGTTCTGAGACTTGATGAAGCAAATACACCTATGAGCAATGAAGTCAGACAACACAGTGCCCCCGCCGGGAGAGAAGTGGGGGGCCACCCTGCATGCCCACTGCGCCTTCGTGGGGGGGGAGGGTTTCTCGGGCGGCAGGTCCGAGGCTGGTGAACACGCAGGTCCCGCCGCGGGGTTGCGGGCGTCTGCCAACCCGAGGCAGCCGGGGGAAACTTGAACCGCCGCACTTGAACCTGCGCAGGGGCGGGGCGGTCTCCGCCACGAGCCACGCCCAGTGGCTCCGAGATCCCGAGCCCCCAGTGCGTGCCGCCCGGAGCCAGCGCCGCAATCGGGACTCCAGCCCGGCGGCCAGGCACCTCCCCGCCCCCCCGCGCCCCCCGGGCCCCGCCCCTCCCCGCTCCCGCGGCGCCCTCCCCGCCGCAGCCTGTGGCCGCTGGAATCCCTGTCGCCCCGGGACTCAGCTGACAGCGGACAGACAATGGTATTTCCCATCAGCCTGGGTATCAGGAGCCGGCCTTATCCAGCGGTGTTTTTCTATTAGTCTAACACCCCATTGTCCACCCCTTATCACTGAAATGTTGATGTCATGCCTGGCTTGGAAGTGGTTTCTGCATCGCGGCGCTCGGAGAGCTCCGCTTTAATTGGGGGAGGGGGAGGGGTGGAGGAGCCCATTTATCAGAATTCTCACGAGAATTCGCCCCTTTCCTCCTTCCAGTGGGGCCGCTGAGGGCGCCACGGTGGGGTGGGTTCCCAGCCACAATTCCTGGCCTTTCTCTCTGTCCCTGCCTCTCGACCCCGCTGGCCTCCCTCAAAGCTGAAATGCTGAGGAGGGTGGCCAGGATGCTGTGGACCGCTTTTGTCCCTATATGCTTTGGGCTGTGAACCCCTCTAATGAGCTCTGGGTGGGGAGGGGCTGCCGCTCTTCTCTGAATCTCCTTGCAGCCCCGAAAGGTCCCCACGGAGCCCGTTCTTAGTAGGAATCTCGGTAAATATCTGCAGAATTAAACCAAAGGGCAGCCAGCTGGGAGAGTCCAGTCTGCGAGCAGATAGAAAACTCAAGACCCCATCTCCCTTCATCCCAACAACTGTTGCCCCAGATTGTGCCAATTCCCGAGGAAAGTCTTAAAAATATGGTATGCGCTGACCTTCCTGTGCTCAGTCCTTGTCTGAGTCTCTTTGTTCACAGTGGAGGCCTGAGCACAGGAGACTCTGTGTCTGTGTGGTGTGCTTGGTTGTTGCAAATCTGGTTAAGAGAGAAAGTGGGGAGCTCTGGGATGGGGTGGGCCCTGCTGCAGTCGGCTTGGGCAGATGACTTAACTTTTCCAAGACACAGTCTCCTCACCCACTAAGCAGGTGCTGCTCCAGGGATTGTCCTGAGGCTGGAACTGCAATAATCAAGGGGCTTAGCTGGGGGCCTGCCACATGGTATGAGCACATTAAATGGCATCTGTTATGAGTACAGCTGTTTGTAGACTTTGCACAATGGTGTGGGGACCTGCTGAGCAGGGCAGAGGAGAGGAGCCAGGGAGGGGGGTGAGAGGTTGTGCTCCTAGGTCCCTCCTTGGAGAGCTGGGGCAGAGAAGAGGAGGTGGGCTCCTGCCCTGGAGGCCAGCCTGCCATGGGCTCCTGGGGGGCGAGATGAGCCCATGGGGCCTCCAGTTTTTGCCTGGACTTTAAACAGAAAGTGAATGCCTACCATAAGCATTTGGAGACTTCTGTCCTCCACGGAATCGAAATTTATATGTAAAAGATCTGTGTTGAAGTGCTCCTGAGAAAATGGAATTCGGAAGGTGGTTGGCAAGCTCCAGGTGAAGGTAGATTCTACCGGGGCACCTGCACCTGACTGGACACACACTCAAACCCTGTAAGCAGGTCCTGCTCCGTGCAAGAGCGCAGGGCTCAGGGCCTGCCGGATGACACTCAGGACATCACAGAGCTCTCAGGCCACCCAGAGGCCAGTCCCCTCCCCACAGCTTACCACAACTGTTGAAACTCTTCCCATCCCCCTACCTCCTCCCCTAGGCCAATACCCTAGAGCTCAGGGGGTCCATGTGGGAATACCGTTCCACTTGGCTGGTTCTGGCCAGACCTGTGAGGCGCACCAGGGAGGAATGCCGTGCGGATGTTCCACTAAGGAAGCTGGGCCCACAGAGAGCCCGAAGTCAATCCAAGGTCTTTTGAGTCCATGTGAACTTAACTCACAAGGGGCTTGCTGGGGTCTCATGTGCACCGCCATCCTGGGGACATTGGTCCAGACATCAGGATGAAGGGGACCAGAAGGCCAGGGTAAGGGGTGCTCCTCCTCGACTGCAATTCCAGACCGCATGGTTTCTGCATTCTGTTTCCTGACAGGCCCCTCCTTTGGTAGGTCCAAAGGAGAGGGGGAGGAGGGATGGTCTGTGTGGATGGGAAACGGTGTTTGCAAGGGCTGCTTTAAGCCAAGTGAATCCTCTCGCCCCAGGGGATTTGAAGGGCTCCTCTATGTCTCAAATCTGTCTTTCAAGGACTGGGTAAAATTCCACCAAATTCCATTTGTCCCATTTTAAGGGGCAAATATTTCCATATGGCCCAACACACAATGTCATCAACACTTTAGTGGGGTTGAGTAACTTCCATGCTGTCTTCTAAGAGTGCAGATGGCGACTGTAAGTACTGAGGGGAGAGAGGGCACAAGAGAAAGTGGGGTATAGAAACAGGACACAAGCTACCCACTTGGCAGTTCTTCCACACCTGTCACTTTTTTGTTGTTGTTGTTGTTGTTCATGGGTGGTTTCATTTGCGGCACATGTATTCCTTTAGTTCCTTTGATTCAAGGCGACATTTCCTGGGTGTCTCTGTGCTCAGCCCAACACTGAGGCTCCCTGAGCTTTGAGGGTCTCAGTGTGTGGTTTTCAGGAGGTTCGAGGGTCTAACTGGGTTTCTACGAAAATTCTCACAGACTTTGAAGTGACTCCTCCCTTCCCAGGTAAATGATAGCGTTTAGAGAGTTATCAGGGCTTTACCAATAGCACGTTAGCATACAATGTCTGGTTCGTCCCCTTTCTCCTTTCTCCCTTTGGCCTGTCTTTCACCTTTCCCCTGTGTCCTTATGGCCTGCCCGTTTGCTTGCGTGGTAAATCAAGACTCACCCAACAAGTAGGTGGCCTAGAGGAGGACATGCCGTATTCTGGCTTGATGGTGCACCCCCCTCCCCAATTTTTATCTTCCACAGAGCTTTTAACAACCCTTAGTGGACTTTGTCACTATCATTCGCTCTTGTCTCCACCTCTAGGTCGCAAGCGCGCTCCGGGCAGGGACGCGTCACTCTCTGCTGTGTCCCCAGGTCTCAGCAGGGGGCTGGCCCACAGAAGGTATTCAAAAAATATGGGCTGAAGGAATGCCTAAGCTGATGAAGACCGGGGTGTTGTGCAAAGACCAACGATTCTAGGGGAGAAGGGATGGTGTCTGGAGTTTCGAAGGCAGGTTTCATAGGGAAGACAGAGCCAGTGTGAGCTTGAGCAGGGAGGGTGTGTGCAGCACAGCAAGGTGGCTTCTTTCTACATCCCAGCCTCCCCCATCAGGAGCCAGAAGAGATGTTGGAGATGACCATCCCTGAAGCCACTCTCAGGGAAGGAGAGGAAAAGGCCCTTTACCTGATCACTAGTGGTGTACCAGCTGCTCACCCTGCTGCCTCTCAGCTCTCTTAGCCAACACAAGTGTGGGACACTAGGTTTCTAATCACCCACCCTCCACCACCCGTGTCTACCGCAGAGGAGACTGACACTCAGGGTGGTGAGGAACTTGCTGGAAAGTGTGGGGCTTGCCCTGGGCCTGAGAGCCAGGTCAGCTCTCAGACCCCAAGGCCCCAGGCCAGCTCGACCTAAGTGGATGCTTGTCTCAGGGTCTCCAAGAGGCCTTTCTTCTCTCCCTGTTAGCACTTCCTCTGTGCTTCCGCACCATCTTCCTCGTCAGTGCCTCCGGTGCTCCTCCCTGGCTCCGGGGGTCTGCTGCCTGGGGCCAGCCTCCCCTTTATCTTGTCTCCCCGTTTCCACCGCTATCAGCCATTATCTGGCGTTCTCCCACCCTGGCCGGGCAGGGCAGGAAGCCGGCCTGCGACTCTCCTCTCTTTGCTCTCCATCCTCTTCCTTCTCCAGAGACAAAAGCAAAAACAGCCTGTTAACAGATCGGCCATTTCCCTTGGCTCCTTGACTCCCATTTCCCACTCTCATTTTTTCAGTTTTCCAGCTCACGTCGTGCTTCGGAGCTGCACCCTGAGGCCTCCAGGCCCAGGCCCGTCACTTCCTCTGGGACAGTCTGCCAGGAGGTCGGCACCGCTGGACCCAAGGCTATCCCCTCTGCAAAGCCCCCTGCTCCCTCTTATCCTTGGTGAGATCAGCCCTGCCCCAGCTGGTCGTCTGGCTGTCTGCGCCAAGGATGGGGCGGGACAGTGCTCTGGCCTTCCTCATTAGCAGGCTGGCTGCGGCTCTGATTATAGGCATGGGAGGGTTTTGTGTTTTCTTTTTTCTTTCTTTCTTTTTTTTTGGTCAGAGAGCATCACGCATCCATTTATTATGTCGCCTGACTGTGCACTTCCTACGCGGCTGCTGGAGACCCAGAGAGGAGCAAAATACGACCTCTGCCCTCCCATAGTGTAGAATTTGTGGGAAGTGGGGCGGCCACTGGACTGAGTTAGAGTGTTCTATCTAATGCACGGAGGCAATTGCTAAGTTCACCAAGAGGGGTGAAGGCAAGAGCACCCGGAGAGCTCAAAGGAGGGAGAGAGGTGGATACCAACCAGGATAGCTGGGGTTTATCAGCCCTTTCTCCATGGGCAGCCCCCGCAGCCAGTCACTGTGCTAAGCACTTCATAGTCACCTCGTTTCCTCCTCATGGCAAATCGGTGTGGCAGGTGTGATGATCACCCTCATTTACAGACAAGAGCCTGAAGCTTAGGGTAGGGAAGTTAAGTAATGAGCCCAACACCTGATTCACGGCTAGAACCTCATTTTCCTTGAAGGCCCAGTTCAAATGCCTCCTTCCTACTAGCTTCATCCCCACCTCTCAAGCCCCTTGGTGTGTGTGTACAGCATGCTGAGTGGGAGAGGAAGTCTGGAAAAATCTCTCGCTGAAGATGTATAAGTGCACTGAGTCTCTGTTTTCCACATCTGTAACAGCACTTTCTCCTAGGTTCATTGTGAGTTTTGAACCATGCCTACAATGTGCTTAGCACAGTGACTGGCACAGAGGATATACCAGATAAATATTAGCCGTGAGAATTTTGGTAATTATTATTCACATTACAGAAAACGTAGCAAGGGGAGATGACTCGACAGACAGGGATTTAGGAAGTGGATCGTTGGGGTTGATGCAAAATATGAATTTTGCATCTGTGTTTCAAAGACCGTGCCATTTTTGCCCCGGGCGCCATCATCTCTGGCAAGAGGACCTGTCCTGGATACGATCCAGAATTTGTCTTCCCATTTTTCTCTCAAGTTAACCATAGGTCTCCCGAATGATCAAAAGAAACCTGTTCGTTTCAAAGATGTCTGGGTCCTTAAGAACTCTGAGTCCCTTCTCCTGTGATGATTGAGCTTCCTTTTATCCCTTTTTTGTCTTATTCTCACAAAGTGTACATAACCTGAAACTTACCTGTTTAGTTATTTTAAAGTGTACAGTTCAATGGCATTAGGTACTCTCACATCCCCATGCAACCATCACTGCTGTTTGTCTTTAGACAGCACAAACTGAAAACCCATCCACATTGAACATAAACTCCCCACGCTCCCTCTTTCACAGAGGCTCTGCCCGCCCCCATGCCGCTTTCTGCCTCTAAGAACTTGACGTCTCTGGGTACCTCGTATACGTGGCGTCATATAGGATTTGTCCTTTGTGATTGGATTTGTCACTTTGCATCAACTTTCTCAAGGTACCTTCCTGTTGTAGCCTGTGTCATGATTTCCTTCCTTTCTAAGGCTGAATACTACTCCATTGTATGGACAGACTGTACTTTGTCCATTCATCTGTTCATAGACACTTGTGAACATGGTATACAAGTATCTGTTCAGATCTGTGCTTTCGACTGTTCTATCGTATATCTAGAAGTAGAATTTCTGGGTCAAATGGTAATCTGACGTTTAAGGTTTTGAGTACCTATCATACTGCTTTCCATAGTGGTTGTACAATTTTATATTCAACCAGCAATGCACAGGGTTCCTGCGCACCCACGTCCTCGTCAGCTGCCTCAAAAGACAGTTTATTTTCTCTAGGGGGTGGTGTGCCAGTCTGATGGTCAGGAAGTTCTTTTATCCAGAGTTCAAATCCTCTTGTGTCCTTTATAACTGGCCTTTTGTGTTCTTTACAACTGACCCTGAGGATCAGCCAGTCTAAGGCTGTTCCTTCTTCCGCTAGGTGTCTGCCTTCAGAGGTCTGGACCAGCCACTGGCCTAGCCATCAGCACATGTACCCATGCCCTGTGCCTCACTGCCAGCCCCTGCCCTGCTCCAAAGGATGCTAACTGTGGGGTGTCCTCGCTGATGGCTCGTGAGGCGCCTCCTGCCCTGAGTGGGCACAGATGCCGATAGGACAGGGGGACTTCACTCCCTTTCTCGGGGAGGGTGAGTTATTGGAGGGAATGCTGGCTCCTTGAGGACTTAAATCATCTCTTGACTCAGACAAGAGCCCTTTGCCCCCCAGGAGAGCATTACTCATCCCGGCACCCGCGGGACCAGGCTCTGTGTCAGGGGAAAGTGCTGCTCCTATTCCCCTCGCTCAGAAACTCATAAATCATCCCTATTAGAATCTCAGCTCTTCAGATAGAAAAGGAACAGCTGGCCAAGACAGGTCTCCCAAGTGCTCTAACAGTTTGTTTTGAGGGGTGGTGGGGGTTGCCCCAGAGGAACTGGTGACCCCAGGACTCTGCCAGGACTCTGCTTGGACTTCTGTCAAGGCCAGCCAATTCTCCCACTGCTGGTCCCAGGGAACCAGAAGGACTTTACGCCCAGCATCTCCCAGGACTTGAATGGCTATGGAGGGAGTTCATGGAAAGCCCAGGTGTTCTGTTCGTGGTCTAGCCTTTCTGCCCCTAGGCCAGCACTTACCTGGTCAAGGCCAGACTCAATATTTGTTGTACAAATGTTGAAAACCCCTGCTCTGAAATAACATGGTTCTCTCTGTGCCTCAGCATCCTCAACTGTAAAATGGAAGAAAGGCTGAATGATCTCCATGGCTCCTTCCAACTCTAACATTCATTGACACCAGCCATCCAAGAGTTCCTTGTGGATTGGCCACAGGTCAAAATCAGCTGGTGCTGAGGTTTGTTGGCTGTTTCAGTGGGAGCAGGAGATTGGATTCTCTGTGCTGGAAGGTCCATAAACTGTGAAGATAGCACCAAATGCATGTACAGCCACTTTATAGAACCGACCTGCTATGTGTTTTCAGAGATGCCCAGTGGGGATTCACAGAGAGAGAAAGACCTTGTCCTAACAGTGTGAGTGTGTAGTGTGTCTGTTTAGTGTGTCTCTTTCGAGGCTCAGGAATTCCTGACCAGAGATACAGCTTAGTGTTCACACCGTTGCCGGACTATTGAGAATACCGCTTCCAGCACACCTATGGATGTGTGGGGCGGGTTAGCCACGTGCTCACGCAGAGTACTGTGGGGCCCCAGATTATAATCTTGACCATGGCTGCAGGCTGATCACACCATCAATTCTGGTTGATTTGTCTCCAGATCTCCTAAGGGACTGAAATAGCAGAAATCATTCCCACCACCTAGTAAATAAGGTCTATCAATGGGTCTGGGACTGTGAGCAGATGGAGGAGAAAAAAGTACTGGTTTAGAACCAGAATGCTCTAGTATTTACCCACTCACTGGCTGGGTGACTTGGTGAACAGGGTGGGTGGATTCTGCCCAGCTGCTCCACACCTACTCCCCCTCTCCTGCCCCCAAACCCGCATGAGGTCCAGCAGTGTCTCATATCCCAAACATTTCACTTTTACTTCGCTTTGTCTGAGTTTGATTTTGGTCACTTGAAGCTAAAGGAGTTGTGAAACAGAAGACCACATCACCTCTAGTACCTCATTGACTCGAAAATAAAGGTATTGAGGGGCACCTGGGTGGAGCGGTCGGTTGGGCATCTGACTCTCGGTTTCGGTTCAGGTTGTGATCTCAGGGTTGTGAGATCAAGCCCTGCGTCGGGCTCCGTGCTCAATGTGGAGTCAGCCTGAGACTTTCTCTCCCTCTGCTTCTTTCTCCTGCACACACACACTCTCGTAAGTAAGTAAGTAAGTAAATAAATCTTTAAAATAAAAGCATTGAAAGGGGTGATTGCTGAAGTTTTCTCAGCTCTGTGATTCTACTTTTGCCTAAGACAAGGGGGAGAACATTGTCCATTTCACTTAAAGAACTTACAATTCAAATTTAAAAAATAAAAAATAAAATCATTTTTAAAAAGCTGGAAAAAGGGAAGAGAAAAAAAGAAAACTTACAAAAAATCTAAAAGCTAGGTCTTTTCTCCCCTCAAAATCTTGATATTTACTCCTAGGGGAAGGTAGACAAGGAGTTAACAATTGTTGGGTGCTTACTATGTGCCAGGAACTTTTCACTCCTTTACAGTTCACCATAGCTGTTTGAAGTAGCTGTTAGTCCTCCGTTTCACAGATGGGGAGACCAAGGCACAGGGAGGTTATGTAACTGGCCCAGGACCATAGAATTAGTGAAAACCAGAGACAGGATTTATATTCTGAACTGTTTGATTCCAGGACTCTGGATTCTCTTCCTCATAGGGGATAAGGTTTTTAGTCACAAGTGGTGCCACCAGCATTTTTATATTGGTAGGGAAGCACCCCACTGACCTGGCCTGATTCTGAAGGCAGGAAGTCTGGCCTGGATATACTGTCACTGAGTTCCTCATCAGCCCTTCTCAGAAGCTGTGCAGCTGTTGCTCTCCACAAATGCTAGATTTTATTAGTGCATAAAGCAATTCTTAAGCAACTGAGTTCTTCTTCCACTGGCTTTTGAAAATCCTCCTTCTGGCTCTCTGTTTTTATCACGTGGTACGATCCTGCCTGGACTTGAGCTTCAAACTTGGGTGAGATGTGGCAGGGATAAAAACTCTGGGAAGAAAGACAGTGCCACTTCCAAGAGGTGTGCGCTGGACCCCTGGTAAAACCCTAAGAAGGATGGAGAATGGCTTCTGTCCTACCATGATCCCACATGGAACTTCTGCTACATGCCAGGCACTTTGTGTAGCTTTACTAATCTTTTTGCAAGATGTTAATGTCCCCACTTTACAGGTGTCAAAATAGAGGCCCAAAGAAGCTCTGTTTTGAGATGGCTTCAAAGTCCATGCTCATTCTGACATACCATAGGTGCATCAGCATGGCCTGAGGATGTCTGGGAATTCCTGCATTGGTGAAGATTACGTCTTGCTCAAGATGTAGCCAGGGTCCAAAAACTGGAGCAGACAGGCCAGGTCAGTGATGGAGTCTGCACCTTTGGGTGTGGGAGATATGGAACTTAGCTAAGGCCCCTCCTTTGACCACTGATTTCTCTGGTGCTTCATTGCGGTTTTCACAACCATCAGTCATGTCTACATAACATCTTAAACATGTTGAAAAAGCCACTACTTTTGGAAAATGTTTTCAGAGAGTACTAGTCTTCTGTTCTTCAAAATGAACACGTTAGGTCCACCATGATTGTGGACTTTTGTGGTCTTTTAAATCTCAGAGTTTCCTCTGAGAGGTGGCTCCAAATGTTCACCGTTGGGACTTGCAGGCTGAAAGTTCAGTCATCTAAAGCCCCTCAGCCCAGCCTCCTGTGGAGCTATCCAAGGTCCTGCAAATGCTTTGACCTGTGCTCCGTTTAATCAACCACCTTTCTACCTATGTTCTTGGGCTTCTTCCCTTTCTTGGTTTTGGACCTCATGAAACCTTTCCTGTATGGCTTATACTTACTTTCTAAGCCCTGCTGACCTGAACTCACCTGACCCCATCCATGGTGGCCTTGACTCCCAGCCTCCAAGCCAGTCCAGGGTTCACTCTTAACTACCACGATCCCTGGTGATACTCAGTTGACCCAACTGCCCAGCACTGCGCACCATTCTATCCCCTACCTCCTCCCAAGGCCACCTCGTTTTGTGGGTTGTCACATCTACTCTGTGTGTCTCAATACATATTGAGATAATTGATTCTTTAAGGAAAATCAGCTAGAAGAATGTGCTTCCATTGAAATACACAACCTTGTTTTCTCATGAGTACCAGAGCTCTGCTGTTCCAGTTTTGGCATTGCCCCAACCAGCTGTGTGACCTCAGGCAAGCCATTTAAGCCATGCATCTCTTTATACTTTTTGTCATTCATTTGCTTTCTTATCAAATATTTACTGACCATGTATCATGCATTATGCACTAAGCTAGGTGCTGGGGATCCTACAAGGAGAAAGATAGAGTTTTTGTCTTCAAAGAACACACAGTCTAATCCTGGAGACAAATATGTAAGTGGTTAAAGGAACAGGAATGTGGTAAATTATTACAACAGTAGGAACAACGTGCTAAGGGTATGCACAGGCCAGATCTGCACTTGCTGTCCCCTCTGCTTGGAAGGATTTCTCCCAGACACGTGTATGACTCACATCCTCACTTCTGCCATTCTTTGGTCAATGTCTTGTTATCAGAGAGGACTTCCCTAACCACCCTATTTGAAAGAGGAAACCCACCCTCAGTGGGCACCTCCCTGAGTCTCCCTTCTGCTTTATTTTTCTCCATAGCATTTATCATCCTCTGGCAGGAAAGGGTGCTCTCATCTGTAAAGTGGAAGACTGAGCTACGGATCCCCGTAGTGGGTTGAATGGTGACCCCAAAAGAGATGTCCATGTCTTAGCCCCCAGAACCTGTGAACTCCCTTATTTGGAAAAAGGGTCTTTGCAGATATACTTAAGGATCTTGAGATGATGTCAACCTACAAGAGCTGGGTGGACCCTAAATCTGATGACAAGCATTCTTATGAAAGGGGGAAGAGAAGATATGGACACACAGAGGAGAAAGCCACATGAAGGCAGAAGCAGAGAATGGAGTGATACAGGCACCAGCCAAGGAATATCTGGAGCCACCAGAAGCTGGAAAAAGCTGGGAGGGGTTCTCTTCTAGAGCCTCTAGAGATAGCATGGCTCTGCAGAAATACTGACTTCAGACTCTGACCTTTGTAGCTGTGGGAGAATAAGTTTCTGTTGGTTAAGTCACCAAGTTTGTGATCATTTGTTACGGCAGTCACTGCATGGAAATCTGATGTCTATATATATATTATCTCTGTGATCATCTTGAGGCTAAATGGCCTAAAGCCTGAATAGTTAGACTGGGCATGCCAATCGACAATACCAAGCCTTTAAATGATTCATCAGCTGTATTTGTGGAAGTAGACACTATTTCAAGAGGACATTGGGTGCTATTGGCCACCCACATGAGCCACCCTGGGCAAATATGCACAGCAAGTGGTGGTCTCTTGCTCTTCCCAGGATGAAAAGAAGGATACCTGGTCATCCGGCCTTGATGGGGACATGGACACCTACCAGTCTTACCTACAGATTAAAAAAGGGACACTTTAATTATAGCATGGTTTATATAGAAGAAAAAAAAAAAGAAAAACCTCCATTAATTTCTATAAGCAAATAGTTATATAAACCATACAACATTCTTACTTTTGAAATCCTATGGAGGGACACCTGGGTTGTTCAGTTGGTTAAGGCTCTGACTCTTGGTTTCGGCTGAGGTCATGATCTCAGGGTCACGAGATGGACCCCCATTGTCAGGCTCCGCACTGGGTGTGGGGTCTGTTTAAGATTCTCTCACTCCTGGGTGGCTGGGTGGCTCGGTTGGTTAAGCGCCTGCCTTCACCTCAGGACGTGAATCCAGGGTCCTGAGTTCGAGTCCTGCATTGGGATCCTTGCTCAGCGAGGAGTCTGCTTCTCCCGCTCTCTATACCCTTTTCTCCACTCATGTGCTCTCTCTCTCTCTTGCAAAAATGAAAAAATAAATAAAATCTTAAAAAAATTCTTTCTTCCTATGCTCCTCCTTCTGCTCTAAAATAAATAAAAAGTTTTTGAAAAAAATCCTATGCAAAAGTCTGTATTTCTAGTAGATGAGAATAGTATGTTAAAATAGCATATCCCCAGCATATTAGTATAGTATATTAGAAATACACTCTATTTCTAAATGTGTGCCTACATGCATGTAAATCCCTTGAAAAAGGTCTGTCAGAACACATGCTCAGCTGATAGCATCTGGCATCCTGGGGAAGGGACACAGATGGAGGGGAGCTCAAGAAGCATTTTTACTTCATCTGCTTGTTTGAATCTTTTAACAATGTTTCAAAGCATTAAAAAGTTCTTTTATTTCAACAACATCAAGAAGAAGTAAGAAAAGAAATGCACTCAGCTGAGAGCACGATGTTGTGATTACCTGTGGCCCTGCAGGCAGTGGGTGTGAGTGGGGTGGGACATGGGGTTTGTTGCTCTCTGACGCTACGGGCTCATACATTTTGCCGCCCCAGCGAGTTCTCTGGTTCCTCGTCATTCCGATGGGGCCGTAATATGAAACCTGTGAAGGGACAGAGTCCTAGCACCTAGGACAGAGTCCTAGGACCTAGCGTCTTCTGGACGCAGAAGGCTGTCGGCAAGCCTGTGGGGCACTTTCCCTTCATCCTCCATTAGGCAGCCTGTGGATGTGCTTCCTGCAGCAGCCCGAAGCGCCTGCAGAGACATTCCTCCACTCTAATGTTTATGAGGAACAGCCAGTAACAATCCCACCAGAGCCCACTGCACTCCGGGGGGCACCCGGGTAGGTTTAGAGTGGAAGCATCTCATCTAACCATGCGGCATTGGGTTGGACCCCGGGGGTAGTTACAGACGAGGGCCTCAGAGTGAATGGAAGCCACTGGGCATGCGCAGCCCTTGTCCTCTTCCTTCGTCCCATTGGGGCGCTGGGTTCCAGGGATGGAGTCAGCTCTTCACCTCTCCACCAGATGCAGACCTGAGGGTAGTCTGAGGATCACAGGACACCTGGACCACAGAAGCATTGCTGGGAAAACAGAAAAGACTCAGGTTGTCGGGGGTGGGGGGGGACCTTTTTAAAATTGGGCATTGACTGATATAAATTGTTTATTATATTTTGAGACAAAAGATAAAATGAGCTGAGAATACCGCAAACGGGCTTCTTGGGTCTCCTTCAGTAAATAGAGAAGTCTCATTTGTAACCAATGTCTGTTGCTGATAAGCCACATGATACAGCACTGAAAAAGATCACATTTTTCTCAGGAAATCTCCCAGCTCTTTCCCCCACTCTCTGCTTCCGTGCATTGGTACCTTTCTGAGAAAATGTTGTATGCCTGGAATAAAGAGTGGTCCACAGCCAAGAGGGGCTTAAAGAGACATGACAACTACATGCAATGTGGTATCTTGGACTGGAGCAGAAGAAGGACGTTAGGTAAAAACTAAGGAAATCTGAATAAATATGGACCTCAGTTAATAATAATGTATCAATATCAGTTCTTTAATGGTACCAAGTGTATCATATTAATGTAAAATATTAACAATGAGGGAAACTGGGTAGGGCAGTGTATGGAAACTCTGTACGGTCATTGCAACTTCTCTGCAAATCTAAATCTATTCTAAATATTTAATTATTATTATTTTTTTAATTAAAAAATCAGGCCTGGCTGCCTGGGTGGTTCAGTCCATTGAGGGTCTCCTTTGGGCTCAGGTCATGATCCCACGATCAGTGCGGCGTCTGCTTCTCCCTCTCCCTCTGCCCTTCCTCCTGCTCGTGTCCTCTCTCACTTTCTCTCTTTCTCAATCATAAATAAATAAAATCTTAAAAAAAAAAATCAGGCCTGGCCTGATTTAATGGATGCCTACTTGAAGATTGCACATAATAGTAGGGCAAGGTGAGTAGAGTTGGAAATTGAAGGGGTTTATGATGAGTTTATTTGAAGTAAGCTTTGAGTGCTTTGCTCTAAACATTCTTTCTCCATTGTAGTTGACTCCTATCAACTGTGTGAAATACTATTATTCCCAGTTTACAGATGAAGAAACTAAGCTCCCAGAGGTTACCTGGTTTCCCATCATCCACCCCAGTTTGCGTTTCATCTGCTCCTGTAGTCTGGGTAATTTCCCAAATTTGCCACGTCCCTTTGTGTGTCGGTGTCTGCCAAGCCCTCAGTCCCTCTTCTTCCCTGCCTGGTCCAGCCTTTTCCATTATTTTAAAACTTCTTCAGGTGGGGTGCCTGGGTGGCTCAGTCAGTTGGACATCTGACTCTTGATTTTGGCTCAGGTCATGAACGCTGGGTTATGCGATCCAGTCTGCTTGTACCTCTTCGTCTGCTCCTTCCCCTGTCACCCACCTCCCCTTCCAAATAAATAAATAAAATCTTAAAAAAAAATAAAACCTTCTCAGTTTTCACCTCCTCTGAGAAGTCATCCTTGATGTTCTCATGTAATTAATCATCCCGTACTCTATGCTCCTCCTGAACACCACCCCCGTCAATGAATTCTTTCCTTGAAATGATCTGCCCTTGCCTTGGACTGTGAGCAACCTGAGGTCAGGGGCTGTGTGTCTTTCAGCTTCAGATCTGCACTGTGTGGCCCAGTACCTGGCAAACAAAGGCTGGGCCATCTGTAGCTCTTGAATTGAATGAAGCTACTCTGAAAGGATTATTGGTTTGCTCAGGCTGCTATAACAAATTACTACAGATGGGGGGGCCAGGGGGAAGGCTCAAGCAACGGAAGTTTATTTTTTCCTAGTTCTGGGGGCTGGAAGCCCAAGAATAAGGGATCAACAGGCTTGGTTTCTTCTGAAACTTCTGTCTCTTGCCCTGAGAATGGTCATCTTTTGCTTGGGTCCTTGCATGGCTTTTTCTCTGTGCATGTTCATGTTCTCATCTTCTCTTCTGATCAAGACACTAGCCATACCAAATTAGGGCCATCCCATGACCTCACTGAATTTCAGTTACCCCTTTGAGGACCCTATCTTCAAATGCAGTTGTATTCTGAGTTACTGAGGGTTAGGATTTCAATGCAGGAACTTGGACGGGACGCACTCAGCCCGTAACTAAACCAGAGCAGGCTGTGGGGTTGGATGGTGGTGGGGAAGGATCTCAGGTGTCCACTGTTTAAAAGACACAGGTGAAAGGTGGGCAAAGGCCTGAATGTGGCTCAGCTGGAGTCCAGAGGGCATTGGTGCTCTTCCAAGACAAAGGCTGTGAGAGGGGCTTATATTGGGAAGACCATCTGAGGTCATGAGCTGAAGGAGCTACAGAGCAGGCTTGTTTTTATTTATCACCACTAACAATTGCTTCAGCCAGAAGGGGGATCCTGGAAACCTTCAGTCTGCACTGTGCTTTCTGGCCTTGACCCCATGGCTATCGTGCTCACAGTCTCCTTCTCTCGCTCCCCTTTCTCTCGCACTGTTACTTTTGCCTGGTCCAGCCCACACAGCACGCAACATCTTCAAGGCCTCGCGCTCTGGGGCAGGGGGAGGCCCCGGAATGGAATTTCAGACAAAACTTGCATTAGCAAGCTACCTTCTCAAGGGCAGGGAGATGTCTCAGGCAGCAGCTGCGGCCGCCCAGGGAGAGATGGTCCCGACAAACCACCCAGTCTGAGGAAGGGTCCGAGAGCCTCGATCTCGAGGGTGCAATCATCTAGGACCCTGGGAATGCACAAGGATTTTTGCAGGACCAAGGGCAGCTGGCAGCATTTTGCAACTGCTGGTTTCGTGCCATTAACATTGTTGCTAAGGAAGTTAAGTTTTGTTTTATGAGACCATGGTGATTTACGGAGCACGTGCAAAATGCCATCTGGTTGGTGCTTCCTAATCTAGAGTTGCCTCACAGACACCCCTCCATTTGGTCTGCACAGTAAAGGGTGGGACAGATTTAATGGTCCATACCGTCAAACTGAGACTCAGCAAAGTTGCTGAGCCTCGGGCAGGGTTGCTCCATTGTTGGGTGACACTTTTGCAACCGGGAGCAAGCCCTTTGGCTGCCAAGGTGGTGCTCTCGGCCTGCATGGGCTTCTTTGATCCCCTCTATAACCTTGACAGGTCATTCTCCTGTTTTTCGTTTCTCAGGTGAAGCTGATGTTTGGGGGTGACGTGGGACTCAGGACCATGAGGGTGGTTGGTGTCAGAGTTGACTTAAAGGGACTCTCCTGACTTCAGATCTCGAGCACTTTTTATTCCATCACACCACCATACCCGAATGGGACCCAGTGGGTCTGGGACCAAGCCCGCCCTCGGGGTAGTTACCATGTGGCTGCTTGAGATGATTGGTGACCAGAAGGAGGGGGAGTGTGCGTGGGAGAGTACACACTGGCCAGGGGACGAGCCCATCCAGCCCCTGACCCAGCTGCCACATTTCTTCAATGAGCCAGGGACTGTGCTGGCAGGAGCTGCTGGGCCCACAGACGTAGGAGATCCTTGCTTTCCCCCAACACCTGCTGCTGGGGTGACCACTCCTGGGAAGAGGCAGAGGTCAATGGAAAATAGAACATGGACTCAGGAGTCAGTCTGGCCCCAGTCCAAATTCTGAGGCTACCACCGACGAGCTGCTTCCCTCCTGGGCATTAGTTAATTGCTCCAAGCCTCAGTTTCCCCTCCTGTAAAATGAAGGCAACGATGACTACTTCTTGGATCTGCTTTGGGGATGAAAATGGGATCACGTATATATCAATTATCCAGCTCTACACCTGATGTGTCGTTCGTTGAAGCTTAGTAATGGCAACTAACAATATATGACTAGCATGGGCAGGGGGGTGCTTCCCTGATGTACCGTCCTGAGAAAATGTGCTGGTGCCTGTGGCTCAGAATGAGCTCTCGGGTTGATGTGCATGCCTCTCTGTCCATCTGTCCTCCCTCCTTGCTGACCAAGCCCCAGAGGCTGTGCAAGCCCTGGTTATTAGCTGTGGGACCTCGGGCGAGCTACTCACTTCTCCGTCTCCTTTCCCTCATCTGCAAGATGGGAATGATGAAAGTCTCTGCCCCACAGAGTTTTAGGAATCAAATGAGGCCACACCTGTAGAAATTCGGCACAAAACAAGCTTCCAGTATCCATGTGAACCATCATGAGTCTCATTATTATTCGATGTGCTGACTCAGCAGTCTGTCCTGGGGTCAGGCCGAGAGGATCGGGGTGCCTTGTCTCGGCTGCGGGGGTTGGGTGGGGGTGCTGTCATTGATCGGTGAGGTGTGCTGAAATTGAGGGAGGAGCATGAAATCTCTAAGTCTCCCTTTCCTGACGGAGGAGATC
This sequence comes from Mustela erminea, assembly GCF_009829155.1. Lineage (NCBI taxonomy): Eukaryota > Metazoa > Chordata > Mammalia > Carnivora > Mustelidae > Mustela > Mustela erminea. Next base: position 12,558,893 of record NC_045615.1, read on the forward strand.
CGCAAGACCCTGTTCATCTAAAATGTGGCTATTGCATGGGTCTCCGTTGTCTTCTCTATCAGTGAGGGAGTTGAGCTGGCTGACCTCTGAATTCCTTTTCAGTTCCATCATTGTAGGACCCCAGCGACTCTGGGCTTTGGCTGAGCCAAACATCATCCTAAATGCTCCTCTACAAAAAGTTGGCCGCAGCTGGGAACAGGAAGGAAACCAGCTCCTGCCTGGCTCCTGCCTCTCTGGGTCCTCTGGGAAGCAGCTCCACGACTCAGCAAACAGTTCCTGATTGTCAGAAGGCTCCCTTCCAGCCTGCACACACACGCCTGGAGGGAGCCCTTCCCTGCTCCCTCTGCCCCCCCTCCCGTCCGCCCCCGGCCTGGGGGACCCAGCCCAGAGGTGAGCAGCAGGTGAGACTCCCTGCAGGGCCTCGAGAATCTGGTGGAATGAGGGAGGGCTGTTGAGTCTACCGGTGTGTCCATGAAACATGGTGCTCAGAACTGTGCAGACCTAAGGAGCCATGGACCTTGACTGCCAAAAGGGCCTGTGAACAGGCTTCCGTCATCTTCCCAGAGGAGAGAAACATGGAAAACGAAGCATGGTCTAGAGAAACAATGAACATCTGCTGAGCTTCCACTCTGTCGGCACGATGTGGTTTCTCAGAATACAAAGAGGGAGAAGACAAGGAGTCTACTGTCTAGGAGACAGACAAGTTGCTTATTTTTTAGAAAAAAAAATTTTTTTATGTCTGTTTCCTCCAGCTCGAATATTTGCTGCAGGAGAGCAGCGATTTCCTGCCTCCTGTTCGCCAGAATATTGTTTGGACCTGGCAGTGAGCCTTGCACGCGGCAGGCATGCAACAGATACCGATGAACTGAATGGAACGATGACCGTATTACAGAGTGAAAGTGAAAGTGTGATCAAGGTTCTGGGGGAGTAGTGGAGAAGGTAAAAGCCAGAGAGGTGGCAATTGGACTGGGTTTTGAAGGATTAATAGGAGTTCATCAGGGAGTAAAAGTAACAAGAAAGTTTTTTTTTCTTTTTTTCTTTTCAGCTAGATTTCATGATGAACGTTCGTTCTTTCGATGATGCTTATGAGACCCTTCAGGTTATGGTAGGAGGTAAAGGTGTGAGCCACAGAGAAATTAAAGTAAAGGAGGGAGGGATATTAACAGCATGCCTTGGATATGCCCAGTGCTGTGCTAGACACTTAATGCATGATATCTTACTTATTCCTTCTAGCCCTCCCATGAGATAGGCATTTGACGAATGGGAGTGCGGGCTCAGAGGGCTTTAGTAATTTGCACTGGGTCTTGGAGCTCACTAGGGCTGGAGGCTGGATTAGAGCCACAGCTTTGCACCTCCAAAACTCTTGTTCTTTCCTGGGGAGCCTGGCCTCCTTCGAGGCAGAGAATCTGGTCATCTTAAGCATGGAGTGAATATATTAAATGCCCCACCAGAATCAGAGCTTTGTCTTAAAACTCTAGGGCCCCAAGTCCAGATCTGGAAAATAAACTCTAAGAATTTTTCATGGAAAATAAATGTTTTGTGAGCCTGTTGCCTTTCTATTCTGATTTCTTCCGGTCTGCTCCTCCCCCCGCACTGTTCTCCCACCAGCACGCGGGCTCAGAAACACTCAGAATCTCCAAAAGGAGGCTGGAGAAGCTACATCCATCAAGACCTTGAAAGGCCCCAGAGCAGGTCTGAGGGGCAGGAGAGAGGGTCAGGGGGAGCCTAGTTGTTCCAGAAGGCAATCACAGCCTGGAGGTCCCTAGCCCCATTTCCCTGGAGGGGAGGGCCCAAAGTATGGGGGTGGAAAGGGAGAGAGGAGTAGAGAAGGAGGGAAGATAAGCCGGTGGTCATTTGTCTTTTTAATTGGCTCAAATGCTGGAAGGGGAGCTGTGTTGTTATCCGGGCTCTGAGGCTGGACTGGGTCCAAGCGCCAGGCTTCGGGCCGGCGCAGTGGGAAGCTGCAGAGGGAGGCCCTGGTCTGCCCTTCACCCGGGAGGGGCCCCTCGGGGAGAAAGACTCAGGAGACAGGGTGGGAGGCAGCAACACGTGGTCAGAGGCGGCTTTTGCTTCTCTGGCATTTCAGAAATTTAAAACAGTAATTCAGGGACTGAAATAGACATATTTTAAAGAATCCATGGCATCTAAAGGCCCCTCCTACTTCATTCCTCTGCCTGTGGATGGAGCCTGTCCACCAGCTTGGTCTGGAGGTGTCTCTGGGGAGAGAGAGTTGGGGAGCAGTTTGGAACTTAAGAGTTTTCTGTTCCTAAAACTCTGACACAAAGTACCCAGGATAACAACAATCCTCTCTCACTTTTGCCAGCTGACTTACACCTGCCATGCCCTGTTACTTTTCTTACCCCATCTGCGTCTCTGCCACAATCTGGTGAGAAAGGCGAGACAGGTATAGCTGTCCTGTTTCCCATGTCATGGTTGAGGGGACTAGAGCTCTGAGTGGCTAGGTGACATAGGCAAGGACACCCAGCATTGCAGCTGGGACTCAAATATAGGTTCTTCTAATTCTGCACCTGTGAGCTGGCTCTTCAAGGCTGTCCACCCCCCAGAGGAGGCACATGCTGGATGCCTATTGTGGTGTGATGGTCCCTAACGGTGGTGGTACAGCTTCTAGGGACAGATGGCTCAGTTCAAGTTTCCACTCAGAGCACATCTCAGCCTGCCAGGCATTGTGGCAGAAGGAAGGATGTCCCCGATGTAGAGAGGGAGGGGTTCCCAGGAGCATGATGGGTCTAGAGAGTGAGGCAGGGAGGGGACGGGGGAGATGATGGGGTGCTAGTTGGTATCAGGGTATTCAGAGAGCCAAGAAAGCAGATTGAGCTGGGTCTGAGTGGGTGTTTGTGGGCAAGGGCCCTCAGGAAGGTGAAGACTGCCTGTTGGACTGGGTCCTTCGAGGTCTTCCTTCAAGGAGACTTTATCCCATCTCTGGCTAAAGCATAGATCCATTGTCTCAGTACATTTAGGCCCAAAGCACCCAATTCAAATCTCTGAATCCAAAGGAGAGAAGACCCATTTACTTTCACAAGTGCTCCTGCCCCCTTGTCTGGTGAGCCAGCAGCTTCTGGCCAACTGGGAGTCCCTATACCTTCACGCTCCGGGCCCGGGCTTGGCTGGTCCGCTATCACCCGGATGAAACTCCTCCTGACTTCTGTTCCCCTACTGGTCAGCTGGCTTCCTGCTCCTGCACTTTGTCTTCCAGGGCACTGGGCCCAGGGAAAGGGGGTGGGGGCAGAGCTCATCTCAAGATGGGGGAAAGTATGGCCCAAGGGAGTGGCCTGGCCCAAGAGAGGGGGCATGAATGTCTTCTGCTCCCGAGTTTCCGGAGGATGGGAGAAGAGGGAGTGAGAAGTGGAAGAAGGCGGCAGGTGGTGGGATGGTGTGCCTCGGCCTCCTGCCCACACTGCTCCTGCAGGGGCTGGCGAGTTAGGCAAGAACAGGATAAGGGCCTTGGCTCTGCCTCTTGTGTTGCCGCGGGAGGCACCGCCTCTCAGGGTGACGGACGAGGAAGCCAGCGTGGGGAAGGCACGTCAGAGAAAAACCTTTGCTGGCAGGAATGCTTAGCTGTGGAGAGGCTCTGGGTTAGTCCCGTGTGCTCTGGAAGGGACCCGGATGAGGGGGCTAGCTGAGAGCCCTAGGGGGTGGGTGACCCTCCGTGGAGGTGGCCCGGCTGAGGGAGCCAGACTCGCAGCCAGGACAAAGGTGGGGCCCCATCCACCCTGACCAGGCCCAAGAATGGGTCCAAGGCGGGACCCGACCAGGGCAGACCCATGTGGAGACAGAGAGCCTAGAGGACTCCAGACCCCACTGCAGGTTTCAAGGGCCCAGTACTCTCTCCTGGACACGACGTGCAAGGCACCTCCCTGTCCCCCCACCCCTCACCCCAACTCCTCCTCTCTCTACCTGATCTTTCTAGGAGCTGCCCTGTGTGTGGACTTCGGCTGCTTCTGTGCCCTCAGGCTTCTGCTGGGTTTGGGTTATGAAGGAAAGTTGCCCTGTCAGACAAAGTGGTTTCAGAGTTCAATACCAGGGCAAGGGCGAGATATGTGCTGAGCGGATGGCATTTCTGTCCTGTCTTATTTACCCTCAGATCCAGGCCTTTGCTCCTTTGGAACAGGCCCATTGCATTCCCGTATCCTCTGGATCTCTCTGGTTCCTGGGCTTCAGGAACACAGCCTGCTCCTCGTGCCCCAGCCGAGGGTGGTGTCTTCCTGTGCTGCTTACTCTGGGGCCCTCCCTGCCCTTTGTTAGGCTGGGAGCAATTGCATCACCTAATTAACCACTCCTCAGTTTTAAACCCCACTAAAGCCTCAGAACAGATTTCATCTTCCCCTGGTTCCCCTTCACCTTGGATCCTGACTGGTGCATCCCCTTAGGGCAGTCAATGCGGATCCCGGTTTACAAATGACTTTAACTGAAACTGAGGCGTTGAGTGACTTGATCAAGGTCACACAATCAGCTGTGGACACGCTGGGATGTGGACCTGGATCTGGTGAGTCTGCAGCTCAAGTCCTTGTCCTCACAGTGGCCGGCAGGCAACGGGGCCACCAACCCCCGGCCCCGCCCCTGCTCACGCTCCCGTGGTTTATAAAGCCCTTTTACAGAGGCTGTTCCCCTTGATCATCATGGTCTCTTTACAGGAGGGAATGGAGCGGGGATTAGTCGTGTCACACTCCTTTGAGGACAAGGTAGAGGCTTAGACTTGTGGGATGACTTGCCCTAGGCGAATGACCCTAGGGAAGAATTCAAACTCTGCTTCCTGTTTGTGAGCGGAGAGAAGCCCCCACATGCCTCCACTCCACCTCCTGAATGCAGTCCCCGCCCACCTCTGATCTCCAAATAAGCCCAACTTTTAAAAGATATTGTGGTAAAACATACACAAAATAAACTTGACATTTTGTCTCTTCCTGAGTGTCCAATTCCGTGGCAGTGAGAACATTCACAGTGTTGGATACCAGACGCCACGTCGGTGTCCAGACTGAGCCCATCTTCCCGAACTGAAACCCGGCACCCATTAAACACTCATTCCCCTGGCTGCCTCCCCCAGCCCTTGGCAACCCCGTCCCACCTTCTGTCTCTCTGAGTTTGATTATGAGGAGGAAAGCCTGCAGCATTTGTTCTTCTGTGCCTGGCTTCTTTTATTTTGCCAAGGTCCTCAAAGTTCATCCATGTTGTAGCACGGGTGAGACTGTCCTTCTTTTGGAAGGCTGAATAATATTCCGTCATAAGGCTAGAGCACAGTTTGTTTCTCCATTCACCTAGTCATGGTAGCCTGACTTGTTTTCGCTTTGCCAGAGGTCACCTCCTCTAGAACCCCGCACTCCACACAGTTGCTGAAGACGTTCGGGACCGGAGGATGAGAACTGCCCAGAAACTTGCACTCCGGAAGCTGGCCCTCACCCATCCAGCATCCCCAGATGGCCTAAAATGGGACAGACAGCAAAGGTCTACCTGTTGCTCAAAGATTCTGCCAAACTCGGGCGTGGAATATTGTATCCCTGTTGCTTAACATCATTGTTGGAAGTAACGGAACAAGTCAAACAGATAGAATGGCCTTTTCTGCCAAGAAGGAAATGTCTGTCTCGAGTCCAAGTCAGATACTCTACTGGGTTGGAAGCTGCTGGAGGGTGGGGCTGGGCCTCTTGCCCCCACATGGGTCCCCAGCTCAGCCCTCAGAACCAGAGGGAATGAGAAGACCGGGCTTGCCTCTCCTGCTTGCTCCTGGTGGCTCCTTTCCCATTTCTGGGAAAATGATAAAACTGGCTTGTTCTTTAGCAGGCGTCCATAATTAAGTATCACAGACTCCCTCCATCCAATCCTGAATGAAGCAGCAAGGGTTGGGGCCCGAGAATGAAGCACTAACATAGGAAAGAAGAGAAAAAAGGTAGAGCAACGAAAGAAAAAGGGGGTAAGAACAGGGGCTAAAAGCATCTGGAACTGTGAGATGCTTTCTGAAATTTAAGAGGATTGGTCTAGATACTTAAGATATTTTTGTTTGTTCTTATATAATAAATTTAAGAAATCACTTTGGCTTTAGATGACACATGATCAACCCCCTTCCTATGTTGAGCCTCCTGAACTTCCTTCTCCCATGCCAGAGCAAATCAAAGAAAACAAAACCTGTAGTCCGGGGGACCGCGGGGGGGGGGGGTGGTCTGGGGGGGTCTGGGGGTGCTGGGAGAGTGGGGCTCCGCAGGGAGTGGTGAGTCTATCCACTACGTGGAGTATTGTGCAGTCTTCCAGCAGGTGGCGGTATTGAGTCTGGGAGAAAGATGCCATTTTCTAACTTCTGTAAATACCCTGGATGGGTTGGTCAGTGGCCTAGGGTTGGGTGAAGGGCAGCACTTAGACTTTACCTGATTTTACTTTGCCATTTGACAGATGTAGCGTATAACTTTCCAGTGAGTTAGGTGGAGGTAGATGACACTCTTTCTTCTCAGCACCAGAGATAAGGAGGAAGACCAAGGCGTAGATAGTAAGGGAAAACAAATTTTGGCCCAACACAGGAAGAGCTTTATAATAATCAAAGGTGCCAGTGATTTGTGGTAGGGAGGTACTCATCACCAGAAGTACTTGAGCTTAGGCAGATGGTTCTTAGTGATACTGCAGAAGATCCTCAAACCTTAGATGAGGTTGGGTCAGATGGTCCTTCAGGATCCTTCCAAACCAGAAAGCCCACAGTTATTTCCCTGTGGCAAAGGGAAAATGATGGCAAAGTCCTGAGTTTATTGATGCCTCATTGACTCACTATCCCTAGAACATATAGGCACATATGATAAATAGGTCAGTAGATCCAGTAGCCTTATGCAACAAATAAGGGTCAGAGAATTGGGATCAGAGCTGTTGCTTGCTCAGCTGAGCAACTTGTGAGGCCCCCCAGTCACCTGGCTGATGGTTAATGAAGCCCCTTCCCACCTCCCTGCTGCTTATCTCCTCCCCGTCTCTCTGCTGTTTCGTTACCCTTTCTCTGTTGTCATCTTGAAACTTTGGGTGTGCATTCAAAGAAACCCCACCCCCAAACACTGGCCAGCAGCATCCACCGGACAGAGGATGATCAGGGCAACAGTCCCCCAAACTCTCTTTTGCTATTCCTTTCTCTCTCAGGAGATGGGGCAAAGCAGGAGTGACACTGAGGCTTCGTAACAGTCTGGAGAGCTGGCCGGAATCCAGCCAAGGACTCCAAGTGTCCTAAAAATACCAGTCCCCAGCCCCATGTCCTCTCCCAGCCCCCACGTCCAGAAATGCTGACAGTAACCATATGCCACCACCGAGTCAGTCAAAGCAACCTTGGCAAATGTCAGCCACAGTTGTCTGTAATCTTCAGGGAGGTAAGGCGGTGCCAGAAGTGATCGGTTTCTTTATCCACGTCACCCAGATATAAACAATATCGGGGAATCATGACAGGGAGATCCTTCTAGGCCAGTCTCCCTACACCATTTCTCCCTGAGTGAAGTTACCCTCTAGCTCCGGGCCCTAATGGCCCCTGGGGATTGCAGCTTATTACTCTTATCTGCTGGAGGCAAAAGCACCTCAGTGAAAGACATTTTCGGTGCCCTGTTCTGGATGTCTCGGTAATCCTCTCATTTATGTATGTAGACAAGGAGATCAAAGCCCCCTGGGGATGCATAAAACATGTCAGGGCTGGGAGCCGTACATCCATTAAAGCTGACAAATGCCTTGTCCAGTTGATGGGGAGCCAGATGGTTGCTCTGCGGGACAGGAGTGCCACAAGGAGCGAGGCAGGTGACTGCAGCATGCAGGGGTGGGACAGGGACCCGGAGACACAGGGGCTAAGAAGAGGACTGGAGCCAGGCCACGCCAGGGTGTGCGTGTGGGGGGGGCAGCCTCCCCCAACCTCCACGGGAGTCCCTGGTCTTCGAGGCAACCTTATGAAAAGTGCTGTGCAAAAGAGCCCAGAGACCCTTCTACGTGGACCTTCCAGAATCAACAGGCATGGAATAGGAATGGGGAATCCTGAAACAAGAGAGGGTAGAGAAAATAAATAAGGAAGAAAGACAAGAAGAAAAAAAAAAACAAACCCCAATCTTAATGTCATTGCTATTCTCTTTCACAAATCACAAGAGCGTGGGGTTCGTTCGTGGTCCTGTGTGTCCCTGTGGTAGCTGCTGTCATGTACCCTGGCTTTTCTGCTCCAGGGCAAGAGTGTGGTCTCTGCAGCCCCACTGAGGAGAAGAGCCTTCCAGGAGTTTCCGCACAAGTGAAATTTGTCAGTTTGTTTTGGCTCTCTGGGAGGTCACTCTGCAAAGGCAAGAGCAGAGTGTCCCTGCGGGGGCTGGTGGCTCTTCTGTCCTTTGAAAGAACACAGGCTACTGTTCAGCCCCAAATAAGGAGAGGTCTTAGGTAAGAACGTGCTCAAAGGCATATATGTGTGTGCACGTGCATACACGGATACATACATGTATGTGTGTGTGTGCGTGTGCATGTGAGAGAGAGGCAGACAAGGCAGGGACAGACAGGCAGACACTGGCATCCAGGAGCCATAGCTGCTCCCACTCTCCCAGGACCAGGAGCACAGAAGACATCATTCATAGGTTTAGGAACCAGCAGTTGGAACTGTGGAGCTCTTCTGGTGCCTGCAAATATCATTCTGGCTTCACAACTCGTGTGCATTCTAGGGGAGCCTCCTAGTAACAGTTCAGTCTCTTTTGGCTAGCCAGACCTGGCTTCATGCTGCAAGTCTCACATGGAAGTCCTACCTGTGGACCTGTCAGGGACGCCTTGCCTTTAGTTTGGCAGGTGCTCTGCCCATGATGTGAAGAGCACAGTCACTAGGAGTCATGGGTTTTCAAAATGCTCTGGCTTTGTCCTTGGTGCCTGGCTCCCTCTGTTTCATATAGGTATCCTTAGTATTTCTAGAAAGACAAATGCCATCAGTGAGTTCTCTGTTTTCTTCATGCAAAGCAGGCAGGATCTGCTGTCCCCAGTGTACTTATATCTGTGCCCATAGACCTTGTCTCAATCTTGAAGCTAAGGAACTAATGGCACAGGTAGCTGCTGCTTATGGATGGCTTCATCTGGAAATTGTAACACATTTCCCTGGAAAAACCCAGTAATACTTCCAATCCTCCCAAACCCCTGGATCTGTTAAACCCAGTGCCTCAAATGCCATGGTTTTGTAATGAAAAGTAAATGCTATTGCAAACCCATAATTTAAAGGAACAAAATGAAAAATTTGATAAAGAAGTCTGTTTCCTGCTGGGGCCTAAGGAGACATAGATTTAATCAGAAGTGGAGAGGTAGGTGGAGACCAATTAGTGCTCGCCTGTGAAGATGGATGATATCGTTCTGTCTTATAAAATTATCCTTAATTCAAACCTCATACATTTTCCTTCCACTAATACAGACCCTTTGCTATCTTTTCCCAACTATGATTGGGATCATTTAAGAAAATGTCCTTCTGTCCCAAAGCAAAACGCAGAAAAAGAACAAGAGAAAATAAGATCAGAAACGGGGGAGGGAGATTTCCTCTGAGATAGCTTGGCAAGGGCTCAGGCTGAGATGCAGGGTTAAGAGAGGACAGAGGACGTAAACATGAGCAAGTGTCTGATCTGGAGTGAGCTAAGCTTTGGGTGGAGACTCAAAGAATGTTGCAAAGGGATGAGGGCACAGTGTTCATACTTCCTTCAAAAGAGAAATAGGATAGGTGCCTGGGTGGCTTAGTCAGTTAAGCGTCTACCTTTGGCTTAGGTCCTGATCCCAGGGTTCTGGGATCAAGTCCCAGATCAGGCTCCTTCTCCCTCTGCCCGCTGCTCCCCCTGTTTGTGTTCTCTTTCTTTGACAAATCAGTAAATAATTAAGAGAGAGCGAGAGCGAGAGAGAGAGAGAGAGAGAGAAAGAAAGAGCCGGTCTCCCAGTTTTTACTGTCAGCCACCAGATGGCAGCATAGACCAGAACAGCTTTGTTGCTTTCTTACCAACCTGTGGAGGCCAAGGTGCCGCTCAGATCAGCACCTGCCTGGTCTCCAGCATTGGTGAAGTTCCTCCACCTCTCAGCGAAGTCCGCTTAATCACCCCCTGAACCCCAAGCTTCAAAGTCCATCTTGATCTTAGTTACCAAAGTTTTAAGGAGCTCCGGTTTTCATGTTTACCCACTGATCTTATTACAGTATCACCAAAGCTTTTAATTTTTATCCTTGACACCAAGTTCTCACTTGTTCCCCAGTTTCCACTACCCTCTTTTACCTCCTCACCACTACTTCCTCTTTTTAAAAAAGCTTCCCTAGATTACTGTTGTATCTCCATGTCATCTCTCCTTCCTAGGAGAGGAACTTTCTGACGGTCACTGCCTATGTAGGGAATGGTATCCATCGTGGGACTGTTGACTTCTCTGATAAAAATTGCTTGCCTGGATGCTGCCTTTGCCTGAAATGGTAGGTCTTGTCTCAAGTCCCTCCCATCCCCTATGCAGGATCGTCTCTTCAGCATCTGCTCTTCCCGATCTGCCTCCGTGCAGACAAACATCTTGTGCTGGCAAGATCATGAGGCATGACAATTGCACGCTTAGAACCTCACTGCTGCTACATTACCTTTGGGGTGGAGCCCATGTTTCTTAAGATGGTGGATGCTATGATCTTTCCCCATCTTCTCCTCCAGCCATCCCTCTCCCCATTCCTTTGTGCACACCCTTTTCTCTTGTCATACAGAAACTCTTTTCTGTCTCCTGGGTAGGTTCTTTTTGCTTGTGTTTCCAAGTCCCTCAAAAGCATTTCCTTCTTTCTAGAACATTCTTCTCCCCGTATAAGCCTGGCTGGTTCCCTACAGGAAGCCTTCCCTAATTGCCTACCTGGGGTAGGTGTGTCTCCTGCACCTTATGCTTTCTCTATTCCAACTCCTATTGAGTTGTTTTGTGAAATTACACAGCCCTTGCTAAGCCAGTAGCCCATAGCATGCAGCATGAGTTTCTGGTGGATGGGGACTGCTCTCCTGTGTTTCTGCATTCCTGGTGTCAGGACAGCAGAGTCCATCTTTGTGAATGGACATCAGCTGTTTAAGGAATCATGGGGGAGGTCAAGGGCATTTGAATGACATACTTAAGCATTTTCCTAAATATATTCCAAGAAATTCTATTTCCATAGAATGATAGATAATGATGGACAGAGGCTTTTGTAGAAAATTAGTTTGGAGAAATGTTATATGGCAAAGTGAAACAGACTTCTTTATTAAAGTATTTTTTACATTTTTTAATATGCTAATATGTATTACTCTCTCAAGAAGTCTCTGATTCTATAGGGCTGTAGAGCACATCATTTGGGAATATCTGATATAATTCCTGTATCAATTCTCATACGAAATATACTAACTGTAAGATAAGAGTATGATTACTTTTGTGGGAATAAATTACCTGCTCATAGTGATATACATTCTGCTTATACGTTTAATTAACCATGTACCTACTACACATACTGTCTTCTTATAATGCCAGTTACTCATAATCTTTAAGATCTATGGAAAACTGATTAAATAAGGCAACAGAATACTAGGAGATCAGGCCATTTCAGCATTTGCTTATAGTTTTGACCAAACTATTCCCTCACTCAGGAACCCTCTTCCTTCTGGTTGCCAGAAAGAATTCATTTACTTAATTTGTGAGTTTTGACTATTTGTTCATATTTTCCCATGGTGTCCTTTTGCTGCACAATTATTTCTCTGGGTCTCCAATGAGACTTAGTAGTCACGAATTGTCCTCCCTTTGACTCCTGGAAACACACGCTCATCAGAGAGAGGTTCCAAAATGGCAGCTCACACCGCCCGGAGCCATGTTCATTTGGCCTCACAGACACTGAGAATTCCACGACTTGGAAAGGGGACTTCCTGAGGCCACACAATCCATCTCCAGCCAGGGAAGACCTCATCAATCCTCAGAATATTTTGTCTGGACTGACAGGACTTAAAAGGTGGCCGAGTCCTATTCTTACCCACTCTCTATCCTGAGCCGAGCGTGGCACCCCCCACCTGCTTCTCCCAGCTGCCTCTCACATCTCTCAGGGGAAAAGAATGGGCTGGGTGGGTGTGGGAGGTTTAAATCAGAGCAGACTAAAGTGTGGAAGACTACCCCATCAATCAAAGAGCATTTAAAACGTAACCCTGGGGATTAGCGAGACCTCTTCCTTGGAGGCCTCTAAGAACACAGACACTGATTGTCTGAAACATGTCTTACTACAGGAAGGAGCATGAACAAATGGCTTCTGATGGTCCCTTCCACATGGGTCATCAAGACCAAGGCAGCTGATCTCTGTTCTCTGATGAGGATGGGGAAGAGAAGTTGGTGGGAGGAGTGGGAGGTAGGAAAGAGGGCACATGGGGTTTCCACTGTGTCATTCATTCATTCATTTATACATTCATTCACTCATTCACTATTTGCTGAGGACCTGCCATGTGCCCAGCACTGCTTAAGGCCCAGTGAGCAAAGTGGCTGACTCACTCCAGACCTCTGGAAAGCTGTTCCAAATTCTGAAACAGAGATTAACAGGTCCAACAAAAATTTTTAGGGCTACTACTTACCAACTTAGGTGCCAACTTTAAATTTTCTTTAGTTTTTTTATTGTGGCAAAATATATATAACATAAAACTTGCCCTTTTAACCATTGTTAAGTGCACAGTTCGGTGACATTGACATTGCTATGTAACCTTCACCACCAGCCATGTCCAGAGCTCTTCACCATCCCAAAGTGAAACTCTGTCCCCATTAAATAATAACTCCCCATCCACCCCCCTCCGCAGCCCCTAGAAACCACAGTGTACTTTCTGTCTCTATGAATTGACTACTACAGCTGGAATGATACATTATTTGTCCTTTTGTGATTTGCTTCTTTCACTTAGCATAATGTTAGGATTCATACATCAAAGGTTCAGCCCTATTCCAGCAGAACTGAGAGGCAGGAAATAGGAGGCAAGAGACCCCAAGGCAGATTCTGAACTCCTCTGAAGTGGGTCTTGCAAGTTCTGGGGAAGAGGTAGTCTAATGAAGGAAACAGGAAGTAGGACATGAAATTACCTTGACGCTCACTGTCTCCCCTCAAGGTGGGTGAGGCCAAATGAGCACAATATAGAACAGGAGCCCACGGGCAGGTGCAAGTCCACCCCTAGAGACCACCGAATGTCAGGTCTCACCTGGCTCTAACATTCTCACACAATGCAGTCCGCAAACCTGCTAGGCTAGCTGTCGTGAGCCTGGGAAACTCAGTCCTGATTATCAGATGGGGATTTTCCAGACCTCTCATTTTCCCATCCTAGAGTCTCTTTGCCTCTTCTTTGTTGCTTACTTTAAGACACATAGAGACGAAAAGAAATGAGAGGAAATGCAAACCGTTTCACGGAGATTCTTACGAACGGTTCTGACCAAGGTGAAGAGATTGAAATCAAGGAGATTGAATTAAGTATCTGAAGTTGTTGATTTCTTAATCCATCACGAGGCAATTATTTCCTGACTCCCCACGCTCTCAAAAGGAGGACTCTGGGTCAAAGAGCCTGGGATCCTGGGTCTGGTACAGGGGAAGTTCTGAGGCAGGGAGCAAGGCCAAGGCAGTATGAAGAAGTCCAGGAAAGCAGGCTAGGTGATGGGGAGAGAGGAGAAGACAAAGTTGGAGAAAGTCCTTCAGCCACCGGGCCCCAGAAAAAACATGGTAGAGGGAAACAGGCATAAAGAGCTTCAGATGTATTCATTTAACAAGTATTTGCTGAGAACTTACAATATGCCAAGCCCTGTTCTAGGCCAGGGAGCAAAACCAGCTGCTCTCATGGAGCTTCCATCCACGTAGTTTGCAAATGTGTAGAAAATGTATGGTGATTTCTAGAAGCCAAGATGGGTTCCCTCCGACCTGATGGGTCAGAATCTTTCCTTTCCCCCCTCCTTCTCTTTCTTCTCTTTCATGTATGAATTAAATGTAAACTAATTAATGGTGGGGTTGTTAAGTAGGTAGAGAAGACATTGATTTCTTCCTTGACATCATTGATTTCATGTGGGAATGGGAGGGAGAGGCCAGGAATCGAGAAGACACTGGCCTTGGGGTAGGATGCTCAGTGGGAAGTTGGGGTTGAACCTCTTTGTCACCACCATGACATTGATCTGGGTCGCCTAGGGCCTGGCTGACACCAGAGCTCAGAAGTCAACAGGATCGTTCAGAGGAAAACTGAAGCAGCCTTACCTTGAAAGACTGCTCCATGTTGGTGGTTTACAATAAACAAGGCAGGGTTACACAGGGGGACAAAAAAACAAAAAGAATGGCTCAAAATTTTTAGAATTACAAGAAGCTGGAAGATGTGCATGGAGTGGAGGCTTAATTCACAGGATGAAGGAGATGGGAAGAGTATCTAGAAGAATGGTAAACAGAGGGCAAGAATTCTGATGTCAGAAAGACCCACATTATGGTCCAATCTCAGCTGGTTGATTATTGGTCTAATGAGTCCTCCGTTGTCTCGTCTATGAAATGGGGATAGGAACATTCCCCACTGCAGAAGGGCAGCATTAGGTAAGAGGACCAAGCTTCAAGGGTGTAGTAACCACTCAGGAAGTAGCAGGCACCATCATTTTCATGGTCACGATTATAATTAAGTCATCTCCCCTGGTAGGCCGGGTCGTGTGTGACTGTTTGTCATATGACGTCATATAACACCTAGCATGCGCTGCACACAGGGAGCCTGGAAAAGGAAGTCAGGGCATCTGCCTCGTGTGGATGGTGGAAAGAGGGTTACGAAGCCAAGCACGTGCGGGGTTGAGCATGCAGGATATGGGCCCCGCACGTCAGCTACTAGCACTGAAGGAGGAGCCGGAGGGATGGAGCCTGCCTTCAGCCCCAGGGCTGCACGGGCCCCCATCTGTGGACTTCCCACCTCACCCCTTCTGTGGACCAGGAAAGGGAGGCGGCCCGAAGGTCAGGCTGGGGTGAGTCCCAGCCCAAGCTACTTTGGGGAGACGCTTAGCTGCTTGAACTTCTAAATGCAAATAACTAGTAGGAACCTTAAATTTGTGAAGCTTTTTCTCGTCCCTCACCTCATTTTTATGAGATTGGCGGTGCGGACATTGTCACTGTGCTCCACATGGAGACCAGGACATTGAGGCGTAGAGGCTGAGGGCCTGCTTCAAAGTGCACACGACTCAGAATTACAGATGTGACTAGCCTTTATAAAGTAGGAAAGTATGACTGGGCCACTCGGCCACTCCAGCTCTGCAGGGACCTCTCAGCTCCAAAGTTTTGTAATTCCATCATTTTCTCTTCACTGAGAGATGTCACAGACCAGGCTGCCTCCGTGGCCCAATGCAGGCACCCTAACATCTTGGGAAAGGATGTTTAGGGAGGGCAGAATCCCTCGCAGGATGATATTGACTGGTACTGACTGCTTCTCTGTGCTGGGCACCACACAATCCAGTGCTCACAGTCCTTCCAGGCTAGGTACAGAAGGTGTATTATTCCCTATGTGCAGAGGAGGACCCTGACGGTCACAGTGGTCCTGAAGAACTCAAAGGAATATATCAGAGGCGCAGTATTTTGGGGAAGGAGTCCTCGGAGAACATCCCTTAGCCCACCTTGGACACACCCGGGGGACACTGGGTCCTTGGCACAGGCTCTTCTATGACGGGATGTTACCATTCTCCGCCCGGCTCTCCTCCCCCAGGGACCGAGGCTTCCAGCAGAGGGCGAGGTGCTTCCTGGCTCATCCAGATTTGCTGCGGTTGCTGCCAGTCCATCTCAGTGTTTACACCGCTGTCTCTGAGATGAGAGCCTCAAGCCTCCCGCACAGTCCCTCAGCAGCAGGGAGCGGGGAGAGATGGAAGATGCCTGACCAGCTGCTGGCCCCAGGCTGACCCCCATGACCCCAGAGTTATCAACAGGGAGAAACTCCTGCGGTGGGCCCAGGACCACCAACGATGAGGCCAAGACAAGGCGGTGATGGAGCAAAGGGGGAAGTTAGGGGAGGATCACTCAAACCCATGGACCCAGGCCTGGCTTCACAATGAGCTACTTTCTAAAATGCCCACTGCCTTAAGGCACGCTACCCCAGACACTGGCTACCAACTACTGAGTGCTTGGCAAACATTTCTCCACTTACCCTCTCAACAGCCCTCAACAGTTGGTTGCCTTTATTAGCCAGATTCTGCAGCTGAGGGAACAGGCATGCGCATGCAGCCGAGCGATGGGGAACGCTTGCGTGGGGTCACGCCTGGGAAGTGACAGTGCTAGGATTTTAATCCCAGTGTGTTGGCCTTTACAGTGTTCACCTCACTCTCCTGCCCTGGACTGAAGCCCACACCAATTCCCAACAAGACTTGATTTGTATCAATGTCTGGGGTCAGGAATCCTTGTGGGACACAAGGAACTCAGAGCGAGAGGGGAGGTAAAGATGGAGGGTTTTCAGTGTTGGTGAGTAGACTGCCCACCAGGGGTCCCACTCCAGCCCCACTCCCCAGAGAATCTCACCATCAACACACACCATGTTAGCATTATGGTTCTTCCAGCCACAGAGACTTGCCTGTGGTTCCCTAAGACTGTGCTTTTCCTCCTCTGGGTGATGGCAGGAATTGGGGTTGTAATATCTCTTGAGTCTCAACCTTCATCTTAATAAGACTGATCATAGTTGCGATTAAACTCAAGGGACAAGTCATAGAATCCTTGAGCTGGACAGAGGTCTTTCTTTCTCACCCTTGTTTCCACCCTTTTTTTTTTTTTTTTGGTTGTTGTTGTTGTTGTTTGTTTGTTTGTTTGATTATATTTTAAGATTTTTCCAAATACTATTAGGTTGAGACCCATGAAATTGCTAATATTCAATTACTTTGAATATTAAATGGCAATTTCAAATAGTCCAACCTAAAATTTGAGGAGGTCACGCTGACCCAAAAGAATTTGCTGGGAGGTCCTTGACTGGAGTTCTGAAATCATATTTTCCTCCAAGTCCTTGCTCACCCACTGACTCTGTGTTCGAGCCACAGTGTTCTCTGGAGCCAATTGTGTTGTGAGTACCTGGGGGGGCGGTCCCACAAAGGGGACTGGACAGGAAGTCTAAAACCATGCTGGACAAGTCACCCAACATTCCTGAACCTCAGTTTCTTCATCTGTGCCTTCTCACAGGGTTTCTAAAGCAGGAAACACAATGATACATGGGAAGTTTCTGGCTCCATGCCAGGCACCCAGTTGTTAAGCGTGTGTTGGGTGAATCTGAGTCACCAAGAACAATGTTCAGCTCAGAAGACGCATACCCCAGAATGGACACTTTGGCGTCAATCTCCCCCACTCCCATTCCACTGCCGGAGGCCCCCTGTAGGTGCCTGAAGCCATTGCTGGCTGCTGCCTCTGTCCACTCTAGCCTCTCTCCAACCATCTCCTTTCCTTGCTTCATCTATTGCAGCAGCCCCCCTGGATGTTGTCTTACCAGAGACCTCACGAACATATCTGACCTGCTGGTGGGGACTCCTGGGTGAGGAGGCTGATGCCCTCTAAGACACACCTCCAGGATCCACCCGTCCTTCCTTAGCCACCCCCAAAACATCCTCACACATGACACCCCCCACCTCCAACACACCGATTCTTCCATGAAACTCCAGTCCCCAAATCCCACGATGCCCAAGACATACCCGCCACTCTTTGACCTTCTTTCTGCACCCTGGGACAGGGTCCCCCAGCACTTTCAGCCTCCCTGGGAAATGATCCTGGAAGAATGGCACACAGTCACCAAAGGCCTCTGGGAGAATGAAGGAGTTGGTGATATTTCCCCAATCAGTTCCTTTAAGACTTGATCATCATCCTCAAGAGCTAGGGGATGCTGGATGAGGGCTTTCTCCAGGCCAGCCCTGTGCTCAGCATTCCCAGTAACCTCAGGAGGTGGGGCTGCTACAAATTGCCCAAGAGAAAACTGAGGCACAGAGACTCTAGGTCACTTGCCAGCAATTGCTTGGGGGTTGGGGCCAGGCAGAAGAGATTAGGGGAACTCCATGCCTTTCCTGCTCTGATGGCATAAGGATCCCTTCTGTGCTGAGGCCTCTAACAACTTTCTGCATGCCCAAATGGCGTCTCAACTTGGGAGAAAGCTGTGGTTTCACAAGTAGGGATGGGCCTAGAACAGGTGACCAGTTTCTGAAAATCCAGCTATCTTCTCCAAAGACCAGAAATTGCTGCTCCCTAAATTTATGAAGGGATTCTGTCCGGAATTTTCTAGAACTTTCCCAAAGCTCCCCAGATCCTAGACTCCCGCACACTTCCCTGAGATCCCACACAACGGGGTCCTTTTCCCATCCCATTGTACTAACCCTTTCCAATGAAGGGAAGGTGAGCCTGACTCACAGAAGCACTGTGGTGGAAAGGTGAAGAGTTTGAAAGTAAGATTGTCCTGATACATTCAGGGATATAAAGTTACTTGAGGTGGGCAGGCTGATGGAGTTGCCAGGGAATTGCTTTCAGGGTAGAAGATCTGTGGTGAGTGTGTTTGGTAGGTTTCCAGAGGTTCTTGGAAGCCTTATGCAAGTTGTTTCCTCAACTCAGAAGTATTTCCTCCGTAGTCTCACTTACTCTGGTTTGGCCAATCCTATTTTCTCATAGACGGTACCAAGAAAACTTCACCTTGGTCAGTCATGATTATAAATAGAGTTGGGAGAAACCTCAAAGATCATCTAACCTTTCCTCTTGACACCTATTTACTTGACACCCAAGGGCGTGATGTACATTAATGCCTCCTTTACCACCCCCGAGGTACTTTTATTATACCCATTTTACAGATGGGAAAACTGAAGCTGGCAAATGGCATGGCTGAGGTTCTGGGAGGCCTGCCAGGTGTCTGATCTTGTGAAGTGCTCTTTTACTCCGCTCCTTCAAAATGCCAGAAGACAAATTCTTAATTAGCTGGGCTAAGTTTAATGACATTTGTGTGTGCTACCCCTAGTGGAGAGGGTCCCTTACCAACTACGAAAGATAAGAAGGCAGGATGAGTCCCTGCTGGGATGAGGGGCACCTGGTGGTGACCAAGATCTAGAATAGATAAGGTCCACTGGAACCTCCTGCTTTCTGGGCAGAAGTCCATACAGTGGCCTGGGTCGAAATTCTGGTTCTGTCCTATGTTCGGTGGTGGCTTTGGTCGCTTAGTATGTCTGAGAGTTTCCCCATCTGTGATGTGGACACCCTAGTACCTATCTGTTAGTATGATGTCTATATTAAGAAGAAAAAAGCACGCTCACAGCCCTAACACAGGGCTGGTACCTAGTAGACATACAATCCACGTTAACTGCTGTAATAGGAAGAGACGCTGTCTGAGACTATCACAGGGATGCCCCAGTGGTAGAGAGAGGAGATGCTGCTGGTAGGGAGTTAATCCCTACCCCCCCACGGCATTAGCTGCTGACCTGGGCCAAGAGGTGGGGGATTCCCACCATCTAGCAGCGCCAGTCTACTTCGGGTGAGGCACAGTCTTGGACCTCCCACCCGCCCTGCTTTGGGCCAGGGACGATAAGCCGATAAGCCACGTGATGGCACATTAAAGGCGTGGTGCAGGGCTCAGAGCCGGATGATAACCTGGTGGAGGGCGCTATCTGGAGAGGAAATAGGCTGGAACTGGGTGTGGGGGAGTGGGTAGGTAAGGGAGGCCCAACCCCAGGAGGCTGCTTACAGCCCCAGGGCTGGACCCAGCCCCAGGGGTCATGTCATCCATTCTCTGCCACCAGGCACAATTGCACTGACCAATCCATCACTGACCTCTGCCTGTCTTTTTTGTTTGTCCCAATGCATTAATGCATTCTCATACTAAAAGTCTGGAGCAATTCGGAAGAACAGCATAAAACGTGAGTGCCCTCCCTTATCCGCTTTTGTCCCATTAGTCGCGCCCCACCCCCCGGAGGTCACTCAGGGCTCTCCTGGGTGGGTATCACTTGGATCCCTTTGGGGCATATTTATAGACACATAAATGTGCACGTGTGATAAATATAAAATTGTGTGTATGTAGAGTCATGCCATATGTGAAGTTTTCCTCCACCTTGCTCCTCTCCTTGACATGTCTTGGCCATGTTTCTGTATCAGTAACTAGAGAAGTGCCCCATTCATTTTAATGCCAAAACAGTAGTTCATGAAATGAGTGTGTCCTCCTTGACTTATACCTTCCCCACTGCTGTGCCTTTAAGTTGTTCTCAGTGTTTGCTGTTTGGTATGGCAAACATGTTGCTGTGAAGGGTATGGTACATGCATCTTTGGGGCACGTTTTAGGGTAGGATAAACTTCTAAAAGGACAACTGCTTTATCACTGAGTATATACATCTCCAATTTGGGGTGGTGCTGTCAAAAACGCCCTCCCAAAAGACTTTATCCAATTGCGCTTCCAACAACACTTGATGAGGAGGGGAACCATTCTCCCACATCATCCCCAATATGATTGAATATTAGCAGTATTGCCATTTTGCCATTTGGATGGCAAAAAAATATTGCATTGCTGTTTAATTTGCATTTTTCCATTTATTGCTGTGGTTGGGCACATTTTCCTATGTTTATTAGGTGTTTGAAGTTCTCTTTCCTGTGTCTTATCATTTGTCTATTTGTTTTAGGTTGTTGAGACCAGGAAGAGCTCCTTGTGTTTTCTTTGCAGAAATGCTTTTGATATAAGCATCACAAATATTTTCTCCTGTCTAATGCTTATTTTTCACTTGTTCCTATGTCCTTCATGAGGGTCTCCTCTGCATCCTATGTTTCTGGATGTTTAACCCACATTTCTCTGGGGGAAATCTGGTAAAAATATTAATGGTTACCCTTATGTTGACTGTCCATCATGTAGAGGGCTAGAGAGGCACCGTCTCATCCACTTTGGGCAGGGGCCCTGACTGGTGGATGCACCTGATGGGTGAGGAACCAGTCACTCAGCTGAGCAGAATTTGAGCCTCTGGAGCCTTGACCACTGTGCTCTTTTCTTCCCAGTCTCAGCCTCCTTGGCTAATGTGGCTCAAACCATCCTTGCCTGACTCTCATGGAGCATGTTTTGGCTTGTATGTTACTATCTAGGGGCATGTGGGCAAAGAGCAAAATTTCAACTTGTTCCCAATCATTCATATGTTTGACAAATATCCACTGTGCCCTTCCCATGTTCCCTATGCGTTTTCTTGTGCCAGGAGCTGGGGACATGGTGGGAAATGACACAGCTCAGCCTAACAGAGGGGACTGTCTAGCCAAACCATTCTTTGTTTTTCTTTGTCATTTGCTCCCTCACTTAATAAGTATCTGTGAATCTCCTGGGGTTCAGGTGTGGTGCATGTAGGTGGACTGGGCCTATTGTTGAAAGCTAGAACTATGCAGGAGTGAGATGATGTCACCAGATGTCACATGGGAGTCTTGGAAGTAAGAAATAAACAGCACAATCAAAGAATGATGCCAGTGGTGCCTGGGGGGCTCAGGTGGTTAAGCAGCTGACTCTTGATTTCAGCTCAGGTCATGATCTCAGGGTCCTGGGATGGAGCCCCATGTTGTGTTCTGCACTCAGTGGGGAATCTGCTTGAGGATTCTCTCTCTCCCTCTCCTTCTACTCCCCATCCTCCACTCACTTTATCTCAGAAAAAAAAAAAAAAAAAGAATGATGCCAACGATGAGAAGCTTGCATGACTCTAGGGTTCAGACTTCTTCCTGGGTCCCCTGGTTTGGTTGGTTATATACGCCTGCAAACATGTGTAAACACTCTCATGCACACACCCCACCTCCTGTCCAGTCTCCTGAATGGAAACAGGTGCCCTGTTTGCTCTCTGGAAAATAGAGGGCACGGCCCAGCCCCTATCTGTACAAGGCCAAGTCCTGGTGGTTCATGGGAAAAGGCCATTCAGTCCAGAGTAATGAGCAGGAAGCTAATTTTAACCAAGAGATGCAGTGATCTTGGCACAGAAGGAAAGGTTCCAGCGGCGATGTCCCCAGATGGTACCCTTGTCCTTCCAGAAGACATCAGGTGAGATTAGGGAACCCCCTTACCCTCTTGCCTTCCCATCTTCCCAGGCAACTCTGTCAGCTCATGGCAGTGATCCCTCTTCACCTCATCAGTCCTCAGTAATCTGCCTTCAGACCCCTTGGGACTGGCTCCCATCAGGCCCTGTCAGTCTCTGCTAGCCACAGAGATGTGGTAGCCTTGGGGCCCAACTGCTGATTGGAGATGGAGGCAGAGGGGTGGGGGTGGGGAGGCAGGGCTCCCACACTGGCTCCCAGGTGACCCAGGGAAGACGCTGTCTGGCCTGAGCTCTAACAGGGGGATGGGAGCATGCATGTGCTGCTATCCTACTGTGGGCACAACCCTGTACCCACAGGTTCATGTACATTACTCAGTTCATCCCGGCTTCCCTTTGAGGTATGTTTGTGTCCACTTTAAAGATGATGAAACTGAGTTTCAGAGAGTTTAAATAATTTGTCAGGGAATTCCATAGCCAGTAAGAGGCAGAGCCAAGAGTTAAAGTGAACACACTGCCCAATTCTTCCAAAACCTCTCCGTCCACATGATTGGTGACTGGCATGAGAGAGAGGCCAAAGGGGTGTGGGCAAAGCCCCACCAGTGGATTCTGGGGCCAGCTCCAGCTCTGCCTCCAGCTTGCTGTGCAGTGGGCAGCCTCAAAGCCTCAGCTCGCGCCCTCTCCTAGGGAATTCTAGCTGGGAGAGGCTCTGCTCAGAGGCTTGAGTCTTACTTAGTTGGGTGTTCTTGGGCTCAAGTCTTAGTTGCTTGTTCTTGACAGATGACCTCGCCCCCGAGAGCCTGAGAGCCTTGGTTTTCTCATTTATAAAAGGGGACTAGTATCAGAACCTGCTCTGATGGTTGTCTTGTGGCTAAATGAGTTTGTGCGTATAAAGCTTAAGGAGAGCTTAAGCCTGACATGTAACGTTGGTAAATGGCATTGCTACCAGCATCCTCAATCATGAGCACGAGTGGGTATGAGACTTAAACTCCCATGGATGAGGGCAGACTTAAAGGTTCTTTGGGTGTAGCTTCTCATCTTCCCCATTGCTGTATCCCTTCAGGGTCAAGAAAGGACCTGAAAGGTCGCTAGTTCTCTGCAGGTGCCAGTGAGACATTTTCCATGTGCAGCCACTGTTCTGCCCACAAATTTTGACTTTCTCCCATTATCTTCTGGACATTCTCTGGTGGCTATTTTTAGGTCTCTGGCTGATGTCAGGCAGAGTTGTTACTCTATGAATCACCAGCACAGTTCCTGACCTCATGCCTGGGGGCTGTAGCCACCTCACCTCTCCAGGGGCCACGTTGCTGTCTCAAGGATGAGAATCCATTAAGCCTGGTGGCCTCATCGGTGCCAGATGTTTCTTTCCCCTGCTTCTTTTCCACCAGGCATTCACAAAACTTCCCTGTCATCCTCTTGGAACGGTTTGCTTAACCTTATTAAAAGGATTGCCCCTCAAGGGCCACTCAGCGGGCCCTGCGCAGGCTGTGTCTGCCCTGTTCCTCACTTCTCAAGTGCACGTTTAATCTCAGTGCACTTGCTGGGTCCCTCAAGTGCTGGGCATGGAGCCAGGAGCCCGGGATTTGCGTTCCAGCCCCTCCACTCTCTCTGATGTGATGGCGGGGAATGTGCCAGCATCACTGCCTTCCTCCTGGCCTGAAGGAAGAGGAACCGGGGAAAACATGCCAGGCAACAAACACAAAGCGAGTACACCCTTTTGTAAATGGCAAGTGCTGCATCCATTCTGAGGGTCACTGTGTTTAAGGCTCTATGATCTGTTCCAAGAAATAAAGAGCTCTTCTGGCATGGCTATGGAATGGGGATTTCTAGGGAATCAACTAACCTGATTTGGAGAGTGCTCAGATATGAGGATTTCTATTTTCAGAAAAACCCGGCGTCAACGAACATCTGTCCACCAGGAATCCGAGTGTGTTGGGTGGACAGGGAAATAACCCTTGTAGGGCAGCTGAACATGTGAAATAGATAGGAAGAGGGACCTTGGTGCCTGAAGTGGGTGAGTGGGGCCTTCTCAACTCCTACTTCCATCCTACTGGGAGCTTCCTACTCCCAAGACCCACCATAGATCCCCAAGGCTCCCAGGAACCCAGCTTGGAACATCTTGACAAGAGTCTTTCTGGAAGAATGGTTAAGTAGTGAGTCCTCATGCCACCACTTACCGGCTGTGTATTCTTGGGCCAGTTATGAGGATCATAGGATCTACTTTTCCAGGTTGTGATGGTACTTCAGACTCAATAAATGTTGACCGATCAGGAAAGTTTTGTTCAGCTCTCTAAGATTCTGAACATGGTATCAAGGTTGGATGTCCATTCCAGAAAACTTGAAGAGCCCAGTTTGGCTACAGGATTCACCACAAGCCCGTTGGAGGTCCAGGTGTCTCTTGTCTTCCCTGATCTGCCTGGTGGCCGATGCCTTCTGCTCTCTCTCCTACGGCCGAGTGTCCCAAGCTGGACATGGTTCATTCCAGTGAGGATGGAGATGC
Source organism: Mustela erminea (assembly GCF_009829155.1). NCBI lineage: Eukaryota > Metazoa > Chordata > Mammalia > Carnivora > Mustelidae > Mustela > Mustela erminea. The sequence continues at coordinate 12,583,308 of NC_045615.1, forward strand.
TGCGTGTCCTGCAAACCCTTGTGAACACCTGCACATGTGTCCACCATGGTGAAGGCCCACCTGGGGATGGCTGGTGAGAGCCTTGGGCAAGTCCAGGTCACCCTGAGGTGGTACTGGGGTGGACTCCCCTGGAAAAAAAGCTGAGAGGTTTTTTCCTCAAAATAGAGTGTTATTCCCTACCTCAGGACATCCACTCACCTGGGACCATCTCAGCCAAGCCTACAAAGGCCCCTGAGCCACTATGTCCTGTGGGAGACAGCAGAGGCACCATCCCGGAGTGGTTGTCAAGCACACGCAGGGAATAACGCACCCCTAGAAACCCAGAGTCACCTGAGGGCCTGTCAGAAGGACCTGAGGTTCTGTGGGGCCCAGAGTCGAACGATATTGGGTGATTGCTGTTAAATGACAGCGTCCACCTCACACCCAGTAAGAGGGCTGGGTCAAAACAAGCAGAAGACATCAGTGGGGAGGAGTTGGAAGCCTTGTGCAGGCTGCTGGGAACGCAGAACGGATCAGCTGCTGTGATAACATTACAGCAGTTCTGTAAAAAATTAAAAATAGGGCGCCTGGGTGGCTCAGTCCGTTAAGCATCTGACTCTAGGTTTTGGCTCAGGTTATGATGTCAGGGTCCTTGGCGGAGCTCCACCCTTGGCAGAGAGTCTGCTTAAGACCCTCTTTCTCCCTCTGCCCCACCCCCTACTCATGCACATGGGCTCTCTCTCTCCAAAAAAAAAAAAAAGAAAGAAAGAAAGGAAGGAAGGAAGAAAGAAAAATAGAACTACTCTATGGTCCTGACTTAGATCTGTTTTTTTTCTTTTTAATATTTTATTCATTTACTTGAGAAAGAGTAAGAGAGAGAGAGCACACAAGATGGGGGAGGGTCAGCGGGAGAAGCAGACTCCACACTGAGCGAGGAGCCCGATGTGGGACTCAAACCCAAGACTCCGGTATCATGATCTGAGCCGAAGGCCGACACTGACTGAGCCACCCAGGCACCCCCAGGCTTGAATCTTGAAGAGATATTTGTACCCCATGTTCGTAACAGCATTATTCACAACAGCCAAGAGGTAGAAACAACCCAAGTACCCCTCAACAGATGAATGGATAAACAAAATGCAAGACAGACAACACACAGTGGAATCTCATTCAGTCTCAGAGGAGGGAATTCTGACACAGGCCACGGTACAGATGAACCTGAAGGCCACCACGCCGAATGAAATAAGTGGACACCAAAGGACACATGCTATAGGATTCAAATTTCTATTTACATGAGAACTTAGAACAGCCAAATCCCCAGAGACAGGAAGTAGAGTAGAATGCGAGCTTGGGGGGCGGGAGGGACTGGGGAAGGGAAGGGGGGAGCTGGCATTCAGTGGAGACAGAGTTTCAGTTTGGGAAGATGAAGTTCTGGAGGTGGAGGGTGCTGGTGGCTGCAAGGCAATGTGAGGGAACGGGATACCGCGGACCAGCACACTTGGAAAGTGCCTGGGCTGGTAGGGACATTTTATGTGAGGGGTGTTTGACCACAGCCAAAACCAAAACTGAGGACGACAGGAGGCTTGAGGAACCTCAAAGACTGCTTTTTAAAGTACCTGAAGGAATATGTGGTGGACCCTTCTATAAAATAAATCATTTCATTTTAAAGACAAATTTGTCTTCTGTGTAAATCTAGACCGTCCTACAGGAAGCCGGTGCTCTGCGGGGGCTCCTGGCTGGCTCAGTCGGTAGAGCAAGAAACTCTCGAACTCGGCTTGGAGTTCAAGTTGAGTGGAGAGATTACTTAAAAGCAAAACCTTAAAAAAAAAAAAAAAAAAAAAAAAAGGAGCTGGTCCGTTGGTGTTCCAGCTTCTCTGTGGATGTTACTTATTTGTAGATGAGAATTTTACCCACACCAAATAGGCTTGTTTCTGAAACAAGCATCCAAAGCTATGAGAAAAGACATTTCTGTGGCTGACGTGCCCCACTCTGTGGTACTTGTTCCGGCAGCCCAATCTACCATTCCATTTTTAAACTACTCTTTAAATCCTTAAAACAACCTTGCAAGGGAGTCATTGTTCTCACCTGTTCACAGACAAGGAAGTGGAGGCTCCGAGAACTTGAGTTATTTACCCAAGGTTGCACAGCCGGAAAGTGCTGCTAAACCTAGGTCCTTGACTTCAAATCCCACGTGTTCTTTTTGAAGTCCTTCTTCGAAGGTGGGAGGGGTGTGAGAGACGACAAAGAAAAATCACGGCAATGAGTGGAGAACAGAATACTGGTGGTGTTAGAAGCCCAAGTCTGGAGACAGATCACAGAGGACAGGGAAACCCAGGTAAGGTGTTGGAGGTTGTGACTCAGTGTCTTTAAAGGCCTTTCTCTGGGGGCTATCCTAAGAATAATAATAAGAGCTAACATTTCTGGGGCGTCTGGGTGGCTCAGTGGGTAAAAGCCTCTGCCTTCTGCTCGGGTCATGATCTCAGGGTCCTGGGATGGAGCCCCACATCAGGCTCTCTGCTCTGCAGGGGGGCCTGCTTCCTTCCTCTCTCTGCCTGCCTCTCTGCCTACTTGTGATCTCTGTCTGTCAAATAAATAAATAAAAAATCTTTAAAAAAAAAAAAAAGAGCTAACATTTCTGAGCATTTGCAGAAGACAGGCACAATGATAAATGCCTCGTATGTACTATTTTGTCTAAACCTCGAAACAAGCCTATATTTTAGGTGTTTTTAAAAAAGATTATTCATCCATCCATCCATCCACTCATTTATTTAGAGTGTGACTGGATGCCGGGAGAAGGAAAGGGAAGGAGAATCTCAAGCAGATTCTGTGTTAAACTTGTGAAGCCCAATGCCAGGCTGCTCAATGCCATGACACCAAGGTCATGACCTGAGCCAAAATCAAGAGTTGGAAGCTCAACCCACGGAGCCACCTAGGTGCCCCTCTTTGGGGTATTTTTATTTTATGTCCATTTTATAGATGAAGAAACTGAGGCTCAGAGAAATCAAGCCCAGAGTCCAAGGTCACACATCCTGGGAAAGGAAGTGCTTGTATTTGAACCCAGGTCTATGTAACCCCAAGGATCTTGCCGTTCTTCATTTTCAAATGCTGCAGCAATTCCATTGCTGCACATGTGTCCTGCCTCGGTGGAGGAAGAGGGAAAGGAAGGCAGGGTTTCCATCACAGGCCAGGAGACGTCTGGGTCCAAGGCCGGGTGTGCTCCTCGCCAGAGCTCTGGGAGACGGGCAGCGATCAAATATCTCAGGCCCGGGTTCTCCCTGCGATTTCCTTCCACTCGCAGATCCTGGCGGGAGAATATGACCTCCACAGCCCTGAGTGAGCAGCCCTCCCACTCGGAAGACGAATTCCCAGAGCAGGAAATGTCGCCTCTGCCCATTCAGGCTCTCTATGTGTCTCTGTTTCTCTCCGTATTGTCTCTCTCTGTATCTATCTCTGTCATGCTGCATCTCTCTCCACATCCTCTCACACTTCACTTTCTGGCTGGGAATTGAAAAGCTTCTGGGTCTTTATAAATTGGACGATTGTCCTAACAAAACCTCCTGGGGCACTCAGGCTCAGTTCTGGGCACCGCTAAGGCAAGGGTGCCTCCTGGTGGTGAAAAGTCTCTCTGGTCCCTCAAGGTTGGGCTCCAGCCTCACCTCCAGAAAACCTCTGTGAGCCTGACAAGGTGTGTCTGAGAAAACATTGGGCTCATGGGTTTCTTTTCTAGTTTCTGCAGGTTAGGACTTGCATAGAGAACTAGGAAAAGCAACAGACATGAACTGGTCTTGCAATTCCACGGCCTGAGCATCAAACTAGGAACCCCTGGTGCCTTGCAGCTTGCCCTCCTGGGAAGGGTCCTTCCCAACCCCATGCAGCCTAGCCCCATGGTTCCCAATCCTGGCTGAACTCTAGTATCAGCTGCAGACATCTAAAATGTGCCAATGGTCAGGCCCCTCCTGGAATCCTGGCACTGGTATTTTTAGATGTTCCTTCCCCTGTGTCATGGTCTAACCTTCACCGCACCATCATCTGAACTGCAGCCAGGGTTGAGGGCTCTAGGAAAGATGAGGTTTCCAGATCCCACCTTAGACCCACTGGATCAGAATCTCAGAGAGCGACTAGAAGCCTGTCTTTTATTTATTATGTTCTCCCGAAGCTTTATTTATTTGAGAGAGGGAGAGAGAGAGAGAGCACCTTGGGAAGGGTGCAGAGGGAGAAAATCTCAGACACCCTGCTGAGCACAGAGCCTAGTGCTGGGCTCGATCCCACAACCCACGAGATCATGACCTGAGCTGAGACCAAGAGTCACTGAACTCACTGAGCTACTCAGGCACCCCAAGAAACCTGTTTTTCAAAACAAGGAGCTGAAGTGATTTTTAGAAGCAGTGCAGTTACAAAGCACCGAGAGAACCCACTTCATCTTTATGGGGAAGGTGGTGGGGTCCAGCGAGGTGACGAGCCAGCCCCAGGCCTTGCAGCTCTGGACAGCTGGAGCCCAAGTTGCTGGAAACTACTTCAGAGGGGCCATGAGAGGCAGGGTGGTGGTGCCCAGGCTGTAGGTCTAAGCAGGAAGGAGGGATTCATTTTCTATCTGACTGATAAGACTCCTTCCAGTACTCCCTCCAGAGTCACTCTTAGGTCCTCTCAGACCCTGCTCATTTGTAAGCCTTACGGGCTCAGATCTGTCTGTCTGGTGCCCTCCCCAACCCTCTACAGGTTACCCTGAATTCCAGCTTAGTTCCCTCCAGCCATGTTCCCTCATCTTGGGGTCTGGCCCTGACAGCCCCAATTCCCAGATATTCTGAGGAGATGGGGCGTGGGCACTAGGCCTCCTCCAGAGTGGGGGAGGCTGAGCTGTGAATTTTTTTTCTGAAAGACTCCGCAGTACTCTTGCCCAAAGTGCCCATGGTTCCTGGGGGAGCTCAGAGGCAATTCTCTGCCCCTCCCTCTCCCCACTGCCCTGAGGACAAGGTTTCTTGTCCCTAGAGCCCTCTACCTCCCAAATCCTGGATGGCCTAGAGGAGATCTGTCCAAGCCCCAATCTGACCATGTTGCCTGCTTCACACACACTCACTAGGCTCCATGTAAGCCTGCCTCACCTCCGCGTACCAGCATCGCCTGCTCCTGGGACTGTCGTGTTCACCTACGTAGTAGTTTGTGGAGAGGGGCTGGGGGCAAAGAATGGGTTCAAATCTGGGGTCCAGCACTGGCCAGCTAAGAGCCTCTGAATAAGCTTCGTGGTGTGGAGCCTCTGTCATTTATTTCTTGTATGGAAAGGAGTATAGGCTTGATAACAATGGTGATGCCTCCCCAGAGCTGTTTGAGAATCCATAGACAGTATGGGAACACATACTAGAAATCCCAAGGACCTTACAGGAATGCATACTGGAAATCCCAAGGATGCAAACATACAGATGTTTGTTCTTCTTTGCCCAGTCATCTCTGTTCCCCTACAGGGGCAGCTCCTGCGGTGAGGTTCTTCCAGCCCAGCAGCTCCCGCCAAGACTCTGCTGCCATAGTCCAGCAGCTGTGCTCGCCTCAACCCCCTCCCACCACTAATAAGCAGTGTGACCTGGGAATACCACCCAATCTCTTTGTGCCTGCCTTTCTTCCTCTGTACACAACATCGTAATATTCCTTGGGTTACCAGGATCAGAGGGGTCAAAACATGGCAAGTTGCTGGCCAGGGGTTTAAAGGGAGGGAGGGATGAATAGAAGCATAAGGGATTTTTAGGGCATTGAAACTATTTTATATGATAGTGTAATGCTGGAGGCAAGTCATTATACATTTGTCCAAAACGCATACAATATAACACAAAGAGCGAATCCTAATGTAAACTAGGGGCTTTAGCTAGTAATGATGTGTTAATTTGGCCTGTTAGTTGTAACAAATGAACCACACTATGGCAAGATGTTAATAATAGAGGAAATAGAGGGGCGGGGGTGAGGGGTAAATGGACATTCTTTGTTCTTTCCACTTATTTTTCATAAACCTAAATTCTCAAAAAAATCTATCATAATAAATCTATTTAATAATAATCTATTATAATAAATCTATTATAAATAAAAACAACAACAACAAAAAACCATGACAAATAGCGAGCCTCCTGAACAGTGTGAAGCCTTGAATGTTTCCTGGTGTTACCATCCCATCACCGTCCGCACCTCGTTGCTGCACCTGGTCGCAGGACTCAGAGCCCAGGGCGCTCGCTCCCCGTGCACGCACCCCCAACAAGTGCAGCTGGCACTCTCCCACTGCCAGGCCTCAGCAACGGGTCCTGGACTCAGACCAGAAGCCCAGGGATTTCTGAGGTGAGGGCGCCACCTGCCGGCCCCGCTCAAGCCTCCCCTAAAAGGCCATGACCCCTGGGTCTGCGGTGTTGTCCTTGAGGCCGGGCTCGGTTTCCACGAATCCGCGAGTCCCTTGCCGCGTCACTCATGCAAACCACCTGTGTCACGTAGCGAGGTCCAGGCTTGTCCCCAGTAACGACACGGCGAAAGTCAAATCTCGTGACTTTATTACGGAAAAGTCCCCAAAGCGCTGGACGCTTCTCTGAATGGACATCTCAGAGGACCCAGTCCTGCTTCTGGGGTAGCAGAGAGCGAGCAGGACAGGGGCGCGGACCGCGCAGGTGGGAGCAGCCGGACTCCCCAGTCACCTGTAGTCGACTTCTTGCTTTTGGCGCCAGCTCAGGGTTGTCACACGAATTCAAACGTTTAACGGTGTGCCAGGCGTTTGCCTGACACTATTCTGAACATCTTACTGGGGTTAACGAATGTAATCCTCCCGAGGAACATACGAGGTAGGTACTATCATGGTTCTTCCCTCATTGTACAAGTAAGACAGCGGAGGAACAGAGAGGCTGAATGGCTCACCAAGGTCACACAGCCAGAGAAGGGGGGGGGAGCTGCCATTGAATGTCCAGAGTCTGTGCTGTGTGATCCACCCGTCAGGCTGCCTCTACCTCTACTTTCCTCATCTGAGAAATGGGCATACCAATTCATCCCTGCCTTTCCTGGCTGGCTGTGGCTAGAATATAAGCTGCGAGGTGAACATGCCTGGTCAGTTCTACAGGATGGGTCGCAGGTGTGAGCCAACCCCGGGCCTCGCGCGCCCCGGACGCGTGTCCCTGCGTCAGGGCCTAGGGCTGCAGCTCGTACTGCTGCTCGGTGGCTGTGTGGAAGTCCTCGAGCACTGACTGCAGGAACTCAAAGGTGGGCCGCTCCTCTGGCCGGCTCCTCCAGCACTCAGCAATGACACCGCGGTACAGCTCCGGCGGGCACGAGTCCGGCCGCGGCATGCGGTAGCCGCGCTCCAGGCTGCGGATGACCTCGGGGTTGCTCATTCCTGCAGGCGGAGGGGACGCAGAGCGCGGCTGAGGGGCGGCGGGAGCCCGTGAGGCCCAGACCACCGCATCCTCCCTCGCAGGTCACTGGGCTGCCCAGCTGGTGCCCCTGAGAAACAACCCTTTATTTACATGTCATTCCTCCGAGAACAGCTGGAGGGGAGGCTTGGGTTGTCTCCTTAGTGCAGGCAGTTCCTCTGTGTGTGGGACCCTGGCTTGCTTACCTGCCATGGGCACACAGCCCAAGCCCGTCCCTTGCTGGCCAGGTGCTCCGTGAAGATGCACCAGCCCGCGGAGGGAGACCGCTTGGCTGAGTTGGCCAAGCCCTTTAGCGGCCCAGTGGGGTGGGGGGAGGGCTGGGAAGTTGTACAGTCAGAACACGGCTTCCGGAACTACACCCAAGGTGCAAGGCCAGAGGAGAGACAAGCTGTCCTCAAGTGAGAACCAGTTTGGAGTGAACTTGAGTTCAGACACTGACCTTCACTTAATTCCTGGTTTGGGGGTTTACTGACCTCTCCTGAATGAAGGGGCACAGCCCTGTTGCCAAAGCAATGTTGAGGAAGGGGCACAGAGCCTCTGTCTCCAGAGTGACATGCATGAGTCTCTGTTCCAACTGCGGGACCCCATTCTGACATAGATGTGGGCAGCTCCAGGCACCAAGGATGGGATATCTGTCATTGCAGTCATTTCTGAAAGGTAGGGAACCCATCTAATCACTGCGGGACCAAGCCGCCTACCTGGATAGGGTACACGCCCATAAGTGACGATTTCCATCAGGAGGATTCCAAACGACCACACATCTGCTTTGATGGTGAACACCCCAAAATGGATGGCCTCTGGGGCAGTCCACTTGATGGGGAACTTGGCGCCTATGAGAAAAGCCACAGGCAGCTTTGTGAGGCCATGACAGACTGTCCCTATGCACCTTCCCTCCCCCTTTTTAGCAGGCCTTGGACCACCATCTCTGGTTGTGCTTCCAGAGAACCACTAAGACCCACTAGAACACATGAGTAGGCATGTTGAAGACTCTAGGGGTGCACAGCCCTAGAGTGCTTCCAGAGATGCTTCCAGAGAACCACTAAGACCCACTAGAACACATGAGTAGGCATGTTGAAGACTCTAGGGGTGCACAGCCCAAGAGACAACCTCTGTCACCCTGTTTGGGTCTTGGTTCCATGGGCTTCACAAGGCAACCCATATGTGTTTCCACCTGGGACAGAAGAGTTATTTCCACCTCACGTGTTTAATAACAGAAATCCATAGTTTGGGCAAGTCATCTTAACTGGTCCCTGCCTTTTAATCCCTACCTGCAAAATGGAACTGATGACAAGGGACTTGTGTGCTACCTAGGGTCACGGTGAGGAGGGCATTCCAATCACGCTGTCCCGTGAAGCCCCCTGGGAAGCTGCAGCCTGGTCAGCATGTAGAGTAGACAGCATACAGCTCAGCATGGGATTACCTCCTTCCTTGCCCTGCTTTCTCGGTTTCCCCAGCCAGCCTGAAGCTTCCTCAGGGAACAAGCCCTATTGATCCTTCTCCTGTGCCAACTGATTAATATGCTCAGCTAATATTGCTTGTTAGCTTACTTGATACATGTATTTGACCATTTTAAATCTTCTCATGAAGATTTTTTCTTTTTCTTTTTTTTTTGTCTTATGAAGAAAAGCAGAATGCTCTGTGGAAACCCTAATTCAGGTATAAGCATTTACTGCCTGCTCATGCTTCAAAAAAATGTTTTCCATAGTGTGTTCTGAGAAACCCTACATCTGTGGGAGGCTTATAGAAGCCAAGTGAAAAAAGTACCTTGGGCTCAAATTAGTTTTGGAGAGACAGGTGAAGCAAATATATGCTGTTTCTTTGCTGCAGGACTTGTCAGTGCCTTTCATATGTTGGTGTGCACCAGGAATCTCCAAAGAGGGTCAGAACAACCTATGCAGCATCTCCAAACCTACTTCATCACAAAACCATTCCTCATCAGACACTAGTGAAGCCCCTTTACAGAAACGCTGATCTACCTGGGAGTGAGGCCAGAATTGGGAAAAAACAGAAAGCTCTTCTCTGAAGTGTCAAGGAGAAGCACAAGGGGGTTTAGGGAGTTGGGGAAGGTAAGGCCCAAGGTCTCCCTTGTAGATGGGGGCTCCGCCCACCTTCTTGAGCGGTGTATTCACTGTCAATGATGCGGGCCAAGCCGAAGTCCGCGATCTTGCAGCACAGGGTCTCAGACACCAGGATGTTGGCTGCTCTCAGGTCACGGTGGATCGAATTCATTTGCTCGATGTACGCCATTCCTTCGGCAATCTGAGGGAACAAGCCACACAGTGAAGGACAGCGCAGGGACCTCCAGGCAAGGATGGAGCCAACCAGCATGCCCTGCAGAGCCGCTATCAGGAGAGGAAGGACCTGCCCACCTATCTGGAGGGCCGGTCCTCACCCCCTCTTAGCCTGGAAGGGGCAGGAACACTTGGAGGTCTGTGTTTGTGTTTGTTAGCAGATGCATAGGGGACGAGGAGTGCTGCTGGAGAAGGAGAAGGAGCAGATTCCTGAGTGGAGGAAACTGGCTTCCACCACTCTTCAGCTGAATAAGCCATAGACCGCAGCCCTCGAAAAGCCCAGAAAAGCAGAGACATGGATATCAGAGCCAGAGCTGCCTGAACCCCTCACCCACTTCTCTGTCCTTCCAAGTGTTTGCAGGGAAGGAAGACAGCAGAATGAAAGCAGAAGAAGGTCTTTGAAGGGGTCGGGGAAGAAAAGGTCAGGGAAGGAGGGAAGTCAGCAGCACTGTTCAAGAGCAGGGAGCCTTGGACTGGGGCTGCGTAAGCTCTCTGAGGGGTCTCGGTCCTGACCTGCAACATGAGGAAAGGGGTCTCCAGGGTGCGGAGTTGAGGTGGGCATTACACAAGACATGTGGCCAGGTGGCTAACGAGGCCCTCAGAGGGCATGCGCAGAATTCCAGTGGACCAGAGGCCGTTTCTGTCCCCCATCACCACCACTGGGCCAGGAATAGCTGCTCATGTGGCACTTGTGTCTTGTAGTCGAGGAAACCCATGGAGGCTTTATTCTTCTCAGTCCCGCTTGATGGATGAAGGAACCGGGGCAGAGCATAAAATGCCAGTGTACCCCCAGACCAGCGATGGCAAGAAGGCAGCACTGGACTTCATCCTACTTCTCCGTAAGCGTCCATCTGCCCTGGTTTATTCATGAATCCATTCACTTCGTCATTCATTTATTCCTTTGCTAAATCATACATTTATTGGGATGTTACTGTGGGGGCTAGAAAGCTGAATACCAAATATCTTGGATCTGGATAACATTTACCAGCACTCCTCCCATTAACAAATGCGTGCTGAGAAGTACTAGAAATCATACCAAAGGTGGGGGGGTTTGCGGGGGAACCAGATGGGCTTTCAAGACGACTACACCACACGCGGTGCTAACTGAAACTCATGCAGAAAGTGTTCTCTGCCCCTTTCCCATCCAGGGAAATCTGAATTGAATTTAACTTGGGTCTTGAATGTCGGTTAGGATTTTGCCCAGGCATTCTGGGTGAAAGGGGCAGCCTGAGTGAGGGCTCAGGGGTGTGACAGGACATGGGGGGGTGCTGTGGGGCTGCAAAGTAGGGCACATAGATGACGGTTATAGGCGGGATTTGCATTTCATCCTGCAAAGCAGGAAAAGGAGTGCCCAGAAGGGTCGTGTGTGTGTGTGTGTGTGTGTGTGTGTCCACACACGTGTTTGCTGAGACGCAAGCATGACTAGAATGGGGTGTAGAAGCTGTTCACTTGGAAGGTTCTGATTTTCTGGTTTCCTAACCCTTAGATTCTTGGCCACCCCTAGGTATAAATGCAGGTGGCTTTTCATATCCTTTGCCCCTGGGAAGACCCAAGATTTCCCCAGGAACTGAGAAAGAGACAGGGGAGAGTGAGAAAGGCGAAGAAAGAAAGAAAAAAGGGGTGGCCACTCTTATCACTGTTTTGTGGTTTGAGGCTGGTTACCAGTGTTAATTTTCCGAGACCACTCAGCACCCTACCCAAACCCAGGTGCGCTAACCTTAGTGGAAAAAGGGCATGGTGGCATCAGTTCCTGCACTGATACTAATAACAGATAATACCAGACAAGGTGGGGATGGGGTGGTGGTGTGGGGTGAGGGGGAGGTTTCCTCTCTGGAGGCGGATGTGTGTGTGTTTCTGGGTCTCACCGGCTGACCACAGACCAGAGCTCTTCTGCTGAGAGTTCCAGTTTTAGCAGACACACACACTCACGGCCATCAGGTGTGTTTCCCTGCCAGTTAGAACCCTCAGCTAACATCCCCGGGGAGGAACGACCCCTTCTCTCCCTTTTGCTCTTCACCTCATGAAGCCTGGACTGTGATTCACCTGCTGGAGGAGGCATTTGTGGGCATAATCTGAGGAAGAAAGGAGGTCATGACACGCCTGCCTACACTGTCACATGGAATTCAGGTGAACTCTCCGGGTTCCCCACACCATCCGTTCTCCTTCTCTTCAGGAATAATTGGACTCACCTCACTTCATCCCAACGGCCCAGAATAAAGACTGCATTTCCCAACCTCCTTCGCAGCCTGGGTGTGGCCAGGTGACATGATTGGGGGCAAGGAAAGAAATGTCAAAGTAAGGATAGTAGGTGACTTCAGGGACATGTCTCTAGAAGGAGGAAGGTGGGAAGCCTGAGTGGCTCAGCTGTTAGAAGGGAGAAGGTGGGCTTAAATGACATGCTAAGTGCCGAGCAGATGGAAGAAATGTGGGTCCCTGTGTCTTTGGGGGAAAGACCCACTTACTTGCCCCCACACAGAACACTTCTGGATATTTACAAATTTAAACCGTTATTACTCTGTGTTTTCTGCCCTTCCCAGCCCAGCCTAAATTGAGTGGCTACAACCTCTGAATAGTCAGTTTCATGAAGCCACAAGGCACAGAGGAGAGGGTGGGGTTCTGAGTCCACTTGGTCATAACTACTCTTGGGCTTTGCTATAGTTGATAGCTCACAAACCTGGGCTGACATGTCGATCAGTCTGGGGAGGGACAATCTGCTACCTTCATCTGTCTTCAGGAAATCCAGCAAGCATCCTAAGGAAAGAGAAGTTGCAACCGCTCTTGTGCAAAATGAGCCAACCCCGGCTGTGCCGGTCCCTCCCATGTGAGCACTGCCCCCAACCTGGTGTCAGGAAACATGGGGCACCCTGTCAGATCTCCGGTACACAGAGAACAAAACCACCCACAGCTGCAGAGTAGAGTGCTTTCTGCTTTACAGAAATTCTAGTCTCGGTCATCAGAGCATCCCAGGAGGCAGCCAGTGTGCTCCCAGCTGCTCAGAGGAAGTTCAGTTTCTGCAAGGGTCAGAGCCACCCAGCTGGAGATCCAGGAGCAGAACCTGATCTCCCGACTCTGTATCAGTGCCTGTTCCTGGCATGATGTCCCACAGTGTCTTCCTGTCCCCTTCACCCTTTGTTGGCAGAGATTCTGTCTCTGAGGACCAAGGGTGCAAAAAATGCCAGCACGGAGACCCCTGCCTCCTAGGGTTTGGTGCGGGGGACAAATGCATCTCCACTGTGACATCTAAGAACTGGGAGGGATGGTCACCTGAGGGGGCATTGAGTTCCCAGCTCAATGTGGGGCCCCCTTGAGGATGATTTCTAAGGAGTTAGGTTAACATGGCAGGTTAGGATCCTACAGAAGTGTTGGGCAATCAGGGTCACAGGAAGAGTGGGAAGGAGCTCACAGGCTGACCCCCACCCACTGCCCCATGAGATCTTGGCTTCACTGTGGACTTCCATGGCCAGCTGGCCTGATCTCTCTTTTCACCCATGATGTCATTTATGGTTTTCAGAAGTCCATGGCTAGTGAGTGGCAGAACTGGGACCAGAACCATCTCTGGATGCCCAGTCGAGCACTCTTGGCAGTGCTCTGCCCTCCCTGGTGAGCATCAGACAGTGCTGGGCATAGAAGGTGCCCTCCAAAAATGTTGCCTGAAGTGTGTCTGAATGGGGACACAGCTCTGAAAGAACCACTGACCCATATTTTCCCCACCATCCTTCCTTCCTGCCCCTCAGTCCCATGGAAAACCTTAGATCTGTAGGATATTGGCTAATTGGTGGGGCCCATGACCCAGGGATACCCCACGGAGGTCCGCTCACTGGCAGACCCACTGCAGCAGATCAGCCTCAGCCTTCTGGGCTCCTCATGCCTTGACCCTGCCCCTCCCCACCCCTGACTGACGATGCAGCCCCATGCAGGGCACCACCTCTGGCCATGTACTCGGTCACGATGTAAATGGGCTCCTTGGTGACCACGGCATAGAGACGAACTAGCCTCTCATGCTGGAGAGTTTTCATCATGTTGGCCTCTGCCAGGAAGGCCTCCGGAGACATGGTTCCCTCCTTTAAGGTCTTGATGGCCACTTTCACATTGTTCTTGTAATAACCTGAGCCGGGTCAGGGAGAGAATAAAGAAACCATTTAGAAGACCTGGACACTGTGGGAGGTGATCACTTCACTAAAATATCTATAAGCTCCCAGGAGCCACCCTTATTCTATAGGTGGAGGACTGAGGTCAGAACTGCCCGCCTAGGATGGAGCCCTGGGCTCGGATGTTCAGGTCCTATAGGTGACAGATGAGCTGGCTTTTCCTGTAGGACGCCAGCCTATCTCAGCCTCTTGTGCCCGACTGGAGCCTCAGGGAGTTGAGAAACTTCCCTGCCTGGAGGGAGGCTGTTTTACCTCCTCGCCCCTGCGCCAGGTCTGTCCTGGTGTGTCGCGTCCCTTCTGCCCTTCCTATAGCCTGCTCCTCTCCCGACGTGAGTCTCTTCTACCACACGATACCTTCGGCCTGGAAATGGGCATCACAGCCCATGGCAGCACTGCCGAGGAGGCAGAGGTGGCTTGTAGACCTCTTTCCCTCCTTTCTGTGCCCTGCAAGTTTCCTTCCCCTGTACCTCCATCCCCCACCCACATTTTCCTCCAACCACGTTCTCCTCCATCAAGCTCCCCCATCCACCCTGAAAGGTAAAAGATAAAAAATAATTGACACACCCTTCTCAGGAGATCTTTGCAAGGACCTATGTAGGGCTCCGCACATAGGTGTTTCAGGCATCAGTCCCGGTTGCTGGAGGAGGGTTTGGGGACACAGGTGGATCTCATCTGGGGATCATGCCCCAGAGCTATGGACTGGTCCAGGAATAAAATAAAGCACTGCCTTTCATAGTCTGCTAGTGCTCTTGGTGAGTACAAGAGTGGTCGTCCGCTACACGTACAGGGACTGGGGCGCTCAGTGACCTCGCTTGTCACCCAGCTACAAGCAGTGGCTTGGTCTATTATTAGACTTCTGGAGCTCCTGGGTCACCATTGACCATGTTGAACAGGTCATTTCCATCTGGCAAACCAAAGCTAAGAGGATTTAGCCAGATGTTCAAGTTCACAGACCAGTCCATCCATGGCAGACTAGCCCCGGGCAGTGAAGAGTGAGGGAAGGAACCAACCAAGGTGTTGGGAGAGCTGGAGTCTGTTCCTACTGCACCACCATGGTGTCCTGACAGTGGAGGCCAAGTCACTGCAGTGTCTTAGGCTTGCCTTCATTACCTCATCTGTGAAATGGGTACCATCGCCTCTGGCCCTTCTCCCAAACAAGCTTTCTGGGGAAGCACAATACAGTGTGCATATCCCGAGCCTTCTGTGCTTCAGGACACAGGGCAGGGAGAGAGAGGCTTCTGGCCACATACTCACCCATCCAGACATCGCCAAACTGCCCAGACCCGAGTTTCCTGACCAGCTTGAGAGACTGCCGGGGGATTTCCCATTCATCCTGGGCCCAGGGGTTTTGGGGAGCCAGACTCACACAGGGTTGGGTCAGCCTCTGGCATAAACCATCCCCTTTCTCTGCATTAGGGAAGAAGAGATGGAGCTGGAGATTACCAGAGTAGCCTAATCACAGGTCTCCCTCGGGAACCATATCCTTCCCAGCTGTGTCCCTTTCTTGTTTTTGCCAACCACACTCCCATGTCCAAGTACACATATGCCTGTGTTCACATTTGCTGTACACACTCTCTGCTATTTGCATTCATTTTGCGTAAAGCAAGGCATGCTGTCATTGACCTCCTCTAAGACTGAAAATCCTCGTTATGCTCCAAGTGGTCACACGCTGAGTGAGCCAGTAGAAGGGATTAGGGAAATCGACTTTGAATCACTGTGCCGATACTTGCCCAGCTTTGGGATAGCCCCCTCCCCTAAGATGGCACCAGTGATTCACATGATCTTGAGATCTAGTGATAGATCGAAGGGCTCCTCTGCACCCCGGTCACATCCTCCCCTCTTACGAGAATAATGCTGCACCAAAGCCTGGAGTGTAGGGAAGGTGATGCGGGGGGAGATGTAATAGCCCCCTTCATCCAGGGAGCGGATCTTGTAGTGTTTGATCATCTCCCCCTGGGTGGTCACATCCTTCACAGTCAAGGAAAAGGCACCTAGAGGAGTAATAAAGATACAAGGCATACAGAGGGGAAAATCAGGGTTGATATTTGGGCTTCATTTCAAAACCACCCAAATTCTGCCCTCCACTTTAACTCTTCCCACCATAAGTTACCTTTCTGTCATCTCAACCTCAGCCCTCCAGAAAGCCTTCCCTATCCTCGCCACCCAACTCAGACCTTGATGTTTCCCTCCAAGCCAGGGAATCCCAGAACTCTGAAGCAAACATGCTGCCCCCTACTTGGACATCTGGTCATCCAGGGACCCCCCTTTGCCATGGACTATTTATTGAGAAATGTAGAGTTATTGAAGGAACTAGAGGATTGATTGATTCCTGGATTCATTCAACTCACTCATTCTAGCTGAAAAGGCTGGCGCTGCCCCCACAAGGAATAGCAAACACCAAACTTAAGCACTCATGTCCGTGGAAGAGAATATAATAACCTATTTCCCAGGAATTCTGTTCAAATTCATAAACATCTCTGTACCTTGTCATGTATATTACTGTCTGCCTGCAGACAAGGATAGCAGAAGCTAAAGGTTAAGAGCAATTTAGGAGGCAAGAGTTTCCACTGGAGAAACGTCTTTCCACGACTTGATGTTCTCATAAAATGTCTCTGTCCAGCTCTCTGGGTAACACGCCCGCTACTCTTAATGGGAAGATGAGGAAACTGAGGTCAGGAAGGGGAATGCTAGTGGCCGGCTGAGGGTTCCCCGCTCCTAGAGGAAGCTTTTACAAAGCTCCACCGCTAGGTGTCAGGCTCGGACGCCTCTTCTTCTGGGTGTGCTCGCCTGGTTTTTCCGCGGTGCTGTTTGTCTCCCTCGCAAACCACCTTTCCCTCTCCCCTCCCTTAGCTATTGCGCCTCTCATCACCTACTTACAGACCATGCAAGATGTGTGTGTGCATTTTGCTGTCTCCAGGCCCATCCCACGTCCGCGACCGCAGCTCCACCCTGCTCGCTGCAAACTGTCTCCCCTGCCTTGCCCAGGTAAGTGCAACCGGAGAGTGGCTCTAATGAGTTCATCGAACCTTGCACCACCCCGGTAGTGAGGAAGAGGGCCTTTCTTCCCCCCTCCTCTTTTTTTTTTTTTTTTTCTTTTCAGCTGGACATCGTGTAGGCTGCATCATAAGAAGCCTAGGAGACCCTGCTCTCTTCCCCACGATGTTGCTACCGTTGCTCATGATTTAGGGCTTCCAGCTTG
Source organism: Mustela erminea (assembly GCF_009829155.1). Classification (NCBI taxonomy): domain Eukaryota; kingdom Metazoa; phylum Chordata; class Mammalia; order Carnivora; family Mustelidae; genus Mustela; species Mustela erminea. The sequence continues at coordinate 12,600,307 of NC_045615.1, forward strand.
CTTGGGGTTCATCCAAGGGCCTGTCCCCCATTTCTTTTCACAGTTTAATATTCTTCTTATTGTTATTCCTCCAAATACTTTCAACTGCTGGTTCAGGGCTCCCAGAGATTGAGATTTAATGCCCGCAGAACTGTCTGCCTTCAGACTGGAAACTAGCTGATCCTCACCCAGGTACCCATAAACAGAGGTTTGAGAGGCTAAGAGACAACAGAGGCAATACGGAGTGAGAATTCATTTCCCCAGCTTCTGTGGGCAGCGTTCCTTCCCTGTCTTCCATCCGCTGGCTGCAGTTTTCAGATGCAGAGGGAGGGCACTTGCTTCGGAGTTCTGAGGAGCATGTGTGCAAATGTGTCTGTGTCAGTCTGTGTGTGTGGGCTTGATGATGCTGGGGCAGTCCTGCAGCCCTGCCTCCAACTGGCCAATTTCCAGCTTGGACTAGCTTCCCCATGGTGGGCAAGGACAAGAGGGGTACCCCCACCTTTAGAGAACCCCTTCCTCCATCCTGAGGTTGGGGGGGGTCCCTCTTCCAGAGGGCACCTTAGCAATAGACAATGACTAAGACATCATGTCCAGGGCGAAATCACATGATTCTGGGACTTGTGTCAACATAGGAGGGGTGGATGGGAATATACAGAAAATAGGATTGACTGAGAGATCACTGTCCAAGCAGAATGTGGGCACAAGGGGTTCCATTATACTATTCTCTCTACTTCTGTACATGTTTGAAATATTTTCTAAAAACAAAACAGGTATGTCATCTCCAGTGATTCCCATATCGCTTCTTGGCCAAAGGTGCTTTGCCATTAAAATGGAATAGTGGCAATATGGCAATATCCATATATAGATATATATGGATTTAATTCATCCACTGGTACAGTTCCGGATATTTTATATAGAACACCCAACTGACCAATGCACCCCCCACCTCCTCAACCTGGCCCTGACCCTTTGAAGGGCGGGGAGGCTTCGGGATCTCCCCTGAGCTTCCCAGGGTATAATGAGCAGCTCTCTTTGTCCCTTGTTTGCTGCTCTGGGGCTTCCGCTCGCTGTGGTTCTCAAGCTGTGTTGGAGCTGGAGGACGAGGCTGGCGGGGTGCTCCCACTAAGCAGAACCTCTCTCTCCTCTCATTGCCCCAGCCACAGGGAACCAGCTTGCAGCCCAGCCATCATCTCTTCCCTTCCTCCTCTGATGTCACTGTCACCACCTCTCCTCCAGTTAAAAATTGGCCACAAGGACGTAAGAGGTCCTTATGTGCCATGTCATGATGAACAAAGGCTTCCTTCATCTTACTCAGGGATATTCGCCTCCATCAGCTCACGACAGGCCAGCCGGACACACTGTAGACCTTGTAAAGTCTCTTAGATGACTTGGGCTCTGATCCTCTGATCTCTGTTCACTGTTGGCCTCATGGGAGTCATTTCTTCCCTTAGGGACTCAGTTTCCTCATCTTTCAAATGGGGCTATTGGCTCAGCATCCCAAAGATGGCAAATATGTACCAGGAAGCATATATAATAAGGTCCAGAGCAGTCCGTTCATAATAGCTGCAAGCTGGAAACAGCGTATGTCTCCCAACATCAGAAAGGAGGAACAGCTTACAGAATATTCATATGCTGGGTTCTGTAGAGCAGTGAATGTGAACGGACCACTGTCCTCAACAACATGAGGGTACCTGTTACGAGCTGAATTGTGTCCCTCCCAAATTCCTATATTGAAGTCCACCAGTAGCTCAGAATGTGACTCTATTTGGAGATGGGAGCTTTAAAGAGGTAACTACTGAAGTCATTGGTGGGGAGACAGGTTGACTAATCCAACATGACTGGTGCCCTTATTAGAAAAGGAGATTAGGACACAGACTGAGGACAGACCAGGTCAGGAGGTCTGTCAGGTAGAAGGTGGCTATCTACAAGCCAAGGAGAGAAGCCTCAGAAGAAACCAATCCTGCCGCCAACTCTATCTAGAACTGCCAGCCTCCAGCACCATGACACAGTTTCTTTCTGTGAAGCCGTCCACCCCGGTTTCTGGTACTTTATGACAGCAGGCCTAGTAAATTAATATAACAAACAATGTCAAGTGGAAGGGACAAGACATATAAAAATAAAAATAGTATGGTTCCACTTGCATCAAGTTGAAGAATACAGGAACCATGGGTGGTGAAGCCATAAGGAAAAGCAAGAAAGGATTTCCCTAAGAGTTGGGGCACCTGGGTGGCTCAGTTGGTTAAACATCTGCCTTCAGCTCAGGTCACAATCCCAAGGTCCTGGGATAGAACTGGCATTGGGCTCCCTGCTCAGTGGGGAGTCTGCTTCTCCTTCTGTCCTTCCCTTTGTTTGTGAGGGCTCTCGCTCTCGAATAAATAAATAAAATCTTTAAAAAAATAAGAAAAAGAAAAGAGAATTTCTTTAAGAGTTGAGATAGCCATGATTTCTCTTGGGGGAGGGGTGGGTAGGTTGAGTCACACAAGTGGAGTGGTGAGAAGGGCTGTGGATGTCTGGAGTGTTCGCTCTCCTGTGGCTGCACAGGTGTTTCCTGTAATTATACCCTCACTTATAATTTATGCAAGTTTTGTATGCTTTATATGTTGTAACAAAGGGAACTTTAAGAAGGAAAGAAGAAGAGAAAAACAAATGAAAGAGAAAGAGAAAGCCCGGTGGCCTGCGGGCGGTGGCAGAAATGTTTTGGTCAGTCGGGGGGTTTGAATCCATGCGTGCTCCCCATTCTCCACAATGGCCACCCCAGTCTTTCATACCCAGCCACGGGCCTTTCTCCAAACTCTGTCACCTTCCAGGTGCCTGTAAGTGCCTTGGCTGAGATGATTTCTAAGGGGTCTATGGGCTCCCAAATCCTTTGGTTCCAAAACGTGGCTCTGGGTCTCTCCCTCTCTTCAGACCTCATCAGCCTCAGTGTCCCCACTGAGCCAGAGACGATGCACAGTGGCCTGGGCGGGAGCAGCTCTCTAGCTGCCTCTCCTACCTGCACCCTGTTCATGTCCAGCCCAGCACATAGAGACCTGTTGGCACCAGGTTGGCACTCAGCTTCTGGACACTAGATGGGCTGGCTAGGCAGGGCCTGAACTGAAAGGGAGACAGGAGGCCCGGAAGCCTCTAGGTTCCCCCTGGCTGGCATTCCCAGAAGCATCCTCAGGGGTGGGGGGGCTTCCTGGGGACTGCACAGGAAGGGTACACTGGGCACCATGCTTACCTTTGTTGGTTTCACTCTCTCTGATAAGAAAGGAGCCCGCCTTATTGATTGGAGCCAGAAGCTGCCTCTCAGCATCTTTCCGGCTAATTGATCTAAAGAACCATCTGGGAAAGAGAAAAGGCAGGCAGACCTCAGAGGCCGAACATACTCCTTGGAATACTCTTATCCATGCCCCCCTTCTAAGCTGTACACTCCCCTGCCCCCCAAAATAGCGTTTTCCTGTTTTCAGGTTAACCCTGAAATCACAACACTCCTCACATCTTGATTCATGAAATGCCCTTTGGCCCCTGGGCCCCCTCTTCTTTTTACTTCCCATCAGCGGATGGACTTACTGCTTTCTTGAACTGAGAACATTTCTGGGTGCTCTTTGTTAATTCTACTCTGGGAAAATGTACCCAACCACCTTCCCTCAAAGCAGCCCCTCCTTGAGGTCAAGTCTGAATTCCTGAATTCCACAAAGTGCTGAGACCCTCAGAGCACAGATTCCCGCCATGTTCCTCTCAAGCAGGGACCAATCAGTGTGGAAGTTAGTGTCCATGACCCCACACACTCTTCCAGGGAGAGGTGCAGGCCTGGCAGTGCCAGACAGAGAATCCTCCCAAGGGCGACCATCGCTGGATGAGGGATACCAGGTAAGGCCACTAACCCAGTTCCAGCACTTTGCTCACGAGTTTAACAGACTCTCAGCTCTTTCAGGGAAAAAGCCCCATCCTACTCATTTCTACAGCTTTCTCCACATGTGGACAGAGTCAGAGTCTGGGTTCTGTTTGTTCAGTGCATGTTGTAGGAGGGAATGAGTGACTGGTTCTGTGCAGAAGTGGGTTATGAGGGTTCTGAGGAGTACTGCTTTCTGGAGGCCAATTCTGAGCGAGGCCACCACGCTGTGAGTACCCGAGTCCTGCCCGTCGGAGGCCCTGGAGGAGATGGAGCTAATCATCGTGCCTCAAGGTTAGCTTGCAAGGTCATGGGCCTGTAGGGACATTTACATCCAAATAAATCAGGGGAGGAGCAGTTCCATTTCACAGATGGGAAGAGTGAGGTGAGCACAGAGAAGTAGTTCCCTGAGCACCAGGCTGTCTGGGTCTGTGGATAATACTTCCCCAGCAGCCCCAGTTATGCCCCTTTCTAGCTCCCTCCATGCTATGCTCCCAGAGGCTCAGCTTTCAGTCCCTTTCCGACCCCTCCCTGCCCAGCAGCCCCCAGGGCAGAAGCAAAAAGTGGGCCTCGGCTTTGAAGGGCCCTCCGTGTGTCCACCTACTTTTCCACTTCCAAGGTCTCCACTCGGGCCACAAAGTTGCTGGGCACATAGCCTTCTCTTCCAGTGATGAGAGACCTGGCCAACCACCAGTCTCCAACTCTACAGAGAAGGGAAAACCAAAATGGCATAGTGACTCCTGTGGGTATCTCTGGGGGGAGCTCACAGCCCTTCCCTAACTCCGATCTCATCCCTGAGGCAGAGGATGCAGAGGGCAGATGAGAAGGAACTGGTATGAGTTGCTCAGTGGGGAGGTGCTAACTTGTTAAGCATCTCACAGACTGGTCCAGGGAGGAAGGGGTTGGTGAAGACTCCAGAGGAAGAGTTTGTCCAGACAGCCTGACCACGCCAGAGGGCCCCTGTCTTCCGTGAGTAGCCTTCCTCTTGGTTACTGGGACAGATTGAGAGTTTAGTGAGTGCGTCGGAACCAGACAGGAAAGACAATAGCAGGAGGAGAGATGCTGCCCAAAGGAGGAGCCGGGCTGCCCACGTGTGCCCAGAAGGTTCAGGCTTTTGTGCTTTGGGCTCAAGGCCATCGCGGAACTTCAAGAACAAAAGCAGAACCTCCAGGCTCCACAGAACAAGCCCGACGTTAGAGAGAGAGCAGACTTTGGAGGAGTTTCTGAGAGGGAGCCCTAGAAATTAAGTAAAGATGATTTCATGAGCAGAATCCTGTGCGAGGTTCTGGCTGGCAAGGGAGACACACAAACCTGTGGCAGAGCAGCCAGGCAAGCGCTGTGCCCATCAGGAGGGCTTCATGGAGGAGGTGATGTTGGAGGTAGTTTTGAAGGAGAAGTATGATTTTGACAGTGAAGTGGGAGATAGTGAGTGGAAGCCACCTTGTGAGAAAGACTGTGGAATGGTAGATAGAAGGAGAAAACTGGGTCAAGGTAAAAAGAAATGGTGGGTGACTGGACTGGACGGCTGGGTGGCTGTCCCACTGTGATAGGGAGCCTTAGAGTTCCCTGACCACAGGACCGCATTCCAGGAACTTACTCCTTCAGAATCTGCAGCTTCTCCCCCTTCAGCATCTGCAGGTCCCTGTCATTCACCGAGCTGTAGTCATACAGGGCCACCACGAAGCGCTCCTCTAGAGGGAACAAGGAAGAGATGTGCACCGCTTGGGCCCAGCAGAGTGAGGGCAGGGGCTGGGTGAGTCTGTGCTGTGGGCCATCTCTGGCTGTCATGAGGTCAGGAGGACACAGGGACAGAGGGGAAGCTGTGGTGTGCTTTCTCCCTCACCGAGGCAGCAGGGGAATCTCCTGTCTACCAGACTGACCTTCTAACTTTTCTGCCGGGAATAAGGACAGGCTGTCCCTAGAGTCCATCCTGTCATCCCTTCTGGTCTCCACATGAAAGCCCTAAGGCCCAGAGCTACCCTCTCAGGGACTGGCTAGCCCAAAGATTTAGGGAGATTGGCTGCACTGGGCTGAAGGCTGCCATCCCAAGTTTGGGAATGAGCGTTGGCTGATTCCTTATTGCTTCAAAGTCACATCAGCTTCCCTTCTCTTCCTCTTTGCCAGCTGCCCCTCCCCACCTCTATTCCAAAGAGGGTAGTGGTCTTGGGAATGTGGCTGCTATAACCTTGACCTGTAACTGTGGCCTTGTGCTCCTGGCAGGTGGTACCCTGACTTGCTGCTAGTCCCAGGAATGGACATCCGAATGGCCACTGCGAGTAAGGAGGTCTTTCCTGCTAGCTCTGGGGAGCCAAGAGCCACTGGAAAAGGTCACTTGGAGACCACCTCGCTCACCTGGGAGCGGATGACTCAACTTTGTCACCGATGTGTGGTGTGATGGCTAGTCACTTCCCCATGGGGGGAAGAGGGGATTGGAATAGATGACGATGCCCCCCACCTCCAGTTCTAAGATTCAAGTCTTTGCATCAAAGGTTGTTAGTTTATTGCTTTGTCCAGGGCTTCCTTGCTGGGGCCGTGAACCGCCAACCACCCCCCCGCCCCAAGTAGGAAATGAAGGATGAGCCTTGTGGTAATCAGTCGTGAGTCCCAGCAGGATGAGAAACACCAAGATGAGAAACATCTGGTTTCAGAATTTTGTTTGGGAGCTTGACAGACTCTGAGCTCTCTCAGGTTGAGGAGCCACGTCTTACTCAATTTTATAGCCTCCCCAGTATTTGGACAGAGTGGGTACTGTTTGCTCAGTGCATGCCGGGTGAGACAATGAGGGACCCAGGCTGTCAGAGCTCCTCATGCTCCTGCAAGCCAGTTCTGAAGGAAGCGACCATCCTGTGAGTCACACCCGCCCCCCCAGGCTCCAAACCCCTGACCCAGGAGGGCCATGGTCACTCATTACACAATCCCCACTGTCCTACCCACCAGAGTGGCAGTAGAGACAGGGTGAGGGAGGGTGGCGTCAGTGGTCAGAAGGCCAGCAGCAGCTTTGGAAAGTGGGGAAGTTGCGGAGAAAGATAATGCTTTCTATCTTTCTCGGAACAAACTCAGGGCAGGAGGGAATACGCAGACCCATCGGCCCTCACCCTTTGAGGGTGGGGCTTTAGAATCTTTGAAAACTTGGTTTTGGGGGCACCTGGGTGGCTCAGTGGGTTAAAGCCTCTGCCTTTGGCTCAGGTCATGATCCCAGGGCCCTGGGATCGAGTCCCGCATCAGGCTTTCTGCTCAGCAGGGAGCCTGCTTCCCCCTCTTTTTCTCTGCCTGCCTCTCTGCCCACTTGTGATCTCTGTCTGCCAAATAAATAAATAAAATCTTCAAAAAAAAAAAAAAGAAAGCTTAGTTTTGTTTTTTATGCTGTTTGTATTTATTGTAACATTTTTCTTTTTGTCTCATTTATAGTTTGTAGTTCTTTTTTGAAAAACAAAACACAAAAAAACACCCAGGCTCAGATACAGGAACTGGGTCTTGGTTCCTGGAGCCCCCCCCCCCCCCCCCCCCCCCCCGTGGGTAGCTGAAGCCTGGGGCAGAGTTGGGCCACACCCCTCGCTACGCCTGGTTTAGTTGCCTCTCCCCATAGCCTCTGCCTCTCTGACCCTGGAAGGCCTCCCATGTCCTCTCCAGGAAGCTGCTCCCAGCTGAGCCCCTGTTCTGCCTGCACAGAGCCTGGGCCCAGAGCAGATGGCCTGGAGAGCCTCGGCTTTAAAAGCAGCCCCTTCTTACCTTGGTCTGGACACGTGTCCGGAGGTGCAGGAGTCAGGTGGTTAAACAGCACCTGCAGCAGAAACACACACACACACACACACACACACACACACACACACACGCTGCAGTAGTTCCACACCCCCCAAACCCAAGGCCTGGGCTGGGAGGCTGTTGCACCTGTCACCCAGGGGCTCTGTAGGGCGTATTTCCCTAAAACTCAACAAATACATCCCTAGGTATATACCCTGTAGAGAAACTTCTGTAGTGTATCAGGAACCATGCACAAGAATGTTCCCAGCAAAACTACAATAATACATAAGAATTGTAAAAGGTGGAAATTGTCCTTAGGACTAATGACAGAAAAATAGGCAAACTGGGGCACAGTCATGCAAGGAAATGCTACGCCGCTGTGGCAACTTCTGAGCCCAGATATGCGCATCAACGTGGATGAAGGTCACAGATGTAATGGGAGATCTGACAACCACGTCTCAGAAGAATACAGGCTGTTTGATTCGATCAAAAGTTCACAACCGGCAGAAGAAACTAAACAGTCTTTGGGAGTATATGCACATGTGATGATACAAAACGGTAAGCTAAGGAATGATGGACACATTCAGGGTAGGGGCCTGGGGTGAGGGATGGACTTGGGTGGGGACAATGGTCACTGCTCCTGAAGACCATAGGGGCTGTGCTGGGTATTCATTTCATTATCCTTTTAATCTGATGGACATGTTATGAGTATTTTTTGTTTGTCTTCCATATTTATTGAACACAATTTTGAAGCAGCATTTTGCCACATGGTACATACAGTATGGCTCCATTGAAAATATAAACATGTAATATAAATAACATCAACAATAGGGTCTGGGAACAGGGGTTCTGTAGTGCTAACTCTGGGTATCGCTGGCTAGTGGGATAATGAGTGTTTATAATTTTTCTCCACAGTTAGAATATATCATATGATTTTTTTTTTTTAGAGTTAAAAACTCTGGGGCACCTGGGTGGCTCAGTCAGTTGAACATCTGCCATCGACTGGGGTCGTGATCCTGGGGTCCTGGGATCGAGTCCCATGTCAGGCTCCCTGCTCAACGGGGAGTCTGCTTCTTCCTCTCCCTCTGACCCTTGCCCCTGCTCATGCTTGCTCTCTCTCTCTCTCAAATAAATAAATAGTCTTTTAAAAAACAAAGTTTAAAACATTCCAGCCTCTATAACTTATTAGCATGTAACTTTGGCGATATTACTCAGTCTAAGTCATCGAGCCATCATTCACTCATTCAACAAGCATCTCAGTGTTCTGTGTTAAGTTGAGACACAGATAAAATGCCTTGTTTGTCTAAGAAGTGGGATTAGCAATCCTACGTCCCATCAGGTTACCGTTGGACTAAATTGATGGGCAGTTGAATGTGCCCCCCGAGGCAGAGAGCAAGAGAGCAGGTTCCAGGCATGACTCCCAACTGCCCCCAACCAAAAAGGGATAGGTGGCCAGGTGGGGGAGGGGAGTGTCACAAATAGACATCTAAAAATGCCTCTTTGGAATGTAGTAGCCTCTGTGGAAGGGTTCTAAGTGTTCTGCAAACAAGCCAGAACAGCATCTCAGGCTCCACGGGAAGCTGAGGGTTTGCTGGAGAGATGTAGCTAGTCTTAGGGTTCCTCATTCCTGGAGAGTAACTCCTTGGAAGGTGGGTAGCAGTGCTAGGAAGGGGACTGTTGTCCAGGAGCTTCTGGGTAGGGGTGGGGGAGCAGACGTTGCTAAGAGCCTCAGACCCATTCCCACCACACCCTCTTCTCGATCTTTTTGATTTCTTTTTCTCTTCAAGGCTGCCCTTGTGAAATAAGAACCGGCTAAGAATTACTGGGGACTACACATGCCCGGTTCTGTTCGAAGGGTAGTATGTTACGGAATTGCATGGTTGTATATACATCACATATTGTTACCTCCCTATCAGAAAGGCACTTCCACTATACCCATTTTACAGATGCGGAAACTGAGGCATAGGGGGGTTAAGTAACCTGCTTCAAAGCACACAGCTATTCAGGGTAAACATGGCACTCTGGCTGTTAAACATCTTCTACTATATTGCCACACCAGCATGAGGTGGCTGCCACTTTTGGTGGCAGGGGCAAGGGGCAGATTTGTCAGAGCCCTGAATTATTTAGAGATGGCCCTGGTGCTGGCTGGAGACAAGCATGTGCTCTCTGCTCTTCTTCCTCCCCCTCCCTTTCCGGCTGGGAACAGCCATCACTCACCAAGGGCGGCAGTGGTGGGGGATCTTTGCTCTGGGTGTTGACCTTCACAGGACTCCATCGGGCCTTACTCTTCTCCTTCACCTGCTTTTTGCTGCTCACCACTCCCATCCTGTCGGAGAACACACAGCAGACTGGCGACGTGAGTAGGCCTTCAGAGCCTCGGTACAGAAGAGCTCCCCCAGCCCCTTCGGGATGGCCAATTAGAGAGAAGAGGAGGAGGGATGGAAGTGGGAGGGCAATGAAAGTCAAAATCAGAACATGGAATCCGTTTAGGGGATCTGGCAGGCTAAGCTTGCATTGTCTTTTTCCCCCCAGAGCAGGAAGAAGTGGTCCAGAGAGAAGGAATGACTGGATTTAGGACACAGAGATCATCTGCCTGAGCAAACTGCCAGAAACTGCTGGGGTGGACCCCAGTGCCCTCGGGACAGGAGCCCTGGCATCCGGAAAGTGTCCGATGATGATTCTGGTGGTCTGGGTTCTAGTCTTCATTTTGCCACAGTCTGCATTACATGGGAAGGTCACGTCCCTCTCCCAGCCCGTGTAAGAACATGGCTGAGGTTCTTTCCATCTCAGATTTTCAGGTGAAAGGCTATAAATTCAGGCCCCAGGGATGGTTCAGGCATCTGAGGCCAACTGCCTCTTCTCAGGAATCTCAGAGAAACTTCCTTAGAGGTGAGAGAAATACAGCCAAGATTCTTCTTGAGTAAAGGATCATAGAGCGACAGAAGTGGGAAAGATGCTAGAGACCACAGGCAGCGTCACCAGGACATCAGCACTGCCTCCGTTCCAGGGCTGGTTCTTTAAGAGGAGCTTACACTTGACCGGGAACGTCACAAACCCTGTCTCCGTCATCCTTTCCACTTTAAAGTAAGCGTAAATAGGCGTTATCACCGTCCCAGACTGAGGTTTGACATGTTTTGTAGCTGGTTCATGGTCACTTAACCTTTGAAGAGCCAACTCTGGAGTCCTGGCTGACCACTGGCTACTCCACTCCACCTCACACCTGGCCCATCCCCAACAGGCAGACATTTAGAGGAAAGGACCTTGCCTTCCTGCTCTTGTCTGAAGGGCCGTGCAGTTGGTGGAGCATTCCTGACTGCTTTCGGAGGTGTTCACAGCATTTCTTTGATTCCAAGATGCACCCCAACCTTTTTTTTTTTCACATTTCAGTATCTCTGAAACCATGATGTGTTTTATAACTAGTGATGGTTCATAAAGTAGTTAGCAGCATCTTTTTTCCCTATGTCAGTCATACATAAAATAAATGCTAGCCTTCCAAACAGTGGTGTCTTAGATTTAATGAAATGCAGTGGTGCTTTTCTTCCAGAAAGGTGAAAGCACATGTCTCATATTACTTTTCCTCAAACTCTCCTTGAAGATAAGGAAGACTATAATAATCTTAAATACAGGACAGAGAGCCACAATAAATTATCCATGAATACTTAGTTGAGGTATGCCTTGGGTACAGGGCTTGCAATACTTCATATTTCTAAAGAATGGGACTTTTTAAATGAAATTTGTACCAAAGTTATGGGCCAACATTTCAGTTTTCAGAGATTTTTTTTTTTGGTATCAGAATTTTGCACAAGGGATTATGGGTTTTTATTAAGAATTGATACTGAGCCTCATGTCACATCAGGCTCTCTGCTCAGCAGATGGTCTGCTTCTCCCTCTCACTCTTCTTCTGTACTCTCCCTATCTCTCTCTCAAATAAGTAAATAAAATCTTTAAAGAGAAAAAAAAGAGTTGATATTAAATTTTATCAGGTACTTATTGAGTATCTTTTAATATGATAATTTAATATGTTGATGTGATGAATTCTGTTGATAAATTTTCTGCTACTGAAACTTCTCTTCATTCTGAAATAAAAGCTGTTTGGTTACAGTTCACTAGTCTTTTTGATACATGCATGGATCTTATTTGCCAATATTTTATTTCAAATGAGAATCAATATTCCTGAACGGGTTCTGTGTATGAGGAGTTAACACCAAGATAATGCTGGCTTTATAACATACAAGGGAGCTGTCCACCTTTTTCCTATGGTCTTGAACTGTTTAATAACCTTGGGACTCTCTTTTTTAAAGGCTATTTAGAACTCCAAGGGGTCCTTTTATTTTATTTATTTATTTATTTATTTATTTAAAGATTTTATTTATTTATTTGACATAGAGAAATCACAAGTAGATGGAGAGGCAGGCAGAGAGAGAGAGAGGGAAGCAGGCTCCCTGCTGAGCAGAGAGCCGGATGCCGGGCTGGATCCTAGGACCCTGAGATCATGACCTGAGCGGAAGGCAGCGGCTTAACCCACTGAGCCACCCAAGCGCCCCCAAGGGGTCCTTTTATAAAAAGTAGGTCCTTAAGTAGATTTCCAATTTCTTCTACAAGAATTTGTCAGTTCCCATTTTTCCTCTCCCTTGCACCATTTTTATGATTTATATGATTTACAGATTTTTGATTTCCTCCACATTTTCCAGTTTGTTGCCATAAAGTTTTATGTAGTATTGTCCTGTAATTATTTCAACATCTTCTCTTTCTTATGTCCTCTTTCTTTTTCCTAATATAATTAAATTAACTTTTAAAAAAAGATTTATTTATTTATTTATTTGACAGATAGAGATCACAAGTGGGCAGAGAGGCAGGCAGAGAGTGAGGAGGAAGCAGGCTCCCTGCTGAGCAGAGAGCCAGCCGAGGGGCTCTATCCCAGGACCCTGGGATCATGACCTGAGCCGAAAGCAGAGGCTTTAACCCACTAAGCCACCCAGGTGCCCCAACAATTACAATTTTTAATTGGATAAAGTTATGTGAAATTTTCTTTGACCAAATAAAGTTTTAATCTAGCTTTAAAATAATGATAAAGTAGACTGTAATCAAAACAGCATAAAATTGGAATAAGAACAGACATATTATCAATGGAGCAGAATAATAAGCATGCAAACAGATTATAGAGCATTTGGAATTGCATATATGAAAAAGATACATTTTACTTCAAAGGAGCACTGATGGTTGATTTTAATAAGTGACATTTAACAAGTGGCTGTCTACCTAGAAGAAAAAGCAATCGAACCCCTACCTCACACCATATTAAAAAATAAATTCCACATGTACTGAAAAAATATTAAAAAGTTAAAAAAAATTTAATTGAAAGAAAATTTAGGAGACTATATATATGACCCAGAGTTTGGAAATAACAATGAACAATGAAGGGTAGTCAGAAGCTGAAAGGACAAAAAGACATACTGATAGCAAAAATACAAATTTATAAAAGAGAAAGGTATTCTATAGCTAAAGAAATTATTATGAAGTCAGTACCTGAGCAATAGATTGGGAAAATGACTTGCAAGGCATACTGCAGATAAATGTGTATTTATAATATACACAGAGCTCATGTAATTAAACAAGAATATGGTCTAGCATACGACACACTCAATAAAAAAAAGGAATAAAGATTGTGAATGTCAGTTCATCCAACACAAATCCCACTAGATAAACAAACATGAAAAATGTTAAATTAAATGCAAATTAAGAAATGCAAATTAAGATAAAACATTCACATTACATCAATAAGATTGGGGAAAAAATAAAAGGAATGATAATACCAATTGTTGATGGGAAAGCAAGGGAGAATTACGTTTTCATACATTCCTGGTACAAAAGTATTTAATATAATTACTGTTCTTTCATTCATCTCTTCTTACCCATTGCATTTCTAGGATCAACCTTCAGTGAAGGCTGGGATCTTTATCTTAACTCATTTTTTAATCCAAATTGCCTGGCAAGGAGTAAGGACTTAATAGATATTTATCAGACTAATAAAATATGAAATATTACTGACTGTGTAGAAATTTTTCCAGTTTTATTAAAATTAAAGAATACATATATCTTTAAATTTACAATCCCACTTCTGGGAATCTCAGAGACTAATCAAACATCACTATGTAGGAATATATGCAATATAAAAATGTTTATTGCAGCAATACTGGTAGCTACAAAAAGCAAAACAAAAAAACTCTGCAACTGCTCACCATTTGGGGAATTGTTGAATAAATATGCACTCTAAAATCTCTAATATATTATACAACTCTTAAAAAGAATGTAATACATCTTTACAAGTGAAGCTAAGAGGACTTTTCTAGAACATGCTGTTACATGAGAAAAGCAAGATGCACAGAGGTGCATAAAATTATTCAATATTTGGAAATACCAAAGAATGAAAAAAGAAACCTCTATGCAGACACGCACACATTTTTATGTTACATGAAGAGAGGTTTAGGAGGATGAACGCAAAGTTGTTTACTTTCATTATTGGTGAGGGAGGTAGAGACAGACAAGGGAGGTGGAAAATGAAAAAAACAAAACAAAAGCAAATTACAAAAATTCTGTGTGTGTGTGTGTGTGTGTGCGCGCGCACACACGCGCGCACATATTGTGGCCCCAAAAGATATTTCTTAAAATGTTAATGTTGTTTATTTCAAGTGATAGGACTTCATGTAACTTATTACCTTCTTTCATATAATTTTACATGTTCCTTGAATTCTTTAATAGGAAGCATATATTATTCGTACCAGCAGAAAAAGAGAATACCAGTGCCTGGTCCAGCAACAGAGAGGCATAAGGCCTGGAGCCAGGGTCATCCCCAGTTCTTAAGAACAGCCACTGAGTAGCCATGAGGGCTGCCTGAGCCTCACGCCTTTCCTGACTTCTCCCGACCTCCTGGCTCAATGAAGGGTCAGCAGGCAGCAGCTTCTAGAATTTTTCCAACTTGGACTTCTGCTTCTGCCACGGCCCAAATGATCAGCCATATCTGGTCAGCCATATTGCCACCAATTTTAAACTTCCTGACAAACATTTTCGTCCACTTAAACAACATAATTGAATGTTTAAACAACTTGACAGAAAGTAAAATTCCTGAAATCAAATTACCCACTACTCGTACTTCTTTGTCCTTCACCTCCTTAGCGGTGTATATACAGATGACTTTCCACGGTTTCTGTGCATACATAGGTTCTCTATGGGTCCCTCTACCCCAGTGACTCTGACTGGGGACTAGAGCTACTCAGGAGGCCTTGTGACGACTAGAGCTGTGTCTGGGGGCTGGGGCTGCCCCCCTGCTGTGATATTTTAACAGTTTCAGGCTGGGCGGAGCCAGGAAATGCAGAAGTCCATGCAAAACCAAAGTGTAACACATGCGTGTCCTGGGTAGCTCCAGGTGGTTTTCTTGCACTGAGAAGACTGGGTGGAAGAAATGTGTGAGTCTGTGTGTCTGTGTGGGTGTGAGAGAGAGACACAGAGAGGGAGAGAAGGTGAGAGGGTGTACACATGTGCACCGGTGCATGTATCAATGTCGCGAGTGTGCCCATATGTGTGTGTTGTGTATGTGTGTGTAGTGGGGGACGGCTAGCAAGAGGAGGGGAAGGTGAGGCAAGGAACTTCTGTTTGTTTATTTGGAATGGATTCAAGCCCCCCGTGCAGAATTTGACCAGAGCAGGGAGGTCAGTGTTTGCCCCAGGGGAGATGCTCAAAGCCTGACAGGCCTACAGCCTCACCCTGACAGGGGCTGTGGTGGAGGGAGCAACTAAAAATAGAGAAATTAGAAACCCTGTATTTACAGTTGCCCAGCAGTCCACAGGTGGAAAAACACTTGGTGTATATGATTTATTTGATATTCATGAAAACATCGATAGGTTGGTTACAAATATCCTTATTTTATGGCTGAAGAGAAGAGTGGTGAGGTGGCTTGCTAAGGTCACACTGAGGAGGAAGGGCCAGGAGCTGGAGGCTGTTCTCTGCCTGGTACTGTCTGGAACTCACTGCTCAAAGCAGGTGCACAAGTGGCCCTGCCTGAAGCTCCCTCACCCTTAACCCACAGTTCAGGTTCAGGTTCAGATACCCTGCCGTTTTCTCCAGGGGGGCTGCCAGGTGCCTCAGAAGCCCTTCATCCAGAGGAGAAACCTCTGCGGTTGCTACTGGAGTGGAGAGGTCTGGGGGCTGTGTGCCCCTCTGGAGTTTGGGCACACTCAGGCAGATTTCTCCCAACTCCCTGGTGCAGTGCAGGTAGCTGGGGGTTCGAGGAACCTGGGCTCAAAACTACCTATATATGGCCGTGTGAACTCGGGGAAACCCCTTTATCTCTCTGAGTCTCAGTCTCCTTATCTATAAGGGGAGGTATGAAACTTTTCCTTGTTTCATAAATAAAGGTTTCCTGAAAAAGCATACTCAATGGTGAATGCTGAAAAAAGAAATCAAACAATTGACTTTGTTGTTTTGTGGGTAAAGAGCAGTTGTCTGCAGAATTAAGCCATGTTATGAAATTCTCAATTATGTCTTGTCTATTTGGCATATCTTCACCATCTATTTTCAGCCTCTCACAGATGTTTTTAAATTAGGAGCTCACCCATCATTATGGATGCAATTTCTATGACTATTTGTGTTAAATTAGAGAAAAATGCACCGAAGTATTAAACCAATTGTGCAAACACTACTATCCAGGCAAAAATGGTTGCTCTGCCAAGACTGAGCTTTTAGTAGGCGGTCACCAGCCCCTGTGATGCTGAGAACGTTCTTTCAACCAGCTGACGTGCTCAAGCTTCAATGCAACATATGGAAAATGTTTTGGGATAGCGAAACACAAATATGTAGGTTTTCTAAAGGTCAAGACTAACAGCTTGCACATAACTTTCATGGTTGTCATGCAAACCAACAAGATGAGAGCAGGAAAAGAACAGAGGATAGAGAGTGCTAAATAAATATTAACTAGAAGACGCCTAGAGCAACTTGGGTGACACTTTCACTCTCCAGAGCCTTATGATGCCCAAAGATGGCCCTGGGATGCACTGGGATTACCACCTCTTTTTAGGAGGGGTTTCTGAGGCCCTGGTGTTGGAAGCCAAGGTGTTTGTTGGTGGTGGTGGGCAGGGGCACAAAGCCAATGTAGATGGTGGCTGTTGTGTGGTCCAGAAGAGTGTTGATGGCTCTGAGTCCCTCCACCTACACTTGTTGCTCCAGAAGCCCAGACATGTTATTTTAGATGCAGGGGGATGATTTGGTTGAAAAAAAAAAAAAAAGTCTCATGCATGAAGTTGTCAGGTTGACTCTGGTTTACATTTTTAAATAGCAAATACTATAACGTCTTAAGTATTTCCCGGGTGCCAGACACTAAGCCAGACATGCTACATTTGCTGTCAAGTTTGAGGGAGACCACATAGCACAGGGGACAAGAATACTGAGCTCTGAATCCTGATTTTTCTATCTCCTACTTGTGTATCCTTGGGCAAGTTGCTCAACTTTTCTGTCTCTTAGTTTTGTGAGAATAACTACTTACAACAGAGTGTTGCAAGGATTAAATTAGTTATTACAGGCTCTTAGGCCATCTCAGAAAGTGTCTGGTCTGAAGTCAGTGTCTGATAAATGATTTACTATTTTTCCACATATACAATTTATCAATAATAATCTCTTCAGTAACAGTGTGGGATAGGCACTGCTACTTTCCTTCTACAGAGAGATGAACTTGGGACATGAAAGTGTCTGTCCAGGTCAAGCAGTGCGGTGGGCCTTACATGCAGTTCTGACTGGCTCCTAAGTCTGCAGTCTGGAAACCTTGCCTTGTTATTTGCTAAAAACTTTACCTTTCTGACTTGACCTGTCAGGCATGGGTGGGCAGCATCAAGGGGGAACAGGTGAGCCTATCTGCAAAGCCAGGGCTCAGCCCAGGTGTTCGCCGCCATGACGAGATATTGGCTTCCCTTCAGTGAGTTCTCTCTTCCTTTACGTCTTTTCCAACATGTAGGAATTCCAAGTCCTGCCCCCATGAAGTCATTAGTGCTTCATCCCTTTCCTAGTTGAGAAAAGTATAGTAATGGCCCTGTGACTCTGAATCAGTAAAGGAGCCAAAGAACTTGAATTGAAACCCATTTTCCGAGTCTCAACTTCAAGATAACTCAGCTTGAATGAGGCTGCCTCATATTTCCCTCCACATGTGAACGTGAAATAGCAGTAGTGCTGGCTCTTAGAGCTCTATATTCTTGTGTTCATTCAGTTGCTGTCAACCATGTACTGTGTCAGGCAAAGACGGAGAGAAGAAATAATGACAGAGTCCGTCCTTGTGGCAGGATAGAGGTGAGACATATACCCAAGTTACAACAATTCAATGTAGACAGACAGAATTACATACTGAAAAGATGTTTTTTGAGCTCAGCAAGAAGAAATCACTTCCACGTGGAAGGAAACACAAGCTAGATCTTTTTTTTTTTTTTTTAAGATTTTATTTATTTATTTGACAGATAGAGACCACAAGCAGGCAGAGAGGCAGGCAGAGAGAGAGGAGGAAGCAGGCTCCCTGCCGAGCAGAGAGCCCAATGCGGGGCTTGATCCCAAGACCCTGGGATCATGACCTGAGCTGAAAGCAGAGGCTTTAACCCACTGAGCCACCCAGGTGCCCCCACAAGCTAGATCTTAAAGGACAATTCAAATGTAATTTTTTAAGATCAAAATGATTTTTTAAAGATTTTATTTTATTTATTATTTTGACAAATAGAGATCAGAAGCAGACAGAGAGGCAGGCAGAGAGAGAGAGAGGAAGCAGGCTCCCTGCTGAGCAGAGAGCCCGACGCAGGACTCCATCCCAGGTCCCTGAGATCATGACCTGAGCCAAAGGCAGAAGCTTAACCCACTGAGCCACCCAGGTGCCCCAAGATTAAAATGATTTTTAATGAAAATTCTCAAAGTATAAAAAAATATGGAGAATAATGAACACCCACATACTCATCACCCAATTCCATAATTGTACATTACTTTCTTGACATTAAGACAAATCATTTTATAAATAAAGGATTGAAACTTTCTGAAATGAAATGAAACGAATGGCTTGAAACATGCCATGTCACTTTCACATACTTTGCATGCATCACTAAAATGTGGAGACATCTCTCACATAATCACATGTCATTATCAACCTAACGAAGCTGGCAATAATTCCATGGTATTATCTAACAGCCTATCTGTATTCATATTTCCCCAATTGTCTCAAAAATGGCTTCTTGCTGTTGGTTTGTCCTATTTGGGATTCAAACAAACTTCATACATAACATATGATTGTTCTGTCTCTCTCTCTACTAGAGTAGCCCACACCCCCCATTTTAGTTAGTTTCATGCCATCATTTGTAAAAACCAGGTTGGTGGTCCTATAGAATATTCTGGATTTTGGATTTTGCTCCCTTATAATGACTTGTTTCTCTATCTCCCTATTCCTTGTACATAGAGTTAACTCAGTGGGTTCCATTAGATCCAGGTTCATCTTTTTCTCGTAGGGATGCCTTATGGAAGGACTATGTGCTCCACATCACATACTGTGATAGCTAGCCTCATATGTGATTTCACATACTCCTCCTGATAGGAGGCTTACACTGTCTGGCTATGCCACTTTAATGATGCTAGCGTAGATCTGGGTTCAAGTGATGTTGGTCTGATCTCTCCATTGCCAAGTTCCTCATCGACACTTCAACTAATGTTTCCATTAAGGGCTACTAAATATTACTAAATACTGATGCTCTAATTCCAAATTCCTTCCACATTTGTTAGTAGGGAGTCGAGAAATTAAAGGATCAGAAAGAAAAAAATGCCATGTAGAGTTCTACCAGGGTTGGGTTGTATTTGGATATAAAGAAATAGTGCTTTTCCAGAGACATAGAGATAGAAACCTTGCTCAGGAAAGAGTATTTTCCACTGGCTGGATTGTAGAGGGTATGATGGAATTATTCAAGAAACCGCAGTTACCACCTTGGGTGATACCTTTAAATACTAGTAGCATATTTATCCAGTACTGGTATAGGACCAGATACAGAGCTGTGACACCTGGCTGAGCACGTAGAGCCCCTGCAGCGCTTACGAACCCCTGCCAGGGGGCAAGCTAGAAGTGATTAAACTTGCAACATAGTTGTGCTCTTGGTCAAACTGACTGCCAATTCAGGCACATTGAGGAGACACACATGTGGCTATTTCAACTTTGTAGAGTAAAAATGTTTCCACAGTGGAAATTTACTCCCCACTGTGGTAGGGTTAATAGAAAAGATTTTTGAGTGGTAAAATGTTTGAGGGTGCTGAGCAAGCTTCAGGAAGGAAGACGGCATTCTTGTGAATCTGTGTTAAGTAAAATATAGACACATGTTGACTGAGTCACCCACATCTGATTCTGCTGACATGGAGAAGCTTGAAATTTGGTAGACATTTATGAGGAAAAATGGCATCGTGTTGATATCTAAGTTCTTGTTATAATTCCTAGCCTGTGAATAAAATTCCCTTATTTGGAGACAGCATGCAAATTTATATTTTTAAAAAACCCACAGTAATGATAATTAAAACATGTCTCTGTTATCCCAAAACATAAATACAACTACTGTTGCACTTTGTATTGATGGGACTATGGGTCTTAATCTACTTTTTAATTTCTAAAATTTTTGGCATTGTTTTCTTTAAAAAAATTGAACAAGAGATCAAATCATGAGTTCACTACTGCCTGATGGAGTCAATCATGCTTCCTTAGCACAACTGTACTCAACCTTGGTTTGCAGTATAACCAACTGGGAGTTTGCAAATTCCCGAGGCCTAGCCCTAGCTAGCAGTTCTGATATTTGGGCCAGGGTGGGGTGCCAGGGTCTCCATTTTTTTTTTTTAAGATTTTATTTATTTATTTGAAAGAGATCACAAGTAGGCAGAGAAGCAGGCAGAGAGAGAGGAGGAAACAGGTTCCCCACTGAGCAGAGAGCCTGATGTGGGGCTCGATCCCAGGACCAAGGGATCATGACCTGAGCCGAAGGCAGAGGCTTTAACCCACTGAGCCACCCAGACGCCCCGGGGGTCTCCATTTTTAACAAGTATCCCCAGTGATACTGATGCAGACAGGTTCACCAACCCCACTTCACAAAGACCCTTTCTTTATTTGGCTGCACTTTTGTAGTATTACTTGTAAAAAAGATTAAAAAGATGGCCTGCTTGGGTATTTCTTCATATGAACCCTTCATAAATAATGCTTGTAGTTTTCCTGCTGGTGATCTTGTTTTTAAATGAAATGAATTTTTTTCTATCTTCCCTACAGATATTGTTTATGTATTATCATATTTTTGCAAGTTTTTGACATGGGGAAATAATTCCTTTTCTGTAATAACAGCTAGCCTCCCTATGGTACTTGCCAGTTTGTAAAAGCATTTTCACACTCTGTACCTTAGAAACTTGAAAATGATCCTGTGAGCTAAACAGAATCACCATCATCCTCCTCGTCCTCAGACAGGACACTGAAGGCAGAGGGGTAAAGAAACTGAGGTGCAGAACAAGGATTTGAGTCTCATCTCTGTCTTCAAAGATTTGTTCTCTCTTACTGAGTTCACAGGTATTTTCCCAGGTCTGTCTATTCATGACTTGGACTGCTTCTTTTTTTTTTTTTTTTTTTTTAGATTTTATTTATTTATTTGACAGACAGAGATCACAAGTAGGCAGAGAAGCAGGCAGAGAGAGAGGAGGAAGCAGGCTTCTCGCTGAGCAGAGAGCCTGATGCGGGGCTCAATCCCATGACCCAGGGATCATGACCTGAGCCGAAGGCAGAGGCTTTAACCCCCTGAGCCACGAAGGCACCCCTTTGACTTGGACTTCTTTAAAAAGACACTATCTGGGGCCTCCTGGGTGGCTCAGTTGGTTAAGCGTTCGACTCCTTGATTTGGGCTCAGGTCATGATCTGAGGGTTGTATGATCTAGCCCTGCATTGGGCTCTGTGCTCAGTGTGGAGTCTGCATAAGATTCTCTCCCTCTCCCTCTGCCCTTCCGAACCTCCCCATCCCATTCCCACTTGTGCATGCACATACACACACACTCTCTCTCTAAAAAAAAAAAAAAAAAAAAAAAGACACTATCCATCATTCAGTCTTTTTGAGCCATCTTTCCAACATTTATTAAACACAACCCAGAGATGGAATGTGTAAACAGAAGGGAAGGTTGTGCAGAGAAGCACCTTTATCTACCAGGTTTTAGGGGGCAAGGAGCACATACTTGAACTGGAAAAAATTGGCTTTATTTTATGCTTTCAAAGATGAAGCTGGAAAAGATTAAAGACAGAAAAAGAAACGAAGAAAAAAGTCTCAGATCCCTGATGTTTTGGGGTCAATTGTGATTATTGAATGGGTTTAGAGACACAGATGTCCAGAGACACAGAGATTTAAAATTAATATATAAAACTCTTTGTTGTAGGATTTGCCTATTACATGAACATATGTACTAGCATAGTGCCTAGTACTCCTTCTTCCTCAAGGTTGGAGGCTATGCCATGTGCTTTATATGTAGTATGTCTATGCCTGACAGCAGACATATTTCCTCCCATTTTACATACAGAGCAACTGAGGTTCAGTGAGGTTTAAGGACTTGCCCAAGACCATACAGGGAACCACATATTTAAAGATTTTATTTACTTATTTGTCAGAAATCACAAGTAGGCAGAGAAGCAGGCAGAGAGCGAGAGGAAGAAGCAGGCTCCCTGCTGAGCAGAGAGCCTGATGCAGGGCTCAATCCCAGGACCCTAAGATCATGACCTGAGCCGAAGGTAGAGGCTTGACCCTCTGAGCCACCCAGGTGCCCCATTGGAGCCACATATTTAAAAACCAATTCTACCTGGCTTTGAAGTCTGACTGATCCCATTCTGTTCCAAAGCATGGGAAGTAATAAAAATAAGACACTTGTGATGAGATTTTTCAAGTTATTCATTTATTTATAATTCCTGTTGTAAGTCTCATTCTGGGCAAGGTTTGTTATTCCAGGGCCAGGCAAATTTGTCTAAGTAAGTTACCTTACTGAGTAGTGCTAAATAATAGATAAATCTCACATCGAGGAAGGACTATAGTGGCATGCTTCAGGGTTCTAACTTCAGCATTTCTTAGTCAATATTTTCTCAGCAATATGCAGACTCAAAAATTTTGTTCATTAGATAATCAGAACATATAAAATGAGGGGGAAAACTAACAGAGTCATATTAAAAAAAAAAATCCCTCAGGAATGAAAGCCTGAAACAAGTTGAATTAAAATAAGAGGAAAAAAGCATGCAATTAAGGCTCAAAAAATCAACCAGTGAGGCATCATAGCAGAAAGGCCAGACTCAGTAATAGTGTGTGAGGGACAACACAGTGGTGTGGTGGAGAGAGCACTTTCTGACTTTGGGGACTCACAGAAATGTGTGGAATTCTGGCTTTGCTGCTTAATAGCTGTTTGAAAGGCAATGTGATTTATTTACTCCAAACCTGTTTTCCCATCTGCATAGTGGAAATAGTATGCTTACCTTGAATAATTACTGTAAAGAATAAAGATAGTATATATACGAGGTTGGCATGTAGATTGGGCTACATAAAAATAGTAATTTTTGCCTGGAAAAGATTTAGATGTTCTAGCAGGTATGAAGTTCACAAATCTAGATACAACCACCATCACTTCCACCATGGCCAATAATAGCAACTAATATGATTATTGGTCCCAGGCAGTACAATTAGCTTTACAAACCTTGTATCACTTTTTAAGGAAGCCAGTCTTATTACCTTCTTACTTATTTCTTGCACCTTCAGAAGACCCCACACAACTTAATCAAAATGCACAGTCTGTCATTCTATTCAGGGAACCGGTCAATGGAGAAACAGTCTCACATAGCTACAGAGGAAAGCTATATCAACTATCAATACAGAACAATGTCCTTTATGCATAAATATAAACAGTCAACCAAGTATCAAAAGAATCAGAAGACATTGAGCAATATTGAAGAGAGGGTTAATAATAAACAAATGGAATAATTCAGGAGAAAGCAGAGATAGAGTGCAGAAAATATCTTTTAAGAAAACCTATAATTAGTGTCCTCAGAGAGATTATACATGATATTGTATAAATTTAAAAGGAATATGTTGATGTGAAAAATGAAAAATCAGAAAAAAGGAGTTCTTATGAATTAAAAATGTGATTGAAAAATATTAAGATGGATACAGTGGGAGTTCCAAGTTAATGATCTAGATTATAACGTCAAGCAGCATCCTAGAAAACAGCAAACAGTCAAGAATGTTCACTGCCACCATTCCCATTCAACACCATAGTGTAAGTCTATGCTAATGCAGTAAGACAAGAAAAGAAAATAAAAGGCTAACAGGTTGAGAAGGAAGAAAGACAACTGTTCACAGATGACATGACTGTCTATGTAGAAAATCCAAAAGAATCAACAACAAAAAACACCCCCTTGGAACTAATAAGTGATTATAGCAAGATTGCAGAATAAAGATTAATAAAGAAAAGACATTTGCTCTTTTTTTTTTTTAAAGATTTATTTATTTATTTGACAGACAGAGATTACAAGTAGGCAGAGAGGCAGGCAGAAAGGGGAAGCAGCTCCTCCCTGAGCAGACAGCCTGATGTGGGGCTTGATCCCAGGACCCTGGGATCATGACTTGAGCCAAAGGCAGAGGCTTTAACCCACTGAGCCACCCAGGCAACCTGTCATTTCCTTTCTTATATAACAGCAATAAAGCATTGAAATTTGAAATTAAAAACACAATACCATTTACCTCAAACAAATGAAAGAATAAAGTATAAATTGAGCAAAATATGAACAAGATGTATATGAAGAAAGCTAAAAAATTCTGATGAAAGAAATAAAAAAAGATCTAAATAATAAATAAATAAATATATGTTTCATTTACAATGACAGGAAGACTAATATTATTATCATCTCAGTTCTTTCCAACATGATTTACAGATTTAAAGCAATCCCAATTAACAGAACAGGGTACCAAGAAACAGTGAAATAGACGACCACAAATATAGCTAACTAGTCATTGACAAAGGTGCCCAGGCAATTCAGTGAAGAAACTATATTCTCTTCAATAAACAATGCTGGAACAAATGGCCATCCACACGACAAAAAATAAATAAATAAATAAATTATACATAGACCTATACCTTTCACTATAATTAGCTAAAAATGGATCATGACCTAAGCATAAAACATGAAATTATAAACTCCTAGAAGATAATGTAGAAGAAAATCCAGTTGACCTCGGTTTGGTGATGACTCTTTTTTTTTTGGTTCAAAATGATGATTTTATTTCTATCTTTAATGCTAGCAGAGGAGTCCAAAACAGACTGATGTACATTGATATGATTTCTAAGAATCAAAAAAGCAAGCCTTGAAATGATCAGTTTGATCCGTAAGAGACTTAATAGTGTGCCATAATGAGGAATAACACTCTCTAAAGGAACAACAATATTCAACTTCATTATAAAAATCAGTATCTGGGGCGCCTGGGTGGCTCAGTGGGTTAAGCCGCTGCCTTCGGCTCAGGTCATGATCTCAGGGTCCTGGGATCGAGTCCCGCATCGGGCTCTCTGCTCAGCAGGGAGCCTGCTTCCCTCTCTCTCTCTCTGCCTGCCTCTCTGTCTACTTGTGATCTCTCTCTGTCAAGTAAATAAATAAAATCTTTAAAAAAAAATCAGTATCTGGCACCCAATAAAAATTAGTAGGCACACCATCTGCAACAACATAGAGGGATCTAGCGGGTATAATGCTTTGTGAAATAAGTCAGTTAGGAAAAGATAAATACCATTTGATTTCACTCATATGTGGAATTTAAGAAACAAAACAAATGAACCAAGGGAAAAAACAGACTCTCAAATACAAAGAACAAACTGGTGGTTACCAGAGGGGAGGTCGGTGGGGGATGGGTGAAATAGGTGATGGGGATTAAGAGCACACTTATTTTGATGAGCACTGGGTAATGTATAGAATTGTTGAATCATTAGTTGTACACTTGAAACTAATATAACCCTGTATTTTAATTATACAATTTCAAAAAAGAAAAAATTACTAAGCCTGCAAGGAAATAGAAAAACATAACTTGTAACCAGGAGAAACACAAATCAACAGGAATAGAACCAGAAAGCAAGTCTATATAATTAGTTGACAAGAACCTTAATACAGCCATTACAAATTATATAGATAGACTGGGATGTATAATTGAAAATCATGATATATGGGGCTCCTGGGTGGCTCACTTGGTTAAGTCTCTGACTTCAACTCAGGTCATGATCTCAGGGTTCTGGAATTGAGCCCCACATCGGGCTCCCTGCTCAGTGCGAAGCCTGCTACCCCCTCTCTCTCTGCCTGCCTTTCTGCCTACTTGTGATCTCTCTCTCTGTCAAATAAATAAATAAAATCTTTTAAAAAATAAAATCATGAAATAGAATAGGAAGAGAAAAAAAAAGATAAAAAGGACACAAATCAACCGTCTAGAGATGAAAAATGTGATCTGTAAAACAGACCAAAAAACACCTCTAGTAGGTAACAATAGCACATTATATCCTGTAGAAGAAAGACCAGTGAGCTTGTGGGCACAACAATAGAAACTATCCGCAGTGAAGCACAGAGAGATACAAAACTGGGAAAAGAGAATTGGGCTCTAGTGAGAAATGAGACAGTATTAAGTGGCCAAAAAATGTAATTGGATTATCAGAAAGGGGCTGGAAGAGAAAAAGAAGTCTTTGAGGATATGAAAGATGGAAATTCCAAGTGTGTGAAAAACATAAACCCAAAGATTCAAGAAAGTCAATCAGCCTCATGTATGGAGAAAACGACATCAAGTTATATCATCATCAAATCGCTAAAACCCAGTCAAAAAGAAAAAAAAATCATAAAAGTTGCTAAAAATGGATATGTTATATTTCTAGAAAAATATCATAGCAGAAAATCTTTGTGATTTTGGCTTAGTTAAAAAAAATATTTTGGAATATAAAACCATACATTATAGGGATGCCTGGGTGGCTCAGTCAGTTAAGCATCTGCCTTCAGCTCAGGTCATGATCTCAGGGTCTGAGTCTTGCATTGGGCTTCTTGCTCAGCAGGGGGTCTACTTCTCTCTCTCTGCCTGCTGCTACCCCTGCTTGTGCTCTCTATCTCACTCCCTGACAAATAAATAAATAATTTTTTTTGGGTAAAGATTTTATTTATTTATTTGACACAGACAGAGAGATCACAAGTAGCCAAAGAGGCAGGGAGAGAGAAAGGGGGAAGCAGGCTCCCCGCCGAGCAGAGAGCCCATGTGGGTCTTTATCCCAGGACCCTGAGTTCATGACCTGAGCCGAAAGCAGAGGCTTTAACCCACTGAGCCACCCAGGCACCAATAAATAAAAATTTCTTAAAAATACACAAAAAACCCCATAAACGGTAAAAGAAAAATTGATGGACTTTTCAAAGTTAAAAGTTTGTACATTTTAAAAGATACTATTATTGGGGCACCTGGGTGACTCAGTCAGTTTAGCATCCAACTCCTGATTTCAGCTCAGGTCATGATCTCATGGTCATGAGATGGAGCCCCATGTTGGGCTCTGTGCTGAGTATGGAACCTGCTTAAGATTCTCTCTCTCCTTCTCCCTGTGGCCCCCCAGCCCCACTTGTGCACACACTCTCTAAAAAAAAAGAAACATACATATGTATACATATATATATGTGTATATATATGTATGTGCATATATATATATATATATATAGAGAGAGAGAGAGAGAGAGAGAGAGGGAGAGAGGACTATTATGGAAATGAATATGTAAACCGCAGACTGGGAAAATATATATCTGATATAAGAATACGTAAATAAATTTTATAACTTCATAAAAGAAGACAAAAATTCAATTGAACAAATACTAGAACAGAGAAGATAGATGAATGGCAAGCAAGCACGTGAAAAGATGCTTAATAGTATTGACTTTTATGAGAATGACATTTAAAAATCACAGTGGGATATCCCTACACACCTGCGAGAATGGCTAATATCAAAAGACTGATCACATCAAGTGTCAGCAAGGCTGTGGAAAAACTGCTACTTTCTTACAATGTTGATGGTAAGGTGAAATGGAATGGACTTTGGAAAACAGTCTGGGAAATTCTTATCTTCTGGCCCAGAGATTTCATTTCTAGTTATTATTCAAAGAGAAATGCAACCCTATGACCGCAGAGACTTGTATGCATCGGTTCTTAGGAGCTTTACTCTTATTAGCTCCCAACTGAAAACAACTGAAACATGCATTAGCTGATGAATGGATTTAAAACATTTAAGGTTGTAACTGACAACTGATACCTATAAGAACCTGTTTGAATCTCAAGAGCATTGTGCTACGACAAAGAAGCCAAACACACATGCAAAAACATGCTGTATGTTTCCATGTATATGAAGCTCTGTATGAGGCAAAACTACAGTAACTGAAAGCTGATCGGTGGTTCTCAGGGACAAGGGGATGGTGTCAAGGGATTGAACAAAATGGGCCTTGGGAAAACTTTTGGGGGTGATGGAAATAGCCCACATTTTGACTGTGGTCTTTACCCAAAGGCATATATTTGTAAACCTCATAATTCTACACTTCAAATAGGCAAATGTCATTTATACCTCATTAAAGCCGATTTTTAAAAAAGAGCATTTGGAGGGCATTGAAGGGTTTTGAGTTGCATATTCCATGGTGTGTTGAGTTCTTAGCATGGTGGAAAAGATTTATTCCTGTTCTGGCATCTTAAGTTAAGCCTTAAGAGCATGAAATCTCCCCTCGTATACATGCACAAGGCACACACACCCACAGGGGAAAATTAATGATGCTATTAGGCATGAAACAAATGACTCTAGAAAAAATGGAGGGAAATATCCAAGAAAGAGGATGGCATGTGAGATAAAAGAAATAGTGACAGACGGGCACCTGGCTGGCTCAGTCCATAGAGCATGTGACTCTTTTTTTTTTTTTAAAGATTATTTATTTATTTATTTGACAGACAGAGATCACAAGTAGGCAGAGAGGCAGGCAGAGAGAGAGAGAGAGAAGAGAAAGTAGGCTCCTGCTGAGTAGAGAGCCTGATGCAGGGCTCGATCCCAAGACCCTGGGATCATGACCTGAGCCGAAGGCAGAGGCTTTAACCCACTGAGCCATCCAGGCGCCCCAAGCATGTGACTCTTGATCCCAGGGTCATGAGTTTGAGTCCTACATTCGGTGTAAAGATTATTAAAAAAATTAATAAATAAACTTAAAAAAAAAAAAAGAGAGAGAGAAATAGTAGCAACTGAGTGTGACTCCAAATACATAAGGGAAAATAAAAAAGGCTTCTGGCTGGGGCACCTGAGTGGCTCAGTGGGTTAAGGCCTCTGCCTTTGGCTCAGGTCATGGTCTCAGGGTCCTGGGATCAAGCCCCGCATCGGGCTCTCTGCTCAGCAGGGAACCTGCTTCCCTTCCTCTCTCTCTGCCTGCCTCTCTGCCTACTTGTGACTTCTGTCAAATAAATAAATAAAATCTTAAACAAACAACAAGAAAAAGGTTTCTGACAAAGGAAAAGGCCCAGAATACATGCTTGTGAAGTGGAAGAGCAAATTGCAGGAGCTTTGTATAATATGATCTCTGTTGGGTTGATCTTTGTTGGCGGGGGAGGGGTGCAGAGGCAGGCAGTGTATAAATATATCTGCAAATGAAAAGAAAATGTCTGGAAGCCCTTCATATAAACGAAACTGCTAACAGAGCCACTTCTTGGGAATGAAATTCACAAGCCAAAGGATTGGAGGACTTTACTTTTTTTCTTTTTCTTTTTTTAAGGTTTATTTATCTATTCTAGAGAGAGGGAAAGAGAGAGAGAACAAGTGGGAAGAGCAGAGGGAGAGAGAATCTCATGCAGACTCCTCAAGCATGGAGCCCAATGCAGTGCTCAGAGGAGGCTCGATCTCAGGACCCAAAACCAAGAGTCCCGGGCTTAACAGACTGCACCACCCAGGTGCCCCAGACTTTACATTTTTGTTTTACATACCTCAGTGCGATTTGGATTAAACACAAAGCAACATGCTCAAATACATAATACCATTAAATATTATTTTAAAATGTGAAGTTAAAAAAAAAAGAAACTAGGCAATTATCTACAAAAAAATAAAATACATGGGAACATGCGCCCTTGAGCAGTGTCAGAAAGCATGAATGACGTGATAGAATTCTGTCCTTACTGCGCTCCATCCAAGCTTGGAGGACTCGCCCTCCTCTTATGAATCACATTAAATATGCTTTTCTCTTTACACAAGGAATCTGCTTCTGTTAGAGGAAATCCAGAAAGTAGAGAGGAAGACAGAAATTACTTA
Organism: Mustela erminea; assembly: GCF_009829155.1. Lineage (NCBI taxonomy): Eukaryota > Metazoa > Chordata > Mammalia > Carnivora > Mustelidae > Mustela > Mustela erminea. The sequence continues at coordinate 12,630,266 of NC_045615.1, forward strand.
TAACACCGTCATCCAGAGAGAGAACCACTGTGAACATTCTGGTACATAATTTTCCATTGCCATTTGAAAAAAAAAAAAAAGCAGAGCTGGGATCATTATCTACATCCTGTTTTGTGGTGACCTGCTTTTAAAAGAGTGTATCATGTCCATCTGTTCCTGGCATTACCCATTCTGCCCATAGTATACATTACAAGGCTGCAAGGCATCTGATCAGTAAGTTGTACCGTACTTATTTTACCCATTGCTTTTGTACACACCCAAGCTGTTTCCATCTTTTAGTATCAGAAGGAATGCGGCAAGGGTGCCCTTTGCTCGTGTACTTATCCTTGTTCATGTCCCCCGTTAATCTTGGTTGAGGTTAAAAGTTCTGGAAATGAGATTGCTAGGTGCAAAATCGTAACATTTTGAAGTCTTCTGATCTATTTTGCCAAATCGGCCTTCAGGCATTTCATACCACAGTATATGAGTATGTATTTCCCTGTACTTTCTCTGAAAAGTGTTATTATGCTCTTCATACTAAGTTAATTTATTTTTTAAAAATAGTCCTTTACTTTTTAACCTAATTTTTCATAAGCAGGTAATACATACCTGTTGAAAGTCAGAAAAATTCAGATCCATGCAAAGAACAAAATAAAAATCACCTGTAATCCTACCACATATGGAGAATCACTATGAACACTTTCGTGAGGAATTTCTGGAGTTTTTATAGAGTTTTTTATAGATGTATCTACACTTTTTAAAAACCGGGGCCCAAGGCACCTGAGTGGCTCGGTTGGTTAAGCATCTGACTCTTGGTTTCTCCTCAGGTTATGATTTTGCTGGGTCGTGAGATTGAGCCCCTCATGGGGCTCCGTGCTCAGTGGGGAGTCTGTTAAAGATTCTCTCCCTCTTGCTCTTCAAAACAAATATTTAAATCTTAAAAAAATAGGGCCAAACTGTGTATACAGTATTATAATACAGTTATTTCAGTAAAGAGTACGGTAAACTATATATAAATAAATGCAATTTTGGAGCCAATGTTAGTAACTACATGCCATTGTGCAGACTCAACATTAATTTATTTAACCACTATTGGTCAAATAAGTTATTTGCAACCTTTTATCATTACAAATAAACCCATAACAAACATCTTTGTAAAATATGTATTTAGTCGTTGGTCCAATATTTTTAAAGCTGTTTTTCTGTAAGTGGAACTACTAAATCAAGGAAGATACATAGATGTCAGGATATTTGTCTCTGATGCTGGATTGATCTCTACAAAGGTAATGCTCATTTACATTCTCACAGCGATGAAGGAAGCCCATTTGTCTGGCCTTTCGTCAGTGGTTTTTATCAAATTTTAAAGAAATCTTTGTCAAACTGCTCAACTCACAGTTAAAATTTAAAATTTAAATTGAGGGTTTTGGAAGGGAGGGGGGTAGGGGGGATGGGTGAGTCTGGTGGTGGGTATCAAGCAGGGCACATATTGTGTGGAGCACTGGGTGTGATGCACAAATAATGAATCTTGGAACGCTGGAAGAATAAAATAAAATTTAAAAAAAGAGAGAGAAAAGAGGAAAAGCTTTTCATAATTTTTTGACTAAAAACTAAAAAAAACAAACCATAATTTTAATTTCATTTTCTAATAATATTTATCCTGTATTTATCAACCTCACTTTTACACTGAGGTGTTTATCATTTTCTTAATGATATACAGAATCCCTTTCCATGATAAATATATTTAATTCATATATTACTTTGTCATGTATATTGTAAATATTTTTCTCTACTTATCTTCTGCTTTCTTATTTATGGTATTTATTGTACATAGAAGGATAATATCATTATCCAACCCATCTATTCATCTTACCAATTTTTACCTTTGGTGTTCACACTTAGAAATATCTTCCCCACCCCAAGATGAAAGAAATATACAACTAGTTTATATTTTTTCACTATTATTTATGAATATTTCATGTATTTGCAAAGCACACTAATGTAATAGGACTAATATCAAACAGATACTTATATGATGTACATCTACATCAGTTCCCTTTCCTTCCTCCCTTCTCTTTTTATGTCACAGATAAAACTAAAGCTTGATCATTATTTTCCTCTTCCTTTGTCTCCAAAAAAAATAATTATCTCGAAGTCAGTGAATGCTATTGCCATGTGCGAGTTTATATGTTTGTGACATATGGATAAACAGCCACAAACATTCTATACTTTTGTTTGGTATGTTTTGCAAAAGTGACTTTATAATGCGTGTCACCATTTTGCATTTTTTTTACCCCAAACTGTGTTTTTAAGGTTTGTTCATTTTGCTACATAGATCTCTAGGTCTTCTATTTTTTTTTAAATCTTATTCCATTAGTGAATAAACCTCATTTTATATAACCACTTATTCATTTTTTAAAAGATTTTATTTATTTATTTGACAGACAGAGATCACAAGTAGGCAGAGAGTCAGGCAGAGAGAGGGGGGGAAGCAGACTCCCTGCCAAGCATAGAGCCCGATGCGGGGCTTAATCCCAGGACCCTGAGATCATGACCTGAGCCGAAGGCAGAGGCTTAACCCACTGAGCCACCCAGGTGCCTCCCATTTATTCATTTTTTACTGAAGAGAGGTTGTCTCCACTTTTTCATGATGACAAATTGCACGATGATGATCGTGATCCCTTGTGCCCATCTGTGAGAATTTCTCTCAACAACAAAGCTTTGATTGATTTTGTGGACTTAGAGGGCAGTAAGGCGAGCTCCTTCCTCTCTACTGTGGATTCCCAAAATGGGCTTCGATCGGGTCCTGATCCCAGTGTCCTAAGATGAATCCCCTCACTGGGCTCCCTGCTCAGCGGAGAGCCTGCTTCTCCTTCTTCCTCTGCTGCTCCCCCTGCTTGTGCTCTCTCTCTCAAATAAATAAATAAATAAATAAATAAATAAATAAATAAATAAAAATGAAATAAAATTTTACCCATGAGCAAAGACCCAAAACAGGAAATATATCCCTGAAGAAAAAGAATAAGGTAAAAGATCCCTATGAGATACAAATGCTTATTAAAAACTGTGGCAATTAAGAGTGGAGGCGTATGAATAGAACAGGGAAGTAGAATAGAGAGACCCAAGCTGACCTTTACCCATTTGGAAAATAGTACATTCCAGAAGAGATATAGATGATTAGCAAGAAAATGATGAGCCATTCAATGCATGATGCCAGGACAAGTGGTTTTCCATACAGAAAAAAACATGAAATTCTATCCTTACTTTACAATTGCTCTCAACTGTTCAGTTCAAATGGACGGAAGAACTAAATGTCAAGGGCAAAAATTAAATTTTTTGAAAAATATATAGAATATTTCAGGAATGAAGAGAAACATTTTTGTTGACAAATCAAATACTATATGATGAATTAAAAGAAAATACATCTTTCTCGGGGCACCTGTGGGTGGCTCAGTCCGTTAAATGCCTGATTCTTGATTTCGGCTCATGTCATGATCTCAGGGTCGTGGGATCAAGGCCGGCATCAGACTCAGTTCGGAGTCTGCTGGGGACTCTTTCCCGACCTCTCCCTCTGCACCCACCCCTGCTTCTGCATTCTCATTCTCTCTCTCTCCAAACAAATTAGTATTTTTAAAAACCCATCTTTCTCAATAATTTGAAATGCTTGCTTGTCCAATATTCAATTTCCACGTATTCGTGGGCTTGTTTCTGGACTCTATTTGTTCCTGTGTAGAACCACACATATTAATTACTTCAGTTTAATAATGCAGTTCAATTTCTTCTTTTAAGACTTTCTTTCTCACTTTTCTGATATAATTTAAGAATAATTTTGACAAGTTAAAAATGGCCATGCTAATTTTTGTTGGTGTTACATTTAAATCCATGCATTAATTTTGGAACATGGGTTTGTTAATGTTATTATTGAAAAAAGAAATCTATTGGTGTTTTTGTATTTGAGTTATTTTATTAATTCTGATAGTTTTTCCATTACTTGTCTTAGATTTCTCAGGAAGACAAATATGTCATCTGTTACATCTTTTCCTTAAATATGTAATTTTACTGCTTTGTCTTGTTACATTATGCAGGGTAAAATTTCCAAAACAAAGCTAACTGATATCAATATTAGGCCCGTCTCATTTATCTTGAATTTGGCTGTTGGCTTTCAATAGATATCTGGAACTTTTCCTTTTCTCTAGGTTACGAGAAGCTTTCACAGGAATGTCACTGAATTCTGTATAATGTCTTTCAAAATATCTATCTGGACAATTATCAACAATTACGTTTCTATTTTGACTTGATGTGACAGATTAATATTTTTCTTAATGTTGAATTCTCTCATGATGGAATGAGCTTCACTTAGTGACAATATATGAAATATCATATTTGACTCGAATCTTTTTTAAAAATATTTTTGCTTCTATATTGATAAGCCAAATTTATGTATAGCTTTATGTGTGACAACTTATTTTTTAATAAAATGATAAACTTTGTATGAAAATAATATGTACTCATTATAGCAACAAATTTAAATATAAGACTTTAAAAAGTAGAAAGTTTCCTATAACCTGTACCCCTGGGGATAAAAATATATGTTTATAAAAAATAAAAAAAATTTAAAAAAAGAAAGTTTCCTATAATCCCAACATGCAGAGACAACCTCTATTAATAATTTGGGGTATTTCATCTTACATCTTTTTTGGGCATGGGGGAGGGCGCTTTTCCAAAGCTGAAACCAGTATGGAGCATGGTTGAAAATGGAATCTTTGAAATGGACTTAAATCCTGACTTCATGATTTATAAACTACACCACATTCATCAGTATCTTTGATTTTTTGAAATCTCATTTTCCCAGGCTGTAAAATAATAACAGCCTCACGGGGAGAGAGGAGAAAGGCAGGAGGTAGAAGCAAAGTGCGCAGTGCCTGGAGCAAATAGTCTCTAAATACATTTTAGCTATGATCCGGCTGTACATACAGTTTTGTATTCCTCTTGTCACTCAACACTACACCAGAGGCTTTTTTCATCATTCAGACTTAAAATAAACACAATTTTATAATTTTGCCCTACCGTCTGTATGTGTGTGCACACATACATACATGGACAGCTTTATCTAATATTTGTGTAAAAATTGCTGCCTACATTTCGGGTTTCTTCCACCTCAGTTTGGTCTCTCAGAAGGAACACTAATTAGGACCAATACTGTGTGCGGCTGTTTCAGGATCCTGATCCAAACTGTCAGATTGCTTTCCAGAAAGAGTGTGACAATGTGGGTTCCCAGCAGCTGTGTGGGACAAGGAGCTCCACCTGACTGCACGCAGGGCAGCCCAGAGCCATCTCTCCTCCACGTGAGGACCTATTCTGTCCCCAGCAAAGACCTTTCTGCACAGACCCTGGGCTGTGCTGCGGGGTGAGTGCCAGACACTCACATGACAGCCCAGGTTCCCCCTCTAGAGCTCACTTTCTAGTTGACCAGTGGCCGGTGAAGGAGAGCAAGTAAGGAAATGACCAACCATTTCCAAAAGAGGTAAGTGCTGCGCAGAAAGTAGAGGACAATGTGATAGAATTATCCCAGATGCACTGGGTTACTCAGACGGTGAGGAAAGACCTTTCCCAGAGGGTGACATTTTTAAACTGAGGCAACAGCTCTGCAGAGGTTGGGAAGGGCAGTGGGAACAGCGGTGGGGAAGGCTCAGAGAACAGCACGCACTTGGCACATTCTAGGAGCAGGAGGGGGTCTGTGTGCTTGGAACAGGGTGAGCAGGAAGGCCGGGTAGGCAAAGGCAAAGAAGGGGGGCAGGCCAAGAAGGAGTTGGGTTTTCTTCCAAAATACCACATTAAAGTATTTTAAACAAGGCTGACTTACCTTTTAGAAAGATCGCTGCAGCCGCTGTGTGGAGGAGACAGTGGGGTGGGAGCCCAGAAGAAGGGTCGCTCAGGAGGAGACAACCCAGGAGGCACAGCGACGAGTGGGGGGACCGGGGTGTTGTCAGGGGAACTGGGGGAAGTGCATAGAAACGGTGAGGTGCCAGTGAAAAGGCGAGGACCTTCAGATGTGGTGGGGAGGGGAGAGGAAAGAGATACCCCTCCAACCTCCTGAAGAGTCAGAACCTTCTGCTGCACCCCCTGCCCCCTGCTGTGGGGCGTCTGCAGAAGTAGAACCCAGTGTCCAGCAGGGATTTGGCAGGTCCATTTTTGAACACTGAGCGCCCTGACTAAACACACGGGAAGATGGGTACTTGATCGGGGAAGACGATCGAGAGCCTTAGCTAGAGCCTGAATTTGGATGGAAGTTGGTATGTGCCTTGTGGACACAGGGCCCCCAGGGACTGTGTGAGGCCACAGGGCTGCTCAGTGGGGGATTGCCATGTCTTCAGCAACTAGGAGAACCAGGTTCTAGACCTGATGACCTTCGAAGGGCTGTGGGCCCTGCGCATTCCCTTGCCCTCTGTTTCCCCTTCTATAATGTGAGCTTTGAGAGCCTGACTGAAGGTCAGTCATCTGAGGATGGTCAGCCATCTGAGGATGCCTGGTTCCCATATACTTCTGATAACTTTTCCTGGGGCTCCCTTACCCCGCCAGCCCCCACTGTGGTCATGGGGCTGAGCTGCTCTTGATGCTTCCTCTATGGAGAAATTCAGGGAAAAGGTACTTCTCTGGCTTTCCAGGAGTCACTCTCAGCTCTGAGAGGGGGCCCCTAACTCAGAGGGGTCCAGTTCTTGGGGCCTTGGGGAATAAGACCCCACCAGGTCAAGGGGCCAAGAGCTATGACTGCAAAACAGGGCTGCACTGGAAAGGGGGTGGGGGTGAGGGGGTTCTTCTGGGCTACTGGCTCGGCCGGGTAAGGAGCATGGTCTCCAGGAGCTGGGTGGTGAGCTTCTATCCCTACAAGGTGCCACTCACTCCCACAGGCCCAAGAGAAACTCTCAAATACACTCTGAAAGCAGGTGAAGCACTGAGGAGCAAGGCATAAGCGGCGACGGCAGGAGGTGCTCCAGATTCTAGAGGTGTCTGGAAGGTCTGGGTGTGCTTGGAGGCTGGGAGGTTCATGACAGTCATGGGTCGCACAACAATGGGAATGTACTTAGTGTCACTGAACTGTGCATTTAACATGGTCAGTGTTGTGTGGTGTATATTTTACTGTGTGCATCACGCGTGCGCACACACACACGCACATGCACGTGCACACTTCCCACCCCCCAAAGTCCCCAGATATCAGACAAAGCCCACGAGCCACACCCTTCTCTTCTCCCTCCTGGTCTCCTTCCGCTCTCCCTGCACACACTCTGCTTCCAGCACACTGACTTCCCTCTTGGGAGTTCAAAAAACCCACACACTCCCACCTTCAAGCACTCATACTCATTCTTCCTCTGCCTGCAGTATCCTTCCCCAGACATTGCTGGCTCCTTTGAGCCTCTTCTGGCTCTGCTCAAATGTCCCCTGAGTAGCAGTGGGACCTTCCCTGCTCTCTGAAGATAACACAGCCTCGTCTATGCCCAACCCAGGCACTTCAGTAGGATTTATTTTGCTCCGTAGCCCTGATTGTCCCTTGATGATGTATATGTGCAGATTTGTTCAGTATCCTCTTCCCCCACCGGAAGGTAAGCTGCATGAGGCTAGGTCTTTTTTTTTCCCATGGACGTAACCCCACTCCCTGCATGTAGCCACCGTGCATGATGTTTCTGAGTGAATGAATGGATGGCCTCTCTCCTAACACGGCACCCATCCTAATATCTACAACGGCAATGGAAGTTGTCATGGGATATGGTCTTTGCAGCAGCCTTGTGAGGCTTTGGAGATGAGGGTGCTGAGGTTGGTGTGATGTGGTGATGTGTCAGGAATCCCACCCCCCGACTCTAAACCTTGGCTTTTCTCTTCACCTCATGGGCCAGACCAGTGTTGTCACTTTCCCTGTCGTAGCAGGAAGAGTGAGACTTGTGAATCACAGTGAATCCATTTCAGCCCCAGCTCTGTGTCTTCTTGGCAGGACTGTTGCTCTTCTCATCTGGGAGCTAGTCAGAGAGCTTCTGGCACCTTCTGTATGCAGCACTCTACAGAAGCTATAGACCACGTTCTGATGGTAGCTCCTTTATTAAACACACACTCCACACTTTCACTTTCAATAGGCGCCCCTCCATAGGTGCTGGAGACAAAAGAATGTCTCCTTTTGGGCATACTGGTAGGGCAGCTGAGCCACTCTTGTTCCCCAAGAAGAGACCTCCTGTGTATGCCTTGAAGGCCGAGCAGCATGGAGTGCTTCTCCCTGTCGCTTCCACAAACCAGACCTGAGATTTCAGGACCCCTGTTCCGCCTTCCTTCTGGGAAGGCTTTCAATGAGCCTCTGAGCTTCCTGAGGGTAGAGAGGGTTTACATAAAACCTGCAAGCCTGGGAAATCTAGGCCAATCCGTCTTTATTGCCCCCCATTTCCTTCCTTCTGTAGTTCCTTCCTCCCATCGCCCCCCCTTCCCTTCACAGTTACTGAGTGTGCTAACTACTCGTCATTTCTTTACCCTTCCACACCCATCGAGCGTTCGGATTTTAGTTCTTGGGGAAAATGGAAGAAGATGAAGAATGTATAAGGCCCACTAGATGATCTTTTTCTCCATAGATATCAATAAGTGTTTCTAGTGCAATCGGGAAGACCTTGGAAAGCAACAGAAGATTAGGAGCAGCTCTTCTTCTGATGGCTCTGAGCTCCGCCACACAGGGAGGGAAGATCTCTCCAAACAGACTGCTGGTGTCCTTCCCACGCTCTGTGGTCTGAGGTTGTCCACAGCAGTGTTTGTCAAAATTCTTTTCCTTGTTCACCGTGACCCTCAGTAAGAAATACTGTACATCTGTAAGCCAGGACATACCCCGCCACGCATGTGCACACACACCCCTGCCACCATGAAGCAAAGGTTCAGGAAACACTTTTTACCCTTACTGCAAGCAATGAGAGTGGATCTTTTCTAGTCTGTTCTACTACATTTCTTTTTAAAGATTTAACTGTGGTAAAATAGGCATAACATAAAATTTACCATCTTAAGTTTTAAGTGTGACGTTCAGTGATGTTAAATAGATTCACATTGTTGTGGAACCAGTTCCAGAACTTTTTCTTCTTGCAGTATTGAAACTCTGTATCTGTTAAAGAGCAACTCCCCATTCCCCTCTACCAGCCCCAACCACCACTCTGCTTTCTGTCTTGATGAATTTCACTACTGTAGGTACTTCACGTAAGTAGAACCATTCAGAATTTGTCCTTTTCTGATGGGCTCATTTCATTTAGCAAAGGTTCTCCAGGTTAATCCAGGTTGTGGCATGTGTTTGAATTTCCTTCCTTTGAAGGTTAAATAATATTCCATTGCACGAATATGCAACAATTTGCTTGCCCATTGTTTATCCCTTCAAATATGGCAACTAGGAACAAGCCACTCTGAAAATGAAGATGCAGACATTTCTTTGAGACACTTTCAATGGGGGGCATATACCTAGATGTGCAATTGCAGCATCATGGGGTCATTCTATTTTTAATTTTTGAGGAAGTGCCACACCATTCTCCAGAGTGGCTGCACCACTTTACATTCCCACCAACAGTGCACATGTGTCACCCTTCTCCGCATCCTCGCCAACACGTGTTTTCTATTTTTTTGTTAGTGGCCATCCTAAGTAGTGGGAGGTGATAACTCATTGGCCATTGACTTGTACTTCTCCCAGTAATTAGTAATGCTGAGCATCTTTTATATGCTGGCTGATTTGTCTATCTCCTTTGGGAAAATGTCCATTTAAGTTCTTTGCCCATTTTTAAATTAGGTTGTTTTTTTTAGTTCTTTAGTTGTAGGAGTTCTTTATATACTCTGGATATTAATCCTTTATCAGATAGATGATTTGTAAATATTTTCTCCTATTCTCTGGTTTTTTTTTCATTTTTTAAAGGCTGTGACAATCCACTGAATAGATTTTATGAACAACTAAAGGGCCATGATTTCTCATTTGAAACCACTGCTCTAAAGAAAAGAGGTGAACGAAGCAGCTCAGGAAGTTGATGTCCCACCAGCTCCCTGCCTCTTACAACATGACTGTGTAGAGTACAAGGTAGAAAGGATTGTCCTTCTAAGGAAAAATTATATTTTAAATGCATATACTATTATTTGGAAAGACAAGAACCTGCGAACAAAAGAGGTAAGAAGGAAAAGAATGAAGTTAAAGAAAATGGAAGGGTAGAAGAAACAAAATACACAGATTAGGGCAATAGGAAACAAAGAAGCAACAGAGAGGAAAGTTATGTTGTGAGAAATATGTCAAGTTAGAAGGACCAAGGGGAGAACCTATGGGTCCCAGGACCTACTTGCTCTGGGCACTCTGCCAGGCCCTGGGGACGTGGTGTTAAGCCACTGACAAGCTCCCTGGGTTCACACTATGTTCCAGCTTCTATTTAATCCTCACCCACAACCCCCTTTGCCTCCGCATAGGGAGGCACTGATGACCCCACTTTACAAAGTTAAAAAAAAAATGGGGATGACAGAGGCAAGATTTGCCTGTGATCCCTCAGCCAGGTGTGGAGTTCAGTAGGGCTACAAACCGGGCTTATCCGCTTTCATTCCTCTGCTATGGCCGCTTCCTAAATATTTCCCTCAGAAAACACCAATGAGTTAAATACTCTGGGAGGCATAGGCTTTTCCATTTTGGTAAACTCTGAGACCCAGCCTGGCTGGCTGGTGGACTGTGCTGGTTACCCCAAGTTTTGCTATCACACAGCCTCCACATACAATATAAGATACATGGTCTGCCAACTGACCAAGTTTAAATAACGTGGAATTTAACAAGTGTTCCCAACCTGTTGCAAGCATGTCCTACCTCTTTCTGAGTATTCAGAAGGCACTTTAACATCCCATCATGCCTTCAGGGAGTCCCTGGGTCATTCCATATCCCATATAGTAACCCATGGCGCAGTCTCCAGCCAGTCAGTCACCTCACCTCTTTGCTTCCACCTCCTCATCAGTGAGATGAGGGCTTTAGAAGGATGATCACCAAAACAAACAAACAAACAAATAAATAAACAAATATGATTACCACATGGCCCTCAACCTTCACATCAGTGGGCCGTAATTCCACTGAAGATTTCTGGAGGTGCAGAGGAACAGAGGGATCTGGGGGGAACCCAGGCTTTGCTGACGGCTCCCAAAATGAGGATGGAATACAGAGATGGTCCAGCCCCCGCATTCTCACTGCCCAGTGGAGCCCAAGGTGGTGACTCAGAGATCTCACAGGAAATGTTTCTCTGGTTTCTCTCCCACTCTCAACTCCCACAGCCCTCATCATGATCCAGGAATCACAGGGTCTTTTTTCAGCTGCCCTCTGGCTCTCTCCCCTGCCTTGGGCAGCTTCACCTCCCAACTTCTTAATACTCACTCTAAGATTCGGAGTCCTGGTTCCTGAAACAACCACTCAATGATCAGCAGCCTCAGCCAGGCCCAGGGTGTGGACATCAGGGCTTAATCCAGGCAGTGGGTATGGAGGGAAAGGATGAGGTAGATTGTGATAAAACGTAAAAAGAAATACTCTTATCGAGGGCCAAAAAATTTTGAAAGAACCTTACTTGTCTTCCTTGAATAAGTAAGTTTTGAGAAAGGCAATCATGTTATGTTGCCCAGAAAACTTTGTTAAGTGAATCATCTAGATTCATCTGTAAGATGAGGCAAAGGCCAAAAATGCTTTTATGCAGGGAAGTTCCTGAATGACTTTATACTAAGATGAAATATGTAAAGTACTTAGAATAATACCTTACCACACAGTAAGTGTTAAATAAATGTCAGTTGTCGTTATTGTTATTATTATTATTACACGGCACAAGAGTAGTAGTGACTCCAAACCATCAAGAAACCATAATATTTATTTATTTAGAAGTCTGTGTGATTTGGGGCAAGAATTTTTTTTTTTTTTTAATTTTAGAGAGAGAGCATGTGTGGGGGAGAGGGAAGGACAGAGAGAGAGAGAGAATCTTAAGCAGGCTCCATACCCAACACAGCCCCATGTGAGGCTCAATCTCACAACCCCGAGATCATGACATCAAGAGTAGGGCACTTAACCAAGCCAACCAGGCACCCCTGGGAAGAGATTTTTAAATCTCTCCTGGCCTCAGAGATCACTTTATCTGTACAATGGGGCTAGGACTAGGGTTCCCCACTTGCCTTAAAGGAACAAATGAAATCATTAAGTAATTTGTAAACTATAAAGTACCATGGAAAAATGTCTGTTGAGACCACAGTTACAAAGCCTAAAAGTTCAGAACCATCAGTCTTCAGACTATCTGAAGATAGTCTGATAACGGAGTGTCGGCAGGTTGATTTCAGCGCAGTGTTGAGAATGAGGATTTCAGGCTAATGATCTTGACTAGAACATGTCAAGAAATGATAGCAGGTTCTGGGAAAGAGCTGAAGAACACCCAAGCATGACTTTCATGCATGTCATTCCCTGGGTCTGATTGAAGGACGAGTCTTCATTTAAGACTTAGTCGAGGCATCACCAGGCTTTCCTGGCACTCTGTCCCATCACCTGTCTCCTGTGCCCACAGTGCTCCCTACAGCACCAAGCACAGTATATCTGGCCCCAAGTTTAATGCCCGTTTTCTAAACCAGACCCCTTGTGAGTGCCTCAAGGGAAGGGAGGGTTTTTGTTTGTTTGTTTGTTTGGTTGTTTGTTTTTAATCTTTGTATCTTCAGGACCATTCTCAGCATTTGGAACATATGAGATATGCAATAAATCTTTCTTATTTTGAATGGGAGTGAATTAATTAGAGAAACCCAAACATCAGAAAATGCCTTTTTATCCATCCTGCACCCGTGAAGAATAAACAGTTCAATTCACCAGGACAACGGTAGGAAAGTGTCATTTATACCAAAGCCATTGTTATTCTAAATGCTGATTACTGATCATTAACCAACACTTTGGGACCAAGAAAGCGTGCTGATCTAATGTTTAATGTTGTATTACATCTAAGATGCCCAAATTAAATTATAATTTCCTTTCTTTGACTGCATAATTATTTCCCATATTTCAGGAAGTCTCTCCCTCACCTTTTTTTTTTTTTTTTTTAAATAGAAGTATAGTTGACATACAACGTTACATTAGTTTCAGGTGTACAACACAGTGATCTGACAAGTCTATGCGTTCTGGGCTCATGACAAGTCTAGCTTCTATCTATCACCATGCAATGCTATTACAGTATCATTGAAGAAGTCTTTCCCCTTTAAGGGCTGCCAATTTTCAGTAATAAGAAGTGGCTAACTTAGCAGAGATTTCCAGAGGAAGCCAGGAGAGTGAAATTAAATCACGCCCCACCTTCTTTGCCTCCAGCTAGCCCTGGAGCTTGAGGAGATTTGGCACAGGAATACTAAGAGAAAGAAAACCAAAGTCACTTACTGTGTCCAATAGTTTGTTGTTAATAAAAACATCTCTTTGAAAGGGCCTATGATATTCAGGGAATCACAAGCCGAAATCTCCCACCCTGTTTGTTGGATTAAACAGACAGATCTGGTCTCTTGAATTTCAGTTTCTTCGGCTCCTTAAGCCTTGAGTGAGAACATTTCAGTTTGATCAACACAGTTCACCTCCTGTGGTTAATGCTTGTAGCAGGAAAGAACAATTAACCAACTACAAATATTTCTGTATCAGCCCGACTTCCTGGAGAAAAATGCAAGGTTTTTTTTTGTTTTGTTTTGTTTTTTTTAAAGCCAAAATATTTCTTTTAGCTAAGCACCATGGTTGGCCACAATCACAGCAGAATCTCTCACTAACACATTAGCAATTAGCTTTGGTTAAAGTAATAAAAATAGAAACAATTCTCCTAACCATAAGGCACTTTAGCATAATGGGTATGCATATACAGACTTGCTGGTGAAACAGACATGGGTTCAAATCCAAGGCTCCCCACATGCTAGGTGTATGCTCTTAGAAGAATTTCTGAGCCTCAGTTTTCTCATCCTTAAAATGGGAATAATGTGTTCTCTGTCCCATGACTAGACCTCTGTTTAAAGACACAGATCTTTAGGATCCTTTCATTTTAATCCCACTCTTCCAAAAGGAGCTGTGGGGAGTATGTGGCGGGGTGGGGTGGGGAGAAAGAGAGAGAGAGAGATCATTTGTCTTTTGAAACAGTTTTGGAGTCACAGCCTTCTTTGAGAACCTGGTGAAAGTATAGCTTTTCCCCAGAAAATACACTTTCATACAAACATGTGCCCTTTCCCCTAAAAAACCCCACAGCAATTAACGGACCTCTGATTAAGACCTTTGGGACAGATGAGACCAAACTCTTGGGTTTTGCTTCTTCATTTTTTTTTTTTTTAAGATTTATTTATTTGAGAGGGAGAGAGAGAGTGAGGAGATATGGGGGGGAGGGCCAGAGGGAGAAGCAGACTCCCCACTGAGCACAGAGCCCTGTAGGAGGATCGCTTCACAACACTGGGATCATGACCTGAGTCGAAATCAAGAGTCCAACATTTAAGCAACTGAGCCATCCAGGCGCTCTGGTTTTGTTTCTTCATGAGTCATTTCATTTCACAGAGAGGGAAGCCTGTTCTCTAGCCAAAGACCACATGGGTCGCCCTCCCTGGCAAACACGATTGCCGACCACAAGAAGCTGGATGGGAGAGGATGAAGTGCTCGGCCACTATCGCCACGACGGAAAACGCAGTTCAAAGTCCACCTGACTCCACCCTCAAAATGAGCAATTTGGCTCCCTGGATAATTGGCATTTCTTGGAGAGATTAGGAAAGAATAGCCTTCAGGGGCATCATGGGGCTCAGCATAGCTTTGCAAACTACATGTTATTTTGTTTTTAATCATAACCCTCTGTAATGTAAAAAAAGAAGGAGCCGCAGCAGCAGCAGCAGCCAACCAAATGTCCAGGAGAAATGGTGAAGCAGAGTTAACACAATGAAACGTTATACAGCCACAAAAATGACCATCGTGAAAGCTTATGTTGTGATGAAAAAAAGGAAGGAAGGAAGAAAAGTGGAACCCCTTATAATTCTAGCCATTAAAAGCTGTACCATATGAACAAGATAAGTAGTTCTTGGGAAAAAATGTGAGGTTAGTAGAATTATTGATGGTTTGTATCTGCTTTTAAATTTGGGGGGTATTATGTAATGTTTACAGTTGTCAAGTAAGGAGATAAATGATAAATCTGTACAAAATCAGCCTGTTCTTCCACTTGGCTGCAGCCCTGTCCTGCCTCCAAGTAGTGGCTCCTTCCGGGGCTTCCCGCCTGAGTAGGCGGAGAAGGCAGACAGGGTGGGCAGACCCGATCAGAGTTTCCCCAGACTTCCCCTGACCCCCAAAACCAAGCCTGCCATTGAGAGCAGTGGGAACACATTCATTGTCCCTACCCTCCATCACCCTGGCGGACCCTTTACTGTTTAGGTCAGCATCCGAGTCTAGCCAACGAGGAGACAGGTTCATGCAAGCAGCCTGAGGCCATTCGTGTCTAAATCCAGGTGAGCCTGTGGTGTTCCCATGTGCCATGCACAGGTGGGCTGACCCAGAGAGTCAGAGGTAAATGACTTGTCTGACGCTTGCTGGTGCTGGAAACAGACATGGGGGTTACCATGGGTTTCCCATGGGTGCTGGGAGGTTGGCTGCTCTCACAACAGTCATGAAGAGACAATTACAGTAAAGCTTTCTGGGGATGCCTGGGTGGCTCAGTTGGTTAAGTGTCTGCCTTTGGTTCTGGTCATAATCCTAGCGTCCTGGGATCCAGCCCTGCATCGGGCTCCCTGCTCAGTGGGGAGTCTGTTTCTCCCTCTCCCTCTGTCCTTTTACTCCCTTCCTGCTTGTGCTCTTGCTTTCTCAAATAAATAAATAAATAAAATCGTTAAAAAAAGAGAGAGAGAGAAGAAGGAGGAGGAGGAGGAGGAGAAAGGAAGGAAGAAAGGAAGAAAGACAGACAGAAAGAAAAAGCTTCCCGCAGTGCAGCTTGCCGGAGGGAAGGCAGCAGCTCCAGCCATCAGGAGGCCAGTGGATCTTAAAGGTCATGGTCAGCACACTGCTCATTAGGACCGAGCCTCCCAAGGAAAAGCAGCTCGTGCTCTGGCTCCCTTCTCCCAGGCTAAGCGTCTAGCTGCCTCCCTGTCCCAGAGATGCCTGCGGCTGGGGGGACGGCTGCGGTAAGCGAGCAGTCAGCGCAGCAACCCTCCCACAACAACCCTCCCACAGCAACCTGCCTCCCTCCCCAGCCCTCCGCCCTCCACCCTCCACCCTTTGCCCGCTAGCTGCAGCACTGCACATCCAGCGTTTCCTTCTCAAACCCTCTGCGGGGGCCTGATCTCTTGGGCCTGGTGAGACCAGCTTCTTCCTGAAGCTCCTCCATTGAGGCTCTTCCGGCCCCTGGATCAATGAGTGGCTCCCTCATCGGATGGCCCCAAAGCTCATGGCAGGACCTCAGGAACAGATGAGTGTGGGGAGGATGGTGGCACATGCTTGACTTCAGCAACTCTCACGTTGTGTCCTCTGTGCCTAGCATGGGTCTGGCTGAGTAGTGCATGTCACAATAAGTAACAATGAGCAACTGACAGTTCCAGGGCGGGGAGACCATGGGGTGGGGGAAATTTCAGGAGACGATGGATCCCCAAGGGTGGATGGATGTCAGAGCAACAGAGAAATGAACGGCAATGTCAAGGAGGTTTGAGCTACTGAGTAGACAAGGGGTGATGCTACCCAGGTGAGAAAAGCCAAGCTGGCAGGTGCTGACCTGGCCTGCAGGACAAGATAGGCATTGTCCGGAGGGCCATTTCTTCAGGCGAGCTGGTGCTGGATGCCGCCTCTGGCGGGGGTTTCTCGGAGGCTGAGTGAGCGCCACCCTGCACTCCTCCACCCTCCGCTGTCCATTTCTGCTCAGCTGCCGTGTGTGGTTCTGCAAGCTGCAATTTCACAGCATGTGTTTAGCCTTTGCCTTGACCTGGGTGCCAAGCTCTCCAATCCATACTGTAGGCCTGGCTCAGGGCTCTGCTCACAGCGGGCAGCTGACAGACCAAATAATGAGGAGCTAAGAGCCCTGGTTTTGGAGTCCCACAGACCTGAGTCTGCATCTGGGCTCTGGCCTTCTAGCCCCCCGGTGCCGTTGTGAGTTCCTGATGATGTCACAGGGCTTTTTGTGGGAATTGAGATCGTGGCAGAAGGCACCTGACACGCTTCTTAGCACCCCATGAGTGATATGTACCACATCTAACTGATATGCATAATGTGCCAAGTAGACAAGCAAAGGGTTGACTGGAAGGAAGGCTCAGAGCCCACTTAGCCTAACCCCTCAATTGGCAGAGTCAGAACCTGAAGCCCAGAGAGAGAAGTCCCCCAGCCAAGATGGCGAGACAAGCACCCAGTTATAGAAACGCAGTCTCGGGGACAGAACTAGCTTGGTACAGCCTGGCCCTCTTGGCCAGCCATTCTCTTCTCATCTCTCCTGATTTCTTCCCCCTCTTGATCTCAGGCTCCTCCTCCAGTGCTAATTTGAGGTCACCATCCTGTCTTACTAAAGTCCTCTGTACCCCTAATGCCTGGTTGAGCTTTGGCACCCTTTCAGCTTTGTCTTCACATGAACCCTTGTATCCCTTCCCCAAACTCTCAAGTCTGCCTCCTGGAATTCCCTGATTGGATCTTTCTGGATTCCAAGTACTGGCTGGCCCCCTGACCTGGATCTTTTATTTCTACTGGAGTCACCAACCAGGCTTCTGTCCTTTTAAAGTATCTTTAGAACGTTGATTTCCCTTCCTCTGAGACATAGGTGCTGTCTTCCCCTCCAACCAGGGAAATCTGCCCTCCTCAGAGGCAGTGACAGGCCCCACATCTGCAGGATCCATCAGCACCCACTCTCATCTCAACATCCTCCTGGTGATCTAGGCCACACTCAAAGGATCTAGAATCATTCCCGGGGGTGGGGTGGTCTGCCACAGGTAGGAAGCAGGGCTCTCTGCTTCCTTCTTTCTAAGTTCCTGTGTCCATTCTTCCCACAGCTAGAACTGGTTGGCAAGCTGTCCTCCCTTCTTTGGCCTGCCTCAATTCCTTTCCCCTTTGTTTTTCCCTGATCAACGGGAGCTCTCACAGCTCCCCAAGTCTGTAGACACCATTTAGAAATATATTCTATGTTGGTCAAAAAAAAAAAAAAAATCAAAACAAGTCCAGTGTTGCTTAGCCATGGTTTCTGTCAGCAGGTAGAGCATACACGTGTTTTTTGAGATAAGAATGGATTTTTTTTCTTCTTTTATTCACTTAATATTTTTTTCCTCACCCATGTTGAAGCCATCGCCACAGGGAGATAAAGTAGAAATAAGAGAATTCTCTTGGCTCAGATTGAGGGAAATGCGGTGAGCCAATCTGGGCAGACAGGAGCTCAGGGCGTCTCAACGAGAGTCCCTCAGTCCAGAGTGGCACAGAAGTGGTGTCATGATTCCCCCGACCCATCATGTGGCACAGAAATCCTGGAAGAAGGCTAGACCTGGGTCAGAGGCTGGCATGAGACATCCTGGCAGTGGCTGGTGTGAATTTCTGATGAAGACCAGATGGGCTCCCCCAAAGAATTAAGCCCCATGAGCTCCACCCCAGAACTGTGGCCCAACCCTGGAGAAAGGAAGGAGACTGCTGAGCTCACTGGGGTTATTTCCCAACACCCAGCAGAAATCAAGATGCTCAGATTAGATATTCTATTTTTGTACACCAAGTGTGGACTAAAATGCATATTCACACCACACAGATCTACTCTGTTATGACTTCCTTGAGCCCTCCGGATGTTCTTCCACAGGAATAGGACCACCTTCGTAATAAACTCACTCAACCCACTCTTCTACCTTCTGTGAAGCTGATGTCCCTGTCAACAATTTCAAAGATTTCTCCTTAGCCTCTTTGTTTTCCAAACAGCAATTCTCTCTCTTTTTTTAAATGAATGATAAATGAGCCAAATACATATTTCTGTGTGTGACCCTGGGAAGGTACAAGAGAATAAAGTCAAGGGACAAATTCAGCTGTGTGTTGTCTACCCCTTAGGTTTGCAAAAAGGTCATGGGAGAGCGTCAAGGTCATTTCACAGATGCCTTAGAGAGACACCCCATAGTGTGGCCAGGCAGAGTGAGGAGATAGGAGGTCTGACCTGAGGGTCAGGTGGGTCGCTGCTTATCTGTGTGAACACAGAAAAGGGATTCTGCCCTCTGGGTGTGTTACTGGGAATTGGGGATACAACCTGATGGTGCACCTGGAGAACAAAGGCAAGAGCCTAGCATGAAGCTTGAGGCTGTTGCTATGCTAACCCCCTGCTGCGCCCAGTGGCAGAAGTGGTGAGCCATGCCTGTTGGTGCCTGGGTCAGGGTGGGTGGGACATAGGAAGGCTCGCAAAGGCTGAGACCTTGAGATTGGAACTTTAAGGATGCCCGGGAGCTCTCCTCAGGCAGATGGGCATTTGAAACAGAGAAGAGGGCTCAGCACAAGCTCTGAGGTGTGATGGGCAACAGGGAGTTGTTGGAGACAGGACTACTGGGCCCCATGCATCTGAAGAAGGATGACAAGACGGAAACTGGGATGGTAGACCAGATGTCTGGTCCCTCGAGGCCTAGGCTTTGTTCAATGAAGAGTCAATGAAGATTTTTACCCTGGGGGTGATAGGGCCACATTTGAGCTTCAGACACATCTTTCCAGCAACAGAGAGGAAAGACTTCAATGTGGGTCACTGTAGGCAGAGGCAGGAGCTCTAATGATACGGCAGTCATCCAGTCTAAAGGCAAGAGGGTCTGAACTAAAGCAGTGGAGATCTGGGGACAAATCTGAGAAAGGAGGGGACAAATGTTACCACAGCATTGCCCTCACTCAGGGAAACTGGTGTGTGTGCTCGCTCACCCTCTGGCCTTTGCTAAGACTCCCACTTTGGCCATGTTTTAGTTTTTTTCTGCGGGGAACAGAGCCTCCTCCTAGAGATGCCAGGGGACTTAGTCACCCTTAGCAGGGCAGTGAAAGACCAGGCAGGGATCCTGAGGATTTTAGGCAGACCTGGAGTCTCCTTCATCTCTTTCCTCTACTGCTCCATGGCCCCTCTTGTGACACCCGGACGTCCCCCAACCCTGTGGTCCTGTCAACCTGCTGGCCACCAACACACCAGTCTGAGCCCTGAGGTGAGGGGAGTAGGAAGGGGATGTTCCCTCCCTTCTCAGCACCTGCTTGGACTAGAAGACAGACATTGCCATCTGACAGCAGAAAACTCTGTTCAATGACAAGAACGGATGAGAAGAACTTTAGGGAAGATGGTGCTTTAGCAACTGGATTTCTACCACATGGATAAAACCTGGGAACCTCTTTATGGGGCAGATTTATTCCTTCACTTTGTTGCAACAGCATTTGTGATGGTGGGTTTTGTGATGTTTTGTTGTTGATGATAGGTATGCGGGTGTGTTGTCTCTGTGTGTGTGCCTGCATACATCCGTGCTTGTGTGTGTGAGTCTGTGTGTGTCTGTGTTCATGTGTGTGCATGGACCTGTGAGTCTGTGTGTCTGTGTGTGTCTGTGTATATGAGAGACAGACAGAGAAAATAACCTATATCTCCTTTCCTTAAGAGATTTTCTTTTTGCCTCTCTAGTTATAAAATCCTTAAAATAAAATCCAAAATGGATGGCTTCCCCCGAACTCCACATGCCAGAAAGCTCTAGGATATCCAAGGCTAAAACCACAAACACTCCCTTCTCAGGCTGAATCTCACAGAGTTGGGAGATGCAGGACACCCTCAGTCACTCGGGCTGACCTCCAACAGCAAACCACCACACTGGAGAGTTTTGGGCACGTGTTTGGTGGAGACCAGCTAGCAGCCACTCCCACCTGCAAGGAGTTAAAAGCATATAACTCAAAGACAATCTTAACTATCAAAAGCTTATGATAATAGCATATATGGGCAAAATCAGCTCCCAAGGGCCCGTGGTTCTTCCCCACTCTGCTCATGCCTTTACTTCATTCAGTTGTCAAGGGGCTTTCCAATCAATAGGAAAAGAAGGACCAAACACGGAGGCATGGGTTTGCTTACATGTAGTCTGTCTCTCCATGGCAGGTTTGACAACACACAAATGAATTGGAGGAGGGAAAGGAACCAGGAGGAGGGTGGAGGTCACATCCTAATAGTGGCTTTATGTGCAAGCAGCCATTAGAGGAAGGTGATTTGAAAGCAGAAGGTTCCAAACCCACCTACATGAATGTTACACTGTCATTTGGCAGCAGTGAAGTGAAGGTGGCATTGCCCTCACTGTGTGCCTCGCTCTCCCTCACTGAGGGGCCTCCTGCAGGAAGCTTTTAAACCCTTCTCCTATGCCACACAAAGTGTTTCCTCCTTTCTGCGAGGAAACTATCATACAAGTCAATGAGATCTTTCTAGAGGCCAGGGTTCTAGCTTGGAGGAAGACATCACTCACAGGGCCTGTCCCCTGTGATGTCTGAGCTAGGAGTCCCTCTGGGGTATTATTTTCACTTCCCATTTGCTGGTTCTCAGAGGCCACTTGACTTGTTTGACAGGGTGGAGCAAAGGAGCCTGGGAAGATTTATTTGACCAGGAAGACAGAGTAAGAACTGGCTCTTTTCTCTGACAGCCCAGGAGGCAAGCAGCTTCAGCTAAGATAAGGCTCTGGCAGAAATCAAGGTACAAGGGACACCCCACTTTACCTCACCCACACCTGTGATAGAGCCACCAGGCCTGGTTGTCAAGACAGTTGGAAGGAGGTGTTGTCCCACCAATCTCAGCCTCTGACAATTGCCAACAACGAGCCCTCTGTACTTCACTGAGCCCTGATCCACTTGAAGAAATACCTCTGCTTTGTACATCTAGCTGGCACTGGTGGTGAAGTCTTCCCAGGAGTCATTCTTGGAGCGGAAAGATCATCCCATGTTGACCCATGTTCTCATGACATGGGAAAGCTGCATTCACCCCTTGGCAGCTCACGAGAAGTCAATCTTTTTGGTGCCAGAAGTCCCAACCCCTCTTGAGTTGATGAAATCTGATGAAAGATCTTTGCAGAAATGATCTTTGCAGAGGGTTGCTCATGTCCTCCACAACAGCTTGCATGCAAGTTTTTTGTTCTTTGTTTTAAGATTTTATTTGCTGGAGAGCACACGTGAGCACAGGCAGAGAGAGCAGCAGAGGGAGAAGCAGATTCCCTGCTGAGCAGGGAGCCTATGTGAAGCTCAATCCCAGGACCCTGGCATCCTGATCTGAGCTGAAGGCAGAGGCTTAAACAACAGAGCCACCCAGATGTCCTGCTTGCATGCAAGTTTAAGAAGCTCATAAGCTCCAGGAAACTCATCAAGGGTCTATGGTCTCCAAAAGTTAGGTCACCAGCAGCCGGAACTGGTGCAGGGACATGACCCTTGTAGGGAAAACCTCTCTATCCAGCACCATGCACACCCCTCCTGCCACCAAGCACACAGCAGGATTCCCTGGGTATCTAGACCTACTTTGAAAGGCTCAAGACTCAGGAAATCCCAGGAGGCAGGCTCTTCTCCATTTGTCCCTGCTTTGCAAAGCCAGATGCAGACAGGATGCTGATCTGTGGTTTGAAACTGATATAGTCAGCTTCTTATCAGCAGTGTGCTGGGGCCAACTTGTGTAGGTTTGTGGGAGTTAACTGCTGAATTTGGGGGAATTTTGTGAGCCATTTGCTAAGCGCATCACTATTCAAAATTAAACCATACAAAATTAAAATTATATAAAATGGCAAATTATATAAAATATAATTAAGTGAATTATTCTAGAAATGAAGGTAATAAACACTCAAATGTCACCATTCCCTGGTTATTTCACTACATTTCACTATTATCTCTGCTCTTGAGGTTGTTTACATCAGTCACATCTGTGGGATGGAAATGCTGTCTGACTGTGTGACTATTGGGTGTCTCTTCCCAGCCCCTTGTGCGGCCAGGTCATGTGAGCAGCTTGAAGTTGGCTCTCTAGGAGTGTTTACACCACAGGAATAGGCAGGAGCTTTAAACCTGCGGCTGATATGTTTTTGTTGTTGCTGTTGTTGATTTTCTGGACTTAATACGGTGACAGAAAAAATGCCCATAATGTAGGTTCAACTTTAAAATGTGTCCTGTTCATAGCTGTTAACAGCACAAAAAATTGAGAAAATTCTTTTGAGTAATTAAAAACTATTATCCAGTTTAGCAAAGAAGCCAGTGACGTTGCTACCTATGCCCAGCATGCGTGGCTGATATGTCTCTGTCACTTTGGTCTTCTTAACATAAATGAAACTATCAAGGACATCCATGCCACCCCTCTACTGTGTGTCAACTGGAACTACAGCTTGACCATGGACACAAGAATTTGGCGAAAGTCAGCAAAAGCACTCTATGGTGAATCGATGTCTCTATGGTATCCATAATAAAGAATACTGCATATTTTGTTATTATTTGTGAATTATGTGTTACATATTCTTTATACCAGTACAGTTTATAATTAACTTACATGTGTATATGTGTGTATATTTGTTTCCCAGAAAGCTGGTTGTTGAACGTTTACCAGCATTACCAGAATACCACTGCTCTCAGTCTATAAGATACCTATCTTAACCTAATCTCTCTCATCTCCCCTACCCAACACTGCACTGACAGATGCCAGGGAACCCATCAGACAGACAGATACCACAACATGGAAATGATTCCTTTCCACGTGAATGCATAGGGAAAAGAGATTTGAGTCTTTCCCATAGAGCCGCCCAAACAGAATCATGAAATGGATTATCACTTCTAATCCCATCTCCAAATGCAGTCTTTAAAAAAAAAAACAAAAAAACAATTTTCTTTGGGGGCACCTGGGTGGCTCAGTGGCTTTAATGCCTGACTCTTGATTTCAACTCAGGTCGTGATCTCTGGGTCTTGAGGTCAAGCCCCGCGTCAGCCCCATGCTGCGCATGGAGGTTCCTTAAGAATCTCTCTCCCTCCCCCTTTGCCCCTTCCCCACTCCAACCCTTCCAACTCATGTTCCTCCTCAACCTGAGCACATGTTCTATAAGTAAGTAAGTAAGTAAATAAATAAATAAATAAATTTCTTTGAAAAAACTGATTGTACTATAGAAATGGCAGGAATAAAAGGAATTGTTTTTTTAATTACATAACTTTTATTACTTTTACTAACTTATTGATTATAAATTATTAACAGAAACAGTATTTTTGTAGATGTTTATTTACACCTTCTAGGTTCCCTCTGAAAGAGTTACAATAGTACAAAGGTACAAACAAATTTGTACAAAGTATTTTACAGACCTTAGAAAACTTTGCTTAGGAATAATGGGAATATATATATTTTTTAACATATAATGTATTATTTGCCCAGGGGTACAGGTCTGTGAATCATCAGGTTTACACAATTCACAGCACTCGCCATAGCACATACCCTCCCCAATGTTCATAATCCAGCCACCCTCTCCCTCCCCACCCACCCCCTCAGTTTGTTTCCAGAGATTAATAGTCTCTTATGGTTTGTCTCCCTCCTGATCCCATCTTGTTCCATTTTTTTCCCACCCTGCCTCTCAAATTCCTCATATCAGAGAGATCATGTGATAATTGTCTTTCTCTGATTGGCTTATTCTGCTCAGCATAATACACTTCAGTTCCATCCATATCATTGCAAATGGTAAGATTTCGTTTTTGTTTTTGTTTTTGTTTTTGTTTTGATGGCTGTATAGTAAGGAATAAAAGGAAAACTTAACATGAAATAACTATGCATAATATTTGCTACAGTTCAAGGTGGAACATGTAAAAATAGGTAGTGTAACAAGCTGTTTATGCACATATAATAGATTCACAGCTGAGCATTTCACCATAGGTTGACCCCTTTGGCAAAACAAACAAAGAATTGGTTTCTGTTTTGTACACAGAAAGGGAACTAATTCTTACTGAGCACCCACACTAGGCACCAAGCGCTTTCAAAAATGCTATTCTGATTTTGTTTATTTATTCATTTTCTGGGGCTTCCAAAAAGATTTGAAGCCACTTATGAAAGCAAACATGAAACAATAGGAGAGAAAAAGAGATGAATAAATCAAGACCAAAGGGTAAATTAGGGTAGAGAAACAAATTTGAGGGTAAAGTTGGTTACAAAGAACCAACATGAGATGGGGCTACCCAATCGCTAGTGGTTAGATGCAAATTAGGCTCTAAGTGTGCTGTAGTCCAAAGCACAGAATGGGTAATCATTTGTTGGAGGAAAAAGTGTCTTTAGGATTTCCATTGCTCCAGAGAAGCATGGATTTCCCAAGTCTGGAGCCTGACAGAAATTCTCCTGCAACTCTTAGGGTGGTCCTGAGAGGAATGGTGAACAGCGGTCTTAGTGGCATCACAGTTACAATGACACAGTTCCCTACCTTACTTCTTACAGCAACCTTCGGCTCAAGCCTAGGACGACATGCCCTCACCAGGAAAGTGTGCCCGAGCCTGATTCTGGAATGCAATCCCTTGAACACCCCATGCATCTTGGGCTGACTAGCTTGATGGTGGGGAAGGTAGGGGAGGGGGCACACCCAAAATATCTGGATTCATTTCTCAGTCATATTAAATGCATTTCCTCTTTGAGAAACATAACAAAACTAGGTTATCTCTTCTGAAATTTCAAAATAAATATTGTACATAAAAACTAATTTAAAAAGTTACAATGTGCAAAGTGCTCTTTGCAAGCTATAGGGACTCTTCTGGTGATCCTCACATGGAGAACTGGATAGAATCTAGATGGAAATATTGTATACTTTTCAGTTTCAACTGTTACTAACTAATGAAGAAGTAAGACTCCAGGGTAAAATTAACCTACCTGAGTTATGTCAGTATGGACTGAGGATGAACTACTGTTTTTCACAAGGACACTTGGTGACTTGTCCAAGTCACGGTCAGAAAGCTGCAGGGCAACACCTTGAACTGAAGCGCTCTGGTCCACAGGCTGGCCATCCAACCTCTATCCTAGAGAACCTTTCAGCCGTAGCTGCCTTGTTGTACCCCTATGCCCACGTTTTTTCTAATTCCTGGGATCCACAACACACTGAGAGGTAAAATTAAATTATTATTACTAAATATTGGACATGGTGATTCCAAATATTTGGAGCTGGTGGATCCTTTTGGGAATGTGATAGAAGCCGGGCGGGCATGGTGTGGGAGTGCACATGTGCGTAAAACCTTGCAGACAAGTTCAGAGAGCTCTTAGACCCCATGAAACTCATCAAGGGTCTGTGGTCTTGGAGGTCTGAACTCCTGACTTCATCCATTAAGCGCAGACCACCTTGCATCATTTTAGACACTACAGAAACCTGCACAAACATTTCCTGAGCCCGAGCAACCCTGAAACTGAGGACTTTCTTAAACTCTCTACCCCAGGTGACTCGCTCGCCTCACCCTGGTCCTGACCTAGCAGTTCAGATACCAAGGTATGTGAAGAAGCCTGCAGAAAGAGGTAAGGACAAGGCACCCAAGAGAACCTCTTTATATGACATAGTTTTGAGCATCAGCCCTCTGGTGAGAAAGCACACAGTGGCCTGAGGTGAGCCGAGGTCCTGCAGGGTCAGCAGAGACCAATGCAGAGCCTCTTCTTTGCTCTAATCATCCTGCTCTATCTAGTTCTCATATCTGGGCTTAAAGCAGAGTGCACCTGCTCCCAACTTACAGAGACTTGGGTCCTTTGCTCATGCTCATCTAGCTGGAAGTGGCAGAACCAGGTTCTAGAGAAAAACTGGCTGGCCCCAAGGCCTATCGTCTTCCTCTGGATGGTACTGCACCTTGCAGCTAGTGGAACACACCAGAGACCTAGTGACAACCACCTTCTTCCACAAGGGCCCCCATTAAAACCCTGGGTGTGGTGATGGCACCGAAGCTCACTGTGCCTAAGGGTGGTCACTGCACCTAAGGGTGGTCACTGCGCCTAAGGGTGGTCGTTAAGTCTTATGTGCATTTCTGCCTTCAAGCTTTCTTCCTCCTGTCTTAATCTTGGCTGGCACTCCAGAACTTGCCCTTGTTGTTTCCCTCAAGAACCATTTCACAGGGCATCCACCCTGCTCCAGATACTTTCCTGTGTTCTGGGACCCAGGGGAGGATGTAAGAGGCCCACCTCCCTATTCTGAGGGAGCACAGATCCAGAATTCCTGCAAACAAGGAACCCTCAGCATCTGTTGGAAGTTCACGGGGACACAGGGATGGATTTGGGCACTGGGAACGAAGAGAAGGCAGTGGCTTTGGTCCCAGGAGTTAGAACAGGAGAGGCTTGCCCTGATGAGAAGGTAGGGAGGGGGCCCCAGGCTGAGGGAACAGTAGGAGCATGGTCTGGACCTTTCCAGAGCAGCACAGGGCTGACTTAAACAAAGCAGATGGGCTGGTAGTAGAGGAACAGGAACTGTGACAGGAAAAGGACCCGAGACCCAGTGGTAATCACTGCTCTCCCTTCTGATCTTCATCTAACTGTTGTGATTTTCATCTAAGTGCTGTCTTCCTACAGCTTCATGATTCTTTCTTCTTTCTCTAATCTGGCTGGGACATCACCCGTGAACCAGAGCACACCTGCTCTGCTGGGCCTGTCGGGTGGGTGGGGGTGGGTAAGGGATGGGTTGCGGGGGGTGGAGTTGCTCTGGCTCCCCTGCTACCCCCCACACACGTGACCCTTACAAGCAAGGATGCTGGCCTCTGGCGGCTCTGTTGGGCTGCTGCAGACTTGAGGAATTAGTTCCCAGCTGGGCTCACAGCTTCTTGGCTGGTCACAGGTTCTGTGGGGATGACTGGGCCCAGAGGATGGCAGATTCCATCCTGGTATTCCACACAGGGTCAGAGCCCTCACTTGCTTCCGTTCTGGCCTTCTGCTTCATCACCAAGTAGGAGGTCAGGTTTGGGTATACTTAAGGACTGTGAGCCTGAACCAGCACAGTGAGCACTGCTGGACGGACAGAGCAGGGAGCACTTGGCCCTAAAGCCCCTGACATGCAGTAAGGGCTCAAAAACTGTTCTGAATAAAAGAATACATGAATGATGAGAAATGCCACAAAGAGAGAGAAATATAAGGGCACCTGAGTGGCTCAGCTGGCTAGGCCTCTGCTTTCGGCTCACGTCATGATCTTAGGGTCCCAGGATTGAACCATGCATTGAACTCTCTGCTCAATGGGGAGTCTGCTTCTTCCTCTCCCTCTGTGTGCTCTCTCTCTCTTAAATAAATA
The DNA here is from genome assembly GCF_009829155.1 of Mustela erminea. Classification (NCBI taxonomy): domain Eukaryota; kingdom Metazoa; phylum Chordata; class Mammalia; order Carnivora; family Mustelidae; genus Mustela; species Mustela erminea. The sequence goes on from NC_045615.1 coordinate 12,658,406, forward strand.
AATAAAATCTTTTAAAAAGAGAGAGAGAGAGAAATATAGAACTTTCTAGGACTAAGGTGGGGGTTGGGGGAGACAATGGTAAAAAATGCAAAAGTCCTGTTGTGTTCCAGAAAGTTCAAAGAGAGGGCAGGAACCACCATGTCATGGATTCCAGTTTTCCCAAAGCAGGCTCACCTTTTGACCACATCTGCTCTGAGGCAGGATGAGTATAATCTTTTTTAGCTTTTTATTTTGGAATAATTTTAGGTTTACAGAAAAGTTACAAAGATAGCCTGGAGACTTCATATATACCCTGCACTCAGTTCCCCCTAATATTACCATCTTACTTAACCATGGTACATTTGCCAGAACGAGGAAACCCACTTTGACACAATGGTATTAAACTCCAGACTTTATTTAGATTTTACCTATTTTTTCTTTAATAACTTTTTCCCCCTAGGACCCACTCCAATCCCAGATGTGAGTTTTGAATTTAGTTGTCATGTCTCCTTACTCTCCTCTGACGTGTAACAGTCTCTCCATATTTCCTCCTTCTCCATAACCTTGACAATGGCAAAGGTCAAGTATTCTGTAGATTTTCCCTCACTTTGGGTTTGTTTGGTGTTTTTTCGTTATGAGATCAGGGCTAAGGGTTTTGGGGAAGAACAGCACAGAGGGGAAGTACTTTCTCTTTGCACCATAACCAAAGTTATATAATACAACACGATTTATCCCTCGAGACGTTAACCTTGATTCACCTGATTCAGGTGGTGTCTGCCAGCATTCTCCAATATGGAGTTCCTATTCTTCCATTTCCATATTTTATTCTAACTCTCTTCGGCACCAAAGGTGAGGGGAATCAAACTCCATCCAGGAAGGAGAAGTATCTACATATATCATGCACAATTTTCCTCTCTAACTGTGGCAGCACGATGATAACCATTCTATAGTCCTTTGATTGTGTGGACAGTTGATGGTGAAAGCAGTGGCCAATTAGCAAATGACTGGAACAGTTGTTAAAACCCTAGAATTTGAAAAGCCCTCCCAAAATGTGTTGTCAACTGTTCATTCCTTCTCAAAAACTGATCGCTTAGCCCAAAAAGTAATCATTAAACCTATTCTATCACGCTACCCCTGACGTCTGAAAAATGGAAAACCATGGAAATCATTTGCCTTGAGGCAGACACTCCCCATACATCCCTGCTAGCCTCTGCCACGTCTGCCTCTTAGGTACCATTACCCTTGTTTATAGAGATGCTGAATAACTTGTCAGGAGCCCCACAGCCTGTATGCATGTGCCCACCCCCTTTCCTACCCCACAGTCTTCTCCTGTCTTTCCTCTGTGGCACATTCACTGGCTTTTCCAGCTTAGAAAGCCCAAGAAACAAGATCTCCCTGGATGGATGAGCTTTTATAAATCAAAAACAAAACAAAACAAAGATGCAGTCTTACCTTGGTAAGGCTCAGTAGCTTGTCACCATAGCTTTTTCAATCCCAGCACCCTCATGATGCCGCAGCCTGCTAGTGATAACCAGCAACTCCTGATACAATCCCAAAGAAAAAGCCCATCGTGGTTATCTCAATCAGCTCCCATAGCTTGTGGCTTCCTGCTGGTGGCAAGCACCAGCAGAGGTGGCGGGCTCCCCGGTCTGTGGTCAGAGCTTCACCAGCTTCCTCCAAGGAGCCCCGCCCCTCCCATGGAACACTCTGAAGGCGTCTGTGGCCTCACTGGGTCCAGTGGGCACCGCTGACCCAGAAAAGCTTGGGAGGAAGGACCACAAGCAGCTGGTCTTTCTCAGGCCCTGGGCCACACTGGTTCCAATGACCCTCTGCTACTAGAAAGTTTTCTCATGGGGGTTTGGTTTAATGACATGGATGGTGCTTTCCCGCACCAGACTTGGCAAAGTTAGTAAACCTCCAAGCTAACTCTACAAGGTATTTCTCTCTGCCTTGCAGCATTTATCTGCAAGACAAGAAAGAGGTTGGTCTCTGCTGTCTTGTGCCATCTGTGTGAGCCTGGGCAGCTGTTCTCTCAGCCTTGTTGGTTTTTGTCTTGTTTTCCAAATAGTGCTGATAATACCTAGCCCAGAGATACCATGGGTACAAATGACAGAATGGGTGTGACGGGCACAGAATTGCCTCTCAACAAATGCTAATTCTCATTTTTTTAAAAAAAATAGCAGTCTAACCAGTCATTGATTCTGATCACAGAGCCTCTTCCATTGTCCCACTGCACTTGGCTCTGAAAACTCAAAGGTGCAGAGAATGATAGAAGTGATTGGGAAAGGACCCTATCATCTGGAGTGGTGAGGTGCTGTCCCGTACTACACCAGCTGAGGAAACAACAGGACCAAGAAGATTGCTGAGACAACCTTAGGAGAACTGCTGGTCCAGCCAGACATGGTAAGCCACTGGTCACTTGCTTTCTGATCGAGGGACCAAAGGGAGCCCATGGACTTGATCCTTTCCTGTCTTTATGTCTGGGAACATTGGCAGGGATGGAGTGCAGACAGGCTTGCTTCTACTCCTGGCCTGGAACCAAAGTCCAGAATCTCAGTTTCCTCATGGATTTTAGGACTAAGACAGTAATTTGCTGAGAGTTTTGGGTAAGAAAGAGCTTTTTGCAGATGTTCATAGCAACAGCAGCAGCAACACGGAGTTTTTGGGTTCCACAGCTCCTTGAAAACAACCTACCTGATTTCCCCAAAAGTTTTTTGCACAGTAAATGGATTAATGCATAAAAATTTGTATTACAGTGTTTAGTACATAATAAATTCTACATAACTTGTAGCTGATGTGAATATGTCTAATCTAAGTCCCAAACTTAATTCTTAACACTGCTTTGTCTTCTTCTGTCCTTGGTAGTGAAGAGCCTGGAACAGTGTCCCGAACGAGTTGTGCTCAGTGAATCATAGCTCTTATTAATTTATTATTATATTCATCTCCTGACACCTGAGAGTCGGATCTAAGCATTAAATACAACTTGAAAGAATCCCAAACTCCTTAAACTCTTGATCTAAAGACTTGCTGACTTGAGATGAGATTATTTAGCTTTGTTATTTCAATTCAATTAACACAACAAACTTTTGTGAACGTTTGCTCTGTGTTAAGCACATGCCAGAGGTTTGGGGTTGAGGTATAAATAAGCATGATCTTCCCTTGAGGGAGTCATCCTAGGGAGACTGGAAAGGATGTCTGGTAGATAGACATAATAATGCGGGGTGGGAAACGGGGCCACAGAATCCCAACAAGGCACAGTTTTAGAACAGGGGCAGAAGCAATAGGAACATCAGGGATTATTAGAAGAAGTTACCAAGCAGATGGCTTTGAACATGGTTTGTGACTAAGAATCTTTCAAACTCTCAGAGGCAGGTACTTAGGTTGAATCTTTTACTGAACAAGCATCCAAATGATGCTGCCTGAGTTATGTACCATTATGTCTAATTAAATAAATGACTAAATAAGTGACTTTTGGACAAATTATATACTTGCACCTGAGCATATTAAAAGTGTAGGGGGGAGCAGGAAATCTACCTTCCTAAGGAGAAAATCTATTTTCCTCTGACTCTGGCTCATCTGCTCAAAATTGGAGCTCAAGGGGAGGTGAATGTCTGCAGGAAAGGGAGGGTAAGCTAGCCTTTGTGTGGTCTGGAAAAAAAGTGTCACCTTTCTATCTATGTCCAATAGACAGAGGTCGGAAAAAAACAAAAATGGATTCTAGCAGCCACTCAGAAAAGAACGAGGAAATGACCTTGCTCTTGGGTTTCACTTGTCTGAGCAGAAGTGAAAGTTAATTTCAGCCATTTTCACCCTCCCAGAGTCATAAAATCCATGAGAAAGGCAGAGAGGAGGCGGGGGCAGGACCCAAGGGAGAAGATAGGAAGCTGTGAAATGTGTAAGGTGAGGCTAGGAGTATCCTTTTTAGACACGTTTGTTAAAGAACCTTAGAGAGGGCTCTTATGGCTACACCGAGATCGGACTCTGAAACCCCAGTTTAATGTTCAGCCTCATTGGCTCTCCCATTTATTTTTGCACTTTTGAGGTGACTTATGCAAAATTTGGAGCTCTCCTTCCATGTTGGTTGAGCCAACCTCTTGACACCAGTACATTTCTGATCAAAATCAAAACCAAGGGTAGTAAAATATTTGAGTAGAAGAAACATTAAAGTAATCTAGTTGAAAATTCACTGGAGGAGTGATGGTGTGAGAAGCAATCACCCTTTGAAGAAAACAAGCAAAAAACTAGACAAAGATGTCAAAACCAACCATTTCAAGGCACTAGAAAATGACCAAAGCCAAACAACAAATGAAGAAATGTTTAGTATTGAAAAACTGCTACTGCATTAGAATGGCCATGAGTTTGTGGCCTTCTTGCTTACAGGTTCAAACCCCTCCTCCCATCCCTTAGCCTGAGTGGTGAGAATCACAGCTTTTCCAATGGGAATGAACAGTGGGCTTGGTTTGAGAGCTGTTAGTTAGTGAAAACCAGTTGGCTTACCAGCTAGTGGTGACAGCTATGTCTGTGATGGGAAGATGAAAATCTGCAGTTTTATGGGTTAAAGGTCATGGAATCAGTTCTAGATAGGAAGTGAAAATCTGCTTTACTTGCTTGAGGTTATAGCCTCTGTTCAGAGTAGGCAGAAAATCACCCAGAAAGATAACGGGGGAGATCCTGAAAGTAAGAGAGTCATGAAAGGGCTGAGCTAATAAACACTCTGTACCTCTTTTACTGACTGATATAATATGCATGAGTTGGGAAGAACCAAGAGAGAGAAGCAGAAAGTGAAAACTAAGGGAAACCTAAGGGCTAACTGTAGATTTGAATTTGTTCCTCCAACCACATAAAGTTGAGGCAGCAGAAGATGGAAGGTTTGCTTTTTCAAAGTGTCTGAGCATAACTTACATTCAAATAACTGCCTGACTATTAAACAATGCAGAACCAGGGGATACCCTTAGAAAGCCAGAGTAAAAAACAAAGTAGAAGACTAAGAGATAAAAACTGCACAGTGATATTAGGTGCTGCACACCATAGAGGAAAACAATTGAGGTATAGATAAATTAGTAAAACAAAACAAAACAAAAATCAACAACTTTCAGGAAAATAACAGAATTCAGAGTCACTACAATATCTAATTTTCAACTAAAAATTATCATACATGCCAAGAAACAGGAAACTGTGACCAGATAAAAAAAAAAGTCACTAGTTCTTATTCCAAATGGGCCCAGATGTTCAATTTAGCCGACGGACCTCAAAGCAAATGTTACAGTTATGTTCAAGGAATTAAAGGACAATATGCTCAAAAAATGAAAGGAAATTACATTAAAGAGCCAACAAAAATAGAATCTCAACGGAGAAGTGGAAATTCTAAAAAAAAAAGAATCGATTGATTTTCTAGAGCTGAAAACTACAAAACTAACATTGAAAATTCACTAGATAGGTTCAACAGCAGATCTGAGATGACAGAAGAAAGAGTTTGAATTTGAAGATAGAGCAATCAATAGTAATCCAATCTAAAAGATACCAAAAAAAATTAAGAAAAATGAACAGAGTTTTAGAAACCTGCCAGATAATATAAAGTGTTCTAGTATAAATAAAATAGGAGCCCCAAAGGAGAGGGGAAAAAAAAGGCAAAGAAAAATAATGTGAAGAAAACATAGTTGAAATTTCTCCACCCATAGTAAATAACCTTTGCTTAAAGATTCAATGTTACCATCTGAGTGGTAACACTCAGGTAAAACTCACGTCTCAAAGTGTTTGTGTCTCCCCAATTTTCATTCGGTGAAACCTAATGCCCAGAATGATGGTATAAAGAGGTGGGGCTTTTGGGGGGCGATTAGGTCAAGAGAGTGGAGCCTCATGTAAATTGGATAGAATAAAATTGTCTCAGTAGTATTTATCTGGAAAAGAATGAAAATTAGTGCCCAAGAATAAAACAGGCCCCAAAGAGCCCCTCTCCTCCCCTCTACCATGTGAGGTTACAGCGAAAACATAACCATCTATGAAGAGGGTTCTCACTAGACACCAAACCTGCTGGCACCTTAATCTTGGACTTTATAGCCCCTAGAAGAATGGGAAATAAATTTATGTTGTTATAAGCCACCGAGTCTATGGTAACATAAATACAAACAAAGAGAACCACACCTTGATATCATGGTCAAAATACAGAAAACCAAAGAAAAGAGATAATTTTGCAAGCAGCAAGAGGAAAAATAATGCATCATATGTATGGCAACAACAAAACAACTCAAGATTGACTTCTAATTGGGAAAACTAGATGCTGGAGGGCAGTGGAATGCATATTTGAAGTCTTAAAAGAAAAAAAAAAACTGAAGAATTGTCACCTAAGAATTTACTATCTAATAAAACTATCTTTAAAAATGGAGGTAAAAAAAAATGGAGGTAAAATGAATCCTTTTCCATGTTAAAAAACCTGAAAGAATTTGTTTTTATCTGACTTAAGCTACGGAAGAAATAAGGAAAAGGAAAGGAAGAAAGAAAGAAAGAAAGAAAGAAAGAAAGACAGACAAAAGAAATTCTTTTAGCTGAAAGGAAATAGCATCAGATGGTAACCAGTTTACAAAAGGGAATGAAAATCTCTGGGAATGGCAAGCATGAAAATAAAAAATACATATATAAAAATATAAACATATAGTACCCTTTCTCCTCATGATTTGAATAAAACATATAGGATTGTTTAAAGCAAGAATGATAACATCACACTGGGGGTTTATAACATATATAAATGTATATGAAAATAATAATGTGGGAGGAGAGAGGAAATGGAACTATACCAGTGCAAAGTTTCCTTTTCACCAAAAAAAAATCATTTTTAATTTGAAGTAAATTGTGATAAATTGAAGGTGCATATTGTAATGCCCAAGACAGTAACTAAAGAAAACAAATTCAAAGGAACTTAGTTTTAATTTAATTTATTTAAGAGACACACAGAGAGAAAGGATGAGTGGGGGGACGGGCAGGCAGAGGAAGAGGGGGAAGCAGTTTCCTCACTGAGCAAGGAGCTGGTTGCGGGGCTTCATCTCAGGACCCTGGAACCATGACCTGAGTTGAGGTCAGATGCTTAACCAATTGAGCCACCCAGGCATCCCTCAAAGGAACTTAGTTAAAAGGTAAAGATGAAAAGTGATCTTCACAAGTTAGCAGATTAGGCAATCCTAGTACTTCTCCCTCCCATTAAAAAAAAGTAATGAATAAAAGACTATGAACAGATGAAAAAAGCACTGAGACCTTTAAATATAATTAAGAACTTGCAGCAACTCAGTAGAACACAAAACCAAGAATGGCTGCATAGAAAAGCATATAAAGTATCTTATCTAGACCATCATATGCCCCACTCTGATATAACTTGGTACCAAGAGAGTCCCTCAGCATGACCTCCTCACCTGGGGAAAAAGGAGATCCAGAGGACTGCAGTAGCCCTTACCACTCAGACACCCAAAAGTTTTCATCACCAAAGTCTCCCACAGTATTTTATTGGTGCTAACTTCAGATGATGAAGCTCCCTGGAGTTGATACTGCTGTGCCCTCCACCCAAAAAAGAAGCCGCTGTTATGCCTTTCTCCTGCCCCCAAAACCCTACTGTATTGCCCTGGGGGATACACCCCCTGGAGCATCCCTGCCCCCCCATCTCCCCCTCCCCAACAACTGCACATATGCCTCATACCCTAGCTCAGCAGCTCCTCCACGTAAATCATGCCCCAGACAATGGCAGGACCACAACAAGTCCACCTGTGTTGTTGATTCCAGAGCCATGGTCACTTGACATTTGCCTACATCTTAGACACCAGTGCTCCTGCTGCACCAAGCCTGTCTGTACCCCAGACTCTGGAGCTACATTTGCTCTACACATGCTTGTGCACCAGACCTGGCACTATGACCACTCGTTGTGCTCAGACACCAGTGCTACCTCTACAGTGAGCACAACTGCATGCCAAATCCAGTACCAAGAAAGATCTTGGCCACAACATTCCCCTGTGGGGAATGAAGGGAACAGGAGGATCCCAACAGCCTTTGCCAACAGAGAACACCAACGCATAAGGATCCATCACCATCACTAGGGACACCTGCAAGCTTGGCTGCTAAGGACTTTGCTAATGCTGACCTCAGCTGCTGGAGCTGTACAGAGACTATATCATTGTGTCTTGTCCAGATCTAGAGCTAAAGCTACACCCCCCCACCAAGATCTGGATCCACAGCCCCTCACCCAGTCAATGCCCTAGAACGCCCCCAACAGGTGAAGCTCTTTCTTCACCAAAGCCAGTTTGTAAAGTCTGGAAGAGGTTGTGGATTTCTTAAATGTGCAGACATCAACACAAGGCTATAAGGAAAATGAAATATCAAGAAAACATGACATTATGAAAGGAACACAAAAATTTCTCAATAACCAACCACAAAAAAATGGAAATCTATGAATCTATGATAATGCAATGATTGTTTTGAGGAAGCTTAGCAAGTCATAGAAAATAGAGATAGATAACTCAGTAAAATCGGGAAAGCAGCACATGAATAAAATGAGAAGTTTAACAAAGAGAAAGAAATCATTAAAAAGAACTGAACAGCTGAAGAATATAATTAATAAAATGAAAAATGCAATAGGCAGCTTCAGCAGCAGACTTGACCAAGAAGAAAAATTTTCAAACTCAAAGACTCAACTATTTGTAATTATCTAGTTAGAGAAGAAAAAGGAAAGAGAAAGAGTGAAGAAAGCTTACATGATTTATGGGAAATTAACAAATTAATCAATTTATGCATTATGGGATTTCTGGAAAGAGAAGTGAGAGAACTTATTTTAAAACGCAATGGCTAGAAAATTCCCAAATCTTGGGAGGAAAAAGGACATCCAGATTTATGAAGTTCAAAAGTCCCTAAATAGGATTAGCCTAAAAATGACTACATCAAGACATAATATACTCAAACTATCAAAAGTCAAGGTCAAAGAGAACTCTGAAAGCAGCAAGAGAAAAAAAAACTCATTACATACAAGGAAATCCCCATAAGACTATCAGTGGATTTCTCACCAGAAATCTTGCACTCCTGTAAATCTGGAATAGTGCTCTCTGCTCCAGAGAGACTGGAATAATATATTTAAAGTATTGAAAGAAAAATCTACCAACCAAGGATACTATAACCAACAAAATTATCCATTAATATTGAAGGAAAGGTAGTTTTCCCCAGACAAACAAGAACTAAGAGAGTTTATCACCACTACACATGATTTACAGTAATGCTCCAACTCTTCAGAATGAAAGAAAAGATGCTAAATAGGATGGCATCAAATGAAAAAAGCATCTGTGCAGAAAAGGATAAAATCAGTGAAATGAAAAGGTAACCTATGGAATGGATAAAAATATTCACAGACTGTGTCTGATAAGTAGATAGTATCCAAAATATATAAGGAACTCATACAACTCATCAACAAAACAAAACAAGAAAGCAAAAAACAAAACCACCATGAAGTATTATTTCACATCTGTTAAAATGATTATCAGAGAGACTAAAAATAACAAGTTGGCAAGGATGTGGAGGAAAAGGAATCTTTTTTAAAGATTTATTTATTTAGAGGCACCTGGGTGGCTCAGTCATTAAGCATCTGTCTTCAGCTCAGGTCATGATTCATGATCCCAGGGTCCTGGGATTGAGCCCCACATGAGGCTCCCTGCTCAGCGGGAAGCCTGCTTCTCCCTCTCCCACTCTCTCTGCTTGTGTTCTCTCTCTCATTGTGTCTCACTCTGTCAAATAAAATATTTAAAAAGGAGATGTATTTATTTATTTTTAGAGAGAGAGTGAGTGGGAGAGGAAAGGGAGAGGGAAAAAGTCCTCAAGCAAGCTACTCACTGAGCACAGAGTCCAACTCAGAACTGGATCCCAGGACCCTTAGATCATGTCTGAGCCAAAATCAAGAGTTGGCTACTCAACTGACTATGAAGCACCCAGGCACCCAGAAAAGGAATCTTTCTACACTGTTGGTGAGACAGTAAATTAGTACAGGCATTATGTAAAAAAGTGTGGAGGTTTCTTAAAGAATAAAAAAATCAAATTGCATTATGATCCCACTTCTGGGCATATATCTCCAGGAAATGAAATTGGTTTCTCAAAGAGGTCTTCGCTCCCATGTTGAGTTCAGCATTATTCACTATAGCTAGGATATGGAAACAATATGTCTGTAGAATTGAATGGATAAATATAAACTTATATATATATATATATATATATATATACCTTTATATATATTTATAAAGTATATATATGAAAACTTATATATATATATATATATATATAATATTCAGTCTTTAAAAAGAAGGAAATCCTGCCATTTGTGACAACATGGTAATAAATAAATAAATAGCTAAATAAAGCTGATGGAAAAAGTAAAGAGGAATTAAAATGGTATACCAAAAAATATTTTTTAATAAAAAGGTAATAAAGGATGAACAGAAGAACAAAATAGAGATGAGACATGTAAAAAACAAATGGTAACGTCATAGATCTAAATATAAACATAAATAATTACATCAAATATAAATGGATTAAACACTTCAATCAAAAGGCAAAGATGGTCTCAGACTGAAAAAAAAAAAAGCAAGATCCAGCCTCATTCTGGGTACAAAGCGTACACTCTAAATTCAGAGCAACATTAAGCGTTCTTAGGTTGCTCAGTGGCTTGAGCATCTGACTTCTTATTTTAGCTCAAGTCATGATCTCAGGGTCATGACATTGAGCCCTGCATTGGGCTCCAGGCTCCATGCTCAGTGTAGAGTCTGCTTGAGATTCTTTCCTTCTCCCTTTGCCCCTCCCAACTCCCCCCTAAAATAAATACACAAAATCTTTAAAAATAAATAAATACATGTGTTGAAGGGGATGTGGAGAAAGGGGAACCCTCTTCCACTGTTGGTGGGAATGCAAGTTGGTGCAGCCTCTTTGGAGAACAGTGTGGAGATTCCTCAAGAAATTAAAAATAGAACTTCCCTATGACCCTGCAATTGCACTACTGGGTATTTACCCCAAAGATACAGATGTAGTGAAAAGATGTAGTGAAAAGAAGATGTAGTGAAAAACATCTGTACCCCAATGTTTATAGCAGCAATGGCCATGGTCGCCAAACTGTGGAAAGAACCAAGATGCCCTTCAACAGACGAATGGATAAGGAAGATGTGGTCCATATACACTATGGAGTATTATGCCTCCATCAGAAAGGATGAATACCCAACTTTTGTAGCAACATGGACGGGACTGGAAGAGATTATGCTGAGTGAAGTAGGTCAAGCACAGAGAGTCAATTATCATATGGTTTCACTTATTTGTGGAGCATAAAAAATAGCATGGAGGACAAGGGGAGATAGAGAGGAGAAGGGAGTTGGGGGAAATTGGAAGGGGAGGTGAACCATGAGAGACTATGGACTCTGAAAAACAATCTGAGGGTTTTGAAGGGGTGGGGGGTGGGAGGTTGAGGTACCAGGTGGTGGGTAATATAGAAGGCATGGATTACATGGAGCACTGGGTGTGGTACAAAAACAATGAATACTGTTATGCTGAAAATAAATTTTAAAAATTAACAAACAAACAAATAAATAAATAAATTCAAACCAACTTTGAAGCTAGATCAACAAATAAAGTAAAAGATAGAAAATCTATATGATGCTAACAATAAATATAAATGGATGGAGTGTCTATATGAATATCAGACAAAATAGACTTTAAGATGAGCTATCACTGAGAAAAGGGAATTATTTCATAATAACAAAAGATCAATAAAACTATATATATATATATATATATATATATATTTACTATATATCATAAAAAACTATAAATGTTCATGGCCTTAAACAACAACAAAATCCCTAAAGTAAAAACTGACAGAATTAAAAAGTGTAGTTTAGGGGCACCTGGCTAACTCAATTAGTTCGTGATTTCTGCTTGGGTCATGATCTCAGGGTCCTGGGATCTAGCTCTGCATCAGACTGCGTGCTCAGTGGAGAGTCTGTTTGAGGATTCTCTCTCTCCCTCTCTTCCCACCCCTCCCCTCACTCACATGTTCTCTCTCTCTGTCTCTCAAATAAATAAATAAATTTTAAAGAAGATGTAGTTTATAATCCAAAAATTATTGTTAGGATTTTGATAGTCTCCTATCAGAAACTGATAGTATAAGTAAAAAGAAAATCAGTAAGTTTGAAGATCTGAGAAATGTTAACAACAAACTCAATTTATCTGACATATAAACACTCCACCCAGCAACATCAGAATACCCATTCTTTTCAAGTCTATATGGGGCATTTACCAGGATAGACCCTATGCTAGGCCTTAAAAGAAGCCCCCAAAACTGTGAAAAGAATGAAATTATTCAAGTACATTCTCCAACTGCAAAGGATATTACACTAGAAATCAATAATAGAAATAAATCTGATAAATCTCTAAATATGTGGAAATAGAACAGCACATTTCTAAATAACCTCAAAAAAGAGAAATTAAAGATATGTTTTCTTGAAGTTTATTAATTTTTTTTTTTAATTTGTCAGAGAGAGAGAGCGCGTGAACACAGGCAGACAGAATGGCAGGCAGAGGCAGAGGGAGAAGCAGACTCCCTGCCGAGCAAGGAGCCGGATGTGGGACTCGATCCCAGGACGCTGGGATCATGACCTGAGCCGAAGGCAGCTGCTTAGATGGGATTGGGAGGGAGACAAACTATAAGTGACTCTTAATCTCACAAAACAAACTGAGGGTTGCTGGGGGGAGGGGGTTTGGGAGAAGGGGGTGGGATTATGGACATTGGGGAGGGTATGTGCTTTGGTGAGTGCTGTGAAGTGTGTAAACCTGGTGATTCACAGACCTGTACCCCTGGGGATAAAAATATATGTTTATAAAAAATAAAAAATTTAAAAAAAAAAGAGAAATTAGAAGGGAAATTAGGAAATATCTTAACCTGAATCAAAATTTTTTAGAAAGCACATCAAAATTTATGGCAGCAAAAAAAATAGTACTTCGAGAGTAATTTATAGCTTTAAATGTCAGCATAAGAAAATAACAAAAGAAATGCCTAAAATCAATGAGTAAGAAGAGCAAATCAAATGTGATGTAAGTGGAAGAAAGGAAATAATAGAGTAGGGATCAAAGAAATAGAAGGCAAACAAACCAGCAAAAAGAGAAAATCAATGAGACCAAAAAACAGTTTTGATAAACCTTTAGCTAAACCAACCCATAAAGAAAAAAGAAGACCCCATTTTCAACATAGAATCTCCAGAAGATTCAGGAATTTAAAAGGAGGATAAAAGGAAGCTAAAAACAGACTAATTGATGAAAGTTTATTTAAAAAGCAGTTAGAGTCCACCCCATTGCTTTTTGACTCCTACTCAGCACACACTGGCATTTGCCCCCTCCTCATCCCAGCAGAAGCCTGGAGGTTTATTCCTGGTCAAAGTTACAACAGAGGAACTCTGTACTGGGAGACTCCAGGCACAACTGAAGACATAGCTATATACTAATCTCAGAGGGAGTAAGTGAAATTTGTTTACTAAAGATTGAGAACTGCCAACCTCAGTTTTCTTTCCAACTCTGTATCCAAAGCACAGGCATCCAGTCCTGTGCTTCCAAGTTGGAGAGTAGAAAGGTCTTCTTTGAGCACTCTGACTAGCCCAGAGTCTAAAGATGCTAGCATGGGAGTTTCTATGGGAGCAGCTCACATGGTATCACTCTCTAAGAAGAACAGTTGACAGTCCCAACCCGTGGGCTCAAAGTTTCCAAAAAGAATTTTGAGTACACCAGTCTGTAATATGAGCAACCAGTCAAGAATAAGTATTTTTTTTAAAAAGCCTTTACTACTTCGGGCAGAGGCAAAGCAAACAGGAGGGGGAAAAAACAACTCGGAGAAAACAGAACCTATACAGGAAAGGACAACTTCAAAAAGACTATTACTGATATTCTTAGAGAGTCAGCAAATTATATTGAACCACAAAACAAGAAAAACAGGATGTTTAAGAAAGAAGAAACAGAGACTTTAAAAATAAAAAGAGTCTTAGGGATCAACAAGAAATGGAAGGACTAAAAAATAAAGCTGAAGAAATCTCAAAGAAATAGAGAAAAAGAGAGATAAAGAAAAGAAATGCAAATTAACTGACAAGAAGGTCCAAACTTTAAATAAAATGAGAACAAAAACCTTACAGAGATAGAAAAATAAAAGAGAAAGGAGGAAATTAACCAAGAACTAGTTAAAGGAAAATGTCTGAGTTGAAAGATGTTAAATTTCCAGATTGAAAAGCCCCACTGCATGGTCAGCACAATGGATAAAGATTAACCTACACTAATGCACTACAGCATAAAATCTCAGATCAATGAAGTAAAAGGAATATCTATGCATTTCCAGAGTGAACAGAGGATCAATGGCCAAAACAGCTTCAGACTCTTTAAAGAAACTAGAAAGTGCTGTAATGTGTCTTCAAAGTTCCAAAGGAAACTTATTTCCAACTTAGAATTCTGTCTTAAGCCAAACTATTAATTATGGTGAGAGTAGAATAAAGACATTTAAGGGTCATGCAACATTTTAAAATATTGATTTTTAAGAGAGGTACAGTTTCCTATTCAACCCATACACACTTTGGAGCAGGTCCGAGTCTCTGGGGGATGTCTTCAGTAAGGCAGTATTACCACATTGCTTGTTGTATCTGAATGCTTTGAGAAGAGATTTACACAACCAGAAACAACTGGTTTGGGGCAAAGGGTTGAATTAGCGATAAACACATAGATAATTAAGCAAATGAAAAATCAAGTCAATTATATCAAGGGAAAACTTAATTTGTAAATAAACATAGTATATGGTATCTTTCAGCTGTATTAGATTGTATAATCATAATACAAACAATGAACATTTATCTAATAAAAATTATTATATACCTATATAGGAAAGATAAGTAGGGTGTCTCAAAGAGACTGAAAAAGAGCTAAATTTATTTTACAGTAAGAAATAAAAAGATCTTGTCTAAAGCTGAAAAATCAAGAAGTAGCAATCTAAGTGTGTTATTTGGCAAAATGGAGGTAAATGTCACAAGTATCAGTTGGAAAAGCTAAGGCTCTGGGAAGCAGAAAAGGGCAGGCAGTTGGCAAAGGCAAAAAAAGCCCTTTGTTTTCATAGCAAGCCTCTTTGAGTCTTTAAATCACATGCATGTATGACCTTGGTAGACCCTAACATTAGATCTTTTAAAAAGAATAAGAATCAAAAGAGAGAACCTCTTCTCTCTAGGATATGGGAAGGAAACGTTCTCTACCCACAGGTGGAATAGTACCCAGATACAAAGGAGATTCTGGGACTGTGGCTCTGAGAAAAACCTCAGAGTGCTGGATGGAAGAGACACAAAGGAAATGTGGTTTGTTTGTTTGTTTGTTTGCTGGTTTGTTGGTTTAAAGATTTATTTATTTGAGATAGAGAGTATGGGCACATGTGCTTGCACGAGTTGGGGGAGGCGCAGAGGGAGAAGGAGAGAAATCCTCAAGCAGACTCCTCCCCTCACTTAGTGGGGACCCCAAAGCAGGGACTGGTCCATGACCCTGAGATCATGACCTGAACCTAAATCAAGAGTCCAAAGCTCAATGAACGGAGCCACCCAGGTGTCCTGTAAATGTGTTTTTTTAGCAGCCATCCCAAAGTTGACCAAAATTGTCCCTAATCCTTGGGAACTCCAACAGGAAATGGACTTGTTTTTTCAGAAATAGCTCAGTTCAAAACTGGAGCAGGTACAGGGCCTATCATAAATATCATCACCCCCTGGGCCCTAGAGGAGATGCCTGTGAACAAAGGGTCAGGAGAGCACAGACCAATATGTTTTTTATTCTGACCCAGAGTTTACGTTACAGCTCAGTATACACGTGAATTACTAAATGCCGAGTTTCAGCAAAAAATACTTGTTATTTTTGATATTTTCTATTCTATTTTATCTTACTGTATGCTATTTTTATCTCTTCTCCTTTCTTCTGCGTGCTTTATTCTTTTTCTGTTCTATTTCCGTTCTTTATTTTTATTTTTTTTAAAGAGTTAAAAAATTTATTTGACAGAGAAAAAGTGAGAGAGAGTACAAGCAAGGAGAGCGGCAGGCAGAGGGAACGGCAGGCTCCCCGCTGAGCAGGGAGCCTGATGCAGGGCTTGATCCCAGGACCCCAGAAACATGACCTGAAGGCAGATGCTTAACCAGCTGAGCCACCCAGGGGTCCCTATTTCACTTTTTTAAATGCTGGTTTTGATGTACTAAATTGATTTTGACCACCATTCAGGCAACAAGCCCCCAGAGTCAAAAACTTGACATAAAGCCCCTCAAAGGGACTTTTGGGAGCCTAGGAAGCAACTGGATCAAGAGTGCAAGCACAGGCTTGACCAATGCACAGCTTGAAGGTGAAATCTCCAGTTTTATAGACTCACCATCTGGGAGAATCTAGCGTGTCACCTAATTGCCCCCAGCATCAACTTTGCCATCTCTAAAACTAAAAGAACAAAACCCAACCCTGAGGGTTCTTGAGTACCAGATATGCAAAATGCCTAGCCCTGACAAGGCACTCAGAAAATGTTCATTATCTTTTCTTTTAATCAAAGGCACAATGCCTCAAGAATGTGGGTCCTTACAGGTGAGTCTCATGGATCTCTAAAATAGCTTAGTGGCTAAGATCTTGGAGTCTGGAACCAGGCTATCCGGGTCTAATCTTGCCATAGATACTTAAGAGCCCGGAGAACTTGGGCAAATGTCTAACCTAGCGGAGGAGGGGAATTGGTTTCTTTGCCTTAAAATGCCTTAGGGTCTCTTAGGGTTTTGTGAGGATTCAGTGAGCTGACAGTACAAAGCATTTAGAAAGATTCATGACATGCAGATCCCGTACAGACATTGACCATCATCACTGTAATGAGACATGAATCCCGTGTAGACATTTATCATCTCCATGGTAGCAATACTTGAAGGCTGTGTAGAATCTTACCATCATCGCAGTAATTGTGCCGGTGGATTCATGAAACAAGTGACATTGAGGGAGGATCCAAGTTTCCCCAGGGAGGGCAGGGAGCACTCAACGTCTGGCACGTCCATGTTGGCATAGCTGCACTGACGGTTTGCAGCCAAACTCTATATTGACTTGTCGGTGTTAAATCTTTTAAAAGCAGTGTACTTGTACTATTTGCTCAGAATGGCCTCTTAACACCCTCAGCCTGCCTCTCCCTGCTACAGAGGAGAGAGCTGCACATGAGGCAATACCTAATTTGGAGTAAATACAAAAACAAGGCTGGGCAGAGCCTGGATGTGGTTGTTTAGGATTTTCAGGGTGCTCAGAATGTCCTAGGATCTGAACTATAGTTTGAATTTGTGCAGTTGGCCCACTCATGCATCAGAACCAGGCAAGAAATGAGTGGCAGGTGTAGAGTACATACAAGACATTCATCAAAGCTTTCTGCTAGGGAGAACTGAGAAGGGTTTGGAGAAAAATTTGCACTTATATGTTTCTCACACCCGAAAGAGAGGGGTGAGGACTCCCATCGTTGCCGGACTGCCAGGATTGGGCAGCTGAGAGAGTTGGAAAATGTTGTAAGATTTGCTTCCCCCTTTTCATAAAACTCAGATTTTCAGGGATCCTCTCCTCTCCCTTTCAAGTCCAATTGATCTGAGGAAATCTGGCCTCAAACTTCCCAGGTACAGATCAATACATCCCATCCCTGAGGCCGTAGCTGCAAATCATTCTAAGTGGTTCCAACCAGGGTGAGTAACAGAGCTCATGTCTGGAATTATAAGACAGGACAGCATGATTTGAACTTCCTACTTTCTCTAGTTACAACTCTCTATGCAGTGTGGTCTGGGAGCTCCTGGTAGCTACTCTAGGATCATAGAGAAGCAGGAGTAAGGCAAAGGCAACACTGCAAGTGGAAGAACAGAAAAGTGTGAAGGAGCCAGTCCTTTGCAATGTTGTTGGCTTGTTGGGTTAAATGAAGCCTGGAGTCTGTCCTACTTGTAGACTTTCCAGTTTTGTGAGATTGTAAATTTCCGCCAGTTGAGTTTTCAGTTATTTTCTGCAGGAAGTCTTGACTAAAAAACAAAACTAACTGAACAAGGATTTCTGGGGGGACCGGGGTGGATGCAGGATAAAGATGACTGGCAAATGTTCAAGTCTTCATGTGATATTGTGAAATATATATTTATTTGGTCTTCATCCCAGTTTTTGTCACAAGGCTCCTAAAATCCTTAAACTTTCTTAAGCTGGGCCGTGACAAAGTTGTCTTTTGTTATGTTAATAAGGTGGCTTTTAGAAAGCCCCTAGATAACCTAAGGGTGGGGTCCGGTTGCAGAGGAAACCAACCACCTGATTACAGGGTTGGAACTTCCAGCCACACCACCCAAACTATGGGACATGGAGAGGGAATGAAGATGGAATTCAGTCACCAATGGCCAGCAATGTAATCAATCATGCCTGTGTAAAGATGCCTCCTTTAAAAAACAAAAGGACGTGCTTCTGAATTCTTCTCCCATAAATGAACACATGGAGATTTGAGTAGAGTATGGCATTAGGGACGGTATGGAAGCTCCAACCCCTTTCTCCATACTTGACCCTGTGCATCTCTTCCATCTGGCTATTCCTGAGTTCCTGCTGGTGATTTCTGAAAACTTCCTCAAGTATGTGTATTCTATATATCTCAGAAGTCTGTGGATGGAGTTAGTTCTAGGCTGAATTATGCCCACCTCTAAGTTCATATGTTGAAACCCAAATATCTAGCACCTCAGAATGTGAGTGTGTTTGGGGATAGGGCCTTTAAAGAAGTGATTAAGATGAGGCCATTGAGGTGGGCCCTAATCCAATCTGACTGGCATCCTTACAAGAAATGGAAATTGGAACACACAGGTGTACCTGGGTGGCTCAGCTGGATGCCTGTCTGACTGTTGATTTTGGCTCAGGTCGTGATCTCAGGGTTCTGGGATTGAGCCCCCACTGGGCTCCATGTCCAACTGGGAATCTATTGGAGATTCTCTCTCTCCCTCTCTGTCTGCTCCTCTCCCCACTTGCACATGCTCGTGCTCTCTCTCTCTCTCTCAAATAAATAAATAAACTTAAAAAAAAAAAGAAATTTGAACACACAAAAGAGACACAGGACATGCAAATGAACAAAGGAAAGATCATGTGAAGACACAGGATAAAGGTGGCCATCTGCAAGCGAAGGAGAGAGGCCTTGAAACCAAAACCTGCTAACACCTTAGGCTTGGACTTCCACCCTCCAGAACTATGAGATAAATGTCTTTTGTATAAACCATCCATCTTGTGGTGTTTTGTTATGGCAGCCCTAGCTAACCAATACAAAGTTCCATAACACTCAACTCTGGATGGACCCCCACAGGCTAAATGCTGCTGAAGTGTTCATTTCAGTTGATTACTACTACTTCCTAAGACAGTAGAAAAAAAATTTTGGGCAATCTATGGAAGATTGTAGAAGTTGTTATTTTTGTTTTGCTTTGGTTTTTGTTTTGTTCTGTTGGATTTTTCTATCTCCCTTTCAAAATTTCCCATCCCTCTATTTCTGGTAGGAGACATGCTCCTTGGTCTCAGAGAAGGGCAACGACCCAGGGCCTGACTAGCAATAATACCCTATTTCTCTGACAACAAGGATTGGTCTTAGACCCCAGCCTGGCCAACAAGAGCCCCTTGATTGCTGTAGAGATGACAGTAATGACAGCTAAGTTTGATTGCTCCTTACTATGTCCACCCCCTGTTTTAAGCTCTTTATGGGTATTATCTCCTTTAGTTCTCAAATAACTCTTAGAATGGTTTCTTTCACTATTCCCTGAAAAGTTAATTGACTTACCCAAAGATACAAGATCAGCAAAAGGATGAACTGAATAGATACCCAGAGTCTGGCTCTAGCACCCATGCTGTCTGCAGGGGTCAGTAAGCTAGAGACACTGGGTGCGTGTTTTCTTCACCGGGCAGGGGACGAAGAAGCTTGGTCATTCAATGTCATCGTGCCCAAAGGATGAGGTGACAGAGACACTGTACTTGAAAATCACCCTGTATGGGGTAACACTGGTGTCCTCTACTCTCCACTGGCCTCCTTTGGCAGCACAGAGATGGCGCTAGCCCCTGAGTCCCATCTCAGTCCTGAGCATGAACTGTTCTCTGCTAGACCCCTGGGCAGATCAGAGCTTACCTTCCCTCTTGCAAAGATCCCAGGCCTTGTCCTGTGGGTGAGGTAAAGATTCCAACTTGGCCAAGAGCCCCAGGTCTCTTCCTAATGAATAGAGACTTGTAGACTCATGTTGTAAGCAGTTGTAAATAGAGATGCCAGTATCTACTGAACAACTGTATTATGGGGTTTAGAAAGAATTAGCAGAGAAGAGGATCTCATATTGGACAAGGAAGAGAAGTTCATTGGGTACCCCTATCACTTTAGTATAATTTGGAAACAGTGGAGATTATTATCTGTAGAGTTGCTAAAATGTTTTCTTATTCCAGAGTTAGCCCAAACCTATAATTTCCATGCCTGATGCAAGGATGAGAGCTGCCACGTGGGGTCTTTGGGGAGCCCCTTTACCAGGAGCCAGCAGCCTTTTTATCTTCTAAAGTTCTCTGAGGGAAAGGGGCCTACCCCTGCTCTGGAAAGCTCCTCGCACAGAGATCCTAAGGCCTCAGAGGGTACTGAACTGCTCAAATCCAGGCCCCAACCTAAAACTTCCTAACAACTTCATCAGTAATGCCTTTGGACTGTGACGTTGTTCCTTTGCTCCTACATGAGCCCCCACCCCCACCCCACCCCCTCAAAAAAAAAGAGAGGGGAAAAAAAATACCTTACCAGAGAAAAGATGCCCAATGTCACTGATCTTCAGCAAAAAAGATTCTGTGGCTGCTTTTCTACTAGTCTGCTAACTGGGCCCATGGGTCCAGGATGTAACAGGTATGGATTTTGTGCTGAGAAGTGAGAACAGCCCCAGAACACCTACAGAAGAAGTCTGGGGCCAGCACAGATGCCCGAGGCACTAGGAGAGGGGACCAGTGAGAGGACATTTGAAAGGGGATGGAATAGGTGGAAAATATGTAAAGAGGCCAGAAACCTGCACCCACACTTCTGCTAGCCCTTCACCATGTGTAAGCCCTCAGAATCTGCTCTGCATCTCTAAACCACACTCTGAAATAGGATACTTGACTGCTTTCATCTTATCCCCACTTGGATATCGACTTAGGATCTTAACATGTCCATGACCAATCTCTCAATTTTCCCTCCCAGACCCACTTCTCCCATTCAATGCATCAATAATGTCATTGACTCTATTACTCAATCTAATACACCTACTAGTCATCTCAGTCCCAATCAGCAAATCCTATGGGTCCTATCTCCAGTGTGATCTAAAATCTGCCCATTTATCTCCACCCTCATGGCTATCACTCCAACACAAGATATCAGTGGCCTTCTCTGGCACTTTTAACTCCTCTCTCCCCAGGGTTTTTTTTTTTTTTTTTTGAGTCACCATTTTATTTTCCTGATGGAACTTATCGATAGCTCACATTGCCTTGTTCTTTGGTTTATTTGGTTGCTACTGCCTGTCTTCGCTCACTAGAGTATAGTGAGGCCCACAGAAGGGGCCTTACCTTCTCATCCATCATTGTATCCATAGCCTTTTGAACAGTCCTTAGCACATTGAAGGTGCTTGATCACAGTTATTGAATA
The DNA here is from genome assembly GCF_009829155.1 of Mustela erminea. Classification (NCBI taxonomy): domain Eukaryota; kingdom Metazoa; phylum Chordata; class Mammalia; order Carnivora; family Mustelidae; genus Mustela; species Mustela erminea. The sequence goes on from NC_045615.1 coordinate 12,680,067, forward strand.
GTTGAAGGAATCCTCATCTGGATCTTACCATCCCCATTTTACAGGATTAAGAGAAGGGAAGAGATCTGCTCAAGGCAGCAAGCTGGCAAGCAGTAACACCAGGACTGGATTCCAGCTCTCCTGACCCATGGTCCAGTCCTCTTTTCTTTCCAACACTTGGCTGCTTAGAAAACTCTACCCAGACTTCCATTCCACAATCCCACTAATGACTGGTTTGAGTTGAGAGCAGATGTTCCAGGAGCTTCAAACCCTGAAGGCTGAGCTGCCACAAATCAGACTTTCTTGGTATTTTAAAGAGAAATCAGCAACATCTACAACTTGGCAACTCTTGGCCCTCCCCAAACCACCCCCCAAGGGACCCCAGGCCTGCTGGGGGCCTGCTGATGGTGAGTCATGGCTGAGTCAGTGGAAGCTGTTTCAGGGATGTGTGCCCAGGAGGGTCCTGGTCTCTCACAGGGCAGTAAGCAGAAGCTGAGACAGAGACAGGCAACTCAGTGGAACACAGACCAAGCCTTAGACAAGCCAGCTCTGAGACTGAGGCTGGGGAGACTCAGTGGCTCCAGAGGTTGGAATCTGGAGAATTCTCCTCATTGAAGTGGAAGAGGCCCCCACACAACTTCGGAAACTTCTTCTAACTCACTGAGATCAGGCCCCAAATAACTCCCACCACTATCTGAAATACTTCAACTTCTCATTTACAGGTAGCCTTACGACTTTGTCCTAGAAGGGGTTGCATTCTAACTAAAAAGATACACATCAACAATACACTAAAACATATTAAAAGTATATGGAGAAAGAATAAGTCAAAGGAGAGAATGAATAGAAAAGTAAGATGGAGCCAGGAATGAGGACAGTAGCCTCAAAGCCTGCTATGAAGTCCTCTCCACTTGCTAAGGAGGGCCACATACTTGGCCTCAAGTTTTCTAGAACCCAGGGTGAATAACATTCCACCACACCTCAAGAATCACAATGTCCAAAAGAGAAAACCAAGCCAGGTGCTCAAAAAACTCAGTTCTTCTGAGGCTGAGGTCACAAAAAAGTACATCCAATGCTCTAGAGTTGTCTGAGCTGTCCGGTGGGTCCTCTTGGGTTGGGGGAGTGGGGCGTTATATCATGTAGCACATAACTCCTTAGGGCTCCTCATAAAAGCTCAGGGATGAAGCTGTTTTCTGTTGTGCGCCATGTTCAGTTCAGGTCACACCAAAGGGTGACAAGGCCTGAGGAAAAGAAAACAGGCCGAGGAATCAACAGAACCCTATCTGAAGCCCATGTCAGCCTTGGGTTCTGGATGAGACAGACTATGGACAAATCATATTAACTCTCTGGACTTCAATTCCTCATTTACAAAAAGAAGGAAAAAATGATCCTGACAGAATTTCTGTGAGGATTAGCAAACTAATATTAGCACTGTTATGGACTAAATGTCTGTGTCCCCACCAATTTGAATTCATATGTTGAAGTCCTAACTGCCAGTGTGACAGTACTAGGAGATGAGGCCTTTGGGAGAGGCTTGGTCATGAGGGTGGAACCCTCTTGAATGGAATTAGTGCCCTTATAAGAAGAAACATGAGAGAGATTATTTCACTCTCCATCATGTAAAGAACACCACGAGAAGGTGATCATCTGCAAACCAGGAAGAGGGCTCTCAACAGATACCAGATCTATCATACTTTGTCCTTGGACTTCCTGTGAGAACCATGAGAAATAAATGTTTACTATTAAACCGTCCAATCTATGGTATTCTGTTACAGCAGCCCAGAATGACTGAGACAGATACCTGTATATAATAAAGCTATAGTTAAAACAGTGTGACATTAATTGATTCAGGAGTAGACAACTTGATCAGGAGAACTGACTAGAATGAGCTATATATATAAGAACATAAAAAATACTAAAATTCTGACATTTTGAACCATTGGGAAAAGGATAAATGATTCAATAAATGGTGTTAGAGTATTTGGACATCCAGGTACAGGGAAAAGTCATATGCTTAATCTCAGCGGTAACCAGAGAAACAAAAACTAACTGCAAGCTAATGTTCTTCCACATCACACAAAAACATCAGACCATAGCAGGTGTTGGCTTGGTTAATGGGTAAATGGGTCCTCGTGGTTGGGGTCTAAGTGGTTACGTCTCTATATAGAGAGGAATCTGTCAGTATCTAGCAAAAAGGAAAAGGCCTAGTCACCCACAATGTCATCTCCAGTGACCTATGTTGGGGCAGCCCATGTAGATGAGGATGATACTGTACTTTTGTCATGGGAAACCATGGGAATATCCATCAGGAAGGGAATGGATCCAAGTAGCGCAGATTCATGTGTATCATCACCAAACCCTATTGGAGAGGTAAAGGGCAAATTGCAGAACAATACATATAGGATGATGCCATTGGGGACAAAACAAACAAAATGAAACTCTGTGTGTGCACTTTGTATGAGTACGAAAGTAAAATCATTAATAAGGAAAATGTACTCCCAACTCATGGCAGTAGTTATTTCTGAGAGGAGGAGAGAGAAATAATCTTGGGGAGGGGCAAGTGGCAGAGGCTAGTCAAAAGGGACTCAGTCTTACCTGTAATGTTCTAATTTTTTCAAAGAATCGATTTACTTACAACCAGTGTACTTGTTAAGATACTATATACTATGAAAATTTAGAAGCAAATATGCTGAAATAGTAATAATAATTATCAGTGGTGGAAATACATATGATTGTTCTTTTCTTTTTGAACGTTTTGATTTCCTTATTTCTAACGTTTCCTACATCTGCAGAGAAATGCGGCCAAAACTAAAACCAAAGTCTCCAAAACTTCTGTCCCTGGACTACCCCAGGAATGGGGGTCTCTGTGGTGACCCCAGCAGGTAGGGGCCTGGCGGGGCTGGGTCCAGAGTCAGCAGCAGGAAGACCCAGGCTGCCTTGGCCTTTGGGCCTCACTTCTTCACCCCTCAGGCCTCTCAAGAAGCCAATCACCACTGTTTTGCCCTTACTACACCGTCCAACCTAGCCTGTTTCTTTCCCACCAACTCTGGCCTGGCCTCAGTCCTAGCCACACTCCAGCCCCAAATAGTCTCCCAAACACATGGGAATGTTTCTGGCCTACACAGGACCTAAAGCCTGAGGGGGCCTAAAGTCCCACTCCCTGGCTCAAAGCCATGAGGAGGGACAACCACCACAGGAGCAAATTCGAGGCCTGAAACATACTGGGGCCGCCTTTCCTAGCTCTGCCCCTGGCTGGCTCACGAACAGTCAGATACCCAGGTGCAAATACCTCAGCTGCTTGGGCCTGGGGGGAAGGTGAGGCAAGCTGTGGAATTTTCCCAGGTGGTGACTCGTGAATGGAAAACACTGCCAGGCGCCTTGCTCGTGAGCTCAAGTCTGGAGGGGAAGGAAGTCCCAGACTAGCTACAGGACTAGAGAAGGGCCAGCTTCCCTTCACTTTGGGAAGTGACCTCTCTTTAGCCTGAGCCTCTGTGTCTGCTGATTTCCTGGAAAAGGAAATGAAGTCATCCACTACTCCCTTGGAGCTCCTTAGGAAGGAGGAACAATTGCACAGGTCCATTAATAACAGGGAAGAGTCCCCAACCTGTCTTCCCCTAAGTCAGAGTGGGTGAGGCCAGTGGTGGCCAGTCCCAGCAAGCTCATTGCTAGGTGGGAGAGGACAAATGGCCTAGTCCTCAAACCACCCATCCCATCGCCAGCTGCCCATCTAGAACATTCCTGGCATCCCTGACATAGCTCATTTCCTTCCTGTTCCTTCTTTAGCAGAGGAGACTAAGCACAAGACTTTATAAGAACACATGTTCATTGATTGATTGATTCATTCATTCACTCATTTGTTCACTTACACGAGCATCACTGAGTGGGTGCCCACCAGAGGCCAGCCTGGTCCCAGGCACTGGGAACAGAAGTAAGACACCATCCTTCACCTCACAGGGTGTGGGATCTATGGGAGACACAAACCTCAGGGAGAAGTGCTAGAGTAGTTGTCTGCCTCAGGTGACAGGGAAGCACAGACGAGGGGCAGCAGTTCTGGTTAGAGGAGCAGATATTGGTGGTAGGGAAGAAAGAAACAGAATTAATACATTTAGAGAGAGACTGGAGAACCTATGTATTTTAGGATCTACCAATAGGTACTCCTGACCAAATTTATTAAACAAACATCTCTATTCCCTTCTAACACTTAAGGTAAATCACACAAGTACAAATAGCCTAGAACCTCATAGTTTGCAAATACGGGATATATTTGTGTGAGTATGTTTGTATGTGAGTGGGTTTTAAAAGTCTAATGGTTCTTCTGATGGCAAGAAGTCTTTTGTAAAGATGTAATTCAGAAGTATGATGATGTTTAAAGTTTGGGTCTTATTTTAAACTTGGCCTCTGACTTCTTCCTTTTGGGTTCCATCTGATTTCTTTTAACCTCTGAGATTGCACAGGCCTGAGTCTTTTGCACAGCTGGACTTCAGGGTAAGAAGGGCCAGTGGGGGAGGGAAGGTTGGGGGGTGGTTGAGAGGATTTTATATAGTAGCTCTAAGCTGCTCTCCTCTCCCTGCTGCCAACAGGTCGTCTGCCCCACCCCACTGGTAAAATTCTGAGAGAACCCAACCTCTTCAGTGCCATGAGCCCAGACATGCAAGGATGCAGAAATGCCCATGGGGGGAATTAGCTCTTGAAATGGAGGTCAGGTTCAAAGAGAACAGAGTGGGTCCTACAGACAGAAGGCATGGTGAGGTTGTCTTGAGGTGGGGATATACTGTGGCTAAGGCTTAGCTATACAACCCTTAGCCCCGAACTGACTCAGCCCTTCCTACAATAGTTAGACCATCTGGGGCCTACATGGAGCAAGACCTTCATCAGAGGGGTAGGAGGAAGAGTCAGGTTTATTAGTTCATTCTGGCTGTGTCGTGTTCACTTGCAGAGGCTCCTGACTCCAAGAGCCCAGGCCACTGAGGAAGAATGTATCCCACCGTCTTAGTTTTTTGGGCTGCTCTAAGAAAATATCACAAGGTGGGTGGCTTCTTAACAACAGAAATACATTTCTCACGGCTTTGGAGGCTGGGAGTCCAAGATCAAGGCAACCATAGATTGGGGGTCCTGGTATGAACCACTTCCTGGTTCGTAGCTGACTGTCTTCTCACTGTGTCCTCACAGGACAGATAGGGAGAGGGAGCTCTCTGGGGTCTCTTTATGACGGCACTAATCTCATTCATGAGGGCTGAACTCTTATGACCTAATTACCTCCCAAGGCCCCACCTTCTAATACCATCACATTGTGGGTCCAGTGCCAATATGTGAATTTTGTGGGGACACATGCAGACCGTATCACCTTTTCTTTTCTTCCTTTCTCCTTCTCTTTCTCCTTCTTCTTCTTCCCCCTTTCCCTCCCTTTCTCCTTCTCCCTCTCTCTCTCTTTTTTCCCCTCTCCCCGACTCTATTTCTCTGTCTCTCTCTTACTCTCTTCTTCCTTCTTGGAGGCTTATGACATCATCACAGACAACCATTTTCAACAAGAGCTAATTCTGCTTGCTAAACATTTTGAGCTGATCTTGAAACATGAGCCTGAAAGTGATTTGTCAGGGGGGTCCTGAAGAAGAAATTTCTCTGTGTTCAGCAATCTGTCAATCGCACCTTTGTTTCTCCCAGCCCGGAGTGCAGTAAGGAAGCCCGTCTCTGTGTGCCTGCCTCTATTCCCTCTCTCTGTGAACCAGGAATAGTCCTGGTCATGAGAGGCTAGTCGGTAGAATGACAGCTGACCCTGCTGAGGTGGCTTGTCTCATCTCCCACCAGAAGGTGTTCTGAGTCTGGGCGTGGCCCAACCACGAGGCATGTTTGTCTGCCTCGTGCTTCGTCCTGTTTTCCTGATGTCAGATTCCAAACAGAGCTACCTCATGTTCAAAGAAGACAAACAAGGCAGCTAAGATATTTGGGAGGACTGCCAGCTTGATTGCTTAACATTTGCTCACGCTGTGCGTTAGACTAGAAAGAGCAACAGGCATGCCTCATTTCAGCTAGTACACGATCGAAGTATCAGTTGGCGCACAGACAACAGAAGAGACATTGTTTCTTGGGTGATTACTCTCTGCCAAACATTATGGCAGGCATTTGATAGGTATTAAGTCTAATCTTTGAGATAACCCACGGTGGAAGATACTGGTACCCTCAATGTTAGAGGAGGAACCGAGCCTCGGAAGGGTTAAATATTGGCCCCAAGCAGCCCAACAACAAGTGACAGAGCCAGGATGAGGACCAGGGTCCCCAAAGCCTGAACCATGCACCACAATATACTTCCTTTCAACCTCACCAGTCAGGATGGGGCACCTGTGGGGGCAGTCGGTTTGAGCTGATGTTAGGAAAGCAGTTACTTATAAGGGGGTTTATGTCCCCAGGTAAGGAGTTCCGCCCTCTGGCTAGAATTCCCAGAAAGGGGCTGAATATGAAGAGCTACAGACCAGCTTCCCCTAGAATCCCTCCCCAGTGCTCTGTGACCAATGACCAGCACTCTGTTTCCTTCTGTGAGCAGCTCTGGATCTGCCTGGAAAGCCCATGCATATGGTCTAGGTTTTGTTTGTGACAGAATGTTTAAGTCCAACCTGTCATCTGAGAGCAACAATGCCTCCTCCTGACACGCATTCCAGGCTGCTGGTGCCATCAGGCACTGGCTGGTGGAAATGAAAAGAATGAAGTCATTAGCAATAGCTGTTGGCTTGGCCACGAGGCGCACCGTTCAGTTTATGAAGCAGCCGGTGTCCCTGTGCTCCCTTCCTGAGGGGACAGAGTTCTATTGTAGGTCCTAAACATCTTCATTCTGCCCGTGGTTCTGTGACCACCTCATCACCCACCCAGTCCCCCAACCAGTTTAAAGCAGGGCAGAGAACAAGCAGGCTCTCCTCTAGGATACGGAGACATGGCTGTTCATGAGTGCCTCACCTGCTAGCTCTTGTCCCGGCCTCTGTCTAGCTGGTTTGGACCCCTTGCTGGCCCAGACATGGGGTATCTGCCAGACCCTCCCACTTTGCAGTTTCTGGCCCTGCCCCCTGTCACTGCCCAGCATGACAGACGGGTGGGGAGTATCATGGAATCATGGGTCAGAAGATGCCAGAGCTTGAAGCCCTCATTTTGGTGAGAAGGAAACTGTCCAAGGCAGGGAGGGGGGGTGAAGTAATTTGACAAGTGTCTACATGGTTACAAATCCAACACTGAAGTCTGAATCTCCTGGTTCCTATCCAGAGTTCTTTCCATCATTCAGAGGAACCAGGCTCGTCGGGGGAGATAATACTTAGAAGAATCTAGAAGGCTTTCCCTTGCCCATCAGGGCTGCTTCACTGGCTTCATTAGAGGAATCATTTCTGGTTTCCTTCAAATGCTATACATGCCCAGGGTGGCTTCCTTCCCTTCATCACTAAGATGTGCCAGTGCTGGGCCTAGAAATATTCTCAGCAGCATCTTCTAGATCATGATTCCTAGGTGTCTCCACAAGACAAAAGGACAAACTCTGCAGAAGACACTGTGACTCCATTATGGGGAAGAGAGTGACCCAGAGAGCAGTCGCTCAGGTTTGCCTGCGGTGGGCAGCATGCCTGGCATCTCAGAGTCAACAAGCCAGCAAGCCGGCCTGTAATCGGGCCCACCACTAACGCTGGAGAGGTCCAAGGCAAATGGATAAATGGAGGCCCACATGTCGTGTGTCTAAATATTTGAGAGTTATAAACCAGGCTAACAAACTGTTGGACAATATTTGTTCTTTCCTCCTGCCTTGACAAATACATCTTTATAACCTCAAAGGCAGATTCTAATTCTGTACCTGTGCATCCCTGGAACAAGGAAGGACAGGAGGAGGAAGGCCTCAGTCCTGCCCACAGCCCTCCCTTTCTGTTTTATTACATGAGGACCCTTATGCCAAAGCAGGGGGACACCCTAACCCTCTCCCACATTCCGTAGACCAGGAAAGAGGGCTGCACAGGCCAAAATGAGGGCAGGAAATTCCTGGGTCCTGGATATATATATATATATATATATATTTTTTTTTTTAATACAAGGTAAGAGCTATCACATGCCCCTTTATTTATTTGTTTATTTTTTTTTCAGTGTAACATTATTCATTATTTTTGCACCACACCCAGTGCTCCAGCAATCCATGCTGGGTCCTGGATATTTACAGCTTGGAGTAGAAGGGAAGGTGTGGACCTTGAGTAGGCATGGCCACCTTACCTGAAGGAGGCCCAGAGCAGAGGTCCGTAAAGAGTGGGATCCAGGATGCCTGGGTAGCTCAGCTGGTTAAGTGTCTGCCTTGGGCTCAGGTCATGATCCTGGAGTCCTGGGGTTGAGTCTCGCAGCGGGGTCCTGCTCAGCAGGAAGGCTGCTTCTCCCTCTCCCTCTGCTCCTCCCCAACTTATGCTCAACTCACTCTCTCTCAAATAAATAAATAAAATCTTTTAAAAATAAATAAATAAATAAATAAATGAAAGTGTGGAATCCAAGGCAGGTCCTCTTTCCCATTATAAGGACAGTATTGTTAAAAGGATTTCCATTTTGTAGATGAAGTAAGTGCAGCTCAGAAAACTCAAGTGACTTTTTACAGGCATACACCAGCAACCAGAAGAGCTAGGACTTGAACCTGAGTCTGCCGGCCTCCAGACACCTGCTGTCCCCCTTTACCATGATACTTCCCCCATCACCCATCCTCACCCGGGAAACGCAGTGAGCTTCTCCCTGCCATGGGTCTGGACTTCTGTGGCCTCTCACCCCCAGTAAAATGGAAACAAGCCCTTTAGTGATCACCCTGCTTCCTGTCTGGCCCCCACATCCATTAGGCCTCTCTGAGATACGAAAGCCATGACACATGCCCTTCTTAACTCCCTGCCTTCTGGACCATGTCCAGGGGCCTAATGTGGGCCCATCATGCCCTCTTGTAGTCTGCTCAAGTGCATTTCAGTCCTGCTCATGCTAGTCCCTCTTCTGTCCTCCACCTCAGGCCTTCCCCAAACCTCTCCTAACCAGCTCCCACTTATCCTCCTCATCTGGGCTTAGAGGGCACCCATTGCCTCCCTCACTCCAGTTCTAAGGTCAGTGATTTGTTAATTAACTCCCTACACTCAGCAGCTGCAGGCATCACGCCCCAATGCCTAGCACCCGGTGACAGAGTGAGCCGCCCACAAATGTTCTTTGAACTAATAAGGTCCCCATAAGAGGGGACGTTACCCCCCACCCCGGTCTCCCTTCTGTGTTCAGACTGAATTAACCCCTTCTGAGAGATAAGAGCAGAAGAGAGCCATTACTGTTGCGAGATCGGTGCCAAATGACCAAAACTTCCTGGATCCTCTTGACACACTGGGCCCCCGGATGGAACAGTCTCCCCTAAAGGCAGCAGGTGGGAGCTAGTGGACTCTGGCCCAGGACCACAAGTCCTAATTGCTCCCTGGGGCAGGAGAGGGGGTCACCACCATACAATCAGGCCAAACAGAAATTTCTTCCTTTCTTCTCTCATTCAGTGAATGGGGACCAAACCTGAATCACCACTGAGGGATACTCAGGAGCCTTGGACAATGGAGTTTGCCCTTGAGTAGCTTAGAAACGCCAGTGGACACAAATGAGATGAATTTTGATAAAGGTTTGCCATGTGGGAGGGTTGAGCTGGGTATCCTGTGCTCACCTTGGGAGGAAGGCGAGGCCTTACCAGAGTCTGCCAGGTCCCTCATCTCCTTTAAATCTTTGCTCTAAAGTTACCTTATTGACGAGGTCATCCCTGCCTGCCGGGAGTGGGGTCGAGCACATTGTGGTCACTGAGGCTGCTCGCAGGGACTGTAGGATCAGCGGGCAGCAACAGGCTGTGCCCTAGACTCTGGGCCCGACAGTTCTGGGAGCCCTGACTCTACCATCTGTGGGACTCAGAGTGAGTCCCCTAACCTCTCCAAGGGTGGCACCCTTAGAGCTAGGAGGGAGAATGTTTCTTGACCCCTACAGAATTTCTGTAGGAACAAGAAAGACATAATCCCACTCCTCTCGGGACTGCTAGAAAGGAACCCACTCTGTCACCTGTCAAGAGCTGAGCTCATGTCAGTGAGGCTGCTGTCTGCTAGCATACGCGCTCACTAACGTGCTCATGATACCCGGGACGGCCATCTCCTAGATCACCACGTCTTGCCCCTGGAAAGTCAAATTGGACAACTGGACCGACCCAAAAGGCAGCCCTAGCACCAGTGTGCTGTCCTACTTAACTCCTGCAGGTTTGGCCCAGCGTTCCCTGGTCCACACGGCCAACTGCAGGGAAGAGCCCCCAGATGGCCTCGCCACTCTGGGCCATGGAGATCCCCACCCATCACCAGACTCCAGCCAGACCTCACAGCACCCCACATAAAAGGCATAGAAGGCCGTAGAAAGTAGGAGACACCTGTACCCCAAACACAAGGCCATTTTTAGTTTGTAGTGGTGTTTCCTGATGTTGCTACTTACAAAAACTAGTCACTGTAGAAAACACAGAAAATTAATGCAAGTCTATAGAAGGTTTTTAAATCTTGTTAGTCTACCACCCAAAGATAAGCGCAGCTCATATATGCAAATACCCTCCTAATCTTTTTTTTTACCACATATAAAAAAATTAGACATTAGATATTAGAATTAAAGCTTTCATAATGTCTTGTTTACGTAGACATTTGGTATCCCTGCCCTATTTACTTGGCATGAAATCAGTAGCATATCCTACATCATCAAATAGTTTTTGAAAATATTTGTATGACTATGTACTGCCCTATGCTAGAGGTCTAAACATAACTCATTTGATCGCTGTGTAGTGTTAGATATTAGGCTGAGACTGTTCCAACAGAAACTTGGTTCCTTCTCCTCTTCTTCACCTTCCTTTCCGACTCTCCCAGTCTTTCATCACCGACTACCCTCCTGCCCAGGCATATGCCAGGCTGAATGGGAGGCTCCAAATAAGACCCGACCCCTGCCCCAGCCTGGCTGCCTGTCCACATGCAGACAGAAGACAGTGCACTCTTCAGAAAGCAGAACAGGAGCCTCATGCCAAGTGAGGGGTTAGGGGGGTGAAGGTCACAGGAGGCGTTTCCAGATGGGGTGGGAAATCTCCAGGAAGAAGACATTGGAGCACTTCCCACACTGGGGCCAGAACACACTGGACGGAAGGAGGGCAAATACTCAGAATTCAGCACAGGCCCCGTGTGTCTAGGTACACCCCACCCAAGAGAAGGCTGAGTCCCTGAATCTGGACCAAGCCCTCTACCTGCAAACATGGCTCCTGTCCCGCTCAGCTGACAGCCTTAGAGGGAGACAGATATTAATCAATCACATAACTTCACAAATGAAGATAAAAATTACAGTTGGTCCAGGAAGGAGAGATGGGTAGTACTATGAGGACATATAACCTGGGGTTCCCTCGGGAGACAGAAATGTGGCCAGCCCCATGTGGAAGGAAGGAGCAGGTGTGGAGAAAGACCCGGAAGAATGATGGTGTGGAAAGCAGAGCAGCAATGCAAGGTGGAATCCAAGGGGTGGGCGGAGCCAGACCACGCAGGCCTGATGGGCCATGCTGGTTTCTTATCTTGGGAGGAACGGGAGCTGTTAGAGGGCTTTAAGCAGGGAGCAGCCAAGATCAGATTTCGATTTTGAAGAGCGTGCTCTGGCTGTGGGCGAGTCACTGACTCAGGGGCGGGGGCAAGAGTGGGTGCAACACGGACTGGAAGAGGCTGTGTTGGAGCTGGGGCAGGCTGACGGTTACTTGGGCCAGGGTGGTGGCAGAGGGGATGGGAAGAAGTGGAAGGATTGGATCGATATTTCCAGAATCAAGTTTGAGTCAATAATGTGATTTTTTTTTTTTCAAAGAAGTCCCCATTGAAGTACACTTGTGAGCTAGAAACATGAACCTGTTAGCAAAAAGAGGTGCTCACATTAGCAGGATGTCTCCTTAGACAACGTCCCTGGGCAGACATCCTAGTGAAGGCAGAAAGGAAGGAAGTGGGAGAGGCCCCAGATGGGGAGTTGCAGTGAGGGACCGGGCACCAGGGGGCAGCACAAGGGGCTCAGCCTCTGAGTTGCAACAACTAGACCTGCCCACCGAACCGGGTAAGTCACTTTGCAGTCCCACACCTCACTGTGTACCTCTGCTCGTTGGGAAAACAACGCGGGCTCTGCACCCACCCCCACTCCTGTTGTTGTCAGGATGGCAGATTAGATCATTTCGGAGGATCCTGCCAACCTCAAGTGTCTTAGGAAAGGAACTTGGCCATGCCCCAGGCTGCCCTAAGAATGAAGCCAACTTCCAGTAATCACCCCTGGGGTCCGAGGTTCCAGGAGAAAGTGGAGCCCTTGAGCTCCAGACCGGAGTCCTGGGTGTCCAGGCCAGGAGAGGGCAGCCCTGGCTGGGTCCGGGATGACTTGTAGGTTCCTGGAGCTGTAGGCGCTGGTACAGCAGGGACGGGACCTTCCAATGTAACTATCTCCCGTGGTTGACACAGCACAGAGAAGTACATGCCGGAAGGCACCCCGTGATTTGTGGGGAAAACACGTGCTCTGGGGGCAGGCCCCTCCAAAGCACTCCCAGCTCCTCTGGGAGACAGATCTGGAAAAAGTCTGTTTCCACTTAACCTCTGGTTTCTGCGGAGTCTCTCTGAGCCTCAGGTTCCTCATCTGTAAGCTGGAAATGCCCACATCTCCCTGCAGAGGCGCTGGGTTGGTGGGGCATATATTAGACACTCCGTAATGGGAGGAGCTGCTGCGAATTTGAACTCAAGCCCCCTGTGAATGGGGTGTCGGATCTGGGCTCGCCCACGCGCGCTGCAAGGTCGTTCTCCCCCCCCACCCCCCATACAGGCAAATTGCTGACAGTGGCAAAGCCACGTTGCCATGCTTGGGGGGTGGGGAGACTGCTTCGGTTTCGGATTTAATAAAATTTTTTAAAAAGGAGATATTTGGGTTTGGTTTCGTCTAAGGTTTGGCAAATGTGTGTGATTTGCTTCTCCTTGTGGCTGGGCGGCGGCTCCGGTTCAGGTCCTGGTGGGAAAGAGCAACTAGGGGGCTTTAGGACCCGGCTGCCCGTCGGCTGGACCCCGAGGTCCCGGGTCCCAGGTCCCGAGCGTCGGGTAGACAGGCTTGAATGAGAGGCTGGCGGAGACCGGACTGAAACCGCTCAGGGTGGAATAGCTCCGCCGTCGCCAGGCAACCGCCCTGACGCAACGCAAAAAAAAAAAAAAAAAAAAAAAAAAGTCCCTTAAAAAAAAGAATAGTGCTGAGAATTCACGGGAGCAGAGAGAAAGGGAGGCAGAAGCCAGCTCAGCCCCGAGGCTGGAGCCAGAGGCTGCGGCGCCAGAAGCCCACGTCCCGAGAAGAAGGCTGGGAGCTAGGGGACTCCCTTGGAAAGGGCCTTGGAGCGCCCCGGAAGGTGGGTTCGCGACCCGGGTGAGACGTTCCCAGGACTGGGGTTGGAGCTGGGTGCCCCGCTGAGGGTGGTGCGGCTGTGGCCCAAAGGCGGCTGCAGGGGAGGGGGCTTGAGGTCGCAGGTCCCTAGAGCAGGCACAGGCAGAGAGCAGTCTGGTGGGGCGGGGGGCCGGGTAGGAGGGAGTGGCTGGCTAGCACCGATCCCAAAGCACCCTGGAGTGGACACCGCGCAACCCTCCCGCAGGAGAGCGGGATCCCTGGAGGCTCACTTGTCTCATGGGGAATGGGACAGCCTGCTGGACTCTATCTCCCACATCCTTGCTGTTCCCTTCCATGGCTAAGATCTTGATGGAGTTTTGGGGTACACTGAGAGGGAGGAGCCCCACTCAGTCCCTCCAGGTCTATTCCCAGACTGTTTGTCGTCTCTAAGGCCGCCCTATCCCCTCCAGCCTACTTCAGGCACAGTGACATCAAGGTCCTGCCCCAAGGATGCAATCCCTAACTCAGAAGAAGTGACCCAGGGCACTTGGGCCCTGGGTGTTCTGAAGGGCTGAGGCCAGTGTGATCAGAGGGAACTGCACTGCCCAAAGGGCCCCAGGGGAAGGAGCAGGTCAGCCTTGAGACTGCCCGCCCCACCTCCACCCCAGGGTTCACTAAGAGAAGGCAGGAAGGTCTGTGGTCCTTGGCTTGGGCACAGGTGTCTCCCTCTACCAAGTCAGGTTGGATGTTCTGCTTTTAAAATAATCCCTTATTGTCTGTGTCTAGTTTTCATTCTCTGTGGCATGTGGTTCCTCCTGAGAAGGTCCAGAAGGTAGGCTGATTCTAGGTTGGTGGATCATGACCTCCTCTTAAACTCACAGGCACGTTCGCCCGGATTAAGTTGCCATCAACTCCCAGCCATTTCTGGTGAATCCCGGGTGGGATGAGCTCAGGTCACCATCAACAGCAGAATCCCCTAAGTGCCTAAGGGAATCAGGGCTTCAAAGCATCTTCCCTTCTGATGCCCCAGAGATGGTCCTGCCGCCCACAGGACAAGGAGTGGAGAGGGGAGCGTGCTGTCTCTCTGTGAGAGTGCTGTCCAGAAAGAGCGAGGAGGCCATGGCGCCTCGAGCCTGACCACGACCGCTCATTTCTGCTAGTCTGTTTTTAAGAGGTTTGGCAGAGCAGCCATGAGCTGTGCTTAGAGTGGATAAAGATGACAGCTCTTTTCTAAGTACACTTACCGAGCAGGCACTGCTTGACCACCCTTGTCATCCTTTGGTCATTTTATTCTCACAAGAGCCCCCGGAGGGGCCACTGTATCCCCATTTTGCTGATGGGACTCCAAGAGACTAGGTAACTCTGTATGGCTCAGGTAGCTAGTGAAAGAGCAGGGAGTCAGCCTCCTGTGCCTGACTCGTAAGACAGTGCTCTCAAAGGAAAACTGCTTTGGGAGATCCGAGGGAAGAGGTCCAGAGAGGGGGAGAAAAACAGTTGCACCCAGAGAAAATGAGAGCTCTGTGGCAGGGCTTATCCTGTGTCCGCGGACTGTGCGCTACCATCCTGAGGGACCCCGTGCAGACAGGAAATCCACCTCTTGCGTCAGGAACCTGAAAGGCTCTGCAGTCGGACTGGCTCGCTTCAACCACACTTGTCTCAAGTGTAAAGAAGGGCTCTCCCTCACCCCCTTCTTCTCCCTGCCCGCCAGACGCCCCCCAACTTTTCAGGCACTTGTTTCTCTCTCGTCCTCCCAAATACATGCATGGATTTGCACGAGATGAATAGTCCCATTTCCGTATCTACCAGCTTGGCCTCCCTCCAAAACCAGACTCTGATGGGGAAGTAAATTAAGGCAGTGCCTAACTGTTTGCTCAGAGAGACCCACAGAGCCCCAGGCCAAGAGGGG
Organism: Mustela erminea; assembly: GCF_009829155.1. NCBI lineage: Eukaryota > Metazoa > Chordata > Mammalia > Carnivora > Mustelidae > Mustela > Mustela erminea. Next base: position 12,695,332 of record NC_045615.1, read on the forward strand.
AGAAACTGCTTGTTAGGCTTCTCACACACTCGGGTGGTTTTCTCTAGGTAAATTTTGCTAGTGGAAAACTCCTGTGGTGCCACTCGAGCATCTGGAATTTTCAGACCCCTCCGGAGCTATGCTGTAACTGGCTGTGGCTCTTTGCTTGACTGGGATGTTGAGCTGCTTGCAAAGCTGGAAGGTGAATGATAAGCTGCCCCGGTTTTGCTCCCTGGTTTGTAGAATAAGGTTGAGAGAGTTCTTACTAATTGGAAATCTCCTAGGATTAGCCTGGTTGGCCCTCAATACACAAATGTACCCTGGGACGTGGATTGGGGTGAGGAGAAAGGAAGGAAAAGGCAAATTCTGAAGTAGTGGTCAGGCTGACCTCGGAAGGTGTGAGGCGGGGCTACAGAGAGTTTGGGAGCAGGGAGAATGAGATGGGGGGTGGGAAAGGGGGTTGGGCGGGAACTTGGCAATCAGCCTGTAGAGTTTGGGCTGCCCTAGAGGGTCGACTTGCCAACATGAGTTTGGAAGGCTGAAAATGTCAGCTTTTCCATGGTTAGGACAGTTGCCCTGGCGCGGGAAAGCCCAGAGCTGCCCCTGCCCCAATTCTCTCTGGAGAAGTGTGGGAGAGAAAGGAAAGAAAACAAGAAAGAAGGTGGGCAGGAGGAGAGATTAGAGGCTTGCACTCCCCACACCATCTGCTTTCCTTGTGAATGCTCCCTGACCCCCTACCCCAAGCATGGAACAGGCTTACCCAGGAACCTGGAAAAGTCCTTAGGGAAGGGAGTGCATAGGGCAGCAGCCCATCTCCTTGTGGGCACTGTCCAGTCCAGGGAAGGTTCTCATCCTTAGGGGTAGAGGAGTAACAAGCTCCCCGGCATCAGCGGCCTCCTCCCCATAAGCCCCTGCCCAGCAACCTTTACAGAGTCCTGGGAAGGGGCCAGGGTTCATCTTATCCAGGGGTATAGCCTGAGCTCCATTTCTTCAAGATAATCTCTCCCGTATGGCCAGAAACCCACCCCCCAACCTGCCCCCCACACACCCAGAATCTGATCTAATTGTGGGAGCTAGTAATGGGTCCCAAAAGACTTCCTCATACATCTTGTCCCTTGAGACCTCGAAGGGAAGGCCCAGCTCAGAGCTGCTTTTCCGGCTACTTAATGGGCCCAGACAGTGACCTTCACTGTGGCCACAGTTTCAAGGCTTACTGAAGGCCGAGCAGCATTTCCTCATTCCAGGAAACCAACAGAGCCTCTGAGTGTGAACTGGGCACTTCAGCCGCAGAGGCCAGCTGGGGAACTCTCAGGCGATGAGTACCCAGGCCCTGGATCGGGATCCTTGCCTGGCAGGCCTCTCAGGGCCCTGGCTCTCCCCTCCCTTCACCCCCACAGTGTGAAAGGAAAGTGACTCTACCTCCTTAGTCCGGTGAGCATTGACATATGCGGTGCCCTGGGGACACTGAGATTCTATTAACTGACTTAAGTCATAACTCTAGGGTTTGGCTGGGTTGGATTTTGTTTATTTGTTGGATGGCAACCCCTGCAAGGAAGGTGAAGGCGAGCCTGGTTAGCAGGTTGGATGAAAGCAAGCCTCAGACCACATTGTGCCGTAGATGTAGACATTTTTTTTTTTAAGATTTTATTTATTTATTTGACAGACAGAGATCACAAGTAGGCAGAGAGGCAGGCAGAGAGAGTGGGGGGGGGGGGGCGGGAAGCAGGCTCCCTGCTGAGCAGAGAGCCTGTTGTGGGGCTCGATCCCCAGACCCTGAGATCATGACCTGAGCCGAAGGCAGAGGCTTTAACCCACTGAGCCACCCAGGTGCTCCTGTAGACATTTTTTTAAAGAAAGATTTTATTTATTCATTTGAGAGAGAGAGCACAAGCAGGGGGAGCGGCAGAGAGCGAGGGAGAAGCAGGCTCCCCACTGAACTCAGAGCCTGACATGAGGTTCAGTCCTACGACCTGGAGATTACAACCTGAGCTGAAGGCAGACGCTTAGCCGACTGAGCCAACCAGGCATTCCCCTATGTAGACACTTTTTTTAAAAAAAAGATTTTTATTTATTTCACAGATAGACAGTGAGAGAGGGAACACAAGCAGTGAGAGTGGGGGTGGGAGAAGCAGGTTCCCCACAGAGCAGAGCGCCCAATGTGCAGCTCGATCCCAGGACCCTGGGATCATG